>NC_082704.1:110333349-110987499 GCF_949987515.2 Delphinus delphis
GTACTGCCTGCCCTGCCTCCTAGTGGAGGGCCCTTCCATCCCACTTTGGTAGAGTAATAAGCCACATGGTAGATGCAAAACTTTGGACTAACATTTCTGGTTTAGAAATGGTTTCACTGTTTTGAATTCGGCTGAATACCACACTTGCCAACAATAGCAAAGTAAGAATACAATTCAGCACCTCATTAATCCCAACATTATCACATGTGTGGTTTTCATTTCACATTTAATATTTATCTTTCTCAAGAGAAAGCCAGGACCAAGTTAGGCAGGTTATAGTCATCCAACCTGAAAGTCAGGAAGACACTGGTGGAGGGGGAGAGGCAAGGGTTTCTGGGGAGGCAAAGACTGGCTGACTTTAGTTCATGTCCTGATGGGTAACACTCATGATCATTTTTATGGACTACAACAGTGAAGTGGATTTTTGGACTGACTAAACTAAAATTATGGGAAGCATGAATAAATTTAGTCTCTGAGCCTTTGAATCTACCCACCTATTTATTCCCAGCAACCACAGCTTCAAATCACAGAACCTTGTTAGTAGCACGTTAGCTCTCAAGTGGATCTGAGAGACAACCTTCTTGTTTTCCAGATGAGAAAACTGAAGTTCAGAGAAGTTACGTGACTTGTTCAATATCACGTGAGCTATTAAGGGCAGAGCCAGGCTATAGCTGAGGCCTCTTATGTTGCTTAGTTCCACATGGCACACCGTCTCCCTCCCTCTGTCTGCATTTGTGAAGTGTTTATCATTACAGTACCTATTGTGGTTTAAACAAACTAGAAAGCAATTGGAAAATCAGTGGTTTAATTCCTCCAGAGAATTTAAGTTAAATTCCAGTATACGAAACTACAGGAGGACTTTCACCTGCGGAATTTGTTCCAGTTGGGCTGCTAAGAGCCCTAGCTCTGGAGTGAAAGAACTGGGGATGAAAAAGCTGTTTCTAATCTAGTCATAGAAAATTGTGGGTCAAATGCTGGGGAGGGTATGGGCAGATTAAGATCCCGCAAGCCGCGAGGCACGGCCAAAAAAAAAAGGGAGAGGGGTTTGGACTTTTGTTCCCACTTATAAGGTGGGGTAATAGTTAAGGATTCAGAGCAGGGGGAACAACAGATCCAAGCAATGCTTTAGGAGGAGGGATGATCTGGGAGCAATGGGTGGTAAGGAAAGACGAAAAAGTGATTGCAGGCCAGAGGCCAGGTGGGGAATGTATATAATCATCAAGGAGAGAAGTGGGGAAGACCTGCCTAGAGTTGCAGAACCAGGAATTATCTCCATTTGGGATCTTTCCAGAAGCAGACTCCCAGACAAGGATTCAATTGCAAATAGTTTCTTTGAGAGGTGATCCTAGGGAACCCTGGTTGGGGAGAGGGGGAGTGAGACAGGGAAAGAAAGGAAGACACTGACAGGTCTTTTAGCAAGCCAGTTAGTGGAGTGGGCAACTGAAGGTCAATCCCGCTGGGGAGCTCTGGGATACAGAGGAGAGCATGCCTCGGGGTTGTCCCCACAAGGGACCAGGAAGGTGGAGGATTCATTCACCCATTCCCCATCCACCATTGGTTTCGAACTGCTTCCAGAAGCACTAACTCTCCAACACTCTGGGCTTGCCCTGCTTATGGGCCAAATGTGCTCCAACAAAAAATGCTCTCGGGATCCAGGAGTGGAGAGGTGAATGTCAAGGGAACACCAGCAGTCTGATATACGGACACCTGTTTCTCCTTGGAGATACTCAAGCAGTCCTGGATATTGTAGACAGGACTTAGCACCCTGTACATAGTTGGGTGGGAAGACCTCAAACTTGACCTTTTCTAAGTTCTGTGATTCCTTTGTCTTCAAAAACAGGCCACCCTGCCTATGAGCACCCACTACATTCTTGCCTGTATCTAGTCCCAGGTTTTAATCCATGCCCCTTTAAAAATTCTACTCCATGATACAAATTTCCTTGAAGAACATGTGATTAGTGTTTTGTTGGGTTTTTTTGGTGGTGCCGCAAAGCATGTGGGATCCTAGTTCCCCGACCAGGGATCGAACCCATGCCTTCTGCGTTGGAAGCACGTAGTCTTAACCACTGGACCACCAGGGAAGTCCTGTGATTAGTGTTTTCCATGTCTTTTATGGAATTGTATTTTTAAAACACTTCTCTAATGAGATTACAAAAGACTGGAAATTATAGTAATGAAGGTATTAGTCAGGCACGTGATACCCAAGGTAGGAAAGAAGAACACATTAACTCAACCTGCCTTAACTTGCTTCAGTGAAGCTGGCAACAGGCAAGCTATCTGTCGCCATCATTTACCAGAATTAATTCAAAGTCTGGCTAGGGTTCAATCCCGCATAGAAATTGGCCAGGACTTCAAATTGGAAACCATTCAACATTAAAACCAGTATGACATATTTTCTTTTTAGAACCACACAACTCAAAATTTAAGAAATTTGAGGAATTTCTGGAAAATTCTACAGTAAGTCAATGACGTTTATTTCAAGAAGACAGAAGTGACTTTCTTAGGGAAACAATAAGTTGTTTGCATTTATGGACCTTAAAACGGACCTTTCTGTCTCCTTCTGTTAGTTTAGTAAGGGGGTAGGGAGTGGGAAAGTGCTAACGGCTCCCAGGATGGATTTTTGAGTGCTGAGGTCCACCCAGTGAACTCCGGAGCCAAGTAACCAACCCTTGAAAAGACGTTTACATCATGAGTAGAAACGCCAAACACCAGATGGCCTTCCTGAGAGGGAATAAGTGTAAAGTCCAGGATGAAAGCAAGCACGGCGTCTCTGGAAGAGGCAGCTTTTCCTTCATTGTTATTTGCCCCTTTCCTTTGACCGCAGACCCATGCAGCCTCTCAGGGTTTGGTTTGGAAGATTGGAGGCGGCTTCTGTTACTTTTACACCCAGCTGGAGTGGCCTGGGTGTTGACCCAAAGCTGGGTGAAGCCGTTTTCATGAAACTAGTAAATATTTATTGAGCACCTACTAAGTGCAAGGAACTGAGTCAAATGTTACATGGTTTATAAATGTCTGTCCTGGAGGACCTTAGACTTTGGAAGGGGAGATAAGGCTCACAGATAAAGAACTCTAAAAAGTCAAGAGGAATAAATGCTCCTCCTCTGTTCCAACTTCCCTTTGTACTTGTAACTGTTAAAACAATCATAACAATATTAATAATGATAGGAACCCATTTATAGAACACTTTCAGTAGTCTAGACTCTGTGAGGTGAGAGTTATTGCTCTCTTATTGTACAGATGTGGAAAGTAAGGCGCCTGCCCAAGTTCACACAGCCAGTTAGTGTTGGAAGTGAGATCCAAATCCAAGCAGTCTGGTTGCAGAGCCCACACTCTTAACGACTATACTTCCTACCACACAATAATGTTTTTACTATTAAGTTGTTCGTGTACACAGCTGTTTCCCAGTTATTCTGGAAAGTTCTATGAGGTAGGAGACTTGTGTTTTCATTCTTGTGTTCGAGCACTTCCCACAGAGCCTGGTCCCAGAAGCTTCTCAGTAAATACTGAGTGAATGAATGGTTGAACCTGAAGCACGGGTGAGGCTCTGTGGCTGTTCAGAGAAGGAAAAAATGACATTTATTAATAGGCATGAGGGAAGGCTGCATGGAAGAAGTGGCCTTCGGTCTCTGCTGTGATGGGTGGATAGGATCCATGGAGCTGGAGGAACGTTTTTCAATTCTGTACTGCAGATGCAGACCTTTGGTCACTTGGGAGGTTGCTGGCTGGTTGGAGGGCCTATAGCCTGTGACGTAGCAGGCCTGCTCCCCAGAAGGAATGGACATTCCACTGCCAAGTGCCTAGAGCCATGGGCCCATCTGCCTCCAGAGGCTGGGGGACTGCTGGAGACAGAGCGAGGGGACAGATACCCCACAAATGGAGGACTGAGCATGTGGGAGGCCAGGGAGTGAGAGGCAGCACCACCTGGCTGTGCTGTGCTGGGTCCCACCCTGGAGCCCCAGGACTCTGGACAGAGGCATTGCTAGTTCATGGAATGTGTACACAGGGACTGCTGCTGCCGGGAAGGACCCGTCAAAGTGAATCACGCGTGCAACGGGCCAGGGGATGCCATGCCCAGTGGAGCCCACCTGGTGGTGCTGATGGTGGGGTGCATAGCAGCAAAAAAGGATATTGGCAGATTGAGAAAAGCCCAGACAGAGTCCAGGCCTGAGCAGGAATCACGTGGCTCTGAGAGATGTCCCATCTGTTGGGACTGGGTGAGCTCTTGAGCGACCTTACTTGGATTGGTAACTTTGGTAAATCAGACCTCAACGGCGCTTAATATATTTGTGATGAAGGGAACCATTCACAGGGGGCCTGTGGAGAATCCAGTCATGGTCCAAGGCTAACTCCAGGGGCTGATCCCTGGATTGTGTAAGCTGCATTGACAAAGAACCCAAACAGAATTGCTTAGGGACTCATAATGCTGTAGGGTTGATGGGAGACTCTTGGGGCTCTGCTTGGTTGTTTACCCCCCCCAATCGCAAATTTGGATTGTGTGAACTACTGTGGAGAGGTGACTCTCAGTGTTAAGTGGCTGGCTGTGTGTAGGAAGCAGCAGGGAATGCAGTTGGACAACCCCAGACACAAAATATAGGCTCCGTAGTTTTAACCTCCTGTTTAATGACATCTCAACTTGGCAATATCAGTAAAGCCCGGGCAGAGTGGTTAGACAGAACTGGAGGTACTTACTCAGAACCTGAAATTCTTCACCCTCACGGTCCCACTCTCTGATGGCATCCTCCCTCTCCCAGTGTCCACAGCAACTGTTTCAAAGTTTCACAGCACACTTGAAGTCCTCTACTTTCAGCATGTGACATTCTCACACAACACAGAAAATATGGTCTCGTCTTGCATCCACCTGGGCAAGGTCGCCCCTTCCTTTCTACTTCTTTGGTTACTCGATTCTCCTGCATCTTCAACCCCCATAACTCCTCTGCCTTTTATTCATCTAAGATATAAACACTTTCAAATCAAACTCTCTCTTTACTTTCTCTCCCATCTCGCCACAGCCAATTTTTTTTCCTTCCCTTTCGATCCAGCTTCTTTATTATGATCTTCACTTCCTGCTCCCATTCATTATTCAAACCACTTCAGTTTGTCTTCAGCCCCTAGCCGGTCCCAGCAACCGCTCACACTAAGGCAGTTAAGGAGCTCATTGCCAAATCCGGTTCACACCATGGTGCTGGCCATTGCCTCCTTTTCAGAACTCGCCTCTCTTGACTTACGTGATGCCATGTTCTCCTCCTGTCCCTCCTGCCCTTTGATTGCTCTTCCTTCGTCTTCTTCATGGGCTTCCCATGGTTGCCACCTCTCTCCTTAAATATTGCTGCTTTCCAAGCTCCTGTCCTCGGTCTTTCGGTCACCTCTCCTCCCCTCACTTCTCCTCCCTCTTCACACCTCTTCTTTCACTGCCTCACTTCTCATTCCCACTTTTCTCTTTTTATTCCTCTCTCCACCCAGTTCTTTCTCCATAGATAAGTCCATTCCCAAGATTTCAACTACACCCATGTGTGGATGGCCCTCGCCTCTGCCATTTATATTCTCCTGCCAGGAATACCCTCCTGAACTCCAGACCCATGGGGTCAACCCATCTGGACAGTTCCACTTGGATACACCCACACTCAGCATGTCTGAAACTGAACTCACCTTCCACAAAATTCTCTCTCCTCCGTGATCTCCCATCTTGAGGAGCAGTGCTAGTGTCCAGCCTGTTACCCAAGTCAGAAAGCCCAGAGACCTGGCGGTGTCTCTTCACTACTTCCTCTCCTTTCCCCCTTCATACATGGAGCTGCCAATATCTAGAGGGTCTTCCTGTCCCCTCTGTCATTTCAATCCCCCACTTTCCATAGCTCTTTTTTCTCCCCTGGATCCCAGCACTGGTCCAACCCATCCTCTGTCAAGTACCCCTTTGGAAATGAACATCTGTTAGATCATTTCCCTGCTTTCTGTCCTCATGTGGTTCCAAATGCTCCAGACCTCTGAGGGCTCTGGTCTCTGCCCAACCCAACATGCCACACTTGCCTGGCTCCCTCCTCACCTGGCTCCCTTCTCGCTCCCCTGCCATTGTTCCTACCTGAAACACTCTCCTTCTTTTTCCTTACTTCCCCTTCTTCGAACTTGATCTCCTCTCCTCTGGAAAGTCTTCTCCAGCCTTTCTCTCCCTACCCATCTCCAGGCTGGACTAGCTGCCCCCTATTCTGCCCACCACCCCCTGCCCATTTCTAGTGTAATCCTCAGCACACTGCTGAGTTTCTTTGTCTTCCATTATTGGTCTTATGTGTAACCTGACCTTGTTAACCTGCGTACTCTAGCATCGAGTACAATACTTGACACATACTCAGTAATGTTGTTAGATCCATGCAAGAAAAATCCTGGACACCATGCTTGAGAGGGCCATAGATATCCCAAACACCCCCCCCCCACCCCAGAAAAGAAGTATTAAATACTGGGGCACCTCTGTCATGAGGAATTCATTGCTCAGCCTGGCACAGCACAACCTGTAACTTAAAACATTTATACTCTCATGACTAACACTGTTCAGGCTCAAGGGAAATGCTTCTGCACATCTCTCATCCTGTGGCCTTAAAACAAAAGGCAGCTGTGGCCAACTGCTGTAAGAGTTCATGGTTACACAGCAATTGGCCTAAAAAAACATCTATAGCTTTGGAGTACACGGAAGATTTCAGTTGTGGAAATGCCTAGATAAGAGAAAACCCAAGTTAATTAATTAACGTTCCTTGTCAAATATAATGGATGTAATGGATCCTTGCATAATGAAATATTGCTTCCGGCAGTCCCAGGCATCCAACTGTTTCCTTCCCTTCTCGATTCAAAAATATTTGTGAGTTAGCATGGTGTTCACTGTGGTTGCACATGGTGGCTGGCAAACAGTTCACAATATTGAACAATTCATTAGTCTTAATTTTGTGTTTTTGTGTATGCATAGATAGATGAAAAATGTGCGAAGCATGAATGACACTGATTTTATTTTGGTAAGGCTGCACTAAACTTTCTTTTTTTAAAATTTTTATTGAAATATAGTTTTACAAAGTTGTGTTAGTTTCAGGTGTACAGCAAAGTGATTCAGCTACATATATTCTTTTTAGAATATATATATTCTTTCCCATTATAGGTTATTACAAGATATTGAGTATAGCTCCCTGTGCTATACAGTAGGTCCTTGTTGGTTATCTATTTTATATATAGTAGTGTGCATATTTTAATCCCAAACTCCTAATTTATCCCTCTCCCCCTTTCCCTTTGGTAACCATAAGTTTGTTTTCTATCTCTGTGAGTCTATTTCTGTTTTGTAAATAGGTTCATTTGTATCATTTTTTCAGATTCCACATATAAGCAATATCACTTGATATTTGTCTTTCTCTGTCTCACTTACTTTACTTAGTATCATAATCTCTAGGTCCATCCATGTTGCTGCAAATGGCATTATTTCATTCTTTTTTTATATGGCTGAGTAATATTCCGTTGTGTATATATACCACATCTTCTTTATCCATTCATCTGTCGATGGACACTTAGGTTGATTCCATGTCTCAGCTATTGTAAATAGTGCTGCAATGAACATTGGGGTGCATGCATCTTTTCAAATTATAGTTTTCTCCGGATATATGCCCAAGAGTGGGATAACTGGATCATATGGTAACTCCATTTTTAGTTTTTTAAGGAAGCATGAATGATACTGATTTTATTTTGGTAAGGCTACACTGCACTTTCTTTATGAAGCATTCTGTGCTTTAGGAAAACCATCATTTTATTATTAATCTCAAATCACTTAGTTGCAATGACTTTTAAATAATTCCATTCATGCAATGATTTGTTACTAGTTCATTGCAATGTGCGTGTGGTAAGTGTGCAGTATGTTGATATTCATAAATTCAAAGGTTTTTAGAGAATGGAGAGACAATAAAATTGAATAAGCTTCCTAACATTCCTTTAAAATATCTTCAACATGAATCTTTTGAATATGAAAGAGAACAACAAAGAAATAATTTCAATAATGAACTGCAGCCTGTTACATGTTCTGGTAGTGGCAAAAATCACAAACAGCTTGAAACATCCTTTGATTTCGGGTAAGAATCAGTTCAAAGTAAAATAATTTGTAATTCCACAATTAAAAACCGCTTGATTATTTCAACAAAAAATACAAGTAGCTTATTATTCCTACTTACATAATGTTAGGGGCAAATGGACTCAAAAGTTGTATCACTAAAATATGGAAGTGCCAAACATGCATTTTTATCAAAACGGCAATTATGTTCTGTTAAAACTCATGGTTCCAAAAAAAAATGCACAGTCATCAATCACAAAAAATTTGAAATAACATCAAGGATCAATTCCATAAAGCTTTTGAAATAGTAAAAACATTCCAAAAATATTTAATCAAAAAGTCAAAAAAGCAAGTAAAAAACATTTAGAAAACAATCAGAATTTTAAACGTTGTCTACTGTGTAGTTAAAAATAATCAAGCTTCTTCAGAAAGGAAAATTTTATGAGAACTTCAAAGAAAGAATAATACTGATATAAGCATATAATGCAATCTAGACTTAAAGTCCTTCTTATTATAAAACTTATTTAGTAAAATGAGAAAGTAATTTTCAGGAAAACATGAAACAAGAAGATAACAAATTTTAATAATCATCAAAGGTGCTCTAGCTAGTCACATAAAAGAATTTTAATGACATACTTAAATTATGAAATTCAAGACTAAATATAGTTTAATGAGTTTTGTTGATATCCAAAAACCTAAAGGAGTAATATATTAAACTCTACTGTTGGTGCTTGGGAAAAAATATTTAAATGACAAATATTTACAGGAAAATCTTATTGCTTGATAAAAAGAATGGAACTTCGGTCAAAATTTTAGGAAACTTTCTGTATATTTTAGTTTGGAAATAAGCCACTGCATTCGATTATTTTGGATGATGCAATAAAAAGGTAAATTAGATAGAATAGAGATTGTTCTCTGGGCCCATGTGCCAAATCTGGCCCGCTGCCTGGTTTTGTATGGCCTGTGAACAAAAGAAGAAAAATATTTTGTGACATGTGAAAATTATATAAAATTCAAATCCCAGGGCCTTCCCTGGTGGTGCAGTGGTTAAGAATCCGCCTGCCAATGCAGGGGACACAGGTTCGAGCCCTGTCCCGGGAAGATCCCACATGCCTCAGAGCAGCTAAGCCCGTGCGCCACAACTACTGAGCCCAGGTGCCACAACTACTGAAGCCTACGCACCTAGAGCCAGTGTTCCACAACAAGAGAAGCCACTGCAATGAGAAGCCTGTGCACCACAACGAAGAGTAGCCCCCGCTCGCCGCAACTAAAGAAAGCCCGTGTGCAGCAACAAATACCTAACTCAGCCAAAAATAAATAAATAAATAAGTTAATTAATTTAAAAAATTTTCAAATCCCACTGTCCATAAATACAGTTTAATTGGAACCCAGCCCCGCCCATTCATTTACAAATTTGTGACCGCTTTCATGATACAACAGCAGAGTTGAATAGTTACTACAGGCACCCTGTGTCCTGCAAAGCCTAAAATAGTGACAGAAAAAGTTTAACAACTGCCAAAGTAAAACACTGAAAATCCTTTCTCCATAAATTTTATAATATGCTGCCATACAAAAATAATAATTGGAAATAATTAAATAAATTGTCTGAAAATCTGGAAATTGAAAGTAATGAAAATGAGAATATTTTGATCTCCTGGGGCAGTCTGTAGGGCTAGAAGCTGCAAAAGCAGTTTGGAGAGGATAGCTAGCCTTGTACCGTCACGTTAATTGAAATTATTAAATGGAATTAATTAAATATTCTGAGATGTCAATAACTTTCTTCAGCTCTACAAGCAAGAAAAGTTTTGATATTAAAGCTGGCAGATTAATTTGATGAAAGGGAAAAGTTATTGAGTATATAAAATAAAATAAATCAAAGTGTAAAGAGAGGTGGATGATATTATTAGAGATAGAGAATTAGGACATCCCTTTGAAACTAAGTAAATATCAATTCCAAGAAGAGCTACCATTCACTTGCCTTAAAAATTATTTTAAAATGGTTGTGTTGTTTAATGACAAATATGAGGGAAAACTTCCTAATGTTAAAACCTGAAATTTGACCAAATGATGTTTATGAATCTCTTTGAAGTAGAACAAAAAGTGTTTAAATGAAGACCTTTAGCAGTAATAGCCCATGTCGAACAAAAGACCACACTAAGATTTTCTGAAAATCACCAAATAATTTAGAAATTAAATTTTTTGATGAATGATTTAATAAGCAGCTTTATACTATATAAACATATAGATTTTAGAGAATAAAAGGATTTATAAGCATTTCATTCTTATTAATGTTATATACTATATATCAATATACCAAATAATGTCTTTACCTACATGTATTACATTTCTATATCTGCAGCTCTGTGTTACTTTACCTGTTGTGAAATATTTTGACCATGGCCCCTAGGCCCACACACAGTCCATACTAGTTTTCTGTCCTGGCCTCACCTTTCGAATGGCACACATGAAATTGACTTGGCAGCTCTGACCGTGGCTCCAGTCAAGAACTATTCTGGTTCTCCCCTGCAACTGGCTGCACAGCCTCAGACTGCCTTGAGTCACACCCGTTTTAATTCAGTGCAGGCCTCAGACAGTCTCAACAGGGCCTGAGTAGTTGAAGGAAGCCCGCTTACTCCCTTTCTGCCTATATCAAAGCTTACAGTCTGGGAAGCATCCGAACTCTTGGTCAAAATGCTCTTTTCCCAGGGGCCATTTTTATTTCATATCTCGCAGAAGGAAAAACTCTATTCCTCTATAGAAGAATTTCAGGTATCAAAGGCAAGTGGGGAAGAATTTGGGGAGCTGAAGAATCTAGAATCCTAATGTTTTATGAGTCCACCTGTAAGTCAAACGAGAAAAAACTTGGACTTTTAACATATTATTTTCCCAGAGCGGGAAAGAAGAAGCTTCTCTACATCCTCTGGTTTCTGATTTATCATTTGGATGGATCTTATGAGTGTACAGGCCTAAATGAGGTGAAGTTGCTGACTGATACATCACTTGTTATGTCATGGTGTATAAAGTCATGAGGTTTAATGGAAAAAGACAGCTTGAAAAGACATCTGTGTAAGCCAGCTTTTAGAATCATGTTCAAGAGGTCTTAAATCTTGACATTGATTGATAAACTGGCTATAACTTCAAACGAATAAGTATGTCTATATTTTCAATAGTCCATACAATAAAAATAATCGCTAGTGTTAACTGGCTGCTCCTCTATGCCAGATGTTGTGTTAAGAATTATATATGCAATCTCATTTAATCCTCAAAACAAATTTAGGAGATAGGTACTATTTTTATCCCCATTTACACATTTTACAACATGCTGAGTATTCTCTGCTTGAATCCCTCTTCCTAATCCATTTTTGGCCCATCCGGGTCCTACTCTGTGCCCCAGGCCTCCCTTATCCTCTGGATTCTGTTTGGGTTCGGCCATTGGGAGTCACCACTGGAGATTGGAGGGTGGGAGCTGGAAACACCAGTTTTTCCCTTTCTCCTTTCCAACCCAAGGGTAGTAAGCTTCCCGCTGTTGCTGGTCTCTGAGCACCCTGACATCTCTTGGTTCCCTTAGCCCTGCACACACTTCCAGAAATAGTCTCTTCACTAAATTGTCTTCATAGATCCCAGCTGAGTGTGCCTTCTATTTCCTGCTGGAACTCTGACAAGTTAATATTTGATCTCTGAACTCCCTGCCAAAGATCCTGTCCACTTAACTTCTTCACTTACTGCCTTCTTCTAAATGCTGTATTTTTGTTTGTTTGTTTGGAAATGTCTGTTTGGCTTTATTTGAAGGGAGCTGATCTTACCTATAAAGTTACCCATTTTTCAGGTGGGCATCGATTATTTTGACCCTTCACTGTAGGAACCATCTTCTGTAGCTATATTTACATATTCATGGGTATCAGTCCTCTCCGTGGTATTACTACTTCTTATTCGCCAGTGTGTGGTTAGAAAGTCTCAAGGGCTGGCATTCAGCTTGACACAAGCACACATTTTAGTAACTGGCAAGCAGTTTTTATCCCTTTAAACCAAAATAAACATTTGGGGGCATTTCTGGAAAATGTGATTAGGCAAATTTCACTAAGATGCTGTTCATGGCTTTAGCCAGGTTGTGTGGAGAAGGATTTTCTTTATTGGCAGCTCAAGGAGTTCAGCAGCTCAATTGCACTCTTTGGAAAACTTGAATATTTACAATATAATTTTATAAATGGATAAATGTTCTTGTGTCTGGGCAAATTAATATGCTTTTAAAATCAGAGCAGAGATTGGAAATAGAGGCTTGAGTTGCAGCTTCACACTGGCTCCCAATTTCTTAGCAGTGAAGTAAGAAAATATATTTAAAAACTTGTCCGGGGATCTATATGCCTGGACGTAACTCAGTATTAAATAATGTGTAAGACAACCACACATATAATAGATTTTAAATAACACATAAATGTAATCCAATGAATCCAATGATTCATATTTTCTTAGCCACTGGCATTCTTACATACAGTTTCCAAGTTGATAGGATTGACTTTTTTTTTTAATGGTGGTGTGACTAAGCAGGGATAGCTTCCTGTTCGAGCTACGGTGCTCCAGGCACCAGTTCACCACCTGGGTATGTTATGCATGGGCATGCATGTGCTAAGATAATTGTGACTTATCAAAGTCCAATTCTGGATTTTAATTTCCTCAGCACAAGCCCAGGAAACAAACAGAAAACACATTATAATAGTGCACAAGTCTGAATTCCAATTTTAGAAAACGGGATTTTTATCCAAGCCAATCAAACTTGGTAATTAAACATTTATTTACCTATTATAAAGTGTTCTTTTTTGCACTTAACCATTTAGATGAATTATTGCATAAGAAAATAACACTTTAAATGTTGCCTTATAGATTGAATAACAAAGAGTTGCTAAGGTAGAAAATTATTACAAAACACAGCTCCTAATTTTATAGATATTAAGGCTGTGTTCCAGAAGAGATCTCAAAATCCCAAAGAAGATCTAAGACCTCAATATCCTATCTGCTGACTTCCGCCTGAAACTTTAGGGTAGAGTTTCATTCTTTTAGTTTAAATTCTTATTTATTTATTTATTTATGGCTGCGTTGGGTCTTCCTTGCTGTGCACAGGCTTTCTCTAGCTGCGGTGAGAGGGGGCCACTCTTCACTGCAGTGCGCGGGCTTCTCATTGCGGTGGCTTCTCTTGTTGCAGAGCACAAGCTCCAGGCTCGAGGGCTTCAGCAGTTGTGGCTCGCGAGCTCTAGAGCGCAGGCTCAGTAGTTGTGGTGCACGGGCCCGGTCGCTCTGAGGCACGTGGGATCCTCCTGGAACAGGGCTCGAACCCGTGTCCCCTGCATTGGCAGGCAGACTCCCAACCACTGCGCCACCAGGGAAGCCCCTAGGTTAAATTCTTAATGCCTGTTAAAATGCAAATACCACCACTGGAAGGTAGGAGTTTGTATTAGATTTAGCTTCATGTAACCAAAAACCCCACATAGCAGTGGTTAAACACGGAGGAGTTTATTTTCCCCTCATGTATAGTAAATCCTAAAGTAGGCAGTCCAATGTTGGGAAGGAAGTTCCATGATCATCAAGAAAACAGCTCCTTTTGGTCTTTTACTTTATCATCCTAAGTGCATGCATTCCATCTCCAAATTCCACTCAGAGTCCAAGATTGTTGCTGAAGCCGAAACCATCATATATGTATTCCAGTCAGCAGGAAAAAAGAAAGAAAGGCAAAAGGCCCATTGGTACCAGTTTCTATCCGCTTCTAAAGAGGCTTCCTAAACATGCCATCCAACAACTTCTTTTTATATCGCATTGTTCAATCCTACCTGAAAGATAGGTTGGGTAATGTAGTCTTGTCACTTGTCTCATTAAGATCTAGTGTAAAACTAAGATGCTGGGCTTACCCTGGTGGCGCAGTGGTTGAGAGTCCGCCTGCCGATTCAGGGGATGCGGGTTCGTGCCCCGGTCCGGGAAGATTCCCACATGCCGCGGAGCGGCTGGGCCCGTGAGCCATGGCCGCTGAGCCTGCGCGTCCGGAGCCTGTGCTCCGCAACGGGAGAGACAACAACAGTGAGAAGCCCGCGTACCGCAAAAAAATAAAAAACCTAAGATGCTGTACCTGAGGAAGAAAGGTAATGAGTGGTCTTGACCACAGAAGGATAATGTTTTCAATCTTTTATCAGTCATTTAAGCATTAGTGGGGGGACTTCCCTGGTGGTCCAGTTGGTAAGACTCTGCACTCCCAATGCAGGGGGCCCGGGTTTGATCCCTGTTCGGACGACTAGATCCTGATACATGCCACAACTAAGAAATCGGCATGCCTCAACGAACATCCCGTGTGCTGCAACTAAGACCAGGCACAGCCCAAATAAATAAATAAATATTTATTTATTTTTAAAAAAATCATTAGTGGAGATAAGGGACCTGAATAAATTATTTAAAGAGAGTATAGAAAAGCACTGAGATCTGAGATGAGAAGAAGGGAGAGAGCAAAACTGAATCAGGGAAGGAAAGCTAAAGAAAATATTCAGTGCTTGGCACTTAACTAGTTAATCAAGAAGGAGTTGTGGAAGGAAGGGGGAAGAAATGGAGGAAGGAAGGAAAAAAGAAGGAAGGAAGGAAGGAAGCAAGGGAGAAAAGATTGCTTTTTTGTAAATGCTTTGGAGATATAGACCTGTTTTGTTGGTTTTTCTACCCCTACCCAGCACAGTCTCTTGCCATGTAAGCAGTTTGGATGTAAAGTCACTCCTTTCTTTAAGATATGATATATTTTGTTCTCCCTTGAAAATGTCATATCATTTTGTCATCTCCTTATATATCACTCTCTCCCACTAAACCATGCATTCTCAATGGGAGAAACATGGTCCCCAAGGGACCAAAAATCTTAGATATGACAATGATTTATGGCTCTTCAAAGGGCCACAAATACATAAAGAGGTAAACAGTGTACCTGTGCATTTAAAATTTCGTGAAGGACGGTCTCTTAGGGGAAAAAAGAGGCCTACAAAGGCTCTTTAAGTGGGGAGATAATGAAAAGAAGGTTGAGAAACACTGTGCTAAACTCTGAGTTCCTTGAGATTGGAAAGAAATCTCATTTATTCTGTGTTCCCAGAACCTAGCATGGTACCTGGTATCAGAAGGTAAATGAATGTCTGTTGAATCAATAAATAAATGTGCAGAGGGACAGCTTGATAGAGAAGAGTCCAAAGATACAAAGAAATATTTTATTAATATCACAGTTTGGGACCACCTCTAACCCCTGCCCTACCAACTATGCCAGACAGCAAATAAACTCTATCTGCCCACCCCAGGATGTATGAACCTCGATGCAAAGGTCGATGCAAACATAGTTGATGAAAGAGAGAATAAAGATGAAGGCAGAATTTAAGCAGGAGAAAAAGAGTTAAAAAAAGAAAAAAAAAATGTATTGTTTCTAAAAGTACCAGAAGAATAGGAAAGAAAAGGCCAGAGTGGGGAATGTGGACAATTTTCTGTTCCCATCTATCCCTTCGTTTCTCTCTCCCTCCTATTTTAATATTTTCTCCTTTTACAAAAGTTTTTAAAAGTTAGTTCTGAGTAAACCAGCGGGAAGGCATTGAAACTTCAAAAATAATTCATCTTTTGGAACACTGGAGGAGATCTGAAAGTGTTTCTCACAATGAATACAATATTATTTAAAGCAATGGTTCCCAAGCATTTTGGAGTTTCGATGTGTAGTTGTTTGAACATATGGACTAAATGCAGATTGTATAAATGCCTGCACATGTGCACACACACACACACATGTGCACGCGCACACACACACACACACACATGACACATGTTTTGTTACCCTATAGAAATAACCTAAAAGGAAACTCTTTGTGTGGGGCTTTACAATTTTGATCACCCTGAGGATCCCTGATGTATTCATTTTGGTAGGTCAGTTCTAGATCATTCCAGCTGACAGGGACTTAAGCACCAATGCTTTCTAAATTTTTTTTTTTAAATAACAGTTTTATTCACATAACATACAGCTCACCCATTTAAAGTGTACAATTCAATTTTTTTATATTTACAGTTGTGTAACTGTCACCACAATAAATTTTAGACCCATTTCATCACCCTAAAAAGAAACCCTCATACTCATTAGCAATCACTTTCCATTTTCCCTCAAACCTCCCCCTTGCCCCGCTCCAGCCCTAGGCAACCACTAATGTACTTTCTGTTTCTATATATTTGCCTATCCTGGACATTTCCTATAAATGGAATTATGCAATATACAGTTTGTGGCCTTTTATGACTGACCTCTTTCACCTGGCATCATGTCTTCGATGGTCATCCATGTTGTAACATGTATCAGTACTTGTTTTGTTTGGCAGCAAATTATGCTTAGAGACTGAGATTGTCTTTGCCAATAATTTATTTAACACAAGTTCAGTGCAGGAATTATAATAATTTCACAAGCCAGTAGCATACAGGATAATGTCTCTTAATAAGCCAGTAAAGAGATACACCAAACCAGTGAGAGGTTAATCACACTACTATTCCAGACAAGGAGGAGATGAAAGGAAAGTCCACATTTAGATGACGTGTACAACTTGGTTCTCAGGAGGGTCGGCTTCGCCAACCAAGCGCTGACATCCAGCTGCGGGCTGCAAAAGTTCAAGTCCCTTATTTTTAGAGCATATTGCCAAGGAATACAAGCACTGGTGTTGGTGGGCAAGATGATCTCCTTCACGGGCAGCTTCACAGTTTTCACCACTGCCAGGAGAGAGTTACTTTGCCTGGGCAGGAGCTAATGCCCCAAGGTCTTTGGAGAGCTCTTCAGTTCAGCAGAGTAGACTCGTCCAGACTGGACACTCTCTAGTTGCTGGTCAAACCTCTTGGTATCTAAAGCTTAAATATCCCCCAGCCACAGTGGCTCTTCCACGTGTTCAGTAGCTCAGTAGCTGAGCTACTGAGGGCTTATAAACAACCACAGATGTTGATGACAACATCCTGACGTGGCCTCCTCCATGTAAACAACTTTACTCTTAGAACTAAACAACTTCATTCTTAGATCAAAACAAGTGGTTGTGAAATCATATCAAACTAATACACAAAAGTACCTCCTTCCTTTTCATGGCCAAATAATACTTGGTGGTATGGATATGCCATGTTTTGTTTATCCAGTTGATGGACATTTGGCTGTTTCTAATTTGGGGCCGTTATGAATGATGCTGCTATGAACATTCATGTGCAAATTTTTGTGTAGACATATGTTTTCATTTTTCTTGGGTATATACCAAAGAGTAGAATTGCTGGATCATATGGTAACTCTATGTGAAAGCTTTTGAGGAACTGTCAGACTGTTTTCCAAAACCACTGCACCATTTTACATTCCCACCAGTAGTGTATGAGGGTTCCGATTCTCCATATTCTTACCAATACTTGTTATTTTCTCTTCTTTTAATTATAGCCATCCTCATGGGTATGAAATTGTATCTCATTGGGGTTTTGATTTGCATTTCCTTGATGACTAATGATGAGTAAATTTTCGTGTGCTTATCGGCCATTTGTATATCTTCTTTAGAGAGATGTCTGTTCAGATCCTTTGCCTGTTTTTAAATTGGGTTGTCTTTTTATTATTGAGTTGTAAGAATTCTTTATATTTTCTAGGAACAAGTCCCTTAGCAGTTACATGATTTGCAAATGAGAGGGAGCAGAATTTGCTACCCCCAGATATGCCTCTTTGGCATTTTATTTTGAGCTGATTCTTTTCGAGAGGCTGCAGACACAGGAAAAATCTCTGAAATCTGAGTGGAAGTTGCCCTTTTGTTAGAGATGTTTTACATTTTTATAAGGAAAATCTCCATTTGTAAGGGTGTCTCCATCTCTGTAACAGGAAGAGAAAAATGACTAAATCTCTAGTAACTCTTACCAATGGAGAAGGCGTGAACTTATATCTGCATAACAACCTTACCCTTGTTTGTTGTTTCCTGGTAACCTCCTATTAACTGGCCTTCCCCACTGCTACCCCCAACATCTTTTTTCTTTAGCTGGAGCTGTTACTGAAGGTGGTGGCTTGGGCCATTTCAGGGAGTTACTCAGTCCCCCTGGGACTCTCCCTTGTATACCGCAGGTGTGCATGTTCTTAAACTTCTATTTGTTTTTCTCCTGTTAATCTGTCTTTTTATTATGGGCCAAGAACCTAGAAGGGTAGAAGGAAAATTATTTTTCCTCCCCTACACAAATATTTTCTTCCAATCTGTGAGTTTTCTTTTTATTTTCTTGATGCTGTTCTTTGAAACACAACAGTTCTTAATTTTGATAAAGTACAATTTATTTTTTGTTGTTTGTGCTTTTGGTATCATTCTAAGAAATCATTGCTTAATCCAAGGCCAGGAAGATATAGGTCTATGTTTTTTTCTAAGAGTCTTACAGTTTTTGTTCTCATTTCGGTCTTTGATCCATTTTTTGAGTTAACTTTTGTACATTGTGTAAAGTAGGTTTTTATGCTTTACACAGTGTAGGTCTCCAACTTAATTCTTTTGTGTGTGGGTATCCAGTTATCCCAGAACCATTTGTTGAAAGACTATTCTTGCCTTATTGAATTGTTTTGGCACGCTTGTTGAAAATCAATTGACTGTGAATGTGGAAGTTTATTTCTGGACTCTTAATTCTATTCCACTGATCTATATATATGTCTGTCCTTATGCCAGTACCATAGTGTCTTAACTAATGTGGGGTTTTTTTTTATATGTATTTGAATTTTTTATTTATTTATTTTTTTCAGGGATTCTCAGGTTGGCTTTATCAAACATTTCTAAGCTTTTAGTTCAAAATGTTTTTGCCCTTTTTGTTTTACTTTCTACAAAACTGCTATAAGATGCCAAAGATGAGCAGAAATTGGGAAAACTTTCTATCTCAAAAATAATGACAGGGGGCTTCCCTGGTGGCGCAGTGGTTGAGAGTCCGCCTGCCGATGCAGGGGACGCGGGTTCGTGCCCCGGTCCGGGAGGATCCCACATGCCGTGGAGCGGCTGGGCCCGTGAGCCATGGCCGCTGGGCCTGCGCGTCCGGAGCCTGTGCTCCACAACGGGAGTGGCCACAACAGTGAGAGGCCCGCGTACCGCAAAAAAAAAAAAAAAAAAAAAAAAAAATAATGACAGAAGTTTAGAAACAAATGTTAAGAGAAAAACGGCTTGAGTGTTAAAACATAATTATCAACCCATATCCCTCTAATGTATGATAGTCCAAGATGTTGATCATGGAAGTAATTGAATAATTCAGTAAGTCTTGTGTAGACCCTATTAATTTCTTTTTTTTTTTTAACCAAGGAGACACAGACATACACTGAAAAGTATAAATTGTTGCTGAAAGAAATTAAAGATCTAAATAAATAGAAAAACATCCATAATTAATGTGGTTTTGTATTAGGTTTTGAAATCAGTAAGTTTTTTTGTTTTTTTTTTTGTGGTACGCGGGGCTCTCACTGCTGTGGCCTCTCCCGTTGCGGAGCACAGGCTCTGGATGCGCAGGGTCAGCAGCCATGGCTCACGGGCCCAGCCACTCTGCAGCATGTGGGATCTTCCCGGACCGGGGCACGAACCCGTGTCCCCTGCATCGGCAGGTGGACTCTCAACCACTGCGCCACGAGGGAAGCCCGAAATCAGTAAGTTTAAGTCCAAATTTGTTATTCTTTTCAAAAATTGTTTTGGCTATTCTGGGTCTTTTCCATGTCCATACAAATTTTAGGAACAGCTTGTCAATTTCTGTAAAACACCTAGCCTAGATTTTGCATTTAATCTGTAGGTCAACTTGAAGACTACTGCTATCTTAACAATTTAATTCTCCTGATCCATGAACATGGATATCTGTCCATTTTCTTAGGTCTTTAATTTCTTTTAACAATGTTTTATGGTTTTCAGAATATAGGTTTTGAATTTCTTTCTTTAATTTTATTCCTGAGTGTTTTATTCTTTTTGATGCTACCGGAAATGAAATTTTTTAAAATTTCATTTTCTGATTGTTCATTGTAAGTATATAGAAATACAATTGATTTTTGTATATTGATTTTATATCCTGCAACCTTTCTGAACTTGTTTATTCTAGTAGATTTTAGAGAATTATTTGGGATTTTCTACTAATTATTTGGGTCATGTTATCTGTGAAAGAAGATAGTTTTACTTCTTCCTTCCTGCTATGGCTGCCTTTTATTTCTTTTTCTTGCTTAATTTCCCTGCCTAGAACCTGTAGTACAATGTTAAGTTGAAATATTGAGAGCAGACATCCTTCTCTTCTTCCTGATTTTGGGGAAAGCCATTAAATATGATGCTAGCTGTGGTTTTTGTTGTTGTTTGTTTTTTGGCAGGTGCTCTATCAGGTTCAGAATATTCCCTTATATTTCTAGTTTGTTGAATGTTTTTATCATGAAGAGGGATTAAATATCTTCAAATGCTTTTTCTGCATCTATAGAGAGGATCATGTGGTTTTTTTCCTTTATTTTATTAATATAGTATATAACAATAATTGATTTTTGCATGTTAAACCAACCTGCATTCCTGGGATAAATTACACTTGGTCACAGTGTATAATCCTTTTTATAAGATGCTATGGATTTTTACATCTGTATTTATGACAGATATTGGTCTGTAGTTTTCTTTCCTTATGATGTCATAGCCTGGTTTTATTATCAGGGTAATACTGGCCTCATAGAATGAGTTGGGAAGCATATCTTCCTCTTTTATTTTTTGCAACAGTTTGTGAAACCCGGTATTAGTTCTATAAATATTTGGTAGGATTCACCTGTGAAGCCATCTGGGCCAGGGCCTTTCTTTGTGGGAGTTTGTATGGTTACTTATCCAGTCTCTTTACTTGTTATAGGTCTACTCACCTTTTCTGTTTCTTCTTGAGTCAGTTTAAGTAGTTTGTGTCTTTCTAGACGTTTGTCATCCAGGGTATCTAATTTGTTGTCATACAGTTGATAGTATTCCTTATAATCCTCTTTATTTCTGTAAGGTTGGTAGTAATGGCCCCTCTTTCATTTCTGATTTTAGTAATTTGAGTCTTCTCTCTTTTTTTCCTGGTCAGTGTAGCTAAAGATTTGTTAATTTTGTTGATCTTATCAAAGAACCAACTTTTGTTTCATTGATTCTATTGTTCTTCTATCTTATTAATTTATGCTCTAATCTTTATTATTTCAATGTTTTTTAATATTTATTTTAATTTAATTTATCTTTATGGCTGCATTGGGTCTTAGCTGCGGCATGTGGGATCTTTTGTTGTGGCCTGCGGGTTTTCTCTTCCCTAGTTGTGGCGCATGGGCTCCAGAGCGCATAGGCTCTGTAGTTGCAGCACGCAAGCTCTCTAGTTGTGGTGCGCAAGCTCAGTAGTTGTGGCACACAAGCTCAGCAATTGTGGTGCATGGGCTTAGTTTCCCCGCGGCACGTGGGATCTTAGTTCCCCGACCAGGGATCAAACCTGTGTCCCCTGCAAAGGAAGGCGGCTTCTTTACCACTGGACCACCAGGGAAGTCCCAATGTTTTCTTTTATAAATGAAAAGAACTATAGCTTTAAGAGACAGAGAGAATTGCCCTAAGAAATTAACACACATACCTTTTATCCTTTCTTTCAAATGTAAGTCTTAAGCTTTGGAAGTATAAGATGAACCAAGTATCAAGATTCAAGATGCACAGTACAGGGTTTTCATATAACCCTGTCCACCATAATTAATCAGTCTTGCGTGAATGAATGTGTTAGAGAGTGGCTAGCTGATCACTAAAACTAGATCCTCTTCCTCCTGGGCACCTAGGTGAACCGCATTTCCCAGCCTCCCTGCAGTTAGGTATAGCCATATGGCTGAGCTCTAGCCTGACCAATAAAATGCGAGCAAAAGTGAAGTGCACCATCCAGACCTGGCTCATAACACTACCCATTCATAGTCCTCCCTCCCTTCCCCCCAACCTGCTGGCTGGATGTTGGCCCTCAGGGCAATCTTGAAAGCCATAGACTGCAGATGGTAGAGCCTCTCTTACTGGCTGTGTCTACCCTGTTCATCCACACTCAAGAGTAGTGTAACCAAGTTCCATTGTGATTTTTGTTATAAAGAAGAAAGAATTGAGGCTTTCCAGAATTCAACCCTGAGATGACTCTAAACCCTGTAGATACAAAGTTTTCCCACTTGAATCTGCTGTAGCCTCTGTGTGCCTGAGTCTTTAGAATTTGCATGGTGATTTAGGAGGTATAAAGGACTGTCATATATTATCTCATTTAATCCTAAATGAATGTAATGTCAATGAGAGTGGAGAATATGCATATCTTGGCCCCTTCCTCATTCCCAGCACCTCCCGAAGTATCTGGCACATAATAGGTACTCAATAAATACTTGCTAAATGAACGGAGAGGAAAGCTCGATTAGTTTGAGGGCATGGAGAGAGAGACTTACAAGAACCTAGAAGCAGTTTAAACTGTGGTTCTTATGTCTAGAGCAATATTAATGTGCAGTATCAGTGCCTGGCACATAGTAGGCATGCAATAATATATATTATTTCTATACCTATAATGTATATATAGTATATACATCATGTATTAGATATCATATATACTATTATTATATACTTTAATAAAGCATAATTTTACTAATTAATTTATTTAAATATATATAATTGGCATTAGAATGACTTGAGAACTTGACCATCTAGCCAGAGTAAACTTGATGAATAGGCAGCATCCAATAAGAGGCATTCAAGTATTTCAGCCCTCTGAGATAGGATAAAATTTCACAATAGAGTGAAGCCGTAGATAGATTAGGTAAATCCAATCAGACAGTGAAGCACTCTGGATTGAAGAGTTTTTTATTGACTCTTATCAGACGAAAAAGGGGAAAGAAGTTACAAAAGTAAATAAGCCTTGACTTGAACTTACTCCGGGGATTCTGAGAGCAAAACTGACCTCATTTATGGGATCTGAACTTGGAGTTTTCTGTTGGGATGGCCACTATGACAAAATGTTGGGGCAGAGGGTGGAACCATAAGGCCGTTTGGTCGTAAGAAAGATCACTATGAATGTCTGTAGTTCCAGATCGCACATTCTGACCAAATCTCAGCCAACTGAGAAGATAACCCCAAAATTCACATGGGGTGTGACCCCAAATTGCTTGCAATGACATCATTGTCTCCTTAAGTGGACCTTTAACCCAAGGTTTCTCCACCTTGGCACCATTCTTACTTTGCACTGGATAACTCTGTTGTAGGGGACTGTCCTTTTGCATTGTACCATATGTAGCAGCGTCCCTGATCTCTACCCGCTAGATGCCAGCGGAATTTCTTCCCCACTCAGATTGTGACGGCAAAAACGTCTCTGGACATAGGCAAATATGCCCTGAGAGGCAAAATCACCCTCTATTGAGAACCACTGCTTTAACCCTATGAAGATTTACAGTTCAGTGTAGAGCTAGATAAATAAATCAAACCCACAGTATTAATATTTTTGTCTTAGGTGTGGAAATTCTCTGTGTATATCTATTTGCAATGTTTAACATAATTTTGAGTATTTGACTGTCTAACAAATTGGCCTTATGTTTCTAATTTAAAATGTGTACATGACTAATTGATTTAGGCTTGTGACAACTAGTTCACCAAGTTTGTAAACAATATTAGAACATTTGAGAGAACTTATTTAGAAGTTTAATTTATTAAATATATTAGAATCAGTGACATTCTTGAGGAAGTTCTTTGTTAGGAAACAACTGATATATTTAAACAGAAAATAAAATATATTAAATGTGTAAATTTGGCTTAAGGACTTCCCTGGTGGTGCGGTGGTTAAGAACCTGCCTGCCAATGCTGGGGACACAGGTTCGAGCCCTGGTCCGGGAAGATCCCATGTGCCGCAGAGCAACTAAGCCGGTGTGCCACAACTACTGAGCCTGTGCTCTAGAGCCCGCGAGCCACAACTACTGAGCCCTTGAGCCACAACTACTGAAGCCTGCATGCCTAGAGCCCGTGCTCCACAGCAAGACAAGCTACCCCAGTAAGAAGCCCGTGCACCGCAACAAAGAGTAGTCCCCTCTCGCCACAGCTAGAGAAAGCCCGGGCGCAGCAACGAAGACCCAACGCAGCCCAAAATAAATAAATTTATTTAAAAAAAAATTTGGCTTAAAATTATTTAAAAGAACTTAACTGTCAAAGTCCCTGTAAAGTTATTGATAAAATGCAATTATGTTTATAAGGAAAACAACAAGATTTGTAAGTTGATCTTAAAAGCTTAAGAAAGATCTAGGTTTTTAAGTTTTAAAATTTGCTAATTTAAATCAAATATTATTTCCAAGAACCAAATTAACCTCTGAATAATATTTTCTGTGTGCGAAAGCCATCCCTGAGGACAAAAAAGAACTTCACGTTGACAGTAAGAAGTTAGTTGCCTCATAAGGGGTGTGACTGATGGTTTTACACATAGTCCCTGGGGGGCTGTGAGGAACAGTCTTTCATCCTCTTATTTCACAGAATCACTTTCTGGAATGATGAATAAAATGTATGAGTAAAAATGAGAAAATCGAGGGGATAATATGGGGAAAAGTATTCCCTCAAAATGAGGGAAAATGTTATGGGGTATTTATTTATTTAAACGACCATTTTATTTTATTTTATTTTTTAATTAATTAATTTTAAAGTTTTTGGCTGCGTTGGGTCTTCGTTGCTACACGCGGACTTTCTCTAGTTGTGGAGAACGGGGGCTGTTCTTTGTTGTGGTGTGTGGGCTTCTCACTGCGGTGGCTTCTCTTGTTGCGGAGCACAGGCTCTAGGCACGTGGGCTTCAGTAGTTGTGGCTCACGGGCTCAGTAGTTGTGTCTAGCGGGCTCTAGAGCGCAGGCTCAGTAGTTGTGACGCACGGGCCTAGTTGCTCCGCAGCATGTGGGATCTTCCCAGACCAGGGATTGAACCGGTGTCCCCTGCATTGGCAGGTGGATTCTTAACCACTGCACCACCAGGCAAGCTCCTTGGGGTTTTTTAAATTGAATTTGAGGGGGAAAATATTCAGGATAAGTTGTCAATACTCTCTTAAACGTGGAGTAAGAACCAGCGCATCTAACTTACAGGCCCCGATTTCCCAGCCCAGCTCCCGGGAAGAGCCTGGTGTTGGAAGGACAGGGGCGTAGAAGGTGGCCCTGGTCAGCTACACGCTCCACCTGGCACACGCCTCAAGGACAGTTTGGGGACAGCTCTCTGAAAACACAGAGCAGGCAGACACGTGAGCTGAGAGCTGTCTGAATAAACTAGGCCCTGCACATGCTCTGCTGGTGGCTCTCGCCTCCAGTCTCTGTCCTGGAACCAGCTGCTGGAAGGCGGGCCTCAGGGGCACAGGTGCTCTGCTGGCTCTGGGGATGCCGCCATGTTGCAGCTCTCTCCCGCCAGGGGCCGCCGGTGCTGGGCTGCACACTCAACACTTTGCCTTTATTATCAGTGAGTCCCCCCAGAGCTGGCTGCTGTCTTACCCCCAGTGACAGATGGAGAAACTGAGGCTCGGAGGGGTGGCCACTCAGCTAGGGAGGATAAGCTGTCAATCTTCTAGGCAAAAACCAGTGAGTTAAAAATAAAGTGTCAGAAGAATCAGAAAATAATCTTATCATAAAATGAGACTGATTTGGTGAAGTCTCAGGTAGCAAATGCTACATTCAATGAGCTTCGGGTTTAGGGTTGTGTTGATTTCTGAATTTGTTTGGTAATATGGTGAACCGTACGTCCAGAAAACACTAAACCTTTTTTTAAAAATCACGATGTCATTGGGTTCTTTGGTTGTCAAATTTCACTTGCATATAATTGCCTCAAAGTGTAGGTACAGCATTTGAAACAAAATGAAAAAAAAATTAAACTGATAATGATGTTCTTGGTCTCTGAATAAACTCTGGTTTTAAATAGAATATACCAAGCATGGCAGTTTTAAAGACCAATCCTAATTTTGTGAAATACATTTTTATTTTTCTAAACTGGAAAAGAACTGTATGTCTGTCAAGTGCACTGAAGATAGGCAATGGAGAAACAGGTTTGATTTAATTTACCAAAAAAAAAAAAGAAAAAAAATCCCAAACTTGGTTATGGGTTTTTTTCCCCCTTATAATTAAAACATATTTGTATTTTACATCTTTAATAATGAGTAACTTTGGGAATAAATGTTTATTTTAGTTGAAAACGGTACAAAGACTAAAATATTAATGAGGGGGTCTAGAAAAAATTTGAGAAGCAGGGATGGAAATAGAATGATTTATCCTGAGAATTATCAGTACCAATATTAGTAACCACTGACATTGATTGAACGTTTACTGTGTGCTGGATAGTCTACTAAATCCTCAACACCAGTGCTTCTCAAATTGTAACGTATAAGAATCATTTGGGGGAATTCCCTGGTGGTCCAATGATTAGGACTCAGTGCTTTCACTGCCAGGGGCTCAGGTTCAATCCTTGGTCAGGGAACTAAGATCCCACAAGCTGGAGGCACAGCCAAAAAAACCCAGTCCTTTGGGGATCTTTAAAATGCAGATTTGCAGATTCTGTTTTAGTAGGTGTGGGGAGAAACCTGAGATTTTGCATTTCTAAGAAGCACCCAAGCGATGCAGATACCACTGTCTGGGTTTGTGAACCAAACTTTGGAGAGCAAAGTTTTAGTTGGATCATCTCATTGAATTCTCACAGTAACTCGATGTACTATTAATGTCTCCATTTTGCAGATAGAGAAACTGAGTCCTAGGGAGATTAAGTGATTTGCCCAAGTAGTGGGGCTGGCATTCTGACTCTAAATCTACATTTTAAAATTAGAATCATCTAGCCAGTGGTTCTCAATTCTGGCTGCACACTAGACCCACCTAAAGAGCTTTTAAAAATACTGATGGCCCCACCATTTAAATCAGGTTCTCTAAGGATGGGGCCTAAGCATCAGTATTTATTTCAAGCTCCCCTGGTGATTGTAATGGGCAGTCAAGTCTGAGTACCACTGGTCTGCGTCAACCCCATTCTTTTACAAATAAGGCAATTGAGGCCCCCACCACAAAGAGTCAGTGTTTGTGACCAGGAACCCAGGTCCCCTGATTTAGTCAGTATCTGAATAAGAAGCCACTGTAATACAGGCTGGGGTTGGAGAGGGGGAGATGTTTATCTCTGTTGGAAAAAACCCTTAATTTAAACCTTATTAAACTATCAGCTAAGAAAAGCCTACAGGGCACTTACCATAAGACACTAAAGGGACTTCCCTGGCAGTCCAGTGGTTAAGACTCTGTGCTCCCATTGCAGGGGACACAGGTTCAATCCGTGCTCAGGGAACTAGATCCCACATGCTGCAACTAAAGACCCGGCACAGCCAAATAAATAAGTAAATATTTTTTAATAAAAGACACTAAAGAGGATCTAAAGTAATTTACATTATTTTGAGGAAAAAGTGTACTTGATTGTTAAAAAAGCAGGATCAGAATGAGCCTCAGAAACCCAAAAGAATGTAAGGAGTGGTGGATATGCTGGGTCTTAGAACAATTCTTTTTTTTAAAATTAATTAATTTATTTAATTTTTTATTTTTGGCTGCGTTGGGTCTTTGTTGCTGCATGCAGGCCTTCTCTAGTAGCAGCGAGAAGGGGCTACTCTTCGTCGCAGTGCGTGGGCTTCTCACTGCGGTGGCTTCTCTTGTTGTGGAGCGTAGGCTCTAGGCGCCCGGGCTTCAGTAGTTGTGGCACGTGGGCTCAGTAGTTGTGGCTCACGGGCTCTAGAGCACAGGCTCAGTAGTTGTGGCGCACGGGCTTAGTTGTTCCTCGGCATGTGGGATCTTCCCGGACCAGGGCTCAAACCCATGTCCCCTGCATTGGCAGGTGGATTCTTAACCACTGCACCACCAGGGAAACCCACCACAATTCTTCTAGTCTATACTGGGAGAAAATTAAAAAAAAAAAAAAGAACAACAAACTGTACTTTGATTGGGCGCAGTAAGATTGTGTGACTATCTCAAGAAATTTCACACCTATCCCCAGTGTGCATAAGATCACCAATTTTGAAGATTTCTAGATTCACTAAGAAAAGTTTACACTATTTATGAAATGATTCATCCACTCATTCAACAAATATTTGTGAAGCACCTGCTATATGCTAGACACTAGATCCTGAAAATATGGCAGTAGACAAGACAGATACAGAGGTTACAGTTCGAGAAGGATGCTGCCCGTCCTAATGCTCTTGCCCTTGACTTAAAGGGGAGGAGGCATGTGACTTAGGCTTAGCCAATCATTATACTTCATCCTCCTCACCATGTGATGGTTAAAGCTGGGCCAGTGAGAGTGTGTCCCTGAGATTATTATATTCAATACACCGAACCCTGAAGCAGGAGTTCTGTTTCTTCTCTGGGATTGCCATCTGGGCTAATAGAAGCTAAGGGTGTCTTCAGCCATGTCTCATGCAACTTAGCATGGAAGAAGCCCTGTGAGAAGGGGGGGGGATAGGGACCAGCTGCTGAGAGAGAGACAGAAATCCGATGACATAATTTGAATTCCTGTATCCAGAATCTATTCCACCTCTGTCCTTCCCAGATATGTGAGCTGATAAATTCCTTTTCTTACTTAAGCTGGTTTGAGTCAAATTTCTGTCATTTGCACCCAAAAGAGCTCTGACTCAGACTTACTGACTCACTGAATGAACAAGCAACATGAACCTCTGAGTTTTTCTAATACAGTGGCTCTCAGACTGTGGCCCCTGAACCAGAACCTCGGCCTCACCTGGGAACTTGGGAGATGCAAATCCTGGAATCGTATCCCAAACTTACTGAATCAGTAAGTGTGGAGGAAGGGCCCAGACATCATTTTTAACAAGCCCTCCAGATGATTTCAATCCACACTAAAGTTTGAGAAACTGTTCTAATACAGCCCTTTCCATAGATGTGAAACTAGAAGCCCAGAAAAGGGAGGTAATTTGCTAAAGTTCACAAGACTAGTCAGAGGTTGCTTTAGACCCTCTTCGTAATCCAAGGGCTGTAGGGTTTAAGAAAGGAGGGCCACTTGGAGTTTTGAGGGAAGTAAACACATGGATAGGCAAATAGAAGGGGGAAAAATATTTTGGGTCAAATAATACAGTACGGTTGGAAACACTTGCTGTGTGTTTCCACAGGAGTTTGGAGAATGTCTTACTCATCTTGGCTCCCCAGCTGAGCCAACAACAATGTGTTAAAGCTCCATGGCCAATGGCAGGAATCCAGGAGAGTCCTTTCTGTGTGCCAGCAAAGAGGAATTTCTTAGAAAAGCTACAGAAATTACGCTACTATCACATTTCACTTTGTGGAGTGAAAGAATAAAGAGGATGAAACAAAAAGCAGGGAACTTCAGTTATTCCCAAGTCCCACCTCTGCAGCTGGGAGAAAGGGATTTTATTGTTGTTCTTGCCAGGGCAGAAGTTCCCCGGAGGGAAACTGGGCACCTCACCTGGTGACTTGGAGAAAAACTTGCTTTTCTTGAACTTTTTTTTTCAGGTGGAGGAAGAGAGCAGCAGTGTTCCTGAGTGTCCCTGGAAACTCTTTATTTAGTAGCCTGCTTTCCGAAGATTTGCCCACCCTGCCCTGGGGACGTGGTCTATCCAGAGGCAAACCTAAGAAAAGAGAAGCCCTGGCACCATATGTATGAAGACTTCTTCTTCTGTCCTTCTCCTCCTCTTGAGTATACAGATAAGCATAGGAGGGAGCAGAGCAAAGAATCATGGGAAGTTTCTGGCACTACCGGTTTCAGAGAGTACAAGCTTTTAATAGCCAATATATACTTTTGCTTTGGTATATCTACTCAGGCAAGGCCAATGCCCTCCAGGAAGTTACCTGATAGGAAAACGAAAGCATCACCTCCTCTCATAAAAATCCATGATTCACACATTCATTCATTCATCAATTACTTATTAAATATCAACTACGTGTCAGGCACAGGTCTAGGCACTAGCAGCAACAAAAATAGTAAATACTAGGGCTTCCCTGGTGGCGCAGTGGTTGAGAGTCCGCCTGCCGATGCAGGGGACACGGGTTCGTGCCCCGGTCCGGGAGGATCCCACGTGCCGTGGAGCGGCTGGGCCCGTGAGCCATGGCCGCTGAGCCTGCGCGTCCGGAGCCTGTGCTCCGCAACGGGAGAGGCCGTAACAGTGAGAGGCCCGCGTACCGCAAAAAAAAAAAAAAAAGTAAAAACTACAAAAACAACCTTGCCCTTATGGAACGTATGGAACTTTATGTCTTTTTGGGGAGAAAGACAATAAACAAAACAAGCAAGTACATAGGCAATTAGTGCTATGGAGGAAAAATAAAACAGGGAAAGAGTAGAGACAGAGCTGGGGGTGGTGAAGAAGGGAGTTTGAAAGAATAAATAAATAGGGCGACCAGGGAAGGCCTCGCTGGAATTCAGTGTGGCCTTGGTCATAAACCCTCAAGAAAGATCTCTTGAAGCTGGAAAAGACCCTGAGAAAGAGACTCAAACAATCGATCAAGAAATAATTTCATCAGGTAACTACTGATATCTACTATGGTATAGATGAGTGCTCATCAAATATTCCATGTACTTTCCTACATTTCCCAGCCTTCCCTGCATTAGGTTGGAGCCATAGGACTAGTAGTCGCCAATCGTTTGTGAGCAGAAGTGATATGGGGCTTCGCTGGTGGTGCAGTGGTTAAGAATCTGCCTGCCAATGCAGGGGACACGGGTTTGAGCCCTGGCCCGAGAAGATCCCACATGCCGCAGAGCAACTAAGCCCCTGCGCCACAACTAGTGAGCCTGCACTCTAGAGCCCGCGAGCCACAACTACTGAAGCCCATGTGCCTGGAGCCCGTGCTCGGCAACAAGAGAAGGCACCGCAATGAGAAGCCCGCACACCACAACGAAGAGTAGCCCCCGCTCACCACAACTAGAGAAAGCCTGCACACAGCAACGAAGACTCAACGCAGCCAAAATAAATAAAAATTAAAAAAATCCTGTTAAAAAAAAAAGAAGTGATAAGTATCATTTCTGGGCTGAGGCATTTAAAAGCCCAAGTGCTTCCTTCCCCTTCCCTTGCCTACCTTGGCCGTCTTGGAGGCACATGCTCCTGGCTGATTGTCTGCCCTCAACCCACTCCTCTCGTCTCCTCATTTTTTTTCAGGCATTCATCTTTCCCTCATGCAGCCCATGTGACTCAAGGTACACTGAGCCCATCCTTAGCTGCAAAGCCAGTCTGCTGGGTCTAACCCAGTGGTTCTCTTTAAGTGTGGTTCTTAGGCTAACGACATCAGCATTATTTGGGATCTTGTTAGAAATGTACAATCAGAAAAGTAAATTCTCGGCCCCCAACCCCTCAAGACTACTGAATCAGAAACTCTGGGGCTGGGGCCCTGCAATTTGTATTTTAATAAGCCCTCCTGCTGATTCTGATGCAGGCTTATATTTGAGAACCACTTGTCCTCACCAATCATGTTAATCACATTCCCCTTGATAGTGATTGGTTCCTGAATCCAGGTTTAAGCCAGTCAGTGTCTGGCATTCCCCTGGCAGCTGAACTGGTCCAAAGGGAGTCATGTGACTTAAGTTGGCCCAAGTCAGACTGAAGAGAAGGCTATTGAAGCCACAGTTGAAGGAGGGTTTTTTTCCCTTCCTAAGCTTTCCAGGACCCTGCTCCTTCCCTTACCCCTTTTGATGGACACGAGTGAGGTTGCCTTCTTTGCCGACCATGAGGGAAACTAGGCTGAGGGCAGAGCTGAAAGGATCACAGTGAAAAGGAGCCAGAATGCTTGCACTGTGCCTGTTCCCTGAAATAACACATTTCCTTATGATTTAAGCCAGTTGGACTTGTGGTTTCTTGTACTTATAGCCAAAAATGTCATAACTACAAAGAAGTTATGAGACCAAGGAAGTATGGGGCCAATGGGCATACCAAAAATATTCTAGGATGATGAAGGACGTATTTAGTTAACAGGGATTTTTTTTTTTTTCACCAAGTTCTCAAACACTAGACCCAGCTAGAATGACTGTTATAACTGTTATAACTTGGGAAAAGCAATTTAGGACAAATAAAATGGAGCATTACTTCATGCACTGGGTCCCCAGGTGGTGAACTGACTAAAAATACACAACTAATATTTTTTTAAAAAGAGGGGGACTTAAGTAATCTTCTTAAGTGAAATGAAAAAAATGGAGTAATACACAAGATGAGCCCAGAATATATTGTAGTTCCAGAAAGTAAGAAAGTGCTCAAAAAAGAATGGAATGCAGGAACCAGCCTGAAAGAACTCCCAATGACTGAAGCCAAGACAATTTGACAACAAAATAAATAATGATAGCATTGGATAATAAACCAGACTAAAGTAATTACCCATGAGTCCGTAATGATATAAATAAATAATTGAATAAGTAAAGAAATGGGAGAGAAGATATAGCTCTTCCCTATAGAAGAGTTCCAATGAATTAGTGTAGAAGGAATGAATGAAAGAAATGGAAAAGCAGTTAGAACACCACAGTAATCATTGTTGCAAGTGTGATCCACTGATGGATGCTAAAATTAATGGAAGAAGGTTTGAAGAGAAACAGGATATTTGTATAGTCTCAAAGTATCTTCCTCAAGGGAGAAAATGAACATAGAAGACAAACTAGGGAGTCACAGGGCTGTGTATGTCCAGGGTTTTCCCCTGAAATACGCCCTGTGGTTTCAGACACAGGTAAACAGAGATTTGGTTTAAAATTGCATGGCCAGGACTTCATGGGTTCCTCCAAGAAACAAGAAGGGGATCAGAGACCTTCAGTTAGGACTGAGCTGGATGAGGCCTGGCCCAAAGTGTTGTCCTCTGTGTTCTACTGAAGAACCCAATGGGTTCGTCTTCCTCACCGCCCGCCCCCATCTCTACCCCAAAGCCAAGGCTGCTCTCTGGAGGCAGGGTGGTGGTCAGTTGCACAAGCCAATGCCAGTGTGCAGATCTACTGGAATGCATCTAGTTTCCTCTGGATTTTCTGGTTGGTTATTTGTGTTGGCAGGGGGCCATGCTCAGTTCCTCCCAAACTGGAACACATTCTCTGGAAGGGCTGGTCCCACCATTCTCATCTTGGTCGAGGCCAAAGTTTCATTGTTCATTAAACTACCATTTGTAATTTTCATCGAACAGAATGACAATCTGTCCAAGCATCTTCATTCAGTATTTCAACAAGAGAGAGTCTTTTTGCCTCCCACGAGAGTGTGTGATTTACTTATCTCTTCCATTGTGCAGTAGGTTCACCACCATCACAACTAGCGCAATGTTCTGGAGCAAAATTTTGTTGTATCACACGGTGACTTCACTCACATCGGCAGTGACTGGTTTCTCACCTAAATCCACCAAAGCCTACACCACAGAGGATAAGATCACATCAGCAGACACTTCCCTGGTCTGAGTGTGAGTGCCTTGGAGGGCTGGGATCACCTCTTGCCCATCTTCATCCTGCCCAGAGTCCGGCACATAGTAGATGGTATAGTCATCAGTGCAGTTCATCAAGTATGATGAACTACCTCTCCACTTCCTAGGTCCTTGTAGGGCTGCATTTCTCGGCCCTCTGTGCCTGGGTGCAACTATGTGAACAGTTCCAGCTGATGAGTTGGGAGCAGAAGTGTTGCACATCACTTCTGGGCTGCAGCACTGAAATGCTTGTGGTCCAGAACTCTCTTTTCCTTCTAGCTAAGCAACCAGCCGTGTTTGAGAAGGTGGCTCGTCAGTCAGCCTGGGTCCCTGAGTGACTGGAGGAAGTAGAGCTCCCTGTTCCAACCTATAGTGACAACACAATGTAAGACATAAACCTTTGTTGCATTAGCCATAGAGATTTTGAGAGTTGTTTGTTACTGCAGCATAACCTAGGATATCCTCACTGATACTGTAGGCATTAAAAACAAATGTTTGTTGAATGAATGAATGACTTAAACCAGAAAGGATCTCTGAGCAGTGGTAGCTCCAGAGTTTCTATAAAAGGGAAATTCAAACTTGGTAAGCTGATTACAGTTTTGTGGGAAGTGGGGGCCATGTTGCTTAGGGGAGTTTTCTTGTTTTGTGTATGTAGTACACTGTTTTTGTTAGATGCCTTTTATTTGGGCTGTTGGAGTGTTGATGGAGATTATGGGGGCCTAAAAGACCCCATGCCAACTCTTGGCACCACCACTGGAGTTTAGATTGACATTGTTACCAGCTATGTATTTTTTTTTTTTGGCGGTACGTGGGCCTCTCACTGTTGTGGCCTCTCCCGTTGCAGAGCACAGGCTCCGGACGCGCAGGCTCAGCGGCCATGGCCGCTGGGAGGATCCCACATGCCGCGGAGCGGCTGGGCCCATGAGCCATGGCCGCTGAGCCTGAGCATCCGGAGCCTGTGCTCCACAACGGGAGAGGCCACAACAGTGAGAGGCCCGCGTACTGCAAAAAAAAAAAAAAAAAAAGATGTAAAAACCGAGTATGTTCATCATCATCATCATCATCATCATCATTCTAGTTCCTCATCCCACTCTTTTGCCTTGCACCCAAGTCCCATGTTCTCTTTGTGCTCATTTCCCTTGGGAAATAATGAATCTGTTTGAGGCCATTGTGTAGTGTATTTTTAGACTAGCCACAGGTAAAGTTGCATTTCCGGTTCTAAGGAGAGAGCTGGGCCCTGAGCACTGGCGAGCTGTCCTCCTCTGCCACCTCCCTTTGCTGCCCACATGAAGGGGTCCAACCAGTGGAAGAGGGCAATGAGACAAGGACTTATGCCCTCCCCACTCAGTCTCTGCCATGTTTCCTGACCAACCGATGTCTGGGGATCAAACTCTATCACTGGTTCAAAGACCTTGTGGGGCAAGAGCCAAAATTGCCCGCTCTCCAATTGCTGGGACGTCAGCCCACGGGCTGTGGATGGTTTAGCCGCAAATCCTAAGCGGCCACGGCCTTCCTTCATGTCACCAGACAGTGCCTGTGTAGGAAGCGTGTGACCAGGGCCCCCTCTCTCGGAAAAGGCAGAGAGCCCCATGGCTGGAGGGGCCCCTCTTCAGCCCCAGCCTCTTTCCTCTTCTGTTGATCCTGATGGCAGAGTTTTGTTGATCTGAGCGTTTGTCAAGGAGAATGAAAGTTTGCCTGGAAGTCCATCAAAATAGGAATTTAAGTTTTAGGCAGTATCTCATTTGTGTATTTTAGATATAGTTCCCCAAAGTGCCTTTTTTTTAACGGCCAGGTTGTTTAAAGGAAAAGCATACTTATTCTGGTATTGCTGTTTAGAATTTCAAGCAACTTTTTTTTTTTTAACATCTTTATTGGAGTATAATTGCTTTACAATGGTGTGTTAGTTTCTGCTGTATAACAAAGTGAGTCAGCTATACATATACATATATCCCCATATCTCCTCCCTCTTGCGTCTCCCTCCCACCCTCCCTATCCCACCCCTCTAGGTCAAGCAACTTTTAATATGAGCTCTACATATATTAACTTTTTATTGAAGTAGAACATACATAGAGAAAAGTACACATATCATAGGTGAGCAGCTCAATGAATTTTCACGAACTTAACAGATCCATGTAAGTAGCACCCAGATCAAGAAACATTACCTGTACCCCATAAATCCTTATCATCCTTATAACTGCTTCCAGTCATCAGCTCCCCAGTGACCACCATTCTGACTTCTAACTTCACAGATCGGTTGTGCCTGTTTTATACTTTGTATAAATGGAACCACACAGTATGTATGCTTTTGTGCCTGACTTCCTTCGCTCAACGTTGCTTATGAGGTCCATCTACACTCAGCGTGGCAGTGGCTTGTGCATTCACTGTCTGGTATTCCATTTTGAGACTATACCACTGCAATGTTTTCAATCCATTCTACTGCTGATGCACATTTGGGGAGCTTCCAATCTGGGGCTATTACAAATATATGGCTATGAACATTCTCGTTCCTTTCCTCTGGTAGACATAGGCACTCATTTCTGTTGAGTATATACCTAGGAGGGGAATCGGGACATCAGGTAGTTGTGTGCTCAGTTTTAATCGATTCTGCCGAATGGCAGTGTATGAGATTTCTGGTGGCTCTACACAACATGAAGTCTTTTCTAACATATGCAAGTGTTAAGTTAATGCCAATGGAAACAATTTAACCCTTTGGAATAGCATTCAATCTATTTATTAAAATATACTATTTTACTCTTCATCACAATTCTGCCTCCAACTTGTTATGTAACCTGGGTGAGCTTCCTGCCGTCCACTCCCCCTTAATCCAACCCTTTCCATTCATTTATCTAGCTAGAATGTTGTGAGTGTTAATAAACTGGTGTTTGCAAAACAAAATCAACCCCCTCCTGCAAAGCGGAGTATACATCTCACGGGTGTTGTGTTTAATATGGCAGAGCCAGACAGGGGTGTGCTCTGTAGATCTGCACTTTATAAACATCCTCTCCAAAGCTCTGAATGCAATTCAGAATCTAGAATTTTGTTTTACTGGTAAAGAAAAATGGAATATTCTCCTGTAGATTTTAACGAAAGAAAGAGAATGGTGCTTTGAAAGTGATAAAGCATCTTGCAAATATTGGAGTTAGTTGACTACAAAGAGGAGGGCTGGAGAGGGTAGTGTGGGGATGGTGTAAAAGGGGCCAGAGAGGGAATTCAGAGCCCTTTTCCCCCTGGCCTGTACAATCAATTCTTATTGTAGAACCGAGCTAAGTTCCCCTGGGCCTCGGTTTTCCCATCTGTAACATTGGGTACTTTGACAAGCTGGTTAGGTGATCTGTAAATCTTATCCGGATCTAGTTTTTATTCTAGAATGTGCAGAGGCAGGAGATGCTGACAGAAAAGGTAGAGGGGACCAGGGACAACTCACTTCATATACTACCCCCCACCCCCCAGCAGTCAGAGCGCTGGGGATCCCAGTTTCTAGGTATCCGGTGTGCCAGGTAACCATGGAACCGAATTCGTTATCAGGACCCTTTCCTTTTACCGACCTCTGTAAATCCCCCTCCAAGCGGTCTGACCTCTGCATCAGGAATATTGTGGCAGAGGGGCGACCTCGGGGTTCCCACCCATCACAGTACACGGTGCTGAAAGTGGTGGGACACGCATTTGGGTAACAGGGCGACCCCTAAAGGTGAGCGGCTGGGTCTGGAGACTGGAGGCCCCTAGGAGCACGCCGAACCGGACGCGGGGCAGCGGAGGTGCTCGCGGTCCAGGGAGTCCAGAAGCGCCACGCGGGCCTCTGCAGGGTGGTGTGGGCCGCTCGGCCCGCGGCCCCTACTTCTCTCCCCGCCCCGCAGCCTGGAACTCCCCCCGGCTTCGGGCGGCCGAGCTACTCGCTCACACCCTCCCCCCTCCGCGCCCCGCCCGCTCCCCGCTAGCTCCCCACCTCCGCGTCCAGCCTCGCAGCTGCCGAGCGACGGACGCGCCGGACGCGCCATGCCGCGCTGGGCCGCTGAAGAGCAGGCCGGCAAACCGTCCGGGAGCGGCGGGGGCGGTGCCCAGCCCGCGGGCGGGAGGAGGAGGGCCGCGGCCCGAGCGAAAGGGAAAAAGGAGGGCTGGAGGGCGCCAACAGCCAGCCCGTCGGCGGGGACCGGCAGGTAAGCGCGCGGCGCCGGGATGGGTCTGTCTTTCTCGGGTTCCTGAGACCCGGCCGGGGAGCCGCGGAGCTGGCGACCAGCGTGGGCGGCTCGGGCGCAGCGCCTGGACCTGGAGTGCGACGGGACGGCGGGGCGAACGCTCCCTCCGCCCGACTGCGGCTCTGAGCCGGGGCCCTGGGCCGCCCTAAAAGGCGGAGGCTGAGGGCCGAGCTCCGGGAGCTGGCACCCCGACAGTGGGAGAGGGCGCGCCGTGGGAAAGGGGGCTCTGGCGACGCGTTCTCCGAGGGAGAGGGGCGTGTGTATCCAAAAGCTTAAAACGGGCTCCAGCTCTCCCCAACCCTCCGCGAAAAAGAGCCACGAGCTTTGTTCGCGCGGGCGGTCTTCGAGACCCGACTGGTGGGGACTCAGTTTGCCGCGCCGCGCGGTGGGTGCGGCGGAGCCTGCGGAGCGCGGACGCGACCTGGGCCCCAGACGACTTGGCGCGGCAGCGTCTGGCTGGACGCAGAGCAGGTGGCTAAGGGCGCGGCGGGATGGAGCGGCAGCCAGGAGCCTGAGGCTGGGGACAGGAGAATGGAGGTCTCGGGTGAGCGCTTTTCGACAGGGACTTGCCATTTCAAGGCTCCGGAGTTAGATACGTTTCAGGTGAGGAGAGGGAGCGCTGACGGTCTCCTGAGAGCCAGATGAGGCAGGCAGCAGAGGTTTTCCGTGGCTGCTTCGACAGTGACACTTATTTGTATGTACCGTCCACACGACTTCCCTGGGGATCTTGTAAAAGTACAGATTCTGATTCAGTAGGTCCGGCTGGGGTGGGGCCCGACAGTCTGCATTTCTGACAGGCTCTCAGATGCTGCTGCTCCATGGATCACACTTTACACCGCAGGCCCTGCAGAAGTACTTTTTGTCCAACAGGCTGAAAACCTTAGGAAAACTGGGACATTGGGAGAGGAGGTCCTAAGACTTTACAATCCCACCTCCACCCCAAATACACACATTTAAACGATTGCTACTCATTTAGTAGCAAAATGCTTTACTCTTCTTACTGGGTTACCAGCCAACTACATTATCTGATAGTAGAGCTGGCTTCATGGGCATGCAACCTGTATTTGGTTTAATGTTCTGCTGTTGCTGTCGAAATTCTGAATAATTTTTGAACAAGGGACTTCGCATTTTTATTTTGCACTAAGCCCCACAAATTATGTAGCTGATCCGTAGGCAGAAAAAGGACCCATTTCTTTCTTTGTTTTTTTTTTTTTTTTGGCTGTGTTGGGTCTTCGTTTCTGTGCAAGGGCTTTCTCTAGTTGTGGAGAGCGGGGGCCACTCTTCATCGCGGTGCGCCGGCCTCTCATTGTCGCAGCCTCTCGTTGCGGAGCACAGGCTCCAGACGCACAGGCTCAGTAGTTGTGGCTCACGGGCCCAGTTGCCCCGCGGCATGTGGGATCTTCCCGGACCAGGGCTCAAACCCGTGTCCCCTGCATTGGTAGGCAGATTCTTAACCACTGCGCTACCAGGGAAGCCCAAGGACCCATTTCTTTGATCCGTGTTCAGAGCTGGTGGGTGATGGAGAGTGAAGGTTTATTAAGCAAAGACAAGCTAGATGTTACAGTTCCTTCCATCTTTCTCAACTTCTTTTCAGTTATTTTAAGAGATAAGCCTATGAGTATAATTTCAGTTCTACATGGTATGACAATATTTATTTTAAAAATAATATTAATAACCTATTAAGAGCTTAATTATTAATACAGTTAAGTTCGATGTTGTAATAGTTTGTGAATTGAGTGACAAAGGCGTGTGCTATTTTCAAAGGATTTGGAGAGTTTTTATTTAGTGTCCCAAAGTTTTGCTTACTTAAGATCTAAAATGAGCTGGACATTGCTAAATTGGCTGCTTTTTTCAGCTCAAATGCAAAGCTGGAAAATAAAAAGTGGCCAAATTTTGAAGCTGTTCAGGGGTATTGCTTTACAGGGCCTCAGTGCGACGCCAGCCCCTATCGGATTCCCTCTGCTTTTATCATTCCCACATCCCTGCAAGGTGACTTTCATTAAAAGGGGGATAGAGCAGACTTTGCTATTGAAAAACACTGAAGAAATGCAGGGCCAGCATTAGTGTTTTCTGTGAATAATTCTTGCCCCAAACCCACAGACTGCAGGTGTGTGTACTTTTCTAGAGAAAAAATAAAAAATGTTGGAGACAGAGAAAAGAAAAAAAATGGAACTTTAATCATGGATATGATTTTGTTCCGCAGAGGGAGGAAAAAGCCTGGGAAATGGCATTTCATTGGCGGGTTTGGCAGGCAAAGGAGAGCTGCTGTGTTTCTGGTACCATGAACAGCCTTCCAGAAATGGCAAAGTGAGTTTGCTCAGGTGTTAGGGAGAGCCAGTAAGGAAGCTGCACTTCCACGGCTAATGTGGTCATTCTGGGTGCTCCAGTGTGGCTGTGGTGTGCCTGAGGCTGGTTGGGGACTCAGCGAGGGGGACATCACCGTGAGGTTCCTAGTGCTTTCACAGCGTACATGAAACTGACAAACATATTTTTCCATTTTGTTGCCTGAGAGTGCCAAGATAGTTCAAATACACACTACAAACTGGGAAGAGCACCATTACATTGAAAAGAAAGAGCTGGGGGTCGGGGAGAGGGGAAGAATGCATTTCTGTGGTGGTAATAATTCTGAAGATAGAAAGGAGAGATTCTGCCTTTAGTAAAAACCTGGGAGCTGCCTTTTATGCCTCACTGAGAAAGGCCTTCGCTACCTCAAGATAGAGGAGAACAATTTTTCTGCTAAAATGTTCATGGTGTTAAAAATACATGGGTCTTTAATCCACATGGAAATTATCTGGGGGTTGTGGTGTGAGGTGGGAGATGTTGGACGTTAAGAAATGGGGTAAACATTTGGGAAAAATTGTCATAAAATAAATCCCCTCAATCAAAGTCTGTGAACACTGTGTTCCATTTTATTTATTTATTTTATTTATTTTTTTCTTTTGCGGTACGCGGGCCTCTCACTGTTGTGGCCTCTCCCGTTGCGGAGCACAGGGTCCAGCCGCGCAGGCTCAGTGGCCATGGCTCACGGGCCCAGCCACTCCACGGCCTGTGGGATCCTCCCGGATCGGGGCACGAACCCGTGTCCCCTGCATCGGCAGGCGGACTCTCAACCACTGCGCCACCAGGGAAGCCCCTGTGTTTAATTTTATAAATCTGCTTAACTCTTGAGCCGATTCCATGTTTTAAAAATTGAAGTACAATTGTAAAGCAATTATACTCCATTAAAGATGTTAAAAAAAATGAACTACAGTTTATTTACAATAACATTCACCTTTTTTAGTGTACAGTTCTGTAAGCTTTGACAAATACATGTAATCATGTAACCACCCCCATGGTCAAGATATAGAAGAAGTCCATCACTCCAAAAAGTTCCTTGTTGACGCTTTGTAGTCAACCCCTCCCACCACTCTCAGCCCCTGGCAACCACTGATTTGTTTTCTGTCCCTATAAATTTGTCTTTTCCAGAATGTCCTGTGAATGGATTCATACACGATGTAGCCTTCTGAGTCTGGCTTCTTTCACCTGGCATAATGCACTTGAGATTCACCCGTGTTGTGTGAATCAGTAATTTGTTCCTTTTTATTGCTGAGTAATATTCCACAGTTTGTCCATTTACCAACTTTTGGTGATTATGAATAGGGCCAGTGTAAACGTTCACAAACAGCTTTCTGTGTGAACATAAGTTTTCATTTCACTCCAGTAAATACCTAGAAGGAGGATTGCTGTATTGTGTGGTAAATTTAACTCGATAAGAAACTGCTGAACTTTTCCGAAGTGGCTCCACCAGCGTGCACTCCCACCAGTGATGTATGAGAGGTCCTGTTGCTTGGCATCCTTGCCAGCCCTTGGTATTGTCAGCTTATTTTATTCCAGCCATTCCAGTAGATTTGTGGTGGCATGTCTGTCGTTTTAGTTTGTGCTTCCCTGATAACTAATGATGTTGAGCATCTTTTTGTATGCTTTTTGGTCATTTGTATATCTTCTATGAAATGTCTGGGTTTTTTTTTTATTGTATTGTGTGTCATTATTGAATCGTAAAAGTTCTGCGTACATCTGCACACAAGTCCTCTGTCAGATATATGTATTGCAAACATTTGCTTGTAGTCTGTGGCTTGCCTTTTCATTTTCTTTATTTTTTAAAAAAATTGTGGTAGGAATACCTAACATGAGGTTTACCCTCTTAACGAATTTTGAAGTGTCCAATACAGTATTGTGAACTATAGGCATGGTGTAGAACAGCAGATAGCTAGAACTTTTTCATTTTGCATGACTGAAACTTTGTACCCTTTGAACAGCAATTCCCCATTTCCCCCTCCCTCCAGCCCCTGGCAACCACCATTCTACTCTCTGTTTCTGTGAGTTTGACTCTTTTAGTTGACTCATACCTCATATAAGTGGAATTAATGATTTTTTTTTTGAAGAGCACAAGTTTTAAATTTTGAGAAGGTCTAATTTATCAGGTTCTTTTTCTTCTATGAATAGCACTTTTGGTAACCTGTCTGATAAATCTGTGTCTACCTCACATTTACCAAGATTTTCTCTTGTGCCACCATCTAGACATTTTATAGTTTTATCTTTTGTATGTAGGTTTATGACTTCATTTTCTAAAATTAATTAATTTATTTATTTTTGGCTGCATTGGGTCTTCATTGCTGCACGCGGGCTTTCTCTAGTTGTGGTGAGCGGGGGCTACTCTTCATTGCGGTGGCCTCTCTTGTGGAGCACAGGCTCCAGGTACACAGGCTTCAGTAGTTGTGGCATGTGGGCTCAGTAGTTGGGTCTCGTGGGCTCTAGAGCGCAGGCTCAGTAGTTGCGGTGCACGGGCTGAGTGGCTCTGTGGCATGTGGGATCTTCCCGGACCAGGGCTCGAACCTTTGTCCCCTGCATTGGCAGGCGGATTCTTAACCACTGTGCCACCAGGGAAGTCCCACGACTTCATTTTGAGTTAATTTTTGTATGCGTCAAGGTTCACTCTTTTCCATATAGATAGTTGCCAGTTGTTGCAACACTATTTGTTGAAAAGACTATACTTTTCCCTCATTGCATCCCCTTGGCCCCTTTGTCAAAAATGAATTTACTGAGTATGTGTGGGTTTAATTTTGAACTCTCTTCTGTTCCATCGATCTGTACATCTGTCCTTATGCCTATACCACACTGTGTAGGTGTTACACATTCTTTTTTTTTTTTTTAATAAGAGGGTATTTTGTTGTTGTTTTCTTTAAAAATTTTTTTGTTTCTTTTTTTATTTTTTGGCCGCGCTGCGTGGCATGTGGGATCTTAGTTCCCCAACCAGGGATGGATCCTGCGCCCCCTGCGTTGGAAGCTCGGAGTCTTAACCACTGGACTGTCAGGGAAGTCCCACACATTCTTGTTAGGTGCATTCCTAGACTGTTTTGTTTGTAATTTGTATTGCTTTTAGAAATTGTATCCTTTTTTGCCCATTTCATTTTATTTTTATTATTTATTTATTTATTGGCTGCTTTGGGTCTTCCTTGCTGCGCGGGCTTTCTTTAGTTGCGTTGAGCAGGGGCTACCTTTGTTGTGGTGCGTGGGCTTCTCATTGCGGTGCGGTGGCTTCTCTTATTGTGGAGCATGGGCTCTAGGTGCACGGGCTTCAGTAGTTGTGGCTCGCAGGCTCTAGAGCACAGGCTCAGTAGTTGTGGCGCACAGGCTTGGTTGCTCCACGGCTTGTGGAATCTTCCCGGCCCAGGACTCGAATCCGTGTCCCCTGCATTGGCAGGCGGATTCTTAACCACTGCGCCATCAGGGAAGCGCCCCCCCCCATTTTATTTTGTTGTGACTATACTATTGTATAGACAGGCTTTTTAATTTTTTTGTAGGTCTAGCATATTCAAGCCATGTTACTGAACTTTCATTAGTTCTCATAGTTTTTCAGTCAGTTTTCTTGAATTTTCAAGGTCGACAATCAAACGGGCTGCAAATGGCAATGGTATAGGGGTCCCTTCCCGCCCCCAATAGTTTTTCCTCAGTTTGTCTGGTCTCCTTAGTGGCTAGGCTGCCCTGTTAGAGCAGTGTTGAGGAGTAGTATCTGACTCAGGTGGGAACGCTTCTCATAGCTTACCACTAGGTATTCTTCTTGCTGTGGCGTTCTGACAGTTACCCTTATTAGTACCTTCAGGGGGTTTTCTTTCCATTTTTAGCTTTGAAATGTTCTAAAATTTAATTTAAAAATTTCTTGTTCTGCTTGGTTTTTTGTTTTTTCATTGAAAGCCTAACAGTTTAGAGGTGAGTCAGTCTTCCCAGCTTTGGGAGGTCATATTTTGACCTTCTTCCCTGGAGAAGAAGATAGTGTAGCAGAAGTCAATTCATTTTATTTAGACTAGGAAGAAACTACCTTTGGAGCTTTTTTTTATAATGTTCTCATTTGCGGGGGATGCCAGGTACAGCGAGGAAGGGAGAGAATAAAGGAACAGTTTATATATAAATAAATATCTTAAGTATAAATAAGATAAGATAGCTTTTTGTAGTGTTTTTCAAACTTTCCTGCCCACCATTCACAGTGAAAAGTATAGATCTCAACCCAGTATGAACATACCTGTATATAATTGAAACAGAATCTCATGAAGTATTATGCATTTTTCCTCTGTGCAGTGTATTCTGAAAATTTCAGTTCTCTTCCATCTGTTCTACTTCATTTAAGAATGATGATCATGACCCTCTGCATTGATCTGACACTCTTTCATATAACCCTGTTTTATAAAACTGTTCATTTAGGTTCTAAGCCCCCAAACTGCTGAACTGTGTCCAGGACAGATTCATTTTATATCAGATCCTGTTATGATACAAAGTGAGTTCATTCTTAATACCCTGAGATAGTGGTAGCTACCCAGATTTTTCTCTTGAATTAGGATATAGCCTCTAACCCAGTCTCCCAGCACCCAGTCTTGACCCCAGAGAATTGCCAGTAAAGGCAGTCTTGTAAATCCACTGCTCAAAACCTCTAACAGCCTCTACCACATTTACGCTAAACCCCCAGCTGCTCCCTGTAGCCTCTGAGGCCCTATATGACTTTTATCTCATTCTTCCCACACTTCTCCAGATATACCAGCCTTCTTGCTATTCATCACCCAAGCCAAGCATTTTCCTGCTTCCCAGCTTTAGTATTTGTGGTGCTACCTGCCTGGAGCACCATTTCACCAGGTAATCACATAACTTGTCCCTCTGTTTCATTTGGGTCTTCTCTAACCCTCATTCTAAATCAGCATTCCTCACCTACCACTACAAATGTCCACCCCTCATTCCACTTTTGTTTTCTTGTAACACTGTTATCTGCAATTATATTATTTAGTTATTCGTTCACTGATTCCGTGTCCTTTTTTTCCCTGCTAGAATATAGGAGGGCAGGGACTTTGTGTATCTTGCTCACCGTTGTATTTTCAGGACCTAGAACAGTGGGACATAGTAGGTGCTCAATAAATATTTGTTGAATGGATGAATGAGTGCACCTAGAATCTAGAAGAAATCAGACACTAATCCTAAGAGAAATTCAAATTCAGTTTTGGTGTGGAAATTTCTTTAGGTTAAGCATAGAGTATATTTTATTTGTATTTTTAATTAACTTATTTTTAGAATATATTTTAATGTAAGTCATTAATCAACAGACATCTGGTATCAACTACATTTCTGACTCTGATAATAATAATGATAACTAACAGCTAATATTTATTGGGCAGGCAGTGCTCAATTTACGTATATTAACTCATTTAACCCTCCCATCCTCTTGGGGCAGGTACTATTATTATCATTTTACAGAGGAGGAAACCGAAGCACAGAGAGGTTAAATACTTTGTCCAAGGTCATACAAATGGTAAGCAGTAGATCCAGGGTTTGAACACAGACCATCTGATTTCAGAGCCTGTGTTTTGTTTTTGTTTTTTTATTGAAGTATAACTGATTTACAGTATCAGTTTCAGGTATATAACATAGCGATTCAGTATTTTTATAGATTATGCTCCATTAAAAGTTATTACAAGGTAATGGCCATAATTCCCTGTGCTATACACTACATCCTTGTTGCTTATCTATTTTATACGTAGTAGCTTGTATCTTTTAATCCCATACCCCTAACTTGCCCCTCCCTCTTCCCTCTCCCCGGTTGTAACCACTAGTTTGTTTTCTATATCTGTGAGTCTTTTCTGTTTTGCCATATACATTCATTTGTATTATTTTTTAGATTCCACATATAAGTGATATCATACCGTATTTGTCTTTCTCTGTCTGACTTATTTCACTGTCCATCAACAGATGAATAGATAAAGAAGTGGTGTGTGTGTACACACACACACACACACACACACAGGAATATTACTCAGCCATGAAAAAGAATAAAACTCTGCCATTTGCAGCAACGTGGATGGACCTAGAGCCTGTGTTCTCAACCACAGTGCTCATAGGAACAAGGAGCATACACAATTCCTGATCTTCATAAACATGTAATGTTATGGTTAGAAGTAAAACAATAACTTTCAATGTTGATAAGGAGACCAACATTTGGTAAACAGTTCAGTTGAATTAGTAGGATGGATCTTACAAGCCTGATCCAGTTTCTTGGGTCATCTGCCTATCACTGCTGTTGTCTTCTTCTTGTCCTGATATGGGTATCATTTGGGGGTCAGCAGACCTTTCTATATATCAGTCCAATGCAAAGGCCCTTCTTAAGTGGGAAATATGAATTCAAGAGTCAATTCCCTTCAGTTTCTCTGCGTATGAGCTAGTTAATAGCACCTGATAAGGGTCCTTTTATCTAGGTTGGAGACAGTCCTTTAAATGATGCCTTTTCCAGTATGCATAATCTCCTGGTTGCAGGTCACGGGGCATCTGATCTTCATCCAAAGATAGATTGCTGTGATAAGCTTCAGAAACAAACTTTCAGTGTTCTTTTAATAATTCAATTAAACTTTCCAATAATATAACTTAATAAGGAGCTATCTGGGAAGTGAGTCTTAAGCAGTAAATACAGACCTCAATTAACAAACCTAGAATTTAATACTCACTGAAACGATCTTTTTCTCTCTAAAATTACCCTCATTTCTACCAAATATAGCCAAATTAAGACTGATTTGTTTGCAGAATAAGTCTGGCTAATTGACCAAATAGGCTCTTTTAAATTGGCTGTGCTGGAACTTTTCCTAAGGAATCTCGGGTCGAACTTTTAAAAGGCCTCTCCAGGCTGGGAAATCCATGGCAAGGGCTAGCCAGATTCCGCCTGTGATATGTATAGATTTGGGTGAATTCCTTTCTTCTTGAGGTCCACCAAACATCTTGAGATTCTTGTACATGTCAGGAGGTGACCTTCCGTATTCACCTGATAAGGCATCTGGGAACCTAAGAGTTTCCAATTTCTGGAGGGATTTGGTAGAGAGAAAATATAAATGTTTCGATTCCACTTACAAAGGTATAATTTACCAAGTTGCTGTATGCCGTAATTACCCTGAGGGGAAAGGTTTCCTTATATCTGGAAAACACAGATTAAAAGCCAGTAATATTTCAGACAAAAACCATGCAAATTATAATCATATTCACCAGTTCACTCAGTCCAATGTAACGAATCCTTTTTGTTAACAGTTTGGGAAGCCATCAGGTTTTCTGTTAGGATTCTTTAAATTTCTTACCTTGTTCAGCAGTATGGTCTGAAAGTTATTAGAAACCTGTACTTGCCAGAAAGTCCTTTCTATGAATCTTGAAGATGAAACATTTTTGCAAAAGGATCAGAGTAAAACAATAACTGTCTATGAATGACAAAAAAAACTTAAAAAGGCATGGTTAAACACATGATTACAATGCCATTGACAAAGAAACTTGATTACTGCTGTGACATACAACATTTTAAGATGATAACTAGAATTACGACTGATACCATTTTACTAGGATGTATTCAAATTTTAAGAATTCCATATAATTTCTAGTATATCTATATTAATAACATTTACCCATACAATATAACTTAAGGTTTATCCCTCATTTGACAATGCTTCCTATGTAATTTAACATACCAAGCAAGCCTAATTAGTTTAATATTTCTCTTTGATATGCCTTAGGGGCTCTTTGGAAAACTCAAAGTTAGCTAGAGGTCAACGGACTTTAATTAGAATTTGATCTTTGGGAAGTTTGTCAAAAATATCGAAAAGTTTCAAAACACTTGGTCAAACACATAGGTCACTGGGAAACAATACTTGTTCACTTAACCAAAGTGACAAAGATTTCAAAAGCAAATACAGAATGTAACAACAAATTACTTAAAAGGTAAAGAAAATTTACAATCTGATATCAAAAGCAGCTCAATAGTCCAAAAAACTTTGTTTTCTTAACAGAGGGAAAACCAAATTCCAGTCTTGTACCAGCTTACTTTTAATAACAAAATCAATTTACTTAATTAAATTCAATCTAATCTTAGCCAACCCTGACCATGCACAAAACACTTTTCTCAGGGTTCCTTTTTTACAAACCTTCCACAACTTTTTGTATCCGTATTAATTTGTCCCTTATTTTCTTTCCCATCCAGAAACAATTAGCTCTAGGACAAAATTACCACTTTTTTCCCTTAGCAAAATGTATTTCTATTCCTCATACCTTCTTTTACTGAAAACACACATCCTACTTTCCTTGCATACTGAAAAATTTCCCTTATTATTTCTAGTAGCTCTAATTACATATATATTAAAATTTTTAAAAATTTTTATTCATTGTGAACTTTTTTCTTATAAATTTATTTATTTTATTTTTGGCTGCGTTGCGTCCTCGTTGCTGCGCACGGGCTTTCTCTGGTTGCTGTGAGCGGGGGCTACTCTTTGTTGTGGTGCACGGGCTTCTCATTGCAGTGGCCTCTCTTGTTGCAGAGCACGCGCTCTAGGCATGTGGGCTTCAGTAGTTGTGACACGCGGGCTCAGTAGTTGTGGCTTGCAGGCCCTAGAGCACAGGCTCAGTAGTTGTGGTGCACGGGCTTAGTTGCTTTGCGGCATGTGGGATCTTCCTGGACCAGGGCTCGAACCTGTGTCACCTGCATTGGCAGGTGGATTCTTAACCACTGTGCCACCAGGGAAGGCCTATCCTTTCTACTCTTGATAGGCCTTTGGTTTGTTTCTAGTTTCTGGTTTTTATGAATAGTGTTGTGAGGATCACCCTTGTACATATCTTTTGATAAACACATATGTGCATTACTACTCGGTAAATGCTGTATTCCCTCTACCCTTCTAGGTTCTTGGCTGAGACACCCCTGTAATAAAAAGACATTAACAGGAGAGAAACAAGCACGTTTAGTAACATATATACCTCCTGTATGCATAGGAGAGACCCACGAAAACTGAGTAACTCCCCCAAATGGCCCAAGCCCAACCACCTTCAACACCATCTTCAGCTAAAGACAAAAGAGGATTTTGCGGGGGTGGTGGTGGAGGAGGCCAATTATAGGAATTATCAGGAAAAATACAGTAAACAAGGGTAAGGTTGTTATACAGATTTAAGTCCCCGCCTTCTCCATTGACAAGAGTTTCTAGAGATTTAGAGTCACCCTTCTCTTCCTGGTACAGAAAGGGAGACACCCTTAAAGTGGAGATTTCCCTTATAAATGTAAATGTCTCTTACAAAAGGGTAACTTCTACTCGGTTTTCAGAGCTTCTCCTTTGTGTGCCGTTTCTTAAAAATAATCAGCCTCAAGATAATTCTTATGCCAAAGAGACATTTTGGGGTGTCATATTGTGCTCCCCTTCAATACCTAAAAGAACGCTTCAGATATATTTCTACTCATTTTCATGGTTGTCAGTTATTTTCTTCTCTGAATGCAATTAGGATTAGTAACCACCTCTGCATAAACTTCCATATCTGTATCTATATACAGTGTTGAGGCTTTTTATTCATAACTTGAATTGTTTTAGCATCAGTTGTTTTTCTACTTCAGTTTTTTTCTAAGAGTGTTTCTATGTCCATTTATTACTTTACCAGCTTACCTATATCAAAATGTCATTTTTAAGTATCTCAAGAATTTTGACTTTTTCTTTTCCTGTGAGACACACACACACACACACACACACACACACACGTAATTATTTTGAAATGAAAAACACTCCTGGAACTGTCAAATGTATTTTGCAGATATTGAGGCAAAGGTTTACCCCACCTGAATAGTCCTGGAGTGGTACAGGCTTATTAAGCACTGATTCCTAATTTTGCCAAGGGGGGAAAAAGGGAAGAACAAAGTGAATGAAAGCGGTTTTGAAAAACTAAAGTATGCTTTATTGTGTTGTGATTACACCCAGGTCCGCAGGTTGACATTATTATCTCCCTTTGTGCCAGACTGCATTAACTTATTCCATTCAGCAAATCTGAAGTTAACTCGACAAACTGAATAGAGCAAATATAGCCTGAAATCGAGCAAATACCTTCCATCTGATTTTGGTAGGAGTCACAGCCGCCGAATGTACTCTTTATGTAGAGAACACAGCGAACACTATTATCTACGGCACTGCTTTTCAGATGTACACATCAATCAGCTGGGGATCTTGTTGAAATGCAGATGCGGATTCTGGGGTTCTGGGATGGGGCTGGAAGATGCCTGCTTTTTGGGGGACCACATTTTGAATAGCGAGGCTTTAGAGCACAGCCGGGTTTACATGAGACCTTGGTCGGTTGCCCATTCAGGGGTCATCCCTGCCCCAGTGCCTCTCGGGTTGGCCTCCCAGTGCGGGCTGAAGAACCAGGTGTGTGCAGTCCCCGTTAGAGCCACAAAAGCCCAGTGCTCTTTGGATGTTTCTTTAAATCTCAAGTAGCAACTCCTTTCTATCTCCCCTCACCTAGTCTCTCCTCAAACATTCCGAATACCTGAAGAAAAACGACTGCACTCCTCAAAAGCACGCCAAACCAACATACACACCCACCCACACCCCAACCCCCGCCCTTACGCGCGCGCGAGCACCCTTAATCCCAGGTACTGACCTGGAGGAAGAAGTGGGGCAGGGCAGGCACGAAGCCGCTCTCTTCTCCCCTGGCTTCAGTGCTTTGTACTTCCTTGTTCATTCCACAGAGACTGGGTGTCCGTTTCAACATCCCGGTGCCGAGCACTGCGGTACACACCAGCCCCCTTCCAGCCACTAGCTGTGCATTTCTCTGCCCACCCATGTGGCAGCCTGGAGGGCTGGGGAATTAGCAATCCCCAGCCCACCCCGGGAGCAGCCCTCAGCCAGCGCCTGATGAAAGCTGGTAGATAAAGAGCCCAGTTCTTTGCCCATGAGCAGGACCACTGAGATGGATGGATGGTCTGCGCTGGCTCCCAGAGCTCCCCAGGACTGAGACTCAGCTGCCCCCAGTGGTAACACCTGTATTAGCTGCCTTCCTGCCTCCGTCCCTCTTCCCCATTCTCCTGTGTCCTGGGATCACATCCTAAATAAATTGCTTGCTCTTGAATCTTTGCCTCGGAGTTACCTTCTGGAGGAACCCAAACTATGGCAAGGCTCTTTGAGGCCAACAGTCAGGAAGTACTTTTGTTTGTTTTAATAAGACCCCATTACAAGGAAACCCAGGAGCCCCTTGGGTTTGTCCTAGGGGGGTTTCACCACTGTCTAGTTACTTTGTTGGCATGACACCAACCATTCAGATGGCTGGAAATAAGCCCGATCATGGAGAGCGTGCTTCCGTGTTCCTGGACTGTCAACAGAGTTGATATCTGGGGTTCCTAGCAGAGCTGATTCTTGTCTTTCTGACTCCTGACCAGGGGCATGTATCTCTGAGTTCTGCCTCAGAGCCCTGAGCACATCCTGTGGCCCCTGCAACCCTCATCCTGGCTGCCTCCTACTTCCATGCTCCTTTCCGTAGGCCTCCTTCCCTGGGGTTCTCTGTTGTGAGTTCTCTGCCCAGCCCTTTGGGACAAGGAGTCCTTTCTTGGACCTTCAGTTTACTGCATGGAGGCTCCTGACTTTAAGTTTCAGGGACGTACCACCCCTGTCCTCCAAGCTTTGCACCAATGATCAGTGCTTCTCATAGCCGTGCCTTTAGCTTGTCCCCCTCCTCCTGCCTTCTTCCCCAGACTGGAAATGGATCCAAACCTTGGCATAATTTAAACTTCTGAGTGCATTTTAGAACTGCCTGTACCCAAATGGGGGATCTTAGCCCTTCTATATGTTCAGAAGTGCGCCTTTTCCCCTCAAGACCTTGTATGCAGCACTCCGCTTTCTGTGGTTCCTTGTATGATGGGAACCCCCACCAGGCAGGGATATTTGGGAGGGTAGCCTGACCTGGCACTCTAGAATGGATTGCTCACAATCTTGCTGTACCCCTGCCAGGGTACATTGCCCACCAGGCTGAACACCCATGTCTTTGTTTGGGCCTCTTGGGGTTCCTGATTAGAGACCCTTGTTCCTTTGGATTTGGTATTTTAAGAGTACACACGACATCAGTAGGACTGTCTTTAATGTAAACATCCATGAAAACATCAAGGATGGATGGCTAGGTGACTGCTTCCCTGAGAGAGAGAGGGGCGGGGGGGGGGGGGAAGAGGGAGGGAAGGAGGGAGGGAGGGAATCTGTCTCTTCTTATAAGGCCACAGCCCTATTAGATTAGGGTCCCACCCTTATGACCTCATTTAACCTTAATTATCACCTAGAGACCCTGTCTCCAGATACAGTCATGCTGGAGGTTAAGGTTTCAACATATTAATTTGTGGGGGGAGAGACACAGTCCAGTCCATAGCAGTAACTGTGCCCAGCTTCCCCCCCAACCCCTCCATTCATCTAGCTGTATCCTGAAATTCCACAATTTGAGATTCATTTCTTTGGTTTAAAGAGTTGTTAAAATGTAAATGGGCACAGAATTTGGTTGATGTGTCTTGATATGAGGTCGGCTCCTGAGAGCAGGTAGGGTTCAAAAAGTAGGAGGCCACTGGGTACCTGCAAGTTGGGAATGGGCCCCATCTAGAGGAGAGAAAGGGTACTAAAATGAAAGTTGGTTTTCTCGGAGCAGTGTCTTTTTGTTAACTTTGCCAAGGCCTGTTCAAATCCTCAGAATTATTTTATCAGTTCCTGCAAAATAACCCTTAAGATCAAAGAACTGAGTACTTAACGTTGCTTTCTTGGATCTATGAACAATTTGAAAGACATCGCCTTTTATTTTTATTTATTTATTTATAAATTTATTTTTTATTTATATTATTTATTTTCGGCTGCGTTGGGTCTTCATTGCTGCTCTCAGGCTTCCTCTAGTTGCAGGGAGCGGGGACTACTCTGTTGCGGTGCGCAGGCTTCTCATTGCTGTGGCTTCTCTTGTTGCAGAGCAACAAGAGAATGTTTAAATGTTGCAGCCAAAAATAAATAAATAATAAATAAAATTTTAAAATAATGATAAAGAGGGAGTCTTATTGTCTCTCTGCAAAGGGAGAATTAGAAGTACAACCTCTCACTGGTTTTTCCAGCCTTCTCTCAACACTTTTTTTTTTTTTTTTTTTGCTGTACGCGGGCCTCTCACTGTTGTGGCCTCCCCCGTTGCGTAGCACAGGCTCCGGACGCGCAGGCTCAGCCGCTCCGCGGCATGTGGGATCTTCCCGGACCGGGGCACGAACCTGTGTCCCCTGCATCAGCAGGCAGACTTTCAACCACTGCGCCACCAGGGAAGCCCCTCTCAACACTTTTTATTAGCCAACAAATTATGTGTAATGACAACAGCTGTTTGTAGTAAAGATTCTTATGTGTCATTGGAGCCTAAAGTACTTTTTGAATCATCAAAGATTAAGTTATGTATGGGATAATTTTCATATTAACTGTGATATTGATGAAGTCTTTTTTTAAAAATTTATTTAATTTAGTTTTGGCTGTGTTGGGTCTTTGTCGCTGCGTGCGGGCTTTCTCTAGTTGTGGCGAGCGGGGGCTGCTCTTCGTTGCAGTGCGCGGGCTTCTCCTTACAGTGGCTTCTCTTGTTGCGGAGCACAGGCTGTAGGCGCGTGGGCTTCAGTAGTGGTGGCACGCGGGCTCAGTAGTTGTGGCTCGCGGGCTCTAGAGCACAGGCTCAGTAGTTGTGGTGCATGGACTTAGTTGCTCCGCGGCATGTGGGATCTTCCGGGACCAGGGCTCGAACCCGTGTCCCCTGCATTGGCAGGTGGATTCTTAACCACTGCACCAGGGAAGCCCCGATATTGATAAAGTCTTGGTTACTGCTTGTTACTGAATGGTAATCCTTTACCAACCAGGATATTTCCATTTTAGTACTTCATCCTTCTCCCACGCTAACATCAAAATGGTACCTGAGGTAAAGTGAGCCCTTTTCGTGGCTTCTTATTGCTGGGATTGGCTGCTTGTGGATAATTAGCTCAGCTAATCAGCACATTGTGTATGAGTCGGGCATATGGTTTTGACCCCATGTGGCCTTTGCTCCTAGGGGGACCCATAGAGGGTGGGTCAGTGCTGTTTCAGTTCTGCTAAGGAAAGTGCATGGAATTCCATCTCCTTTGGACCTGCTCCATCAATGGTGTCATCTAGAAGTCTTTAACCCTGGCTGTACATTAGCTTTAAAAAAGTGCACAGAGGTAAGCACTGTCCTGAAACTGGTGTTCATTTTCTCATATATTTCTTTATACTTATATATGAATATGTCCCTAAGCAAGAGAAAATGCTACTTGCATGCTTTTGAACTTTATATGATTGGTATCTTTTTTACCCTCATATTATTCTGCAACTTTAATTTTCAGTGTCTTTTTTTTGTGAGATGTGTCCTCGTTGCTACATGTAGCTCTAGCTAATTTCTTTTTCTTTGCTCTGTAAGTAGTCCGTTGTGTAAATATATAATCTATTTGTACATTCTTCTATTGATGATCATTTAAATTGCTTCAGATTTTGTTGTTAAACATGAAGCTGCTATGAACAGCCTTGAACATGTTTCCTTGTGCTAATATATAAATGTTTCTGTAGGGATTATATTCAGGAATGGGAGTACTGGGTGGTAGGGTATGTGCCTCTTCAACTGTACTAGTTGTTGCCAGATTACTTTCCTAAGCAACCGTGTAAGAGACTTCCTGTTGCTCAGCATCCTTGCCAACACTTAGCATAGTCAGACTTTTGAATATCGCTAAGATGATAGGTATGATATTTATCTCTTTTTGTTGTGATTTGCATTTCTCTCAGTACTAGTGTTCACTGACTAAGTTTCATCTTCGTGAAATTCTAGTTCAAGTTTCTTACCTATTTTTCTCTATCAGTTTATCTGTATTTTTAAAAATGGATTTGTAGATGTTCTTTATATGTTCTGGATACTGATTTTTAGTGATATATGTTATAGATAATGTCTCCCAGTCTGTGGCTTATTTTTCACTTTTTATGGTGTTTTCTGATAAAGGTCTTTCAATGTAGTCAAATTTCTTCTTTTTTTCTTTTATGGTTTGCACTTTTTTTTTTTTTTTTGCGGTACGTGGGCCTCTCACCGTTGTGGCCTCTCCCATTGCGGAGCACAGGCTCCGGACACTCAGGCTCAGCGGCCACGGCTCACTGGCCCAGCCGCTCCGCGGCATGTGGGGTCTTCCTGGACCGGGTCACGAACCCGTGTACCCTGCATCGGCAGGCGGACTCTCAACCACTGCGCCACCAGGGAAGCCCTATGATTTGCACTCTTTGTGTTCCTATCCCAAAGACATAAAGATATTCTTCTCTATTGTCTCCTAAAAGTTTTAAATGTTGGCTTTTGAAATAATTTTAGTCTAATTGGAATTGAGGGAGGAAATCTGTGTGTGGATTGTTTGTCCATGTGGAAAACCAGTTGTCCCAGGATCATTTATTGAAGAGTTGATCGTTGCCCTCCCTGAGCTGCATCTACCCTGGCACCTCCTTTGCTGTATCAAGTGCCCATATATGTGTGAATCTGCTTCCAGGCTCTCTCAAATTTGGTTTCCTGGTATATTTTTCAAACCCTGAGTGAATACTACACAGCCTTGATTGCTGTAACTTTCTCAAGAGTCTTGGTATCTGGTAAGTCAAGCCCTCCTTTGTTATTCTTTGTCAAATTGTCTTGGCCACTTTGTTTTACATACACATCTTGCCCTCCATATCCATTGGTTCCATATCCGAGGATTCAACCAACTACAGATTGAAAATATTTGGAAAGAGAAATTCCAAAATGTTCCCAAAACCAAAACTTGAATTTTCTGCAAGTCGGCAACTATTTACATAGCATTTACATTGTATTAGGTAGTATATGTAATCTAAAGATGATTTGAAGTATACATCCTTTGTAGGTTATAGGCAAATACTATGCCACTTTATATAAGGGAGTTGAGCATCCTTGGATTTTGGAACCTGTGGGGGTTCCTGGAACCAATCCCCCATGGGTGCCAAGGGACGACTATACACCTTAGAGTTACCATCAAGTTCCATAAAGAACCTCATTAAGATTTTGAGTGAGGGCTTCCCTGGTGGCGCAGTGGTTGAGAGTCCGCCTGCCGATGCAGGGGACATGGGTTCGTGCCCCGGTCCGGGAAGAGCCCACATGCCGCGGAGCGGCTGGGCCCGTGAGCCATGGCCACTGAGCCTGCGCGTCGGAGCCTGTGCTCTGCAATGGGAGAGGCCACAGCAGTGAGAGGCCCGCGTACGGCAAAAAAAAAAAAAAAACAAAAACAACAGACAAAAAGATTTTGAGTGAAATTACCTTGAATTTGTAGCATTATATATATTTTTTCCAAATTCCTTTGATATAGATGATCTCATTTGTGTCTTGCAACAACTTGAGAGGTAGGTTAATATTACCCCCATTTCTCAGATGAGGAAACATATTAAAGAAATTAAATGCCTTGTCCACAGCTCACAAAGCTAGTCGATTGCAGGGCCTGGTCATTTTTTGTTTTTAATATCCCTCTCTTCTTTTTTTTGTTAAGAAATAATTCACATACCATAAAATTCACCCTTTTAAAGTGTACAATTCAGTGGTTTTTAGTATATTCACAAAGTTGTATAGCCATCACCACCATCTAATTCCAGAACATTTTCATCACCTGAAAGAGAAGCCCTGCACTCATTAGCGGTCACTGCCCGTTTTCCCCTCCTCCCCACAGACGCTGGCAGCCACCCATCTACTTTCTGTCTCTGTGGATTTGCCCGTTGTGGAGATTTCATGTAAATGGAATCGTGCAGTATTTGGCCTTCTGTGTCTGGCTTCTTTCACTTAGCCTCATGTTTTCAAGAGTCTTCCATGTCATGAATCAGAACTTCATACCTTTTTCTTCCCCTTCTTCATTTTTTCTTGGGTTCATTTCCTTTCTTCATTTTCATGTTCTTTCTTTTTTCATTCTATTCCTTTTCCTTCATTTCTTCAGTCCTTTAGCCAAGTCTTTTGACTCCAAATCCAGTGCTCTTTTTACAGTTACCATGTTAAATCAATCAGTAAGTGGAAATTCATTTCTTTAAGAAGTTAAGGATGAAATGAAATGATTACGCGTGAGCCTAACAACGAAGTTCTTCAGCCTCACTCCTTGCTGGCATGCGTTAGGCACTCAAACATTGAGCTGACTGCACCGGAATAGAGGGTTCAGCATCAGAGTTCTTTAGAAGAGTCTTGCCAGTGTTGTTTACGCTAAGCCAAACTTTCGCTAAGCACTGTGCCTGGGAAGTGGAATATTGTTTAGGTTGTGAGCTGTGCATTAGATATGCAAACTTGCTTTTGTAGAAGAGAAGTCGTATTTTCTTCTAGCAAACATCAGGTTGTTCAGTTGATTGTGTTACATAGATCTTGATTTGAAAGACAGCATAAAGCACTGTATATAAAGAACCCTTCTCTCTTTAAAAATGTACTAATTCAGTTAATCAATATTTTGACGTTAACCTTGAGCTTGAGTTGAACTATGAAGAAAAATCAGAAAGAATGACACTACAATTTGCCAAGCCCTGAACTAAACTAGGGACAAATATGTATGTTTCCCTGCCAAGTCTGCTGAATTAATTCCTTACCACTCCCCAGACCACTCCCAGTGAACAAACTGAACCCACATTTGGCAGGGTAGTGGAAGAGGAGAGATTAAACATGCACACACATGCACACACACACTCACACACACTCATAATTAGTTGATCTGCAGCAAACCTCAAGCTATTCTCTTAACTAAACTTAAATCAAGCCAATAATTCATTTAGATTTTAACCAGCTCTTTTGAAAATTGTTTTGTAAGGCTTTAGTTCTTCCAAATGTTCACAACCCACAAAATTGGTTTTGGAAATAATCCTTTTTCCCTTTGCCTACAAGGAACTGCAAAGTTGAGTTTGAGTTCATTTGCAGTAGTTTTTCTTTCCGTAGGTTTCCAGATATCATCCTTTTTCTCTGTTTCCTTTTTTAACTTGCCATGGATTTTCCCTTCTTCCCCAATAGTATGTCCAACTCCTTCAAAATCTCTCCATTCATTCATCCATGTACTCTTTCAACAAGTATTTCTAAAGTTCCTACTATGTGCCAGGCAACCTTCTAGTCACTGGGGACTCAACAGTGAACCCAAAGGACAAAACCTCAGCCTTCAACAAAGCTTATTTTCTAGTGGGCAAAGCAGATAATAAGTAAATAAAATACACATTATGTTAGATGGTGATTAGTGCTATCTATAGAGGAAAATGAATCAGAAAAGAGGCACAGGGAGCATTGAGGGGCTTCAGTTTTAAATAGCATTTCTCTAGGTCAGGAGTTGGCTAACTTTGGCCTGTAACCTTCCACCTTTTCCTGTGAATAAAGTTTTATTGGCACACAGCCACACCCATACATTTAGATGTTGTCTGTGGAGTTCATTAGTTGGAACAGAGACCATATGGGCTGCAAATATTTACTATTTGGCCCTTTGCAGAGAAAGTGCAGATTTTTATATATGATAACTTTTTAGAATTAATATGCATGTCACACTTTTCAGCTTCCAAATCATCTTTACAAACGCTGCCTCATTGGAGTGTGGTAGAGGTGTTGGGAGAGGTCTAAGTAGCTTTGTTTTATAGGTGACTGAACTGGAGAGGTTACTGAGGTTGTCCAGGGCTGCTGCGCTTGTAAAGTGGTGATGTTTAATTCTAAAAGCTGGTGCTTTTTCCAGCCTAATCACCTGCTCCTGATGATAAATAAAACCCAGCTTTTTAGCACCGGGAGCTTCCTAGCGTACACAACACAGAAAGGCAATACTACGTAGGCATCAAGAGTGTGGGCTGTAAAGCTTGGCTGCCCAAGTTCAAATCCTCACTCTGCCACTTACCTCTGTGACCTCTGTGCCTTGTGACAGTTTCCTTTTCTATAAAGCAGTTATAATAATATGCCTCTGGGTACGGGGGTGATACATCCCAGTTTGTCTGAGGCAACCCTGGTTTATGCCTATTTTCTCTGCGTTTATTAATAGTGTCTCATTTTACTCTCAGGTGCTCCAGTCTGGACATTAAATTATATACGTACCCTAGCCAGGGTTGTCACTGGGATTGAGTTAGTACAAATAAAGGACTTAGAATCCTGCCTGACCATAGTCTGTGGCAGTGGTTTCTTATCTCAGTGTTGTGCCTACTCATCACTTAGTTTTCTTCTGACTCATTTTTTGATTCCATTAAGTCCAGACTGGTTGCTGTCTGAAGCGACTTTGTCTGTCTGGGTTAACAGGTGATGGAGGATCCTCCTTCTAGGGCACAGAGCCCTCCATCTGCAGTGTTCATCCCCCCGCGAGCCTCCTGGCTCACTCCCTGGTCTCCTTTGGCGGGTCTTTGCTCAGATGTCATCTTCTCATGATGCTTTCACAGGCCACTTCTCTAATTTGCCATGCCCTCCCATACACTTCGTGTCTACTTCCCTGCTTCTACCTACCTAGTTTTCTACCTAATACTTACTACTGATAACATGTAGATTTTATTGAGCGGCTAATAATATTTTTAGTGTAGTTTTGTTTTGCTGTTGGATAGAAAGAAAAAAAAAACAAATACACTATGCCTGTGAGATTTATTTTTCTGTTTTTAAAAATAGTGTAGCTTTATTGTTAAAATTTGAGAAATTACAGAAAACCACAGTGAAACAAATATAATCCACCCATAGCCCCACCCCTCCCCCAGGGTTGTCATTTTGGGGTGTATTAAGAAGAAAGCAATTTTACACCAGCTCTAGAGGGAATGCATTTTCTAGTCTAATCATAGAACTTTAGCTAAACAACTTATAAGCAAATGAAGATTTCCTATGTTCTGTAAGTATTATAGTTTTGATTCCTTTAAGATAAACTTTTCTTCATATTTTCATCTGAAACTGGTCTGAGAGAAAATATCAAAGCAATACTGGTCGAGCCTGGTCTCAGCCCCAGAAGTAAAGAAAAAAACATGGCAGGGCAGCTGAGTGAGACGGCAAGTTTCCCCACTTGGAATTAAGGTTTCCTGGCGTGTTGGCAGTGCGTTAGTCCGACTCTTGCCAATGTAAACGCCTTAATAGAAAGGGTCATGTGGTGGCGTACTTTTTATTTGCTGACTTCCTTTATAATATAGAGCAAGTTGCACATTCTTTGTGTGTCACTCTCTCCCCCAAGAATATAATTCAACTCCGTGTTTGCTCCACAGCCCTCTTTAAAACTTGTAATTGTTTCATATATTTGTTCGTTTACATTTTTATTTGAGTGCCCCACCAGCATGTAAGTACCAGAAGGGCACAGTTGTATCTGTCTTGCTCACCACTGTGTTCCTAGTGCCTCACGTAGTGCCTTGCACATGGTACTCACTATACATTTGTTGAATGGGGAGTCCACTGAGCCTGGCGGCACACACTCGCCCACCGCGCAGGGGTCCAGGATGGGGACGACCCGTGTGCCGGGTTCTCAGCTGTGAGAGAATGAAGCCCTAAAAGATGGCCTTGGCCCCACAAATATCATCCTCACTTTCTCCCTCAGGCCGCCAATTCCTTTAACAAATGGCAGAGTCATCAATTCAACCATCTGAGTTGGTTTCAAGTACCAGTGCCTTTTGAGACAGGAAGCTCATTAAGATCTTCACACTCGGAGATCAAGAGGGATGTTAGCTGCGGTCTTGGGGGTAGGGGGTAGTGGTGATAGGGTGGGGATGAGGAGAAGAGCACAGGGCAGGGAGGGGGAAGAGGGCCTGCAAGGTGGGATGGCCAGGGAGGAAAGAGCGCAGGAAGGGCAGCGTGCCCGCCGCCCAGGCTTCTCTAGTCTCTGCTAGAGAAGCTCGTTCAGTTTCACGTGCCGCCCAGGCCGATGAAGCAATCAACCGAGTGCCTGACACACCTGAGCAGTGGATGATGGCAATAAGGCAATAGCTACATTTTTTGAGCATGTACTGTGAGCCATACTCTATGCTGAGCACTCTTCCTGTACTTACTACTCCTTTGCAAGAATTTTAGGACACAAATATGATGATTATTCCCATTTTATGGATAAGGAATCTGAGGTGGTGAGGCATTAAATATCTGAGATGACTTCATCCTGCAGCTTGTGGTAGGCTAAAATTTCATATTCATTCTCATCAGGACTCAGTAAAAATGTCTTGCTGTCCCCGCCCTCCCCCCCCCCAACTGTTGCTTGAGGTCTGGGTGGCAGAAGGACTTACAGGAGCTGCTTCTGCAGAGTGGCCTTTCTACTGTCAAGTTTGCTGACCCCTCATAGAGTTCAAGGTCAAACCAACTGGCCCACACATGATATCACATGGCTTTCCTTGAAGTGTATTAGAGAGTTACAGACCTTATAACAGGCAGGCCCAGTGTGCCTCATGGTTCAAGGAGACTTTGAGGTCTGGTGGCAAGTGAGTAGCTTTGGGACCACTCATGTGGTCTGCTCCAGTTTTCAGAAAATATCCGGGGAGTTAGACTCTTGCTGCAAGGGAAAAAAATAATACTCTCTCACCACTTGGAACACCTTGGTTTTGGAAAAATCATTAAAAAAAAAAATACTGCAAAGCCCCCGAGGCTGCATGATTGCTGGAGGGTCATTAGGGAAGAGGCAGTGTCCAGACACTTGTGGGAGGTAGGATTTTTTTATAGGCTGTTCGTGTGTCCAGTTTTGCAGTTTTTGGAGGAGGACTCCACTGGGGCTGTGAATGAAAACCATTGAATCTGTCACATTGTTGTTAGCCAGGTCACCTGGAAAAACACCCTGACAAATTGCAGCCCTGGGCGGGTCAAAGAGGGGAACACTAAAAAGAGAAGAAGAAAGAGCATGGCCCTGCTCTGGTTTGAGGCCAGGGCTCGGTGTCATAGCAAAATTCCCCAGTGAGAGAGGAGTTTCCACCATCGGAGGCTTTCCCCACCCTACTTTACACCATTAGTTTTTACAGTCTGAAAAAATAATTCCACTTCTGGTGGAGCCAAGTAGAGTCACTTGAAGGCAATGTAAACAAAAGGAACAGGTAGTGTTGATGCTTTAAGAGAACATCCTGATGAGGGAGGGAAAAAAATGAGAAGACCAGCTAGCAAGTGGGAGGTTTTCCTGGATGTAGGAGAGCTGCTTGGAATGGCACTGACTTCTGGTTTCTAAGGACCAGCCCAGCAAACCTAAACCTATAATGTAGGCAAAGCCTCCTTGGGGGTCTCTTCCCCATCCCTCTCCCTTTGCCCTCACTGAGCTAACAGCAGGTTCCCAGCTCAGTGCCCCCGTGTTGTCTGTGCCTGACCTCAGTGGGCTCTCCCCAGTCATCCCTGCCTGTGGGATCCCTACTCACCAGCAAAGCTGATCTGATCAATGGAGCCACACTCGTCTGTTAATGACCACAGTCATTGAAATTTGCATCTTTAATGGGTTGCAATGCCTTACAAAAAAAACAAGCCTTGAGAGGTGATCTTTTGGTTATTAATCAGAAATTAAGAACTTTGAGGGTAGGAGAGGAGTCCTACTCTAGGCAAGCTTTAACAGGGCATCCTCTCCTTCAGTCCCTTTGATATGGAACACATTTCTCTGTCTTCCACTTCCCAAACACAAAAAGAGTCAGTCACTCCCATCTTTGTGTCCTCAAAGCACTGCTCTTAGGACTAGAGCGCATTTTATAACACTGTTCATCTGCGCATAGGGGTTGAGTGAAGATGTTTCTTGCCTTCCCAGAACATACCCCTTTATCCTTTCCCTGTGCAAATGTGGACCGGCCTCCATTTAGAAGAGAGTCTTAATTAGGAGCCACAACTTCCTGTAGATGATGTGATCAAACGTCCAAGGCTGCTGACAGGAGGATTTAGCCTAGGACTGAGAAGTGACTGCTGGGTTAGGTGAGGTGGGAGTCCCGGGCGACCTTGATAAGAGTAGCACAAAAGCCTATTTGAAATCAGTTCGAGAGAGGCTGGAAAGAGAGGAAGTGGTGATCGTGAGTACGGCCAAGCCCTGAGCAGATTCAGTTAAAGACTAGTTACAAGGAAAAACTTTGCTTCCTTCAAGGATTGTGTTTTCTCCTCTTCATGGATGAGTTCGGCGTGGAATGTGATTCCTTTTCTCTCTGGGCACCAGAGAGCCATGTTTGTGGTTTGATATTTGATAATACAAATGTGAAGGCCTTATGACCGTGTTATTTGTTTTCTAATTCCCCTCCTTGGTTTTGATCTCCTTTTCTAATTTATATTCTCCTTGAACCTGCTTTCCTTTGTGTGGGGAGGGGACTACAGAATGCCATTTTGTCATCTGTGGTCTTGGTGGTTGATTACCTCTTGGCCTTTTGTCTACCATAAGTCACCATACAAATGGAAGGGATTGTTACTATCAAGAACAGATGAGAAGGAGGGCAAATAGTTCTCTTGAAATAGGGAGGTTCGGGCTTCCCTGGTGGCGCAGTGGTTGAGAGTCCGCCTGCCGATGCAGGGGACATGGGTTCGTGCACCGGTCCGGGAAGATCCCACATGCCGTGGAGCGGCTGGGCCCCTGAGCCATGGCCGCTGAGCCTGCGCGTCTGGACCCTGTGCTCCGCAAGGGGAGAGGCCCGCAACAGTGAGAGGCCCGCGTACCACAAAGAAACCTAAAAAACAAAAGAAAAACAGGGAGGTTCTATAGACAGTTTTGGAACATGGGAAGGGAGATATTGGAAGACAGTTGAGGCAATAAAGTCTTCCTCTGCTCTTCCAGAAGATGGCATTGAGAAATCGAGAAAAATCCTAGAAATGTGTTCCAGAGGGTATACTTTCGATTTATTCTTGTTGATGGAAGCCATTAAAATCTCTGTACCTGACAGACAGTTGGTGGTCAGTTTCAAAATACGTTCACACATGCACCTAGAGAAGAAGTGAACTTGTGCAGGGAGTCCTAGGGAGAAAAGAGTTCCATTTAAAACACCATTAAAAAAAAAAAGTGAACCTTTATCCAACCCTGACATCTCATTTGCCCTTCCTAAACATTAATGTTGTAACCACAAACAAATGACAGGTTCCAGGACACCAGGGAAAAGTAAGCTTTTAAAAAGTCTGAAAAAACATCATTCAGGGGAAAAAATAAGTTAGAGTGGGAATAAAGTACGGACTATAAATGTGGAAGAGGAAAGAAAGCGTTTTAAGAAATAACCTTCTGGCTTCTGAGTTGTACTGAGTGCTTTGATGTCATTAGCAAGATGATCCTATTGATTTTCTTTTATTCATATAGTAAAGAAATGGAAATCTAACCATTTTACCACTCACAGTGCGTTGTTTCCTGTAGTTATAAATGTATCTTCCAGTCGCTTAGGCTGGGCAGCCAGGTGAGGGAAGGGGGTTTGGGCTGTGCCCCTTAAACCTTGGGTGTCTGGCATGAAAGGCCTGTTTTCTTATTGTACTTCCCGTCTGGTTGCAAGGAGTTGACCGGTCAAGAGCGGAGGGCTAGAATGCTTCAGTAGTCTACTCAGCAGGTCACTGTGATAAATGACTCTCCCAGGGAGATTATCACCAACAAATGCCCGGAGACGGACTGCAAGCTCTGCCAGGAGTCCACCCTCTTGCCTGGCAGTCCCCAGAAACATCTTGCTGAATCACTTTATGAGTGAGTCCCAGAGACCGTGTCTATAGACTCTGCTTATGCGGGCTTCAGAGGGAGTGGGCTAGAAGGAAATGAGGCCTTGAATTTGAACTAGCCCGGGCCAGTGTCTTTTGTACCCAGTGGGTCCTTAAACGGGTACTTGTAGTACTTGCAGAAGGAAAAGAGGAAAGCAAGAAGCGTGGGGGGGATAATGAAAGGGAGGAAAGGTAGGCAGAGAGGAAGAGAAAGAATGAAGAGGATGGAAAGGAAGAAGGAAGGTACATAAGTTAGTTTTCTCTGTGTAACAAAACACCCCAACATTTGGTGGTTTAAATAAAGCCACAGCCATTTCATTTGTTCCCAGTTCTGGAGTGTGCAGTGTGGGCTGGGCTCAGCTGGATGGTCCTGCTGGTGTCAGTTTGCTCACTCACACCCCTTCAGTCCCCTGCCAGTCAGCTAGATGACTCTGTTCTGGGGGTTGGAACAATGGTGGTGACTGGGCACGTGCCTTTCACCATCCAGCAGGCTAGCTCAGGCTCGTTTCCCTGTTCACAGAATGGCTCGAGGTTCCAAGAGCAGCAAGAAAGTACAGACTTCCGCGGTCAAGCTCTTTTCGAGCTTCTGCTTGTATCACATTTGCCAGTGTCCCATTGGGCAGAGCAAGTGCAAGTCCGGCCCACATTCAAGGGGTTGAGAAGTAGACTCCGCCTTTTGCTAGGAGGAGCTGAGGTCACATTGCAAATGGACAGGCATATTAGCATAGGGAGAATTTTTGGCCAGTTTTGCAATCTCCCACAAAGGGAAGGGCTAGAACTTTATTTTGCTGGCAAGGTTGGCAGAGACACAACAGTATAGAGGCTGAGTTTGAGGCCCTCACCTTGAATTTTATTTTATTTTATTTATTTATTTTTAACATCTTTATTGGAGTATAATTGCTTCACAATGGTGTGTTAGTTTCTGCTTTATAACAAAGTGAATCAGCTATACGTATACATATATCCCCATATCTCCTCCCTCTTGCATCTCCCTCCCACCCTCCCTATCCCACCCCTCTAGGTGGTCACAGAGCACCCAGCTGATCTCCCTGTGCTATGCGGCTGCTTCCCACTAGCTATCAGTTTTACGTTTGGTAGTGTATATATGTCCATGCCACTCTCTCCTTTGTCACAGCTCACCCTTCCCCCTCCCCGTGTCCTCAAGTCCATTCTCTACGTCTGCATCTTTATTCCTGTCCTGCCCCTAAGTTTTTCAGAACCATTTTTTTTTTTAGACTCCATATATATATGTTAGCATACGGTATTTGTCTTTCTCTTTCTGACTTACTTCACTCTGTATGACAGACTCTGGGTCCATCCACCTCACTACAAATAACTCAATTTCGTTTCTTTTTATGGCTGAGTAATATTCCATTGTATATATGTGCCGCATCTTCTTTATCCATTCATCTGTTGATGGACATTTAGGTTGCTTCCATACCTCATTGTAGTTTTGTTTTTTTTTAAATTTCTGCATTCCATATCAACTGACCTTTATTAGTAAACAATCACCATCCATTGCTATAAGAGGTGTCCATTGAATTCTGGAGTTCAAAGAGACCCAATAATTTTTTATTTTTATTTTTTTACTCACAAATGACCTGTATATGTTTATTTATTAATTTTCTTATTAGTCATCCATTTTATACACATCAGTGTATACATGTCAATCCCAATCTCCCAATTCATCCCACCACCACCCCGCCCCCCACTGCTTTCCCCCCTTGGTGTCCATACGTTTGTTCTCTACCTCTGTGTCTCAATTTCTGCTCTGCAAACTGGTTCATCTGTACCATTTTCTAGGTTCCACATATATGTGTTAATATACGATATTTTTCTCTTTCTGACTCACTTCACTCTGTATGACAGTCTCTAGATCCATGATGTCTCTACAAGTGACCCAATTTCGTTCCTTTTTATGGCTGAGTAATATTCCATCACATATATATACCACACCTTCTTTATCCATTCGTCTGTCGTTGGGCATTTAGGTTGCTTTCATGACCTGGGTACTGTAAATAGTGCTGCAATGAACATTGGGGTGCATGTGTCTTTTTGAATTATGGTTTTCTCTGGGTATATGCCCGGTAGTGGGGCTGCTGGATCATATGGTAATTCTATTTTTAGTTCTTTAAGGAACCTCCATACTGTTCTCCATAGTGGCTGTATCAATATACATTCCCACCAACAGTGCAAGAGGGTTCCCTTTTCTCCACACCCTCTCCAGCATTTGTTGTTTGTAGATTTTCTGATGATGCCCATTCTAACTGGTGTGAGGTGATACCTCATTGTAGTTTTGATTTCCATTTCTCTAATAATTAGTGATGTTGAGCAGCTTTTCATGTGCTGCTTGGCCATCTGTATGTCTTCTTTGGAGAAATGTCTATTTAGGTCTTCTGCCCATTTTTGTATTGGGTTGTTTTTTTTTTAATATTGAGCTGTTTATATATTTTGGAGATTAATCCTTTGTCCGATGATTCATTTGCAAATGTTTTCTTCCATTCTGAGGGTTGTATTTTCATATTGTTTATGGTTTCCTTTGTTGTGCAAAAGCTTTTAAATTTCATTAGGTCCCATTTGCTTATTTTATTTTTTTTTATTTCCATTACTCTAGGAGGTGGATCAAAAAACATCTTGCTGTGATTTATGTCAAAGAGTGTTCTTCCTATGTTTTCCTCTAAGAGTTTTATAGTGTTCGGTTTTACATTTAGGTCTCTAATCCATTTTGAGTTTATTTTTGTGTATGGTGTTAGGGAATGTTCTGATTTCATTCTTTTACATGTAGCTGTACAGTTTTCCCAGCACCACTTATTGAAGAGACTGTCTTTTCTCCATTGTATATCCTTGCCTCCTTTGTCATAGATTAGTTGATCATAGGTGCGTGGATTTATCTCTGGACTTTGTATCCTGTTCCATTGATCTCTGTTTCTGTTTTTGTGCCAGTACCATATTGTCTTGATTACTGTAGCTTTGTAGTATAGTCCGAAGTCAGGGAGTCTGATTCCTCCAGCTCCGTTTTTCTCCCTCAAGTCTGCTTTGGCTATTCGAGGTCTTTTGTGTCTCCATACAAATTTTAAGATTTTTTGTTCTAGTTCTGTAAAAAATGCCATTGGTAATTTGATAGGGATTGCATTCAATCTGTAGATTGCTTTGGGTAGTATAGTCATTTTCACAATATTGATTCTTCCAATCCAAGAACATGGTATATCTCTCCATCTGTTGGTGTCATCTTTAATTTCTTTCATCACTGTCTTATAGTTTTCTGGATACAGGTCTTTTGTCTCCCTAGGTAGGTTTATTCCTAGGTATTTTATTCTTTTTGTTGCAGTGGTAAATGGGAGTGTTTCCTTAATTTCTCTTTCAGATTTTTCATCATTAGTGTATAGGAATGCAAGAGATTTCTGTGCATTAATTTTGTATCCTGCAACTTTACCAAATTCATTGATTAGCTCTAGTAGTTTTCTGGTGGCCTCTTTAGGATTCTCTATGTATAGTATCATGTCGTCTTTAAAGAGTGACAGTTTTACTTCTTCTTTTCCAATTTGTATTCCTTTTATTTTTTTTTTCTCTGATTGCTGTGGCTACGACTTCCAAAACTCTGTTGAATAATAGTGGTGAGAGTGGACATCCTTGTCCTGTTCCTGATCTTGGAGGAAATGCTTTCAGTTTTTCACTATTGAGAATGATGTTTGCTGTGGGTTTGTCATATATGGCCTTTATTATGTTGAGGTAGGCTCCCACTATGCCCACTTTCTGGAGAGTTTTTATCATAAATGTGTGTTGAATATTGTCAAAAGCTTTTTCTGCATCTATTGAGATGATCTTATGGTTTTTATTCTTCACTTTGTTAATATGGTGTATCACGTTGATTGATTTGCATATATTGAAGAATCCTGGCATCCCTGGGGTAAATCCCACTTGATCGTGGTGTATGATCCTTTTAATGTGTTGTTGGATTCTGTTTGCTAGTATTTTATTGAGGATTTTTGCATCTACAATCATCAGTGATATTGGTCTGTAATTTTCTTTTTTGTAGTATCTTTGTCTGGTTTTGGTATCAGGGTGATGGTGGCCTCATAGAATGAGTTTGGGAGTGTTCCTTCCTCTGCAATTTTTGGGAAGAGTTTGAGAAGGATGGGTGTTAGCTCTTCTCTAAATATTTGGGAGAATTCACCTGTGAAGCCATCTGGGCCTGGACTTTTGTTTGTTGGAAGGTCTTTAATCACAGTTTCAATTTCATTACTTGTGATTGGTCTGTTCATATTTTCTATTTCTTCCTGGTTCAGTCTTGGAAGGTTATACCTTTCTAAGAATTTGTCCATTTCTTCCAGGTTGTCCATTTTATTGGCATAGAGTTGCTTCTAGTAGTCTCTTAGGATGCTTTGTATTTCTGCAGTGTCTGTTATAACTTCTCTGTTTTTATTTCTAACTTTATTGATTTGAGTCCTCTCCCTCTTTTTCTTGATGAGTCTGGCTAATGGTTTATGAATTTTGTGTATCTTCTCAAAGAACCAACTTTTAGTTTTATTGATCTTTGCTATTGTTTTCTTTGTTCTATTTCATTTATTTCTGCTCTGATCTTTATGATTTCTTTCCTTCTGCTAACTTTGTGTTTTGTTTGTTCTTCTTTCGCTAGTTCCTTTAGGTGTAAGGTTAGATTGTTTATTTGAGATTTTTCTTGTTTCTTGAGGTAAGCTTGTATAGCTATAAACTTCCCTCTTAGAACTGCTTTTGCTGCATCCCATAGGTTTTGGATTGTCGTGTTTTCATTGTCATTTGTCTCTAGGTATTTTTTGATTTCCTCTTTGACTTCTTCAGTGATCTCGATACCTCATTGTAGTTTTGATTTGGCAGTTGGGATTGATTTAATGAGGTGGTAGTTATCTAAATTCAGTTTTCCTGGTGAAATGTTTTCATACCAAAGGAAAAAAGTTCACCTCTAGTTAACTTCGTATGAATACAGCTTAATATAAGACTGTCATTAAGAAAATCCAGTAGATAAGTGTTCTGTTTTTTAAAAAATTGTTTATTTATTTACTTATGGCTGTGTTGGGTCTCCGTTGCAGCGCGCGGGCTTCTCATTGAGGTGGCTTCTCTTTTTGCGGAGCACAGGCTCTAGGCACGTGGGCTCAGTAGTTGTGGCGCATGGGCTCTAGAGCACAGGCTCAGTAGTTGTGGCACACGGGCTTAGTTGTTCCGCGGCATGTGGGATCTTCCCAGACCAGGGCTCAAACTCACGTCCCCTGTGTTGGCAGGCAGATTCTTAACAACTGCGCCACAAGGGAAGCCCAATAGGTGTTCTTTTTGTGAAATAGAAAATTAATGTTCTGAGAAAGAATTCATTGGTATATTTATTTATTTATTTGGCTGCGTTGGGTCTTCGTTGCTGCATGCGGGCTTCCTCTAGTTGGGGCAGTGCACGGGCTTCTCATTGTGGTGGCTTCTCTTGTTGCGGAGTGCAGGCTCTAGGCATGTTGGCTTCAGTAGCTGTGTCGTGCGGGCTGAGTAGTTGTGGCACACGGGCTTAGTTGCTCTGCAGCATATGGGATCTTCCCGGACCAGGGATTGAACCTGTGTCCCCTGCATTGGCAGGCAGATTCTTAACCACTGTGCCACCAAGGACGTCCCAGCATGGCCTAAGTTTTGAAACACCTTTAGTTCCACCATGTTGGGTTGAGGCCTGTGGTAGCCTCACCCAGAGGGTTGGGTCTGCTGATCAGGGTCCTTCGAAACTGGGTCCCTCACTGTGTGCTCTTTAATACCCTCTTCTCCAGCTCTGGGCAGAGGTAACCAGCAGTATTCTATCCCCTGGGATACATTTGGGAAGCCTTAAGCTAGGTAAGGGGAGGGAAGGAAAAGAGGGAAACTGGGATCAAGGAGAGCAGAAGGGAAGAGAGGACGAGAAGACTGGAGAGAGGGGAGGAGAGGAAAGAAAGTGTTCAGTGCTGCAGAAAAGTAGCATCGGACCAACAGTTGCAAGAGGTCCACCAGCTCCTTTCCCTGGTCTGGTTCATTCCACCTCTGACGCAGCCTCATCAGGGTGACCAAGAGGTCATCTTCTTAGATGTTTCGGAAAGCAATTCCAAAAGCTCTCTTCGTCACTTCTACAGTTGAACAATGCTCCGTATCAGGACGTTCTTCCTCTTGTTAATTTAAATCCCTTGGAATGTAGTTCAAGCTACCTTTTAGACATCACCTTGTGCCCATGGCAGAGACGAAAACCACCTCGCTGCAATGGTTCTTTCTCAGAGGGCCTTGTATACATCGTGGATATTATTCATAATCCATCGTAACCTCCACCTGGACATGCAATGGGGATTGTTCCCAGTCTATTCACAGATTAAAATTTTAATACATTCCATCGGTTGTCTGCTCCTTTCCTCCAGGTCCCTTCTGGCCATTCTCTGATTTGCTTGTTATGCTTCAGCAACGTCAAGCAGATTCTAAGCCCTGCCTACTCCATGCCAGTCTTTGACTCTGTGTCTTGGTTCAGGTACTTTCCTCTCTTTGGAATGCCCATTCCCATCGCTTCACGTAAAGGGCGTTGCACATCCTTTAAGATGCAGCATGACTGTTATCTCCTTGAGGAAACTCTCCCAGATCCGTTTCCCTACAACAGGTTAGGTTCCCTTCCTTGGAGCTCCCGCTGTGCCTGTGACAGAGCCCGCTGCCAGTTCATCTGTGCTTCCAGAAAGCCTGGCCATCTGCATTCAGCCTCTAATGGTCCTCTTGGCCAAGTGCCCTTGGCACACCCAAACAGAGCGGCCCTGTTCTTTGGCACACAGTAGGCATTTGGTAAAGTTTTGTTGAATTAATTATCTTTGAAGTCTTTCAGAGCCATCTCACAATTTAACTCCTCTTGAATGGTGGCATCCAGAACTGAACAAACCAGTCTGTGCAGGTAAAGGTCCTTTTAGACGGGCTCCCATCAGTAATGGGGCCACCACAAGGCTTGAGAACCATTCTTGTTTGTTCCTCGATGGCCATACCTACCACTCTACAGCCAAGACCTGCATATCCCTGACCTTCTCCTGTATATGCCCACAAGCCTGACCTTCACCATTCTCTCCGTCTGTGCAATTTGCTTTTCCTACTAGTGTGGAGAAGCTTCTCCTTGCTTATTTCTACTCTCATTTTCAATTTATCAAGGCCTTTGTCCTCTGGTTCTTTCTTCCGTGGTGTTGGTGTCACTGCCTGGAAGTGTGAGCCACTCTCTGCCCCTCAGTCTGGGCCAGTGATTAATCATTAGGTTGTAAATGAGGCGCCGAGCCCTCAGGATGCTGCATGTCACTGGGTTTTGTTTTGTTTTGTTTTGGTTCCTCCTTGGACCAGCATCACATTACCCAAGAGGACAGTGGGAAACTGTCTGGGGCTGCTGTTACCTGTGCCCTTTGCCCGTTGTTTTGCTGATTGTTCCAGGATGTGTGGGCCCTGTGGTCAGCACCCAGGGCCCCTGAGCAGGCTGTGAGCACAGGAGTTCTAATTCCTGGATGCAGCCTCTCTGAGAGCTTCCTCTGTGCTGGAGCAGGGCTCTAAGTTCATACAGAGATCATTTCCTTCCCACCCAAACCACTTGTACAGTCTGCTTGCTTTTTTCTTTTTTTCTGGTTATGCTGGTATTACCCTGGGTTTTAGCCAGCTTGATAAATAGAGGAAGTTGGATGCCTTTCCAGACTTCCTGATGTCATGGTTTGGTGGAGTCTGCAGTTGTGGGAGGTTTCAGTTAATCCTAGCAATTGGTGAGTTTGCTGTTCTTCTCTGAGAAACTTCTCTGTCCTGTGCCATGTCTTACATAAGTCAATATGGCTCCTTTTGTGACTTGCCTTTTCCTTTCAATGATGTAAGAAGCCCAGACATTGGCAGGCACTCTGTCCTGCTCAGTTCCTCGCGGAGATAAAGGACGGTGGACGTGCTGTGGCGATAGTGGCAAAGAGGGATCCAGAGGCCGACGGATGCACAGTTCTTTAATTAAGTTTAGGCCTCTGTGTCCATCAGCCATTTTCACATCATAGCTTTTGACATTCTCTTCCACAACTTACTCAAGTGAGTTCTTGCTCCCTGGCTGGGAAGCTGGTTTCTTGGCTCTGAGACCAGAAGTCTGTGCTCTCAGTGGGGCCTTTCTAATTGTGTTAGAGCAGGGCCAGGGGAGGCGGTGTCCAGCTGAACAAGTGATGGCATTACCTCCTAGTGAGCCCCCCTCCGAGCTTGATTTACGAGTTCTGTTTGGAGAACCTGGATGGCTTGGCCCAGCCTCCCTCTGTTACGCATTTTCCTAGAAGAAATACATCTAATTGTATAAGTAATACATGAACATGTGCCGGTGTTCTTTTGGGCTTCGTCCTTTCCCCCATCACACGCCTCTCTGTGGAGGTTTGGTGGGTTTCCTTCCAGGCTTTTTTGTATGCAGCCATACTTGTCACTATATAAATAAGCATATATATGTATAGCTTTGTTTGTTTCTTAACATATCCTAGTATCTATATTATTAAGAAATTTGATTTTATTCACTTGACTTATATGTATTGACAATCTCTATGTGTCAACACATATAGATCAACTTCATTTTTTTTAAGCCTTGTATAATATTCCAGAATATGGATGGACCATCATTTTTTAACTGTTCATCTACTGATGGAGACTTAGGCTTTTCCCCCTTGTACAAAGCTGCAATGACAGTATTTGTTTGTATATTTTTGTGTATGTATGTCACTATTTCTGTAGGGACAATCTCCGGAATTAGAATTTCTGGATCAAAAGGTATGCACATTTAAAAATTCAAAACATAGCTAAACTGTTCTCTCAAAGTTTACATTGCCACCAGCAGTGTAAACAAGAGTTCATTTCCCCACATGCTCTCCAGCTTTGGGTATTATTAGGCTTTTTAATTGTTTCATTCAGTGGGCAAAACAGATTTCACTGTTGCTTGCCCTATTTTTCTACCTGAAAGTGTTCCAAGGGAGCAAAGAGAGCCTCATGTTGTTTATTAATAAACTTGGTTACCAGGAGCCACTCAGCATGCTTTATCGTGGTTATCCATAAGGTTTTGGAAGAGGCAATGTACTTGAATTGTGAAATTTCATCAAAAACCCCTATGTAGAAAATTCTCATTTGCACAAATACGAAGTGAAATTATTTCCATACTTGAAGTCACAGTTGATCTGTTTCCTTGTTTGATTATTTTAATGTTTTTCAGTTGTTGATCCTACAGTCATTCCACGTTGAATATTGGTACATGTGTTTGTAATTTGCTCATCCTAGGACAGGACAACATGCTCGGCTTTCATTTTTGCCTTCTTTAAACATTGCTTAATGAGGTTTTCCTGACATATTAGGCTTTATTAAAAACTACTTCTTTTTTCCTCTTAAAGAGCATATAATCAATAGAAACTCACCATGACTCCTTATTTCCTCTTTGAATTCATATTCTGGATCCTCCTTGAGCATTGAACTTCTGTCTTCACGGCTCATTGACTGAAGCCAGGAGTAGGTCAGTTGGTTCCAAGATCACCCTATAGATTGTTAACCTCTTGCACCTCTTTATCTTTATGTCTGTATTTCACATGAGGGGATATCATAGTGTGAAGTGACTGTCATCTTTGAGCTAAGAGCTGTACTGATGTTTTGGTTTTGAAGTGAAGCATGATGGAATATTCTTGAAGATACAAGTCAGGTTGTCAGCAGTGCTTTCTGTCCTGGGTGGGCACACAGTTTCCTTTCCCCAGCGTGCATCTGCCTTGTCCCTCACTCAGGTCATTGCCAATGCCTCTGCCTCCCCCTTCCAACTCTGAGCCAAACATATCAGTAGAGAGTTATTTTTTTAGCCCCTCCATGGAGAAAGAATTCTGCCTCTGGCTTTGGGGATACAAGAGACATAAATGACCGAATCCTTGATATCAAGGAGTTTAGTTTCTAGGGAAGTTAAGTCACAAAAACTGAAGAAATAGCTAATGAAGCATGGTCTCTAGAAGAGACCATCCCTCCTCAGATCCGATCACTTCATTGTCCAGTGCCCCTGTGATGCAGTTAATGAAACCTGAGACTGAGCAGTAATACATGCTACTAAAACATTAACAAGGTCAGCCCCCAAGCGGGCTTTGAGCTTGTCTTCCAATTTGTAATAAGTTCCTTAGGAGTTGTTGCGGTGCGCGGGCTTCTCATTGTAGTGGCTTCTCTTGTTGCGGAGCACGGGCTCTAGGTGCACGGGCTTAAGTAGTTGTGGCGTGCGGGCTCAGTAGTTGTGTCTCGTGGGCTCTAGAGCGCAGGCTCGGTAGTTGTGGCGCACGGGCTTTGTTGCTCCGCGGCATGTGGGATCTTCCAGGACCAGCGCTCGAACCCGTGTGCCCTGCACTGGCAGGCAGATTCTTAACTGCTGCGCCACCAGGGAAGTCCTCCTTATGCTAGTCTTGTTAGCCAACACTTATAAATCAGTGTGAATATCTCAAAGGCATAACATTTTCTAAAACACTTAGGGAGCAATTATCACACCTCTTGTTACTCAGGTCTAAAATATTGATAATTGCATACATCATTGCAGCCATGGTATAATCAGATTACATCAGTTAACCTGTGGTAGCACAGAATGACCCTCACCCAGACCTGCTCTGCAGTGGTATCAAGCTATTTCCCTCCTTTTAAACTTTATTCTATACCTAGATGAAGTTAGATTTATCATTTATTACCATTCAAGATTGCACCGATGGTCTACATTTTAAAAAATATGATACTTGTACTATTTAATGAAATTGAAGAGCTCCAGAATAATTTCTTGGAGTGGTACAAGCGGGGCCATGGCATTCAGTCATGTAGCTTATGTACTGTTCAACCCTAGGGGTTGCCATTTACATCAGAGTCTACAACCACAAAACATGAACGTGGGGTAATCGTTAATGAGTGGTTATCTAGTGTCAAGGTCTAGATTTTACTGTTTAAATGCTAGCAAATAGTTTTCTTTGTAATGCATGCTATCTCACAAGCCATCCTTAGCACCTTGAAATTTTGCTAAGAACCAGTGGCTATTCATCTTTGCTGTTGACGTAGATAGCATTGAAGCAACCCAACTTGCACCAGAAGATGAAGAGAAGTTCCAGCTGAAAAAGATAAAAATGACTTTTATATATAATGAGTAAGGGTTTCAAAATCTATAGATTTCCCTCTTTAATCAGTGATCCCAGAGACGTCATGACCCAGCAGGATGTCCTCTAGTTTATGCAGAAGGCAGTAGGAGTGGTTACTATTTTAAATACCATAACACTTCTTCTCCTATTAGGAAATATATATTCAGCCTTGAGGAAACGTATTCCAGGCTTGGAATATGGACAATGGAAAGCAGTCTTTTCAGTGGCGCCAGGTCTGTAGTAAGTTCTTCCTGAGCCATATTCTCTTTTCAGGATGGTTACTGGAATCACCCTTCGTTGTGCCCTTTCCTGCCGTCATCTGGGAGCTGAGTACAAGCTCTCTTCAGTGGAAAAGCATGGTTTATTTTGATCAGAGGCCCAAGTCACAGCACATATTAACCAGTCACCCAGTGCCATGACTAACTTAACTTTGACCATATCTTATACACCACTTAGGCCCTACCCTAGAAGTTGGCAAAGCTCAAGAATGGGTTTGCAGAAATTTTGAAAATTCTATAATAGCATTTTGAGTTTGTTGATTTATGTCACCTGACGAACTCAAAACAGTTTACTTCCAAGGAGATCAATTCCCAGGAGGCCAGCATTGTGGCCTGGTAGAAAGAGTAGGAGTCCCACCAAACAGCCAGATGACCTTGACCCATCCCCTAGAACACGCTGGGCCTCTTTCTACATCTGTAGAATAAGGGTCTCAGCTAGGTGAATTCTGAATTCCTTTCCAGAAACAGACTGCTCTGATACTCTTTCCAGAACTAAAATTAGATACTTGTGTAGTAAATCTTCTAAGTCAGCTCTGTGAATTCCAGGTAGAGTCAAACCTGAGGCATTTGTATAGGAGGGTTTTTTTGTAGAGGTTCATTAAGTATAGCTTAAAAAGAAAAGGGGGAATACTTTTGGAGGGGAGCTGAGTTAAAAACTAAAAATAGATTAATTTTTAAACTTTATATGAAAATTTCTCTTTTTTTGTTTTTTGTTTTTTTCGCTGTACGCGGGCCTCTCACCGTTGTGGCCTCTCCCGTTGCGGAGCACAGCCTCCGGACGCGCAGGCTCAGCGGCCATGGCTCACGGGCCCAGCCGCTCTGCGGCATGTGGGATCTTCCCGGACCGGGGCACGAACCCGCATGCCCTGCATCGGCAGGCGGACTCTCAACCACTGCGCCACCAGGGAAGCCCTATATATGAAACTTTTTATGACATATATATTAGTGTATAATTCAATGAATTTCAGAAACTGAACACACCATGTAACCAGCACACAGAATATTACCTGAACCTCAGAAGCCGCACTGAGCCCACTTCTAATTGTTGTATCCTCTGCCCGCTTCCAAGGATAAACATGCTCCCACCCTCATTCCATCGATTAGTTTTGCCTGCTTTTGTTCCTCATCTGAATGGGATCATGGACAACATGCATTCCTTTATGTCTGGCTCCTTTATCTAACATTGTATTTCAGAGATTCATCATTATTATTGTGTGTAGCTGTAGTAGACACTTAAATTTTCCTCCAGAGAGACGTTGCTTTATCTTTGCACGACGACGTTATCATTCAAGTGACTCATTCGGGAGGGTCGGTAATATGCCATTATGAACAGAGAGAGGATGAAAGTGCTGGAGAGAAACCAGAGGCACTTTATAATTTATTAACATAGTGTGTTATTAATATATAATACAATTTACAGTATTGATTTTAAAAATAGAAGTCCTCTTTGGAAGGAGAAGGATTCACTTCCTGCTCTAAGACGTTATCATGCCTTGTCCAAGGAAAGAATCATTCCTCTGGTACCGGCAATGGCTGTTAAATTATAGGATTCTTAAAGATTGCCAGCTTTTCCTGGAGACTGAGAAATCGTGATTTATTCCCACCTTTCTGTGTCCTTATCCCTGCAATCCCTGCACTATCTTACCCTGCACATATGAGGTACAAAATAGCTATTTGTTGGGCTTCCCTGGTGGCACAGTGGTTCAGAGTCCGCTTGCCGATGCAGGGGACACGGGTTTGTGCCCTGGTCCGGGAGGATCCCACATGCCGCGGAGCGGCTGGGCCCGTGAGCCATGGCCGCTGGGCCTGCGCGTCCGGAGCCTGTGCTCCACAACGGGAGAGGCCACAACAGTGAGAGGCCCGCGTACCGGCAAAAAAAAAAAAAAGCTATTTGTTGACTGACTGAAGGGTCTAGCTAGCATTTATAGTGCCTTCACAGTGCCAGCCCCTGTGCCCAGATCTCTTGTTTACTCACCACAGCGACACTATCAGGCTGGTGCTATTATCACAGTTCGCTAGATGGGGAATCTTGGCCATCGGAAATAACTTATCCAGAGTCCCTCAGACATTGTGTGGCAGAGCCAGGACCTTTGATCCCATGCTCTTTAGCCTTCACCGCGGTGCCTGCACACTCTATCTCAGGCCAACAGAAGCTGCGGTGGTGGCTAGGTGCTTGGATGCCCTGTGGCCAGGAGCTCTGCCAGCTGAGAACACGCGGCCTGGTCTGTCCCGGCCCCTTCCCCTGTGGCCATGTAGAAGGAGCCTGCTCCGTGGGCTCTCACTGCCCGAGCCCCGTGGGTGGCGTGTGATTTCCTCGCTGGCTTCTTCCTCCCTCAGTATCCCCCGCCAGCGCCTGCTGCTGGTGCTGACTGCCTGTCACGGGGTTCCGTTGGCCAACTCCTCCATCGGGAGAGGAACGGACGCAGCCTTAGCATCTGCAGTTTTCTCCACGTGCCGAGCTCCTCTCAGCCTCTGCCCCACCTCCCCCATGTGTATTTCATCTAGTTGCTGCCTAGTTAACCCACACATCTCATCTGGTATATATTGGCCCTTGATGATTATTCGTTGGAATGAAATGAATAAACGAATGGTAAATGAGACTTAAAAATTCAGTATTGATATAAATTTCACTTTTTGAAAAACGTTGACTCTGCCCTCCCCACTACTAAAAATGTAAGCGATGATAATGAATTAACATACAATAAAGAGGAAATGCAACACACCCATCCTTTTACGGTATGACATAAATGGGGATAGATCATTTATAAGATTCTGTGACCTCTTCTGATTCTTAGCATAGTTTTTAACCAGCCTTTATGTAGTGGTAATCATTATATATACGCAGCATTTTGTGTTTTTAAATTCTTTTCTTGATATTTTGCATGTGTTGATGTTTTCCATAAATCTACATGGACTACCTTGCTTATCATTTTTATTATAATATCCCACTGGATGGGCCTCCCGTAATAAACATGGGTTTTGCTTTTTGTAGCCAGTGCCCACCTGGCATTGCCAATTCTCTGGACTAGAGTAATTTAAAGGAAGCAGGTTGCAGGTTGTCTTGCTTGAGGAACTGGCCTTTTGGGCATTGTTGTGTCGTGATTATGGCAAAGCTGTGATGATGTGTCCCCCTATTTTATTCCAGGATGCTTTTCTCTGGCAGGCAGTGTGGCCATGTTGGGAGACCTGAGGAACTTTTACTGACGTTCAAGATATTCCTTGTCATCATTTGTCTTCATGTCACTGTGGTTACATCCCTGGAAGGTAAGGTGCCCATTTTCCTTCATCTTTTTCCTATTTTATCTGTGTGTGTGTGTGTGTGTGTGTGTGTGTGTGTGTGTGTGTGTGTGTTTATTTGGGATTGTTTTACTGTGGTAAAAAAAACATAACATAAAACTTACCATTTTCACCATCTTTAAGTATATAATTCACTGCCATTAAATGTATTCACAGTTTTGTGCAACGATCACCACTATCCAGTTCCAGAACACTTTCATCATCTCAAATAGGAACTCTGCACCCATTAAGCAATAACCTCCCTTCCCCCCTCCCCCCAGGCCCTGGTAACCTCTGTTATTTCTGTCTCTATGATTTTGCCTATTCTAGGTACCTCATGTAAGTATAAGGAATCATACAATATTCATCCTCTTGTGTCTGGCTCATTTCCCTTAGCATGTTTCCAAGGTTCATCCATGTTGTAACATGATCCAGAATTTCATTCCTTTTTAAGGCTGAATAATGCTCCATTGTATGTACATATTTTGTTTATCTCTTCAATGTTGATGGACATTTGGGTTATTTCCACCTTTTATAAATAATGCTAGTGTGAACATTGGTGTTTAAGTATCCGTTTGAGTCCCTTCTTTCAATTCTTTGGGGTATATATACCTAGGAGTAGAATTGCTGGGTCATATGGTAATTCTGTGTTTAACTTTTTGAGGATCTGCCAAACTGTTTCCCACAGAGGCTGCACCATTTAACATTCTTACCAGCAAGGCACAGGATTCCAATTTTTCTATATCCTCACCAACACTTGTTATTTTCTGTTGTTTTGATAATGGATGTGAAATGGTATCATTGTGGTTTTTATTTGCATTTCCTTAATGATTAGTGATTTTGAACATGTTTTCATGTGCTTATTAGTCATTTGTGTATCTTCTTTAGAGAAATGACTATTCGAATCTTTGGTCCATTTTTGAATTGGGTTGTTTGGGGTTTTCTGTTTTCATTGAGTTTTAGGAGTTCATTATATATTCAGGATACTAATCCTTTATTATATATATGATTTGCAAATATTTTCCCCCTTCTGTGAGTTGTCTTTTCACTCTTTTTTTTTTTGGCTGCATTGGGTCTTCGTTGCTGTGCATGGGCTTTCTTTAGTTGTGGCAAGCGGGGGCTACTCTTCATTGCGGTGTGCGGGCTTCTCATTGTGGTGGCTCCTCTTGTTGTGGAGCACGGGCCCTAGAGCACGTGGGCTTCAGTAGTTGCAGCACATAGGCTCAGTAGTTGTGGCACACAGGCTTAGTTGCTCCACAGGATGTGGGATCTTCCTGGACCAGGGATCAAACCTGTGTGCCCTGCATTGGCAGGCGGATTCTTAACCACTGCGCCACCAGGGAGTCCCTTTTCACTCTTTTAATAGTGTTCTTTGATGCACAAAAGTTTTTAATTTTGATGAAGTCCAATTTGTCTATTTTTACTTTATTGCCTGTGTTTTTGCTGTCATATCCAAGAAATGTCATGAAGATTTTTCCCTATTTTTCTTCTAAGAGCTTTATAGTTTTAGACCGGGGCACGAACCCGTGTCCCCTGCATCGGCAGGCAGACTCCCAACCACTGCACCACCAGGGAAGCCCCTATTTGTTTTTAAAAGTACCTACTCGAAGGCACTTCTGCATGGAAATTTAAGGGAGATAGAGAATCACCCTAATGAAGCAGCATCCATTTCAGAAAAGAGGATCCTTAGAAGCTTATGTGGGAATGGGAAAACGTACCTGAGGAAGGCGATAAAAAGTCCAGAAACCCCAGGGCTGCAATATCTTTGAGTACAACTGCCAAAAGAATACAGTGCTATGCAAATATAAAAAATCAGTATTTAAGAAGACATTATTAAGGACATACAGAGAAATACCTTACTTATTTAGAAGAGAGTTGCAAGACCAAGGAATCTTTGTTGGATAAAGCAAATATCTACTAGCAGCAAACAACAGCATAAATACAACAGACACACAGATGCACACAAACTAAATGGAAAACTTGCAACAGATTAAAACACAGTTGAGGGCTTCCCTGGTGGTGCAGTGGTTGGGAGTCTGCCTGCCGATGCAGGGGACACGGGTTCGTGCCCGGGTCCGGGAGGATCCCACATGCCGCGGAGCAGCTGGGCCCGTGAGCCATGGCCGCTGAGCCTGGGCGTCTGGAGCCTGTGCTCCGCAACGGGAGAGGCCATGGCAGTGAGAGGCCCGCGTACCGCAAAAAGCAAACAAACAAACGAAAAAACACAGTTGACAGTCCTTCAAAAGTAGGCACTGGGGCATATTGTCAAGAAGCCATGATACTTTACACAAAGAAATAAGAGCTAAATGTGTATTGACTGCTTACAATGTGCTGGGTTCCTATGTGCTCTATATACATCCACTCTCTTAAGCTGCTCAACCAAATCTATTAAGGGGAGATCCTAGTCTTAGCACCATTTCTCAGATAAAGAAACTGAGGCTCAGAGAGATAAGTAACTTGCTCAAGGGAGTGGCCGAGCTGGGAATTGTACCCAACTTGGAATTTCGTGCTCCTAACCGCAAAACCAGAGTTCTCAAACTTGAGTATGCATCAGAATCACCTGGAAGGCTTGTTAAGCCAGATTCCTGGGTCCTTCCCTGAGAGTTTTTGATTTAGTAGCTCTGGGGCGGGCCCTGAGAATTGACATTTCTAACAAGTTCTCAGGTGATGTTGATGTGACTGGTTCAGAGATGATACCACTACCTACACAACTGGCAGAAGACATAAGTAGGGAGAGAAAACTCCTCCAGATATATATCATGGGATACAAATTCTTTTATGGCCATGTGATGTTCATGTAAGCTGTGCTCAGACACATCATCTCCTTGGGGCATTAAGACACCACTGTGGGGGCTTCCCTGGTGGCGCAGTGGTTGAGAGTCCGCCTGCCGATGCAGGGGACACGGGTTCGTGCCCCGGTCTGGGAAGATCCCACATGCCGTGGAGCGGCTGGGCCTGTGAGCCATGGCCGCTGAGCCTGCGCTCCGCAACGGGAGAGGCCACAACAGTGAGAGGCTAGCATACCGCAAAAAAAAAAAAAAAAAATTATGAAAATGGGGCAGGTAAACATGAGAGTTTCATGGCTCTGAAACCAGCCTGAGTAGGGAAAACCTGTGTGGATGCTAAGGTCGCTGAATGTATTTCTTGCTCTGGCTCTCTGATGAATTGATTTCTTAAGGCAGTGGTTCTCAGAGTGTGGCCCCCAGACAAGCAACATCAGCATCACCTGGGAGCTCTTTAGAAGTGCAGATTCTCAGGCCCAGCCTAGACCTGCTGAATTGGAAACTCTGAGGGTGGGGTCCAGCAGTCTGTGCTTTAACCATCCCTCCAGGTGATGCTGATGCATTCTCAGAGAGCCACAGTCTTAAAGAATTGGCTGAAACATTACTGTGCCCCATGATATAGTAGAAAGGTGGTGAGATCTAGAGTTAGAGCCCTCCCCGTGCCTGCCACCTGCTATTTGTATGATCTCTATTTGCCAGTAGACTGACATGGGACTCTATTTCCTCATCTTCAAAATGGGTGTAATCCTGAGCTCCCCCAGTGGGCTCTTGTTTTTTGTTTTGTTTAAACATTATTTATCTTTTATTTTTTTAAATATTTTATTTATTTATATTTGGCTGTGTTGGGTCTTCTTTGCTGTGCACGGGCTTCCTCTAGTTGCGGCGAGCGGGGGCTCCTCTTCCTTGTGGTGCACAGGCTTCTCACTGTGGTGGCTTCTCTTGTTGCGGAGCACGGGCTCTAGGTGTGTGGGCTTCAGTAGTTGTGGCACGTGGGCTCAGTAGTTGCGGCTCACGGGCTCTAGAGCACAGGCTCAGTAGTTGTGGCGCATGGGCTTAGTTGCTCCACGGCATGTGGGATCTTCCCAGAGCAGGGCTCGAACCTGTGTCCCCTGCATTGGCAGGTGGATTCTTAACCACCGCGCCACCAGGGAAGCCCTGGGCTCTTGTTAAGGCTCAATATATGTTTTAAAAAAAGAACCTCCATGATGGCAAAGGTTTTTCTTTTTCTTTTCTCTGTTTCTTTTTCCAGCTTTATTGACATATAACATTTAACATTGCATATGCAAAGGTTTTTCTGAATGAAGTGTTTTGGGATCTGGAAAGGGCTAAATAGGAGTTCGTTATTGTCTTTCAGAACTCCAACTAAGAGTATTCATGTTATTTAATAATCACTTTGATAATATTTACCTGTGCCAGCCGCTGTTCTTTGAAGTAGGCACTAGCATTAGGCTCCGTTTTACAGACTTACAGGAAACCGAGGCGCAAAGAAGGTAAGCAACTTGCCCTAGGTTAAACATTTTGGTTGCAGAGTTGCAATTCGAACTCAGGCCATCTGACCCAAAGTTTGTGTGTTTAGCCACTACGCTGTCCTGTCTTCAGCATTCTTAACCTCTCTGCTACACTAGGTTGTGTACTGTGCTTGGTGGTTGTGTAGCTGTAGGTTAAACGTCAAGGTGGAATCCACTTCTGGACTGGATATTGGACTGGATCATCCAGACGGCTTATAGGCATCATCTCTCTGAATAGCTTTGGACTGAGGCAGGTTCTTTTCGGTTCAGGATGGCTTAGGTCTGGTCTTTGATGAAGGCCAAGGGGACCTGCTACTTCTACATTGGATAATCAGTTGCGTGGTAATGAGTGCCTGCTGTGTGCCTAGCATTACTGGCTGCTGAGAGGACATCATCTCTGACTCCAGGAAATTTACACTCCAGTTGGAGGGACATGACTATGACACATGAGAACAGTACAAACTGTAACTAAATCCTGAAGCGTGAGTCAGTGCTATGGGGCTTTAACATATGGCCTTCGGCCAAATCCGTGGGTGAGTCTAGTTAAATGTTAAGCCACCTGTAGCAGATGCTATTGGTGCGCTGCCCATCTCCCTTGGCCCACCCAGAGGTCACCTAGAGACGGATCCTGCACATGCTGGTGGCTCCCATGTCTCCCTGACTGAGAATGATCTGTACCCATGCACCCATGCTTGGCCTGTACATGGAACAAGCTAGTAGTGCCGGGGAGTTAATACCCCAAAGCAGTGAAGAATGGGAGTTCGTGTTTACCTATGCCAGCTTCCTTGTCCCTTGGTGGGACAATGCTAAGGTGTGTTCTATACACCTAGGAGATTGTTGGATTGGGCCACAGTTGCCCATAGTAGCAGTGTGCTAATTAATGTACCCATTACTGGCTTTACTCTCTTCCCTACCTCACTCCCCTACTCCCTCCCTCTGCTTCCTGGGATCATCCCCATTTGGAAACACACTCATTTTCCAAGTCTAGCCCAGTATTACTGCCTCTATGAAACCTCCCCTCACGTCTTCATAAGAATTAAATCTCTTCTGCCAGTGCTCCCTTTTCTGTTTATCCATGTCTTTTTATGCTTGTCACTTTGTATCATGTCATGATGTACTTCCTTTGCATCATGAGTCGTTTCAGCACATGGTCTGTGCCAGGTGAGAAGGGAGAATGAAGGTTTGGCAAGGTGGGTGGGAAACTAATGGGGTGAAAGCAGGCAGAGGGCCTGCTCTGGGGCAGGCCATGATGTAGATCATCTCATTTAATCCTCACAAAAACTCTTTATGGTAGATATTTTAAGTCTCAGTTTGCAGATGAAGAAACTGAGTGTCAAAGAGAGTAAGTCGTTTGCCCAGAGTCACACAGCTTGGAGGATCCCCCATTGGAATCAGTAGCCCGTACTGTTCATACTATACCAGGTTGCCCAGTAAGTGAAGACTGAATGAACGTGGCACTGAGGCACGGAGAGAAGAGGGAGAGGGAGCCTGAAGGACTGCCAGGGAGCAGCCGTTGCCCCTGGCTCTGGGGTATCTGGACTGCAAACACAGTAGCTTCGCCCTGGAAGCCTGAGAGATGACTCAGTGGCTCTTGACAGTGAGGAGGGATCGGACTGGCACTCCCTTTTTTTTTTTTTAACATCTTTATTGGAGTATAATTGCTTTACAATGTTGTGTTAGTTTCTGCTGTATAACAAAGTGAATCAGCTATACATATACATATATCCCCATATCTTCTCCCCGGACTGACACTCTCTTGTTAGGCCACTGACCAATAGAGAAAACCGTTAGACCTTGACACTTCCAGTTGTGTAATTTGGTGATGTTCGAGGGAGTCATTCGTGGTCTACCAGAAGCCCAAATAAGTTTTGGCGGGTAACTTACCTCTAGCCTCTAGCTCTCTTGGGCTGTGCCAATACCTCTTTTCTTTTCTTCCTCCCTCCCTCCCTTCCTTCCTTTCTTCCACTGCTTTTTTTTTGTCTTCCAAGAAGGTCTTCTTTTAGGTACAACTGTTTTCCAGAGCGTGAGATGACATATTAGTGGAAGATGGTTATAATTTCATTCTTGCAGAGTTGTCGTCCCCATTTGGAAACAAGTACACATTTGAGCCAGTTTGGTGACCTCATGAGCTATAATCCCAACTTACTGTCTTTCTGGGCTGGATCTAGATCTTTCTGTGCTGAAGGCATTTCTAGTGATAGATTTCTCTCTAATTCCCCTTGTCCAAGGCCTCACTGGCTTGTCTCCTCTTACCGTCTCATACTTTGTCCATCCAAGTCTTTGTTCTTCTTTCCAAACCCAGTGCTGGTCTCCTTGTCTCTCACTTTTCTATCTGTAAAATTGCGATTATAAATACCATAGTGCTGATCTGATACTCAGCCAATTTCCCAAGCCCCCAAAATTCCACACAGGCATGAGGTCACTTCTGCTGGGCCCTGACTCTTTCCCTGGCAGGTAGAAGTGGTGACAAGGAATGATAGAGAATCTAGATGGGTTGAGGGGGAAACTGAAAGCAGAGGACATTGTGTCCCACTTTCCACTTAGAACTCCGGATGAGAACCCCTCACAGTGGACTGTAAATCAACGTGGGGCAGTGGCAGAGATGAGAAATGGTGGCACAGTGTGTTTAGGCAGAGTGAAGGCTGGAGGTGGTGTCCTCTCCAGGTCTTTCTCATCTCTTGTGTGACAGGGAAGGGATTCAAAATTGCCCTCGTGTTCCTAGTGGGTAGCTCTGTTGAGAGCCAGGGGCAGGGACAGGGCTGCAGAGATGACGGTGTGGACAGCTGAGACCAGGGGCCAGATGGAGGATGTGACAGACACCCAGTGGTGAGAGCTGAGAGGACCTAGGTCAGCGAGAGAGGGACCCCCCAGGCCAGGGTGGGATTCTGAGAGACTAGAACATGGGGTGCACTGGACACAGCCTTCAGCAGTGGATGCCAGCTGGACCCCCAGGAACCCTGCAGGGTGAGGGAGATCCCTGGAGAGACCCTTGAGAACCCAGTGCTCAGCACGAGGTGATGTAGGTCCTTTCTCCCTGCTGTGCAGAACACTGGCACCCCATTCCTAACCTGGAAGCCATCTTGACTACCAGAAGGAAGAGGAGGGAAAACGAAGATTGCGCATTTATCTGGAAGACATTGAGTTACCTAGAGACCATTTTAGAGCGGAAGAGAGAGCTACCTTAAATCATCAGGTTTAAGGATCCCTTTCCTGTACCTCTGGAATGGAGGCTCCAAAACAAGATGGAGTCATCCTAGACATCAAAGGAAAGCTCAAGGATTTCTTTTTAATTTGTTTATTGTCACTATTGTTTGTACATCTAAATTATGTCTATACATTTTATAAGATTTTTTTAAAATTATTTATTTATTTATTTTTAGTTTTGGCTGTGTTGGGTCTTCGTTTCTGCGCGAGGGCTTTCTCTAGTTGCAGCGAGCGGGGGCCACTCTTCATCGCGGTGCGCGGGGCTTTCACTGTCACGGCCTCTCTTGTTGCGGAGCACAGGCTCCAGACGCGCAGGCTCAGTAGTTGTGGCTCACGGGCCCAGTTGCTCCGCGGCATGTGGGATCTTCCCAGACCAGGGCTCGAACCCGTGTCCCCTGCATTGGCAGGCAGATTCTCAACCACTGCGCCACCAGGGAAGCCCCGTATGTCTATACATTTTATACTAACTCTAAAACATCCATACCGAACAGTTAGGATGTGTCAGGACACTGCTAGCAGTGGTGAAGGCCATCATGATATCCTGAATTCTGCTCCTCCTCCTGGTTTTATCTTTGCAGGTATGAAGGAATATCTGGTCAGGTCCTGTCTATATCCTCCATAGTGTTAGCACATAGTAAGTGCTCAATAAACTGGCTGGTTGGTTGGTTTTGATTTGCGGCTCTAGTCTAAAGCCTAGAGATACACTAAAACATGGACTGCTCTCCTCAGCTTACACCACCAGCATTATCCTTATCTGAACCCAATGAGTTCTGATACAACATATATTCCACTAAACTTTTGTGTAGACCTCAGTGAGGTGGCTGTACATTGGCTCCAATTACCCTTAAGGAATGTATTTCCTTTCCTCCATGTGATGAAGGGGCTCGGCTGATTGCCTGTTAAGAGTCCTTCACACTTTGACATTGTGAGTTCGATTACCCAGTAGGATCAGTCTTTGGATTCCTGATTTGTTGTCCTGGGATACCGGGGATCCTTGAGGTCTGCCTCGAACTAAGAACCACTCATCTCTGCAATCCCATTTTAAGGCTGCTCTCCTATTCAAAGTTCCTTATATGAAACTGGAAACAATTTAAAAGTCCTATTTTCTCCAGACTACTTTTTTTAACTTGACGTGATTTCGAAAGCTCTTAGAGTTACTGTGAAGCCAGTGAATCTCTTGATTTCCATATTGATAAAAGCTCCAGACATGGCTTTTGCTGACTGGTAAATCTCCCAGTTGCCAGTGCTATCCTTGCCTTGTTGTACATGGAAAAGTCCCAGTGTCTCTTCGTAGGATCCAGTGGCAACAGCACATAGCACTGAACATTAAGAACAGCGGTAGCAACCCATCTGGACATTTCTGTAGGTCTTCATGGTCTACAGAGCGCCTTGGCATATACATCATCTCCTCATGTCCCCCTGAGGTGGGTGGAGAAGTTTGTATTATCCCCACTTTGCTGATGAGAGGACTGAAGCGCAAAGCAAAGGATACTTTTCTAGGTTACCCAGCAAGAGACAGTATCAAGGTGCTGAAAGCAGCTCTCCAGAACTCTTTCTTGTACACCAGCCTGCACGAAGTGCTTGCTTTTGGTTATAGGAGTATGTTTTATCCAAGATCTTTAACAAGGGTGACTTTAACCATGAGGAATGTCCCTCTAAATGAGGAGTTGGCAAACTTTTCTTTAAAGAACCAGATAATAAATATTTTGGCTTTGTGATCCTTATGGCCTCTGTGACAACTACTCAACGCTGCCCATGCAGCTCAAAAGTGGCCCTAGACAATATGTAAATGAATAGATGTGGCTTTGAGCCAGTGGAACTTTATTTGCAAATACAGTTGGTGGGCTGGATTCGGCCCATGGACTGTAGTTTACAGACTCCTTCCTGGTCTAGACAGTGCAGAAGTGGTGCGGCACTTACTACTGATCATTTATATTACACCCATTCCTTGCTTTTCTTCTTGCTGGCTGAGCCTGGCTTCGTAGGGTGCTCCCCTCTTTCAGCACTCAGGAGTAAATCCTGATTATTCTAAGCCACCCGTGGAAATGCTGTTCCTTGCCAATATTTGATTTAGGAGTGGGTATGTGACTGAATTTTTTTTTTTTTTTTTGCGGTATGTGGGCCTCTCACTGTTGTGGCCTCTCCTGTTGCGGAGCACAGGCTCCGGACGCGCAGGCTCAGGGGCCATGGCTCACGGGCCCAGCCGCTCCACGGCGTGTGGGATCTTCCCGGACCGGGGCACGAACTGGTATCCCCTGCATCGGCAGGCGGATTCTCAACCACTGCGCCACCAGGGAAGCCCTGTGACTGACTTTTGACCAAAAAGCCACCTGGGAAAATCTGCTGGGGGACTTCTAGGAAAACATCCCCACTCCTGAGACTCAATGAAAAAGAGTTTCTCTTCTTACTCTGGGCACGCACTGTCCAATATGATAGCCACTAGGCACATGTGGCTATTTAAATTTAAATTAATTAAAATTAAGTGAAATTAAAAATTCAGTTCCTCAGTCACACTAAGTCACATCTCAAGCGTTCAGTATTCACGTGGGGCTAGTGGTTGCCGTACTGGACGGTGCAGATATAGAATATTTCCATCGTTGTAGAAAGTTCTCTTGGCTAGTGCTGTGCCTAGACATTTTCATGTTTGGATTTGATGCCTGAAACAGTGGTAGCCATCTTAAAAACACTGAGAGGAGCTAGGGAGTGCAAGTAGAAAGTGGAGATAACCTGAGTTTTTGAAAGGTTGAGTCCCTGAACTAACTGTATCCTGAGGCTGAATGAACCGACGGCTGGAAAAGGCCTGGCTCTTTGTTGCCATCACTGAGCTGTAGGACCAGCCTTAGAACTGTCCGCTTTTGGAGTTCTTGTTAGGTGGCTTAATTGAATGTCCTTAATGTTTGTGATACTTTTAACTGAATGTTCTGCGACTTGCCTCTGAAAGCATTCTAACACATCTAAGTTAACTTTACAAAGGTTTACTGTGTGTCACATCGTTTTAAATGCTTCGTGCGTTACCTCCGTGAATCCTGATAATAGTTACGGTCAGGTGTTAATCCTTCATTTTCTAGATGAGGGAACTGAGGCTTGGACGGTTTGAGTCACTTCCAAGTTCACACAGCTGGAAAGTAGAAGTGGTGGCATTTTAGAACTTGTGTCCTTAACCACTTCCTCAGTGTTTAGTCCCTGAAGCAGTTGAAAATGTTTTTTTACACGACTTTGACTGAAACTTTGCCATATTCATTTATCCTGGGATGGGTTTGTACCTCCAAAGGACTAGATAAAGATTAAGAGAGATCTGAGGAACAAAAGCAATAGTTCCGCTGATTTAATCTGTTAAGAAGTAAGTTGTTCCAAGAGAACATGCTGTTGAAATGTACCTTGATGTGGGTACAGCTTTCCTTCAAGGAAATAACAAGAAACAGATTGATCTTGGCAAGAAGCCTCATGTTCACAAGATGACAGCGCTGTAAAAGAAACCCATCAAGATAGATTGAGAGTGCTTTTGCAACAATGTCTGTGGCAATTGTGTTTGTTTTTTTGTGTGTTTTTTTTTTTTTTTTGCGGTACACGGGCCTCTCACTGTTGTGGCCTCTCCCGCTGCGGAGCACAGGCTCCGGACGTGCAGGCTCAGCGGCCACGGCTCACGGGCCCAGCCGCTGCGCGGCATGTGGGATCCTCCCGGACCAGGGCACAAACCGGTGTGCCCTGCATCGGCAGGCGGACTCCCAACCACTGCGCCACCAGGGAAGCCCAATTGTGTTTGTTTTTAACATCAGTGTCCTATTTGACCTATACCCTTCCCTCTTCTTTCCCTTTAGGAATGCACACAGCATAAAGTAAAAGTTACTCTCTTGTTGCTCTAGTATTTAGTATAGTATAGAATTTTGTTAATTTAAGGACGAGAGAAATGAAAACTATCAAATGGGTGGTGGTGTTGCTTTGGTGAATAAATGAGAATTGCTTATAATTATCTGATTAATTGAATAAACAAGGACTGAACACATAGCTGTCTTGTGTCTCAACTCTGTAGCCTTTTTTGCCTTGCTCCTAATGTAAAATAGGCCTTGTCATTACACTGGTTACTGGTTTGGATTCACAGTAAAGGCTAACCAATTCTGGGTTTTGGTGTACAGGCAGGAGGGATGAGTTTGAATTAGTGAAGAACTTTCAGTCATAGGATTTTTTTTCAAAGTAGAATTTTAAAACTTTCAAGTGAGTTGCATAATATCACTAAAATGTAAACTCTGTTTGAGGCCAGGGGTTTGGTTTTATTCCTGCTATAACCCCAGTGCCTAGCATACAATTGGCCTTCAAAAATTGGAATAAGTGAATAAGCTTTGGGCAAATCCCTTCATGTTCTGAGCTTCTTTCCTCCCTTGTAGACTGAGGGGCTTGGACTAGTTTGGTATTTAGTCTTTTCCAGACCTATGGCTTATGTTGTAATTCTTTTCTTCCAGTGAACTCCAAGTCCTAAAAGATACTATCTTTCAGATGGTTTATTTAAGTAAAATTTTCCTCCCATTTTTGTGCTGAGCAAAGACAACAAAGATAACTGCATCCAGTGTTTGTGATCAGTAGTAGAAAACCAGGAGAGATGTAATTTCAAACAAAGCAAACATCACACTCTGTTTTCTCATGCAGTCTATTGTGGGTAAATAAACCATTTTTGAAGTAAAGAAATATAGTATAAGTCACTACCTTTGCCACTTTTCTGGATTTACAATATTATACTAGGTCATCTTCAAGTCTCCTTCGCCTCTGAAGTGGATTTCTATGAACTTCCATTTCCTGATGTGTGATACAAAGTGATGGAACCCCACGGTCTTTCTAGGAGATGTCTTCCTATGATGCTAACCCATGGAAACTTGAATTAGACGAACACAGTTTTGTAATAGATAATTCTCACTAATCAAGCATTAGTGAATAGATAGGAATGTTTTAAAGTTAGAATGGAAATCACATACATGCAAATCTTGGAAAGAAACTATCTTTATGATTTTTTAAAAACGCCCCTCTGCAAATTACTGATATCACGTTGTTTGTTTTAAGGGAAAAAAAACAGTTTATTACATAAAGGTAAACTTTATCCAAAGACACAGAATCATGCAGAGTGAATTAATAATAATTACAGGGACTTCCCTGGTGGCGCAGTCATTAAGAATCTGCCTGCCAATGCAGGGGACACAGGTTCGAACCCTGGTCTGGGAAGACCCCACATGCCGTGGAGCAACTAAGCCCGTGCGCCACAACTACTGAGCCTGAGCTCTAGGGTCCACGAGCCACAAGTACTGAGCCTGCATGCCACAACTACTGAAGCCCACGCACCTAGAGCCCATGCTCTGCAACAAGAGAAGCCACCATGATGAGAAGCCTGTGCATCGCAATAAAGAGTAGTCCCCGCTCGATGCAACTAGAGAAAGCCCATGTGCAGCAACAAAGACCCAGTGCAGCCAAAAAAAAAAATAAATGAATTTAAAAAATTAAAAAAAATAATAATTACAACTTACTGTTGGAACTGTGATAAAAATACTTTGTAAATGTAATATAATTTCCTTCAAAGCAAGCACCCCCATTTTTACAGTTGAAGAAATATAAGCAGAGAAATTTCAGAAACCTACTCAAGGCAGAGCAAGGATTTGGACCTCTCTCTCAAGAGCCTAGTCTCTTAATCACATTTAAAGTTGGTTAAGGAGGCTTGCTCATTCATCCATTGGAAATATATGGACATGGGCCTTTTATCCACATGGAGATTACTAACTCAAGAGTTACACATTATTAAAAGTGAGGAGTTCCAGATCAGACTTCAAAGCTCATGACAAGCCAAAGACAATAGAAGGGGAAAACAGTAGAACAGGAGCCGCCAACATACAGAGGCCTAAGGGCCTCCTAAGCATCTTCTACCCAGAAGTGCTACAGCAGAGGTTAAGGTTTACACGGCTTCAAAACAGAGGGAACTCAAAAATACAACTTTTTCACCTAAGGATGCAGCAAGAATATCCATAATTCAGCCGTTCTCTGTGGCTTTTACTAGTATGTCACTGTTTACGGAACTGGTTTGTCACACAGGAGTTCTACAGTTGGGGGTCATGAAAAAACATGATATGGATGTTAGCTAGGAGCAAAGCTGGGGAAGTGAGTCACAAAGAAGGGGGGATTCATATTCAGCCTCAGAGTGGCAAGGACTCCCCCTCCTCTGATTCATATTGATTCCCTGACTTTTGACCTAGTCAATATGAGGGCAAAGAACTGGAGAAAAAATGACTGGGGAGAGTGATTTTAGCATTAATTTTGACCTATCATTAGTTTAATGGGTATCATTACTCTACAACACTCAAATTAAGTCTGATGTGGCAGAGACTGGCTGGCAGCTCACCAAAGCTTTCTTCCTTAGCACACAGCTAGACTACATTTCCCAGCCTCCCTTGCAGTTAGAAGTGGCCATGTGGCTGAGTTCTGGCCAGTGGGTGTCGGGAGAAATGATGTTTGCCACTTCCGGGCTTAGCCATTAAAAATCTCTCACCTGGGGCTTCCCTGGTGGCGCAGTGGTTGAGAGTCCGCCTGCCAATGCAGGGGACACAGGTTCGTGCCCCGGTCCGGGAAGATCCCACATGCCGTGGAGCGGCTGGGCCCGTGAGCCATGGCCGCTGAGCCTGCGCGTCCGGATCTTGTGCTCCGCAACGGGAGAGGCCACAACAGTGAGAGGCCCGCGTACCGCAAAAAAAAAAAAAAAAAAATCTCCCACCTGTTTGCCTGGCTGGATGTTGCTCTCCAGAGCAAACTTGGAATCTTCATGTTGAAAATGGCAGTGCCTCTGTCAGCCTGGGTTCCTGAATGATTGCATGGAGCAGATGCTGCTCTCTCTGTCCCACCCTACCCTCCACTCTAGGCTGCTGATTGGACTTCACACCTGGAAAATTAACTTTTTTTTTTAAGTGTCTGAGATTTCAGCGTTTATTTATTGTAGCAACTTGCCTTACCTTAACTAATGAGGCAGGGTAGTTGTTACATCTCATTCATTCTGCCATTGGAAGGTGGGGTGGGATGGGCTAGGCATCCCTTCTTTCTTGAGATCATGTATGAACCCAGGTTCATACAATCTAAGAAAGCTGGAGGAGGCTGTTCTGGGCACTACCAGATTATCACTGTCCAATCAGGAGAGTCATTTGTAGTCAGGGGACTCCACCAGAGCTGCCCACTCCCTTTGTGCCAACCCAGGCCACTGGGACCTCCACAATGTGGTATAAGGTTAAGACTACAGGCTCTGGACTTCCTGGGGTCAAGTCTTACCTCTGCCATTTATTAACTCTGACTGTACCAAGGTATTTAATCATTGTGCTTCAGTTTCCTTATCTGTAAAGTAGCAGTATCTCTCTCATAGAGTTATATGCAGATTAAATGAGTTAATGCATGTAAAACAGATGGCTGAAATGCATTTGACACGTTGTAAGAACTCCGTAAAAACTATAGCCGTCATCACTAGAGACCAGCATGATCTAATAGAAATTTTTGTGATAATGGAAGTGTTCTATATGTGTCCAGTACGGTAGCCACCAACCACATGTGGCCACTGACCACTTGAAATGTGACTGAGAAACTGAATTTTAAATTTTATTTAACTTTAAATTTAAATAGCCACACGTGGGTAGTGGCTACCATATTGAACAGTACAGCTATAGGCCATTTGTTCTAATTGCTTCAGAATTTTTTGAATTAGTGGTTTTGGGGTTTTTTTGGATATATACCCAGGAGTGGAATTGCTGGGTCATATGGTAGTTCTATTTTTAGCTTTTTGAGAAACCTCCCTGCTGTTTTCCACAGTGACTGCACCAATATACATTCCCACCAACCGTACGAGGGTTCCTTTTTCTCTACATCCTCGCCAACATTTGTTATTTGTTAACCTACCTGCCGCACTTGAGGGATTCAGAGCAATGTCATCTGCACTGTTGGGGTTTGATAGGTTAACTATTCTGCTTCTCCCTCACCGCAACGTCCCCTACATCCTCTCATCTTACCTTAGAAGTGTCTGTTGAACCTCTCTTTTCATGCCAGCTTCCCAAGCACCGGTTCAAGTCGTCATCATGTCTTGGCTAATCTACTGCAGTAGCCTGCTGTCTGGCCGTCCCACTATAGATCACCCTCCTCGTTTATTTCATAGCTATGTAAAAAAAATATTGTTCTGTGCCAGGGGCTGGGGAGGATGGGGAGTCCGTTGTGCAGCCAAGTCCTTACCTTAGGCTCCGCACCCCCGGAGGACCTAAGCTAAGATGCCAAGGGGGTCACTGCTCACCTGTGAGCTGGCAAAGAGTGGCGTGATCTGAGGGAGACTGGAAGAGTTTCTGTACCCTACCCACTGGTGCCCCACCCCCCCACTTCCAGGTGCTTCTGCACTTAAACATCTACCACAGGGAACTCTCACTACCCATAAATGACAGGTGCTTTGGAGTGAAAGAACATGTCAGCTGACTAACAGCAGAATCACCCGAGACACTAGTGGGCATCCGGGAGGAGAGGGGCACCCAGGCAAATGTTGCTTTCCTTAAGCTGGATCTCTTTGGGAGGAAACGGAGATAGCCCTGGAGTGTGCATTCTCTATGGGGGCCACTTCGCCCCCATGGGAATGAAAATTGGTTCTTGGGGGCCAAAAAAATTTATTTGTTTTTTTGGCTGCGTTGGGTCTTCATTGCTGCGTGCAGGCTTTCTCTAGTTGCGGCGAACCGGGGCTACTCTTCGTTGTGGTGCACGAGATTCTCATTGCGGTGGCTTCTCTTGTTGCGTAGCACGGACTCTAGGCGCGTGGGCTTCAGTAGTTGTGGCGCACGGGCTCAGTAGTTGTGGCTTACGGGCTCTAGAGCGCAGGCTCAGTAGTTGTGGTGCATGGGCTTAGTTGCTCCGCGGCATGTGGGATCTTCCCGGACCAGGGCTCAAACCCGTGTCCCCTGCATTGGCAGGTGGATTCTTAACCACTGCATCACCAGGGAAGTCCCAAAATCTTACATATTACACAGGGCTGGGACTTGGATGAGGCAAGTGAGGGGTCTAGGGCACAGAATGTTAGGGGACACCCCCTCTTAGGGCTGTGTGTGTGTGTGTGTGTGTGTGTACACACATACATAAATACACACATACATAAATATATACATACTGTTTGGATGGCAAGGAGTGTTATGGGTAAGGGGATGGAAAGGGTCGGGCAAAGGGGGAAAGTGTTGTGATTTTAAATAGAGTGGTCTGGATCAGTCTCTCAGAGAAGGTGATATTTGAGCAACATTTGAAAGAGGCAGCAGGGCAAACCAAGGGGTTCTCTGTGGGAAAAGTATTTCAGGCAGAGGGAGCAGCAAGTGCAAAGGCCCTGAGGTGGGACTATGCCCAGTGTGTTGGAGGAACAGCAGGGACACCAGAGTGGTTGGGTGAGGGGAGAGGAGGGGGAGATGAGGTCCGGATAGAGGGCCATGTTTCACGGGCATGTGGGGAGATTCCATGAAGAAGCATGGGTATAATGCCACTGTAATAAGTGTTCAATAGAGGCCAGTTTGCCTCTCTCCCTCCCTGCCCCCTGAAACACTAAGCAGTATTTACCTTTCAGACTGAAAAAGCTCCAGAAGCTACCAGCCTTCAGAAGTAGAGTGAACCCAAGTTGTGGCTAGCATTTTATAATGGAAAGCACAACCCAAATACTCCATTATCTGCACCGGCCTTGACGGGCAGCCTAGATTACTGTCTATGTGTCTAACTTCAGGGGGGCTGGGAAGGGGGGATGATGCCCTAAAACCCCCACCTGTCAGAAACAGTTTATTTCAAGGCTCTCCTCCTTCCTAAAGTATACATCCCTCCCAGTGGAATGGGGTGGGTGGCCAGCAGGTCAGTGGCTCTTCACTGTTTTAGACCACAGCCCAAGATGAGAAGCAGCCCAGTATAGTGGGGCTGGAAAGCCTAGGCTCAGATCCTAGCTCTGTCCCTTTACTACACAGGTTATTTGACCTCCCTGTGCCTCGGTTTCCCCATCTGTAAAATGGGGTAACTTGCCTCGTATTGTTGTTATGAGGACTAAATGAGTTAATATTTATGGAGTGCCTGGTCACAGTAATGCTATATACATGCTTGTTAATTTAAAATAGAGTCCCTTTTGGGACTCTACTGTTCCCAGAAAAAAATACATATGAATACACACAAATTTGCATTCTATTCTAGGGCATTTATGGACACTCCAAAATGCATCTCCTAGATCCTCAAGGGAGGGGCTGTCTGTTAACCTCTGAGAGAGGCCAGATCAGTTCTGGAGGGGTTAAGGGGCGAGAGGGCGGGTGAGTGGTACCGTGTGAGGACGGGAGAGGAGCAAGACCCAGGGGCTGGGGAATCAAGGCCACGTTTCACCCACTTCCCATTTTGGCCACGGCCCACCTAGAATTGCCAATCGTTTGCACTTTGGGAAATTCCACCAGCTAGGAGGTGACGTTTTCTTTAGGGATGTCATTATCAATTGTTTAATAAAAACGTTGTGTCAGAGTATTTATTGAGCACTGTGACGTGAGATGGTCACAGCTCAAGTAAACACATTTTGGCTGTGCCGAAGTAGAAATGTTTTCAGTCATTTTGTTGGTTCTGTAGTAAAATCTGAAAAATACAGTTCTTGTAAGAGTGTCTGTTGTCCCAAGCCCTGGAGAGCCACTGTCATAATAATTTTGTTTTGTTTGGGGTTCCTGTATAAGAGTGCCTAGGCGTGGCACCTTGTTTTGAATCATCTCTCTATGGAACAGTAATTCAATCCAGAGAAGGACTGTCACCGGATTACAAATTTTAGTTGGTTCTAAAACATTCATGCAAGGGGGGCTAGTTGTATTCTCTTTAGATCCACTCCTAGAAGATTAAGCCTTTATCTTTCCCATCCAACTTCGGGGAGAATGTGCTGGGTGTAAAGAGAACCAACTGTCTGACGTTTTAAGTCTTACATCTCCCACATATCAAATAGCAGAAGAAAATTGAAAACCTCAGAACCCTCAGACATGACCTTGTATGTCTTGGGTGCAGGTTATTTGGGAGGTGATCCCAGGAATCAGGAGTGAGCGAGCAGGGAGAGGGCATTAGGAAGAGGAAAGGTTGATAAAGGGTACGGTATTGAGATCATTGCTGTAGGCAACGTTTGTGATACGGCAGTTGAATGGCCATTTTAGTATACGTTTAGAAGATCTGTTAAGCAAGCTACCTGCTGTGATTGGCAGTTATAGCTATGATTCCAAAGTACAGATTCTGAACCATAGCCATCTAAGAAGTATTCTCAAGTCTTTCCTTCATGGACTCTGCCTCATTGCTCTCAGATCTTTTGCCCATCTTTCCCCTGCTGTGCTTTGTATCACAGGGACCTGACCCCTTGCAATATTTGCATTAAATTGATGCTCTTGAACTACCTGTCATATATTCATGACTGCTGGAGACTCCTTAATGATGTCATCAGTCAATGCAAAAATGCAAAGCCCTGCACTGGATTCCTGGAGGATAGTAAAGAATCAGGCAGCTTAGCATTTAGTTGGGAAAACAAGACATACAGTGGAAAAAGTTAAATAACAGTGCCTAACAGTATATGTCCAAATGCCAAGTGAATGGTGTAGCCAATGAATAAACTTTAAGATACTAAGAGGAAAGAGCCGTCTCCATCAGTTTCATGCCAGGGCATGCTTTAGGGGGCTGGAGAGCTGACAGAAAGGGGTCATCTAAAACTTCCAATTTTGGAAGGGTAAGAATTTGGAATTTTATTTGAAATCTCCTAATTCTTAAATGTTGGTAAGAAATTCAAACTTTCAAAAACTTCAGTGTGAGTTCCATCGTGTGGGCAAGATAGAACTCGTCGGGGAGCTGAGCTGGGATTGGGAGCCAATGGTGTGCGTGCGGGGGATGGTTTACTGAGTTGGGTGAGAAGTCAGACGCAAAGAACGTTAAGATCCTTGCCAATGAGAAGGTTCTGGGTTCTAATATTTCACTTATATGTGAGGCGATCAAGATCTGGGCTTAGAAGGGGGCAGTGGGCATGGGAAGAAAGGAGAGGTAAGAGAGAGATTAGGGAATATTAATACCCTCCATTTATGTACTAGTTTATGGTCTACACAGTTTGTCATTGGAGGTAGGATAGAATAGAGGCCCAGAGGGCAAGCTTTGAAGTCAGACTGCCTGGGTTCATATCCCAGCTCTACAGTGAATTCCCACGGAGACCTGGAACAATTCACGGAACCTCGCGCAGCCTCAGTTTCTCAAGCGCTAAAAAGGACTGATGCTAAGGAATCCACATATTTCACAGAGTCGTTGGCTGATTTTAAATAATAAAATGTGCAGGAAGCTCTTCGTGCGTTAAGCCTGGCTCACAGGAAGCATCAATCAGTGTTCACTCTTACTGTCATCACACACATCATTTCTCTTTAATCCTTGCAACAGCTCCCTGTTAGGGTGAGAAGAATGCACAGGATGGATGACGGAATCTGGGGGTGGGATGGGAGGTGGGGAACAGGAGGAGTCAGGAGCGATGGCCAGAGCGTTGGCCTTCGGTTTGTAGACTCAGCTGTATTGCTGAAACTGACTCTAGTTTTCTGGGCCCTTCACTTAACCCCTGTGGGATTTTTCTTCCTAAAGTGTGGTTCCTTGCAAGTCATATTCTCCATAATTTAAAAAAACCTGAATTTTTGAGTATGTAGGAAGAATAATGGCTCCCCAAAGATGTCCCCTTCTAATGCCTCAAACCTGTAACTATGTTGCCTTACATGACAAAAGGGATTTTGCAAATGTGATCAAAGCTCAGGACTGGGAGATGGGGAGGTGATCGTGGATTGCCTGGGTGCTCCCGGTCTAATCACTCGAGTTCTTAAAAGTGGAAGAGGAAGGCAGAAGAGTGAGTCAGACGGATGCTGCATGAGAAGGACTCCCCCTACCCCATCCCACTGTTGCTAGCTTTGAAGATGGAGGAATGGGGCCAAGAAATGTGGGTGGCTTCTAGAATCGAGGAATGGCCCTCAATTTATAGCCAGCAAGAAAATGAGGACCTAGGTCCTCCAACTGCAAGGAACTGAATTCTGCCAGTTATCCAAATAAGGAGGACACAGGTTCTCCCCCAGAGCCTCCAGAAAGGTGTGCAGCCTGTTGACACCCTGATTTTAGTCTGGTGAGACCCATGTTGGACTAATGACCTACAGAACTCTAACGTAACAAGTTTGCATTGTCTTAAACCACTAAGTTCATGGTAATTTGTTACAGCAGCAACAGGAAACTAATATACTGAATTTTCCAGTTTCAGTTGTTTGGCTGGTGTTACCAGAGGTCCATCAAATTCAAGAATGATATGGAAATGCTGTGGGGCGATGGGGGACAAGGTCTTGGATATATGGAGTTGGAGAGGCAATGACAGTAAGGCATTCACATGGCAGTGCTCAGACCACACTTGATCATGTGGGATTGGATTTGGGGAGGTGGTAGCAGTAAATTTGAAAGAATGTGCCAGGGAGGCGATGTAGGGAAAGAGACCCCGTCGAGGGGGGCCGCTTTCTTGAGTTGCCAGTTCCTCTGTTTGGCGTCCATTCGAAGCTTAGGCATGCCAAACTCCTGGTCATCATAATTGCAATATACGGACTTTGTTTTAAAAAATCACTAGGGGGTCATATTGAGTAAATTTTATAGACAGCTCACAATTTTATTTATGGATTTATATCGAGACTTCAATAAATGAATAATGCTTTAAATTTTGCTCTTTGTAAGTTTCCAAAGGAAAATCTGAAAAATTTAAATGTTTTTCCTTTCTTTGCTTGCGAATCTTTTTTTTTTTTTTTTTTTTTGCGAATCTTTTTAACAATGGAAATGTTTTGTCTCCTAAGAGTGACATGGAACTCAAATATATGACTCACTGGAAATGCCGACCACCTCCTTGGTTTTAACAAATGAGAAGTGAGTTAGGAGAGAGCCCAAGAAAAACAGAGGCTGATACTCAGGAAAATGTAAGGCCTATGGGACGTCTCTATGTGGCACCAAGAGGAGTGATGTGGAGCGTTATAATGAGAGACAGAAAAAGTGAATAAAATGTTAGTCACTGAGTAATCGGGCCCCTAGAAGAAAAAAAATGCCAAAAGACAAAAAGCGGACAATAACAGTTTAAAAACCTTTAACTTTTATTTACTGGGTTCCCTCCCTTCATCAGTGTACGTCTCTGCTGGGAGCCCTGTAGGCTGGGCTGGGCTGGCCCTTGATCTATGGTTTTTTTTTTTTTTTTTTTTGCTGTACGCGGGCCTCTCACCGTTGGGGCCTCTCCCGTCGCGGAGCACAGGCTCCGGACGCGCAGGCTCCGCGGGCCATGGCTCACGGGCCCAGCCGCTCCGCGGCACGTGGGATCCTCCCGGACCGGGGCACGAACCCACGCCCCCTGCATCTGCAGGCGGACTCTCAACCACTGCGCCACCAGGGGAACCCTGATCTATATTTTGATCAGGTTTTACCTCTTGATTGTGAATCCATGCCTATCAAACCTGTCTACCCAGAGATGGCCAACCAGGAAAGTTCCTTCTCTGCTCTGGCTCTCCTATTACCCTTGAGTTGTCCATTTCCTCTAGCATCTAAGAAAGAGGTGAAACTCAGATGAGCCCCTTTCCCTGTGGGTATACAGCTCTTGTCAAAGGATTTAGCAATGGAGAAGGTTGAACAATTGGTGATTCTGGTCAGCCACTGGGCAAAATTGAAAAGGAAGCAGTATTAGCCCCTGTTGCCCTTCAACATCACTCTCCATCCCTCTTCCCTGGTACTCAACTCTTCCTCAGTGCCTTCATGCTGTTCCCTGCCTGTGCCACGCTCCCACACCACTCTACCTCACCTGCCTAAACTGATGTGTCATTTTCAAGTAGCCCATATTGAATGTTGATTCTTCCCGGAAATTTTCAACATGGCCCAGTATGGTAGGTCTTTGCTACATAATCAAAAGACTTCAGCCAATTGGAATTAATTCATACTAAGCTGTGAATGACTGATTTCCCCTTAATGCTCCCAGGAGCATTCTCAAAATTAAACTCCTGTTAATTCAACAGACTCTTTGATTGGTGGGATATTTAAGGTAGCATGAGGGATATATTGAAGGACAGAGACTAAGAAGAGGCAATGCCAATTAAATTAGGGCATCAAGACACTAACTACTCTGCGCCAACCACTGGAGCACTCATTCAGTCCTGCTTTCAAGAAGAACTGTGTTTTAATTATACCAGAAAATAATCAGTACCCTACCACCATTTAAGGAAAATAGGCTCCTGGAAGCTACCAGGTATGTTTCACTGTGCAATTTTAGTTTCTAAGTATACTTATTCTTTCTTTTTAATTGTATCTCAAGATACCACTATGGAAATAACCATTCCTTTGTAATTAAAAACAGTTTAAGAATTTATAAGGTAATATCCCATTGGGTGAGAGTTTGCGAAAGTAACACTCTGATGTACTGCAAAGAGTGGTATAAATTGGTTTGTTTTCTGTAAGGCATCTTGGCAATCAAAATTCATGGAATTTCTGAAAGAAATAGCAAGTATGTATGCAAAAATTTACCAAGAGGATTTCTTGCAGCGTTGTTTGTAATCATGATAAACTGTGCACAGTAAAATGTCCATCAAAAGGAAATTTGTTATATAAATTAATGGTACATCCAATCAATGAAATGCTATGCAGTCATTACAAAATGGTATTGGGGAAAATTATTTAATGATATAGAACAATGTTCAGGATATAGTGTCATGAGAAAAGCCAGGTTACAAGTAGTTTTAAGTGACATGATCTTTCTTATCGTACGTATAAGTACATATGTATACACATACATTCATACATTTATATTCATATGTAGATATACATTAACACATAGAAAGAGAAAAGAATATATGTCACGATGTTAATGTCATTTATGTCTGGGTGGTGAAATTATAGGTGGTTTTAATTTTCTTCTTTTTGTTTATCTGTAATTTCTGAAGTTTCTCCAATAAGTGTATTATTTTTCATAGAGAAAAAAATAGAATTACTTTTCTTTCAAGGAATCTAGCATCCTCCCAAAATAAATAACACAACAGTTCTTGTAGTTTATATACCCAGAGGTGTCTGATTGGCTTAATTAAAGGTATAAAGTCTGCGCTAATAGGTATAAAAAGAAGTACAGTTACGGGAAGTTTAATTTATGCAGATGTATACATTTACACATTCTAATGAACATTTGCCAACAACCGAAGTTCTTAGTCATCATTTTTATTTTAAAATGTACTAAACCATTATATAACAAAATATATAGAGTACCATCAACAGTTAAATTGGAAGAATTGCTTCACCAGAGATATGTCTTTGTGGAGAATTGAAAGAACTGATTAGGCTGTTGAAAATAATAGTAAATTAACATACTGCCCTCTTTTGGTAGCTATTTGCAACTCATTTTACATTCGCTGCCGTTAAAGATGTTAATCTCCTACAAATTCATGTACAAACTAATTTTATTTACTTTTACATTTTTTAATTGAAGTATAGTTGATTTACAATAATGTCGTGTTAGTTTCAGGTGTACAGCACAGTGATTCAGATATATATATATATATATATATATATATATATATTCTGTTTCAGATTCTTTTCCATTATAGGTTATTACAAGATACTGTAATAATTCCCTGTATTATACAGTAGTTCCCTGTTGTTTAATCTACAAACTAAACTAACTTTAAATCACCTTTTTCGTCAACAGAGCATGCTGATAATTCCAGTTTGTTATCACCTTCTGGTAAGATTGTTATTTCATGACTTTGGGGGCATTTCAGCAAAATATTCTAAAAGTTCTCCATGCAATGTCAGATACAGAAAAATTGTTTTCTTCTATAAAGCTTAATTAAATTCTGTCATTAAACCTACTCCCGAAAAATCAAAGCAGACACAGACAACAGGATAGTCTATCAATCCCCCCCAATTGCTAAAGAAAGCTAGGGACTAAGTTGTGGGTTTTCATCATGGTAACTGCTTCAGTTCTTCAGTGTTATTTTTAGTATTCTAGTTCATGTCTCCTGAAGAGTATCAAGGACATAAACATGCTAAATGTTTCTATATTTGAGGGTTGAGATGTTCTCTTAAATATACTTCCTCAGCACCCCACTGAATTAATATTTTTCAAAAGGCTTCTAAAGGCTTAGCACTCATGAGAATGGGAAGGCAAATCAATAAAGAGAAATTTATAACTAGGACCCGTCTTGGCAGGAACCAGGAGCTGAACCTGCATTCCAGACTGCTGGCTACAACGGGACCTCAGGGATAAAGTGGTCCCACCCCATCCCTTAGTTAATAACACGGTGCAGCCTGGAGAGGCTGAGTAACTTATCTAAGTTCACACGGCTTCTTGCCCTACATCACAGAGGCAGCACATAGCTTCTCTAACTCCTACTTCTGTGTTTCATTCTGTGATATATATACCATATAGTACAGAACAATCTTTTACGGTAAGGAGTGAGTCAACTCACATTGTCCTTAGTTGTGTGAAAATGAGCTTCTACTGTTATTAATTCATTTAACTGAAATTAGTAATGATCGCTATTACTGCTCATGCACATACTAAATGTCTGGGAGTCTTCCGACATCTCTTTTTGCTTCCAGTCTTGCAGTATAGGGATCGTTATATTCATGTTATAGATGAGGAAACCGAGGGTCAGAGAGGATGAAACTTGCTCATGTTCACACATTCTCTGGAGCCGCACTACTTGGGTTTGAATTTGGCCACCCCCCCCGCCCCCCCACCTCCATTGCTATCTGTGTGGCTTTGGACAAGTTCCTTCACCTTTCTGTGCCTCAGTTTTTTCATCTGTAAATTGAAGAGAATAACAGTACTCGCTTCATAGGGAAGTTGTGAAGATGAAATGAGATAACACATGTGCCTAGCACAGAGTAAACCCTCAGTAAGTAATAACGATCATTATTATTATGTTTTACAAATTTACTTATTTAGAATTTTATTTATTTATTTATTTTCGGCTGCGTTGGGTCTTCGTTGCTGCGTGCGTGGACTTTCTCTAGTTGCGGTGAGCAGGGGCTACTCTTCATTGCAATGCACTGGCTTCTCATTGCGGTGGCTTCTCTCGTTGTGGAGCACGGGCTCTAGGTGTGTGGGCTTCAGTAGTTGTGGCGTGCAGGCTCAGTAGTTGTGGCGCACGGGCTTGGTTGCTGCATGGCATGTGGGATCTTCCCAGACCAGGGCTCAAACCCGTGTCCCCTGCATTGGCAGACAGATTCTTAACCACTGTGCCACCAGGGAAGTCTCTGATCATTATTATTAAGTTATTAAGTAACAGGACAGAGATTCAAACCCAGGACTGCAAATCTCCAAAGCCCAAGCTCTTTTAACTAAGCCAGTTTGCCCCCTTGTTATTAAACTTCTAGGATAAAATGAACCACTGTATTTTTCTTCTGCTGCAGTAGCCTTCTCAGACTTAATCATGGTGATATCTTTGCAAAACTCTGTTTGCATGGAATGAGGTCGAGGGTTTGGAGGCACACAATGATGCCAGGCACAGCCCCAGGGCCCCAGGGGAAAGCCAGCACACATCCAGGGATGGACAGGCGGCTGTGCCTGCAGGCCTCTTTGGATGGTGTCACCCATTCCTCTCCAATCAGAAAAATGAATAGCCATTGATTAAAAACCACCTTTGGGCAATTGTATTGTTCTGCCCCAAGAGCAAAGGATTCCATACCCAGGCTTTGAATCTTATTGCTCAGGAACTGTCTTACTTCTCAAGAAATATACTTGGTAATTTAAAAAAATGACAAAATTTGGAAGGAATAATGTAGGACAGACAGGGTGTGTGTGTTTCAGCCAACGCATGATTGGTCTAAAACAGACAGGCCAGCCAAGCGCCTCGACACACCCAAATGTTGTCCTTACCAGCTGAATATCAGGCTCCCTATTGCAAAGCTCAGTTTAGTTGTAAAATGTTTACTTGTCCTGTGTATACGGAGAGGTCAAGCCATTGGATCTTTTTAATATTTAAACATGCAAAGTGTGTGCAGTAGACTGACCTCTTAGCATAAATAGAGTTATTCCACAGGAAATTTACAACCTGATTGTCTTAATAGCAGCCATATTTTATTTTATTATTTTTTTTAATTAAAAAATATTTTAGCTATGTTGGGTCTTCGTTGCTGTGCATGGGCTTTCTCTAGTTGCGGCGAGCGGGGGCTACTCTTCATTGAGATGCGCGGGCTTCTCGTTGCAGTGGCTTCTCTTGTTGCGGAGCGCGGGCTCTACGCATGCGGGCTTTAGTAGTTGTGGCATGCGGGCTCAGTAGTTGTGGCGCACGGGCTTAGTTGCTCCGTAGCATGTGGGATCTTCCTGGACCAGGGCTCGAACCCGTGTCCCCTGCATTGGCAGGCGGATTCTTAACCACTGCACCACCAGGGAAGTCCCAGCAGCCATATTTTAAAATAACTTACCAGGAAGTTGTGTTAGGTAGTACAGTATTGAGTGATAGCAGTGTCATTTTTTTAAATCTTAAATTCATTATGAGAAAAGTTACCAGGTGTCATTATAAACAGAGTAGAACCTATGTGCCAATATGTTTCATAATTGTAGTGTGACAAATTATTAAACTATAAAATGTTTTCTAGGACTCTGTGGCTGAAAAATTTTGAAAGTAGTATGTCTCTATTTTGTTGTGGTTCCTAAAGTTATTTCCATAATATTCCATAGGTCAGAGCAAGCTTCGTGGTCATGAGTCTCATATTCTTTACCTGTAAAATGAAACAGTTGTACTCATTTCATCTCTTGGGTTCTTTCTTTATGATTTTCTGATTAAATGTATACTCACTGAGTGATTATGGGACTTGCAGATTTAACTACATGTTGGTCTGATAGCCTGTTTTCTACTTTTCATAATTATATCTCAAAAGTTTAACTCCTTAAAACTCAATAAATAATTGTTTCAAAGTATTAATTGGAATTTTTTTTTCTCCTGCAGCTGAATCATCTCTTGTTGGTTTTGTCCCCTACTCCAATGGTACTCCAGGCAAGATTTTGAAAAAATTTAAACCTATATTTACCCCAATTTGTTAAGTTTTTGATTTAATCATACCTTTGTCTTGTCATTTTTCCTTGGGTCAAAAGAGGTTGAAACTACAAGCTTAAATGGTAAGAATTTTTCTGTAGCAAGTGAAAATTGATAACCCTTAATATGAATATAAGTATAATGAATGGTGTTGAAGGTTTCCTTATTCAAATAACAAACACAAACAAACACAAAAAATCCCCCAGACCATCGACCCTGGAGAGCAACCTAAACTTTCTGGTTAAATGATAACATTCTTATTGTGGAAGGAGGACAGCCGTACACCATTCTAACTGTGCTGTGAAAGGAAAGAAATATCGATCACATTTTGAGAGCTCTACTTGCTCTCCAACACGATGTGAACACACTTTACAGGACAGATTGTTTAAATGGGAAAAGCACATCCAGTGACTTTAATGTGATTCACCGTAGATTTAGAGGCACAAAGTGTTCAGAGACAGCCTTTTTTTTACAGATGATTTTATCAATTTTTAAATAGTATGAAATGAAAAAAAAATCTGGCTTCATGCTAGGGAAAAGGGCAAAGAATTGGGCTATAATCGAGGGAGGTGGGCAGGGCAGCACATTCTGTTCCCTTTCTCTGTGGGTAGACAGCCTTCCATCTTATTGCAGTCAAAAACCCAACACTTTTCACAATCCCTTAGTTAAGATGAAATCTCACCATGTGGTTGGTGGTTAAGGAGCTAAACAATCATAGATGCAACTCATGCCAATCAAAACTGGTTTAAATTCACATTTGGTCCAGTGGAAAGGAAAGACATTATCTTTTTTTTTTTTTTTTTGCGGTACGCAGGCCTCTCACTGTTGTGACCTGTCCCGTTGGGGAGCACAGGCTCCAGACACACAGGCTCAACGGCCATGGCTCATGGGCCTAGCCGCTCCGCGGCATGTGGGATCTTCCCGGACCGGGGCACGGACCCGTGTCCCCTGCATCGGCAGGTGGACTCTCAACCACTGCACCACCAGGGAAGCCCAAGACATTATCATTTTTATGTGCAATTACTTTTTACAGTGAAAAAACATCTTTAAAATAGCCTTGGCAGTAGTTTTTGGATCCCATTTGTGTGGGGTTTTTTTTTTTTAAGTGCAATAATATATTACAGGCCTTTTTTTCCCCCTTAAAGTTTCATCCAGAATAATAAATTCTAGAAGGATTTTCATTTAAAGAAATACCAATAGGGTAGATTTTAAATTGGATTTTAAGTGAAACGATCAAAATGAGATTTCCTTAAAAGTTCGTTGAATATCATGTTCAAGAACTCCAAATTTAAACTAGAATTTGTTAACGATTGTTTTATAAGAGTATACCTTTAGGTACAAATGCATTAAGCATCTATAGGGCTATGTATAATATTAAAGTTACTACTAACTACGGAAATGTCATATCCCTTAGAGACTTTCATTATAATAGAGAAAAAAAGGGGACAGAATATTAAACAACATAAATAGGTTTATTTAAATCTAATGATTATAGGAGTGCTGCTATGTTTTAGACACGTAAAACGTGTTCAGGAAACACATTTTTAAATGAATGAATACTTGCTGAGGAATGGTCTACGCGGGTTGGGGAATGGCTAGTGTCGTGAGGGGGTGGACCAGTTGGCTTTTGCAAAAGTCTCTAACTTCTCCAGGATTTGGGGAAAAGTGAAATGTTTAAGGAACTTAGGAAGATGCATGTATTTGTTAACCATGTCAATAGCCGTGCTAATTTTTATCATTTTATTTCAGATGCTGCTTCGAGCGTATTATCTACTTTGAACAAAACAGGTAATGTCAAGTTATTTCTAAATATAATAACTTGTCTTCTGTGGCTTCTTGAGTTTCTCACTTGTGTGGTCTTCTGGGTTAGTAAAAGTTATCTCCTTGCCCATTTCCTATGACTCCAACTGTTGATTTATTACTCGTTTTACTTTGACATTGAACTATAATTGGTGTCACCACACTCCTGAACTTCCAAACTCTTATGGCTATAGCACTCCATTTAAAATAACATTTACGATTTTTTTGATTACAGTAGTAATACATCTTAGCTCATAAAAAATGGGGAATATAGAAAAATGCAAAGAAGAAAATAGCAATCATCTTTAATGTTACTTTCCTACGACTATTACTGTTAATAATTTGGTATATTTCCATTCAGTATCATATATATATATACACACTATGTATATATATATAACAAAATAGTCATAGTTTACATACATTTTTGTATCTTACCCTTTTGACTTCATATTAAATTATAAGTATTTTCCAGCATCCCTTACTATTAATGACTTGATAATATTCCGTCGTGTACCATGTGTGAACATTAAATTTGTTTCTACTTGTTTTTTTGTTGTTGTTGTTGCACTGCGCAGCATGCGGGATCTTAGTTCCTCAACCAGGGATGGAACCCGTGCCCCCTGCAGTGGGAGTGCAGAGTCTTAACCACTGGACTGGGAAGTCCCTGTTTCTGCTTTTTAAATACAAATTGCTGCAGTGAACATCCTTGTGCCAACATCTTTGCATTTCTCCCTGATTTTTGTAGAATGCTCTTCAAGGATTGGACTTATTTGGGTCAGCATTATGAATATTTTAAGGCCCTTGATACCAATTGCCCAATTACCTTTTAGAAAAGTTGCACCCAACAACATTCCTGTCTGCAGTGGATGAGAATGTCTTTGTAACCGTACCTTTGCCTAGAGCTGAGACTATGTCATATACTATTAGATTTTCCTCTCAATTCCTTAGGTTCTATTTTGCATGTTTTCATATTTGTGAGGTTGAACACTTTTCCCCCAAAGATTTTTTTACTGGAATCAGAAGTTCATTTCACAGCTGTGTTTTGTTTGCTCTGGAAAGGAAAGTGTCAGGGCAAAACAAAATAATATATTAAAAGGATTCTTAATAGTAATGCAAAATGCTGTCAGCTTTTATAATTACCACCGATCATTGCCCATGGGTCTTTCACACACTGAAACAGAAGCTTGTCAATAACACATACAGACATGAGATTTCTGAAACTGTCAGGACAACGTCATCATTCTTAAGTGTTTCTCCAAGATCTGAGCTTTGTGTTTTCTTCAGAACTTGCTACTCACCCTAGGAGACAGACCTTCTTTGTAAGTCTGTGCCCGGAACACAGTCTCTTCTAACTGGCCATCCTTACAGTAAGGATTTCTGAGCCTGGTTCTCTATTATCTGGGAAATAAGCCATGGGCTCTGTTCCCAAAGCGTGTCGGGAAGATATTTCTAAGGTTCGTTTCTTCAGAGTGTGTTAATATTTGCCTGTGAGTCATGGACTTGGAATAATTCTGTCCTGGTTCTGCTGTGAGCTTGTTGGATGACTGTAGTTGGATAGTCTCAGCCTCTCTGAGAATAATTTTATCTATCAATAATATTATATTATTATTATTAACTCCTAAAGAAGGTAGGAGGACACTGTTGATATTCGGGTATAGTAGCAATATTTTGATAGTAGATCCTGTGTTTACTATTTCCATTCATTTTTATTCTGAATCACCTGCTCCTTACAACCTATCACCCGAAGGTCCTGATAGTGACTTAATTCTGCATATCTGAAGTGTAAGTTCACATTAATTTGTCTAGCAGCAGCGCATGGAAACTGCAGTAGAATTATGCAGGCAGTGGGGTAACAGGAATGATCTAACTGGGTAAATGTAGGAATCTGAATCCAGACCCACCCTCTGCCAATGCTATATGATCTGAGTATGTAATTCTCATTCATTCTGCTGCTGAGATGACCAATAGTGTCTTAAATGTGTCAACGGTTTGATTTTCTTAGCAGTTCACTAAAATGATACTCATGGCAAATTGTTTTTAAAAAATAACAATTCTGCTCTAATATTTAAATTGCTTCTTTGCAGAAAAAACTAAAATCACTATAGTAAAAACCTTCAATGCATCAGGTATGACTTATTATCAATATCAAGACTTTCTTTTTTTGTAACTAAAGTAAAATTAAACAAATGGCTGGTGTTTATGTTTTCTTTCTCTTTTTTCCTGTCTTTTAAAAATCAAATCTGTTCTTCACGTGTAGGTGTTTATGCACTGGGTACCTTAAATTGTACTAAGTGTTTGGGGTTATATAATAATGATCAGACACAATGCCCGCCCTCTAGAATCTTCTAGTCTATGAGGAGAGACAAGGCAAACAGGTAACCAGCATGAACATGTGTGCAGATAAAGGCAATGATTTCACAAGTGATTCTGACATGGATAAGAATCATGAGAGATAGAAGGGCTGGTGCTAATGATTATCAGTGAGATGCAATTTATGAAGGAAAGATTCTTAGAGGAGTGAACCTCAACCTCTTTTTAAATCAAATAAGGGATGTACTATTAAGTGCCTATTATAAGATTAAGGATACATGATTTGCTTAACAAAGGCTTCCAGTTGATTTAAAGCAGGGGTTGGCAAACTATGGCCTGTGGGCCAAATATGGCCCACCACCTGTTCTTGTAAATAAAGTTTTATTGGAACACTGCCATGCCCATTTGTTTACATATTGTCTATGGCTACTTTCCCGCCACGAGGAATAGTAGAGTAGCTGCAACAGAGACTATATGACACACAAAGCCTAAAATATTTACAATAGGGTTGGCCCATTACAGCCAGAGTTTTCTCGCTCATGATTTAAAGGCTGACTTGTGGCCATGTACTTGGAGGGAATTATGGATAACAGCCCTAACAATAGGAAAGAAAATTCTCAGTATGAATGAGTAGCAAAAGATACGCATCACTGGAAACAAAGGTGCTACTAAAATTTCAAGAAAGATGAGAGATGGAGATGAGAGAATGAAAAGCTTAGTAAGCAATAGAACAATGTTTGACCAAGAACATTAAAGCATTACTATCCATAGTAATCTATAGTATTTGCATAGTGTATGTTTCCAGTGAGTTATGTCCATAAGCAAGTATATTTAAAATGAAATCTTTCTCTTTTGGTGTGGGTAACATTGCTGCAGAACAATATAGAAATCTACATGTCAGGTAACTTTTGGCACCTAAATTCAGTTCGCTCACAGAATCAAAACTCTTAGCTGAAACGTGATGCCTACACACCAAATGTCAACTAAATCATTCTGGCAGGAACCACATCGCATGCACTAACTCAAATTATAATTTTAGTTTGTGTCCAAACTAGTTCTCTTAGGGAAGAATTAAGCACTCATAAAGTACTATAGAAATAAAATAGCAATCAGGCATTGCATACGTTAATTCTGACCAAACCAGACCTAACAGGGACATCAAAATATGACAACCTTCTCCCCTTGGCAGTCTGCTAATACATTATCAGCATTTGCCTCTCACACTTATTATAGATTTCTTATACTTTGCCAAAAGGATGAAATTAATGAAGGGAAGATTCTCAGCAGAGTAAATCAAATCAAAGAAGAGATGTACCTCTCCTTTCACCAAAGGAGAAAGTATTTCTCAGGTTAATACGTATGAAGTATTTTTTCTAACATGGCTTATTTCACCTCCCATTCGTCTCTGCCTCCTTTGTATGCCTACGTCATCTGTTGTACTGTCCATCACTCCATTTTGCCCTCACTGTAACTTTTTATTTACTGGCCAGTATCACTCACTAGATTGTAAGCTTGTTGAGGGCAGGGTCTGTATCTGGAACCTCCCAAAGCCTATAGAATAAGGTAGGTGCTCAGCAAACATTTTTTGCATTTTGTAGTTTTTGCCCATGTGAAATGACATCATGACATTGATGTTATTTCATACATACATTTGCATAAGGAGCTAAGACCAGCGTTAGAGTGTTCATGGAATCCCCTGCCTAGGAAAGGAAGGAGGACCTATGAGTAGGGAAGGGCTATTTCATTTAAAGTCTCTATACTCGATTGTATTCATGCTGTTCCTTTTATATTGGACAGAAGAGGGATTAATTGGGAATGGGACAAAGAAATTTTAGGGAGTAGGGGATCAGACACTGACATACTAAAGAATAGTAGAGTCCAGTTCCATAATTGAACTACTAAGAAATGAAAATTCTCATTCCTTTAGTCTTTGTGGAATTCATCCAGCCAATTATATCCAACATGTAATATTTTGGGTACACGCTTAATGCTTGAATTTGTGAATTCTCTTAATGTAGTATGTAAGCGCAGGTGTTTACATGCTTAACCCGCTGTGTTGTGTTTTCTTTGCAGGTGTCAAACCCCAGAGAAATATCTGCAATTTGTCATCTATTTGCAATGACTCAGGTTAGTTCTTGTGTACACTACACATTACCGGGTAAATTAGCTCCACAGAGAAACGGTTTGTTTTCCTGCCGTTGAGTATGTGATGTGTGCCCCTCTGATTTATCTCCTTTCATCACACCTGGCTACTAAGAGTCTCGAATGAAAACAAAAGCAAATTTTAGATCAGGCTGAAAGTGAGATAATGGGTTAACTTCCTTAATATGAGAACGTGAAGCTCTGCACCAGATATTTTTCACCATAGCTTTAAATCCATAGCTAATGCCCTTAGAGTTGATTTATGAACATAATAATGAACTTAATTATTGAAAGCCAGTTCTTATATATAATATCCTCAAGGTTCTCCATAGGACCTTAAGTATTATAACTTAGAAACAGGATGTTGTCTTTTGCTAAAAATAAAACAAGCCACTCTACTAGAATGTTGCAAATCTTACGTACACCTAGTTTAATTGGACGCTAATTGCAGTAGTGCCCATAGTGTATTTTGCCATCTCTAACTAGACTGTCCACTATTTTTAAAAATTAAGATGGCAGTCGCTTGAGAACATGCTATTTTTGAAATGGGAATATTTTCCCTTCTGCCATGGGCCAGAAGGAATGAAACAACCACTTTTCTGACGTTGGTTTGGCTCTCTGGGGTCCCTTCCTTATTAAAACCAATGAAAGAGATGTGAAAAACAGAAAAACATGGTATGGCAGGTCAGAACTGGACCATGGGAAGAAAGAAGAGGAAAGTAACGAAGTATTTTATAATATTGAAGTCTTAGTGTAGCTCCAGTGATACCAAAAAGCCAATCATTATAGGAATGTTTTCCTTTTATTCTGTTCCTTTTAACAGTTTAATAATTTCTTTGAAAAACATAGGAAACAATTTCAAGTGAAGTAAGTTAAGGTTGGATAGTTTAGAAAACTTCCATTGAAAGAATGTTCCACAGACACTTTCTGTTTATGTGATTGTGAGGTTTACTTACATCAGCTTTCTGCTGATAGTATGCTCCAGGTCGAATATAGCAGGAAAGTGTTAGCTGGCTTTGATTAAAGGGAGCAGAAACTTGTTGGATACGTTTCACTTTTATATATTGTGGAACTCTCTTCTCTCCTCCTTCTCCTCTCCCTCCTCTCTTACCCTTCTCTTCACGGAATTCTCCATAATTTCGTTATTTTCGTGCTTCATCTATGTTTTGGACTGGTGACTAATGTCTAGCTTAGTGTTATGTCTACATGATGTTTGATAACTGAAAATTGAACATTAAGTCAAAAAAAAACCTGGTCATCTTGAGTAACAGATGCCAGGAAGCTGGTTAGAGTAATGTTTTCCCCAGTTAAGCTACTGAATTGACCATCTGTTTTAGTGTCTGGTGAAAACAGCCTCTTCAGGGGACCTACTGTTTTGTCACCAGAAATTCCACGATATCCTCCCAGAAACTAGAAACCTTCACTTCTTGCAGTTTCCAATCTGGATTCATTAAGGGAAATGGAGGCTGGTGAAAAAACTGAGAGCTGACCAGGTAGAGTTAGGCTGAGGGTCAGAAGGTGGTTGCTTCCTGGTTGCTCTGCTACCCCTGTGCGCCCAGCACATTCTTGAAACTCAGCATGTGCTGAGTAAGACTGAGGGATGAACTTGGAGAATGGAGAGGTGAGGGAGAAAAATTGTGGGTGTCAGCACACACACACAGGCACTAAATAAGTTTTTAAAAGCTAAGATTTTTGCAAAAATGTACGAGTAATTCTATGCATGTATCAATTATCTTTTCTTTTTAAATTGATTTTTGGCCGCGTTGGTTCTTCGTTGCTATGCACGGGCTTTCTCTAGTTGTGGCGAGCGGGGGCTGCTCTTCGTTGCGGTGCGCGGGTTTCTCATTGCGGTGGCTTCTCTTGTTGAGGAGCACGGGCTCTAGGCACGTGGGCTCAGTAGTTGTGGCACACGGGCTCAGTAGTTGTGGCTCGTGGGCTCTAGAGCGCAGGCTCAGTAGTTGTGGTACACAGGCTTAGTTGCTCCGCGGCATGTGGGATCTTCCCAGACCAGGGCTCGAACCTGTGTCCCCTGCATCGGCAGGTGGATTCTTAACCACTGCACCACCAGGGAAGCCCCATCAATTATCTTTACTTTTAATAATTATGTAGTGCATTAATTGAAATTTCAGTATCAATATGCAGAGTTTGAGGTTCTCAGTAGAAAGGTTGCTGGAATAGATAAATCATGTTAATCACTGGCCTAGTGGCGTTGTCAGCCATTTTAAGGGGAAGTGGACCACTGGGTCCTTGGCTGTGGGAATCAGTTGTACTTTGTAGTGCAATAAAAGATGAGACGGGGTGGCCTTCCACCCTCTAGCTCAGGAGTTGGCAAACTACTACGCATAGTCCAGATAATAGCCTGCCACATGTTTTCGTAAATAAAGTTTCATGGGAACACAGCCATGCCATTCATTTATATACTGTCTATGGCTGCTCTTACGCTACAACCGCAAAGTTGAGTAGTTTCGACAGAGAACCTATAGCCCACAAAACCTCAAATATTTACTTTCTGATCTCTTACCAAAAGAGTTGGCTGCATCCTGCTCTTGTTTATATGATATCCTTGCCCTTCTGATCAGGAGGCCAGTTTTTTGTCTCTGTAGATTATGAAGTGCACACAGTGTACTTCTGTTAAGGAGTCTCTGTTTTGTCTCCAGATAGAGCCAAAGCCCTTCCCAGTATACCCTGCAGGAAATGGCATTGACTGAAATTGAGTTGTGTTTCCCAAGGAGAGCATTTTCAGAACAGGGTTTTCTGGTGTTTCTGGGACGAAAGCCACAGTGAGTTTTTCAGCTGAAGAAAGGATTTGCTCTGCATTCTGTTCAGGTTTCAAAGCAAAATCTCAACTTTGCTCCTAGGAAAGATAGTGCATTTGGTAGCTGTATTTTATTTTATTATTATATATATATTTTTATTTTCATCTGGTAGCTGTATTTTAAAACAAAAAAGAAAAACCCAAAATGGCAAGGAATAAATAGACTTTCATAAGGCTGTGTAACTGCTGAGAAATCCTTTTTCCCTCCCTCCCATGTCTCCCATAACTGCAACTATAACAGCTTAAAAAGATTTGCAGTGTTAGAGCCACAGTTCCCCAGTTAACATCATTAAGGGAAACAAAGTCCTGATGCGAAGCACATAGATAGGGATAAAATTTCTTGACAAGGGGACAAGTCTTTTGTTTTTCTGCATTCCCACATAAAATGTATAGTTGATATTTTCTGAAAATTATACTGATTGATAATCGTTGGGTAACTTTGTGATAGAAAAGAAAGTAAATGTGAATAACAAAGAATTTGATGAAATTGTTTATAAAGTAATCTGATAATATTTTTCTGTATTGTATTAATCCTCAAACTCTAAGGATGCAAGTTTCAAATTGCTTTTTGAAAATTTATTTTTAGCCTTTTTTAGAGGTGAGATCGTGTTTCAATATGATGAAGAAAGCAATGTTACCCAGGTAGGTTTTAAAGACGTTTTAATTGCAATTTAAAAAGTGAATTTTCATGTATTTAAAGATTTAAGGTTCAAATTATTTCTGATATTTAGCATATTTAATCACTAAATTTAAATAAAGTACGTGTTGTTGAAACATTAGCTTTGTTGGGAGGGCTTGACTTCATGATAATCATGGTATTTTGTTAAAAATTATATTTTAGTTTTCACTAGGCTTGATGCTGAATAGAGTGTTTATATGATACAGTTCTATTGCCAGTCAAAATTTGAAATTATATTAGAAACTCCTAGCAGTAAGAAATGTAATATATTGAACCTAAAGATTGTCTTCTCAATCTGATCCTGTTCACCCCATGGGGGATTCAGACACAGTAGTATCAGCCTTCCCATAACCTAGATTGGTTCAGAAGATCCCAGCTAAATATGGTTTGTTAATTCAGTAAATATTTCCTGAGCACCTACTATGTGCCAGGCAATGAGCTAGGTGCTAGAAATGCAGTGATGGTTGCTACCAAGTGTCCCTGTTTACATTCACATAGAGAACTTTAATAGTGTTCTTTTGGGGGACCCCTTGGAACAACAAAAGATAGAAATTAGCACATCAGACTTGCTGATTCAGAATATTTTTTTAAAGAAAACATAAAAACAAAAACTGACTCAGCCAATATATATTTGATCGTTTGCTAGACAATATTCCATGCCGTTAGGAATCACAGTCTTTGGGGTGTAGTTCTTTGGATGCCCAACAAAACTGAAGAACAGCTTCTTCTTAGAAAGTGTTATAAAGCAAAACAATATTTGTTGTATTCTTAATGATTTTGTGCTTCTAGCAGAATCAAGTTATGGCTAATGGCACCTCAACTGGAATCCTGTCTCTAAGGGAATTGAAGTGAGTAATCAATCTGCTGTTTGATTTAAAACTTAAGACATCAACTACGGAAAGATACTTGTTGCGCTATCTATACTTTTGGAAACTGAGAATAGGAAAGAGACAGACCCCAGAGGTCATAAGGAATTGGTTCTTGAGATCTTTGCAAACTAACCATAGTCGCCTGTCTTCAACTAATATCCCTGTGAGGCTGTTCTCTTTGATGCTATCGAATATGTAAGAGTGTCACCAAACCAGATTCGTTTTGCCCAATGCACAGCAAGCCAAAACACTGAGAGGCCAAGGTTTGCAGCAAAGAGAAGGGTTTATTCCCAAGGCAGCCACATGAGGAGGACAAGTCTCAGATCTGCCTCCCCAAAGGCCAGGGACTTGGGGTATTTATGAGGTAAAGAATAAAGTGGCAGGGCAGTCTGAGGCTGGGGAGCGTGGGGAGCATGGGGAAAGGTGATTGGAAAAAGGTGGGTAAGCTTTGTTCTGTGCAGGTGTTACTAAGCTACAGACCTCTGCACGTTCAAAAATGGAGGCGCTTAGCACCATCTGAGGGTGGAGTTTTCAGCCCTCTGATGCCAAGGACATCGGACACTCGCGCATGCCCAGTTGGAGGGTCGGGGGTCCTATCCCGTCTTAACCAGTTCAGCTAGAACTAGATACAGCTGACTCCAAGTTCCTGGAAAACAACTCGGGAAAACATCTTATTGTTTAGGCTACATGCTGCTTGGAGGACATGCAGGTCTTAAAAGGACTTTGATTAGTGAAGGCAGGTTATAGGCGAAATGGATTTGACTAATAATTACCCACGGTTTCAAGAGCTCCATTTGAAATGGTATTTGGGTTTTAATATGATTTGGTAGCCAGCCAGGTTGAAATAAGAGTTCAAGGTAGGACTCCATGTATACCATTTACTCATGCTTTCATGAGGCATCGGTCATTCGAAAGTCAGAGAGAGGTCTTTGTTAAGTAGACCTCAGTTTACAAGGGTAAGCACAGATAGTGAGAAATGCATTACAAATAAATGCTCCTAGTTAGACAATAGGTCAAAATGTCGGCCAGCAGACAGGCTCACCTGGACTGTCACAGGTGAAATTCATCCACTCTCAACCTTGCTATTATCTTTCAAAAGAGATTTTCGTAAACTTTTGAACCAAATCCAGAAGCTCTGAGGAGTATCTGTGATGACACTGAAGAGAAAAACTTTTCCAAGTTATCAATAAAAAAAAAACACACGTGATAGGAAACATGTTTTTAAACTCACAAGTTCGTAAATAGAACACAACCTAGCATACTTGTAAGTAATTCGTTTTAATTGCTAGACTTGAAATATAGATGAGTTCATTTAAAGCCACCAAGCATTTGTTGAACACCTACTGTGTGCTAGGCATTGGGGATACAAATGGGGATAAACCCAACTCTCTGAGATGGAAAACTGGGTCTAGGGCAGTGGTTCTCAACTCTGACTGTATATTAAAATCACCTGGGGAGCTTTTAAAATGCCTGCTATCCAGGCACACTCCATAACAATTAAATGGGTATTTGGGGCCTGAGTTGCAGGCATTGGTGTTTTTGAAAACTCCCTAGGTGGTTCCAGCACGAGGCCAATTTTGAGAAGCAGGAATCTAGAGTCTGATGGGAAAGAAGCAGGAAGCAAACAAATGATAACGATACAGTATAATCCCTGCAATGAAGGTGACACGTACAGGCTACCAAAGGATGTTCTGAGTGTCTGAATATCGAGTAGGCAGAGTAGTTGGACATGACTGGAGTGGCCAGGGAAACCCCAGAAAGAAGGTGGCCTCTGAGCACAGTTCTGCAGGAGCAGCTCCTGCCAGCTTGAAAAGCTAGCTGACTACCGTTGCCACGATACTTCTCTTCTCTCCAGACCTTCCCTGGAGCCAAGAACTATTGCCCAGTCCTTAGAGCAGGATTTCTCAGCCTCAGCACTGTTGACATTTGGGGCCTGATCATTCTTTGTTATGTGGGGCTGTGCTGAGCATTGTAGGATGTGTAACAGATCCCTGGCCTCTACCCACTAGATGCAGGGAGCACCCTGCCCCCAATTGTGACAATCAAAAATGTCTCCAGATATTGCCAGATGTCCCTGGGGGGGCAGAGTCACCCCAGTTGAGAATCGCTGCCTTCACGTGAGTTCTTTAACTAGCTTTCTTTCATCCTAAGTTCATGTGAAGCTCTGCCACATTGAAGAAATAAAACTGTTGTTGGAGTGGGATTGGAGGAGAGGAATGAGGGAAATTCCTAAAGAGGAGTTGTGAGGAGAGGAAGGCAGGGCTGGGGAGTGCTAGAGGGCAGGTGGGGTCAGTTGGAGAGAGAATGAGTAAGAAATCAGAGACAGACCCCAGGGTGAGTGGCTGGCCCCTCTCAGAAATTTTGCTTCCGGCCGGCTCTTCCTCTGGCCCTTTGCCAGAAGCAGCTGCCTGGGGGTTGCAGTAGCCTAATGAAATAAGATTGTTCAACCATAATTTATATCTTGCTGTTGGCTAGAACCGATACAGCTTCTGTCTGGTTAGTTTCCCTTGTCATATAAATAATGAATTTTTCCCACCTAGGAATCTCTTGTTATACCCAGTATTTCTTCAGAGTGAGCACTGCAAGCAATAAATACCATATGCTTAATTTAATTGCTAAAAGTCTAACTTGTTTTGAACTTAACATCACCAATGATCTCCTTCATATCAATTTCTCATTTTTTTAACAGACGATCAGAACTCAACAAAACCCTGCAGACTTTAAGTGAGGTAATCATAGTACATCCTGTATTTGTTTATAATTATTGTTATTATTTGGGGGAGAGCATGGAGTTCTGTACTCCTGAGGAGATATGTGTTCAAATTACCCCAGATCTGTCATGTATAAGAATGAACGGGCTAGTTCCATTACTCCAAAAATCAGAACTAGGCTCAATGGATGGACATTACAAGGGGGTAGATTTTCCTGTAAGTAAAACCAAGTTTCTTAAAACAAGGGCTCCAGGAGAATGAGCTCCCTTGTGTGGTAATGAGTTTCCTGACACTAGAGGTATCCAAGTAGAGCCTGTATTGGCCTGAATAGCTTTGATCATATGTCGTTAATCTGGTAGGAATGTGAATTGGATGATTCCTAGGGGTTCTTGTGGTTTTAAGATTCTGTGATGCTGTGATTAGTCCTGGGTCATCTTGCCTGACATTTTCAACTGTCAAACTAACATGGATTTTTTTTTCTTTTGTTTCAGACTTATTTTATAGTGTGTGCTACAGCAGAGGCCCAAAGGTCAGTCATTTTTAATACTTTTATATAAATAACCTTATTTCGCTACTCATGAGAAATAAAGTCCAAGGAGTCTTAGGGTGCAAATTCAAAAGCATTCCTCTAAAATAAATACACATTAGTGACATTTTGGATATATAATTTTTTATTCTTCCAAACACATATCACTGTCATATCCATATTCTCATTTCTTTATGAAGCACAGAGGGGTGGGTGGTGTTGGGCCATTTGCCTCTGGTTCTATGAAGCTAAGGGTCATCAGTTCCCTTAGCCCCATAAGGCCACCAATAGGAACAATAAATGGCTCCCAGTGGTCCAGTCAGGGTGAAGGCCACACAGAGAAGAAGGAACTATGGAGCTAGGAGAGAAAAGGAGAGAGGGGGAAGGAAAAGATAGGAAAGAAAGAGAAAAGAAGAAAATAAAAAGTGTGTGCAAGGGTCGGGACTTCCCTGGTGGCGCAGTGTTTAAGGATCCACCTTCCAGTGCAGGGGACACGGGTTCGAGCCCTGGTCTGGGAAGATCCCACATGCCGCGGAGCAACTAAGCCTGTGCGCCACAACTACTGAGCCTGTGCTCTGGAGCCTGTGAGCCACAACTACTGAAGCCCACACGCCTAGAGCCCATGCTCTGCAAAAAGAGAAGCCATCACAGTGAGAACCCGGCACACCGCAACGAAGAGTAGCCCCCGCTCTCCGCAGCTAGAGAAAGCCCGCGTGCAGCAACAAAGACCCAGTGCAGCCAAAAAGAAAGAAAGAAATTTATTTAAAAAAAAAAAAGTGTGTGCAAGGATGAATCAGAGATTGCCTGACAGCTATTTGAGGTTACACAGATTATCATTTGAAATTATGTCCATTGGCTGTCCTGGCTGCATAAGCCAATGGCTTTTAGGTCGATAATCTCACTACCCGAATCTTGAGCATTCTGTGAGAGTAAAAGTCCTAGAAAATAACAGTTTCTACTCATCAGACGGTTCATTGGTACAAATAAAGGCAAGCCTTCCGTGAAATTGTAGCTAGGATTCCTATTCACTGTATGTATCTGGTTATTTCACTTTTCATTATTTGCAACATTAAACCAAGACGAAAGTAAAAAAGAAACAGAATGTCTTAAATTCCTGGTTATCTGATGACCTGAATTGAACTGCCAGAAAGATTTTGGATTTAAGAGACCTTGCTATTCATCTAGGCTGGTATGTGAAAGGGCTCTCCTGATGGAAACGCAAATGCCTCCAGACACCGGGTGGTGTGGGTGGGTGGTAAGACTGTAGATGTCAGGACGCTTGTCTTTGCAACCAGGTTTCACCCCTGTATGTTCATGATGCGGGCAGGCAAAACGACTCAGCAGCTGTGTGTGGTCAGAGGGTCTCTGGTTTGCAGTCCCTGTGAATGTAAACCTCTATAAATTCTTCATCCTAGAAAGTCTTTGGGGTAAAGTTCAGCCCTTGATAGGTGGGTGTTTACAAGCTTATTGGGGTGACATTGCAGGTTAACAGTATCAGTGCCCCCTTTCCTCACTCTAAGCTTGAAAAAGCAATTTTTCCAGTTTAGTAATACTAAAGTAATACTAAAGTAGGTTTCCAGTTTAGTAATACTCTGGTTATATATATTTCTCTTTATAGCACATTAAATTGTACATTCACAATAAAACTGCATAAGACAATGAACATATGTACTGCGATGGTTGCTTGGCAAACAGTAACGATTCGACGGATGGGTAAGTTGTCTCTGTCTTTATTGCTGTGTTCATTTTCACATGACTTTGATGTGTTCTTTTCAAAATTGAAAATACAATGAATAAATTTACATATGTTACAGCTTTCTGTTTTGACTCTTTTGTCCTTGGGCAGTTTTTAAGGAGCTCGAAAAGGTGATTTGTCCTGCTTTCTCAGTAAAGTTTCAGTATGCCGTATTGCAAATCATGATAAAACAAACCCTACTGAGAGGGAGAATTCTATTTGGAGTGCTCGATCGATTGCTGCTGGGATATATTTACTCCTGAATTTCTCTTAGGAGTTGCTGAAGAGCGATTGATACTGTGTGCATATAACCCCAAATTATTCACTCAATAGATATTTTTGAGCACCTACTATTTATATATAATTGTCAGTATAATGGAATCCAATTTATTTTATCACCTGTTTTAGACTAATGCTCTTCAAAATCCCATCAGTGTAAGAACTGTTATACTTGACGGAGCTGAGCTTCTACCTTGCCTTATTCTTGACCAATGCATTTTCTTCTTTCTTTTCTTTTTGTTTCCTGCAGAACAGTGCTGCTGTTCTGTCAGGATCCCCTGCCCTTCCTCCCCGGAAGAGTTAGAAAAACTGCAGTGGTATGTAGCAAATATGCTGACCCTTTTCCTAATAATAATAATAATAATACTTAATCGCCATGCTGGCTAAGGAATTTGAAATTTTGACGGTGAAGAAGGGCTTTCAAGTTTAGGGAAAAAGCACAGTTTTCTTTTGTATGAAGTTTCCTTCACTTTAAACCAATGGTTTGCAATCTTGGTTGCACATTAGAATCACCTGGGGAGCATTGACACTATTCTGACTTCCCACAGCCTCACCAACTGACCGTGTCCTCATACTGAAAAATTTTTCCAGTGTGGTAGATAAGGAATGGTGTCTTAGTGTTATTTGTACTTCTCTTATTAAAACTGTTTGAACATTTTCTTTTCATATATGTGGGGCCATTTTTTGTATTTCTGTGAATTGTGTGTTCATATCTTTTTCCCACTAGATATTTAATCAGTTTTTAAGAGTAATTTATATATTTCTATATTGTGGATATTAGCCCTTTGTCTGTGGTATATGTTGCAAATATTTTCTCTCCAATTTGTCAGTTATCTTTTGACTTTGTTTATGATGTTTTTGTCATGCAAATGAAAATTTTTTTATGTAGTTAAATTTACCAATCTTTTATTTTATTGCTTGTGAATTTGGAGGCATTATTAGAAAGCCTTTCCCTACGCCTGGCTATAGAGGAATTTACCCTTGTGTTTTTACAGTACTTGTATGGTTTCTTTTTTTGTTTGTTTGCTTTTACATTAGATCCACTTGGAATTTATTCTTATGTGGTGGGAGGTATGGGTCTAATTTAATCTTCTTCCAATGTCTATCTAGTGGTCCCAGCACCATTTATTAAAAAGTCCACCTTTTGGGGCTTCCCTGGTGGCGCAGTGGTTGGGAGTCTGCCTGCTGATGCAGGGGACAAGGGTTCGTGCCCCGGTCCGGGAGGAACCCACATGCCGCGGAGCGGCTGAGCCTGCGCGTCCGGAGCCTGTGCTCTGCAGCGGGAGAGGCCGCGACAGTGAGAGGCCCGCGTACAGCAAAAAAAAAAAAAAAAAGTCCACATTTTCCTCAGTTACCTGAGATGCCACCTTTGTCATATGCTAAATTTTGGTAGCTATTTGGGTTAAACTCCAAATGTTAGATATTAACATTGGGGGAACCAGGTGAAGCTGGTTCATGGACCCCACTTTGAGTAGTGGAGTTCTAGACTGTAGAACAGTGGTTCTCAACCCTGGCTGTATGTTGCAATCATCTGGGGAGTTTTAAAAACAGCAATGCTGGGAATTCCCTGGTGGTCCAGTGGTTAGGACTTGGCACTTTCATTGCTGGGGCCCGGGTTCAATCCCTGGTCAGGGAACTAAGATCCCACAAGCCACGCGGCACAGCATGTACATACATGCATACATACATACATGCATACATACGTACATGCGCTGATGCCTGCCTCCCACCCGCAGAGCTAGGGATGTCATTGGTCTGGGGTGCAGCCTAGGTTTCTGGACTTTTTAAAAATTAGGCTAGAATTAGATGATGGCCCAGTGTCTTTCCAATGCATTGGTTCTTAAGAACCAATTAGAAGCACATGGGGCTCTTTTAGAACTGATGTGTCAAGGTCTCCTTCTGGGTGCTGGAAATACTCTATATTTTGATCCGGGTGGTGATGATAGAGGTGTATACATACTACAATTACAATTTTTATAATCCTTCAAGCTCTAAATGTAAGATTAGTACAGTTTACTGTATTAGGCTAGGCCTCGGCAAAGAAGCACATTAAAATGAATATGGATGCCTGCACCCACTGAGGAGATTCTCGCTCATTTGGTTTGGGTTGGGAGCCCCGGCACTGGTGCTGAAGTGCTCCAAGGTTTCTAACGTATAGGTGGCGTTTCCCGCCACTGCTCTGCTGCTCACCACGTACGTCACCCAGTGGGTTAAGGGCTCTGATTAGCAGAAGTGATGAGAGCAATACAGGGCAGCCTCTTCATGGTTGAGCCCAGCGAATGGGAGCCCCATGCTAAGGGGTCCGGCTGCTGCAGCCCCCAGATAATATGAAGGAAATTTAATTTACACTTCTCAAAGCACCTTTGCCACAGCTTGGCCAGATGGGTTGCCGCATTATACAATTTAGGGAATGGAGGCTCAGAGAAGTTGGGTGGATTGCCCAGAGGAGTAGTGAGAGCTGGAGCCCCAGCCAAGGCTTCGCGACTCATCATCTTTCTATCTGGCACCCCTTTGTCCATACTGCTTCCCGAACATCAGGCCGTGGGGAGAGGCTTCTCGCTGGGTGCCTGGCCCAGACTGGGTTGAGCCAGCATTTCTTTTTATGGATATGACTTTCCTTAGGTCTCTCAACCTGATATTCCTCCCTCCTCTAACCCAAGAGAAGCTCCAGGAATACATTCTCACTGGTGTTCTAAGTCACCATCTAAAACTGGATCCACCAGAGTCTTCCCTGAGTGATAATTTGTTGCCTTGTCCCCTGAAGACTGGTGGATTTTATGCCAGATGGTAGATGAGTTCTTCTCAGTCTTCCATGTCATGAAAATACATGGGCCTGGGAATCTCACCCCCACTCCAGGACCAACTGAATCAGATACTTAGGAGAAGGCCACAGAAATCTCTCTGTTTTTTAAAAAAAGTCCTCTACGTAATTCTCAGGCACAGCCAAGGTTGAGAACCACTGGGCTACAGTAACATTGAGGGTGTAGCTGATGTACAAGCTGGGGACCACCCCTTTGGCCCCAGCTTGATCCATGTTTTCATTCAGCAAGCATTTCTTGTTCACATACTACGTGCTAGTTAGGACCATGGCAGGCTATAGCAGTATAAAATTGATCCAGACAGATTCCTATGCTCATCAGTTTCACAAAAATTTATGTATTGTTAACTCCAATTCGAGATTTTCTTGAAACAAAATTCAATACGTTGAAGAAAAAAAAATGGCAGTGTGATTTACCTTTCCTAGCCAGTATCACCAGTGTGCATGTGAACGACCTAAATTTGAAGTTTCTTGGAAAGGAAAAGCTTATTTGTGACCCACCAAGACCAGTACAAGAATTTGCTAGAATTAAAAATTCCATTCTACAAATTAATAATAGTGATTTCTACATATTTTTCTCTTCTATCAATCAATATGCAGAAGATTGTAATTGTAATTGACAGAATTATGTACTTCGGTTGCAAAAACTGTAAGAAAAATTTGAAGAACATTTTGTTGTTACTGGTAAATTTAGAACTGCTTTTCAGTTTACGCCATACCACTTTGAAGCCGTTGTTAATACTGAGTTGACACAAGAGTTAGTGGATCTATTATGGACAGACATAGTTTTGAAATGGGTGTGCTTTAGCTTCTAAGTCAAATCAGTTGTTCCAAAAATGATGAGCCAGTTTTGTCAGTGTGGATTTGAATATTAAAGGAAAATGGTATTTTGGCATTTGATTCAGTTTTTAGAAAAATTTTAAGTATGTTGGGCACAGTTTGGGCATGTGATTCCATTTTCTTTGAGAGTAAATTTTGTAAAATAAAAAAAAAACACCAAAAAAGACAGATTCCTAGTATATGGAAACTACCAGTTGGGTCGCAGGGCGTTTAATAGCTCCCCTCTGCAAGAAGCACCTGGAAATGTTACAAGATCTCCTCAACTGACTGATAGAGTCAGGGAGCGGCAGTGAACAAGTGAAGCAGAACTGGGAGTTCATGAAAGAGCATCCCTCCTGGCTAATTCCCCTCCCAGGGAGAAGGTGGTGGCAATGGGCAGGGGCAGGAGGCCAGTAGCAGGTCCACAGAGGATGTGCAGTGGCAGGTCCCTGGTGGAGCCATGTCACAGTGGTGGTGTCAGATGGTTGCCAGAAGAAGAGATTAGCCTCTGTAGCTCATTCGTGTCTCACGTGCATCTCTCTGACTCTTCCCTTTAGTGACGTGCAGGATCCCGTTGTGTGTCTTGCTGGTCATCCACATGGTACACCATTTTCTTCTTCCAGCAATTCCATCGCAGTTGCTCCTCAGGCCACCATTGTGTCCCAGGCCTCCAGTGCCTTCTCTTTTACTGAGCCTCTAGCTCATCCGTCTGTAATCCAGAGCCCTCACTCTCCAACAGGGGTGATTCCCCTTTCTTCTCCCCAGCCTTCAGCTCCCATAGCTTCCAGCCCTGCCATTGATATGCTCCCCCAGTCTGGAACTATCTCTTCCCCTGTGCCTCCAACTCATCTTTCCCACACCCTGCCACCTGTGAAATCCTTACCTCCCTCTCGCACCACGTCTGCCCCTGTGAATGTCAACACGACCAGCACACCTCCTGACAAGACAGGTAAGTACAGGGAGCAACGCTGCTCCCACGTTTGTTGTAATTCTGGTCACGTGAAACCCAGCTGCCAGCCTGCCAAATCAAAATACCTGTAATGAAACCACGTTAAGCCTTTGCTTTTGTGATGCCTACTTGATTTTGAGAGCTTTCCTTTGGGCATTCTTAGAACATAGATAGGGCTGAGTTTGATTGTTCGGCCAAGAGAAATAGCTCTGAGGCAAACACAGATCTCATTTTGTCAAGATGAGTTCTTTTATAGGTTTCTTTCTCCTACAAAAGGTTGTTGGGTCACTGTTTTCGACATTCTGAAGAGAAAGATTTTGAACTATTAAACACAGTAACTCCATTTAGACAGAAGACAAAAGAAAACATTGATGTTCCTGAAAACCAGTCAGTCACAGAGTGCCAGAGCTGGGGCTGAGCCACAGTAGCCGTGAGGAGGAGAAGAGAATTCAGAAGACCTAGGGGTGGGTCTGCCCAGGCCCTCACAGGCGGTGGGATCCAGAATAAGCCATTTAGCTCCCCCTGACTTAGCCTGCTCTGCCTCAAGATGGAAATAATCCCACTATCCTCATAGGTTTGGAACCGTGGCGGACATGAGAATGCCATGGAAACTGCACGGGGCTCCCCGGACACAAAGTAGGCTTAGGGTTAAAAAGATAAAGGGAAGAGGGAAGGAAGCAGAGAGAACTCTGGTTACTCTCTGGAGTTTCAAGCCAGTGAGTAAGAAGCAGGCCTTCCTCTAGAATTTGGAGGGTGGGAGGCAAAGCCAACTTCTTGGCGACATGAGATTGGAGCTCGAGTTGTGGTCCTGCCTCCTCTACGCCGGGCAAGCATCCCCAGGAGATCTGGAGCCAAATGACTGGAGATATTTTTGAATTCCACAAGAGAGGAATGATGAAATATGATATGCCACCTCAACAAAATGTCTATTACGCAGCTGTGCATAAGAACAGCTAGACAGAAACTTGGGGCATTTTTCAAGTCTTGAGTGAAGTGAAAATAACGCGACAGTAAATAGTTTGCACACCATGTTTGTAATAGTAAGTTATAACAGGTGGATAAAGATTAGAAGGGAATATGCAAAATAAGAAATAGGATGTTAGGTGGTGAAATTAAGAGACTTCTTTGTTAGAAGACATACAGGTGGCCAATAGGCACATGAAAAGATGCTCATCATTGCTAATTATTAGGGAAATGCAAATCAAAACTGTAGTGAGGTATCCCCTCACACCGGTCAGAATGGCCATCATTAAAAAGTCTACAAATAATAAATGCTGGAGAGGGCGTGGAGAAAAGGGAACCCTCCTACACTGTTGGTGGGGATGTAATTGGTGCAGCCGCTATTGAGAACAGTACGGAGGTTCCTCAGAAAACTAAAAATAGAGTTGCCATATGATCCAGCAATCCCACTCCTGGGCATATACCCAGACAAAACTAAAATTTGAAAAGATACATGCACCCCCTGTGTTCATAGCACTATTTACAATAGCCAAGACATGTTAACAACCTAAATGTCCATCGACAGATGAATGGATAAAGAAGAGATATATATATATTTTTTGGCGGTATGCGGGCCTCTCGCCGTTGTGGCCTCTCCTGCCGCGGAGCACAGGCCCCGGACGCGCAGGCTCAGTGGCCATGGTCCACAGGCCCAGCCGCTCCGCGGCATGTGGAATCCTCCCAGACCGGGGCACGAACCCGTGTCCCCTGCATCGGCAGGCGGACTCTCAACCACTGTGCCACCAGGGAAGCCCGAAGATATGTTTTTTATATATATGTGTTTTATACATATATATACAATGAAATATTACTCAGCTATTAAAAAGAATGAAATAGGACTTCCATGGTGGTGCAGTGGTTAAGAATCCTCCTGCCAATGCAGGGGACACAGGTTCAATCCCTGGACTGGGAAGATCCCACATGCCGCCAAGCAACTAAGCCCATGTGCCACAACTACTGAGCCGGCGCTCTAGAGCCTGCCTGCTGCAACTACTGAGCCTGTGTGCCACAACTACTGAAGCCCACGTGCCCTAGAGCCCACACGCCGCAACTACTGAAGCCCATGCACTCTAAGGCCCGTGTGCCACAACTACTGAGCCCACACACCGCAACTGGAGAAAGCCCACACACAGCAACAAAGACCCAACGCAGCCAAAAAATAAATAAAAATTAAAAAAAAAAAGAATGAAGTAATGCCATTTGCAGCGACGTGGATGGACCTAGAGATTATCATACTAAGCGAAGTAAGTCAGAAAGAGAAAGACAAATGCCATATGATATCATTTATATGTGGAATCTAAAATATGACACAAATGAACTTATCTACAAAACAGAAACAGACTCACAAGACATAGAGAACAGACTTGTGGTTGCCAAGGGGGAGAGGGATAGGGGAGGGAAGGATTGGGAGTTTGGGATTAGCAGATGCAAACTAGTATATATAGAATGGATAAACAACGTCATACTGTATATAGTGCAGGGAACTATATTCAATATCCTGTGATAAACCATAATGGAAAAGAATATGAAAAAGAATATATATATGTATAAGTGAGTCCCTTTACGGTACAGCAGAAATAAACACAACATTGTAAATCCACTATACTTCAATAAAATTAAAAGAGAGACTTCTTTGTTGTTAGACAGGTTTATATCATTGTCTCCCAATTAAAAACATTACTAAAAATCAGGCTTACAGCTGGTAGTCCAGCTGTTGATTTCATAATATTCTCCTTTCCTAAGCTTTTGGTTACCCACATAACTAAGTTACCCACATAACTAAGCACATAACTAAGCTTTTAGTTACCCACACAAAGTTCTGTATTCATGCTGTAAATTAAATACATGTATATTTATGCTTATACAGATATACACTAAATACACTAATGTGCTTTTACATTTTTTTTTAGTTAGGTTTCTTGAAGTATAATTTACCTACAATAAAATTCATCCAGTTCTATAGATGTTCTATGAGGTTGGATAAATGCCCACAGTCACGTAACCACCATCATGATATATAACGTTTCCACTATCCCCAACGTTCCCTCGTGTCCCTTTGTAGTCAACTCCTACCTACTACCCCAAACCTCTGGGCACCACTGATATGTTTTGTTTCCCTATGCTTTCAGTTTTTCTGGAATGTCACATGAAGAGAATCATACAGTATGTAGCCTTTTGAGTCTGGCTTCTTTCATGTAACATAATACATTGGACTGTTGGAGACCTGTCCATGTTGTTGCATTTATCAGCAGTTCATTCCTTTTTATTACTGAGTAATAGTCCACTGTATGGATGGACCACAGTTTGTTTCCTCATTCTCCAGTTGATGGACATTTGGGTTGTTTCTAGTTTGGGACTATTATGAAAGAAGCTACTATCAACATTTATGAACATGTCTTCTTAAGACAGGTTTTCATCTCCTTGGGGCAAATACCTAGGAGTGGGTTTGCTAGGTCACAGAGTCTATGTGTGTTTCTTCATTAGTGATTTTTCCATTATGTGTTCAGAAAGTGATTTGGCTCTCTGTTATAGAAATTGTTCACACCAGCAGCGTCAGTGTTTCTGAGCTTGAGAACCAAGTGTCCCGGATGGAGAAAGTTCTTTCCTTAGGCAGCTTGGAGCCTAACCTCGCAGGACAAATGATAAACCAAGTCAGCAGACTCCTTCATTCCCCGCCCACCTTGCTGGCCCCTTTGGCCCAAAGGTATGACTTAGCAAACTGATGTGGTCATGAGAGGGGACCCTCTAATGATAATGATGCTTCTATATGATTAATTAAAGCCAAGTATTTTTCTCTCACGTACGAGGTTCATGATGACTTGTTAAGTTTCTACTCAATATTCTGCTTAGACTGGGGAAAACAAAGTGGGAGTGAATTTGAACGGCTACTTCTCTTTACAGATTGCTAAAAGTAGTGGATGACATTGGCTTACAGCTGAATTTTTCAACCAAGACCATAAGTCTGACCTCCCCTTCTTTGGCTCTGACTGTGATCAGAGTGAATGCCAGTAATTTTGACACAACTACTTTTGCTGCTCAAGACCCTGCAAATCTTCAGGTACATCCTAATTTATTGTGGAAAAGACCTTTTTTTGTATATGATTATAGTCCTTGTGTACTTCATGATTGAGGCAATTACTGCTATACTCAGGGGTGATATTCAAAATATTTAACATCTAGAACAATGGGGCGCCACAGAATCAAGAAAAAGGACATTGGTCTTGCCTGGAGCAGGATCTCAGAGGCCCTCGTTGTGCCCAGTGTTAACCCTTCAGCAGCTGGCTTGTGGAAGTTTGCGGGGGGGCAGTCAAGTCGGGGAGGTGTCCAGCGGGTTCTAGGCAGTTGGGAGAGAGCAGGGACACCGGCTACTTCGCTTTTTCTTTTTTTTTTCTTTTAACATCTTTATTGGAGTATAATTGCTTTACAGTGGTGTGTTAGTTTCTGCTGTATAACAAAGTGAATCAGCTGTGTGTATACATATATCCCCATATCCCCTCCCTCTTGCGTCTCCCTCCCATCCTCCCTATCCCACCCCTCTAGATGGTCACAAAGCACCGGACTGATCTCCCTGTGCTATGCGGCTGCTTCCCCACTAGCTATCTATTTTACGTTCGGTACAAGCTACTTTTCGACCCATTTCAGTAATTTTTTTAATATATAAATTTATTTATTTATTTTTGGCTGCATTGGGTCTTCGTTGCTGCGCGCGGGCTTTCTCTAGTTGCGGCAAGTGGGGGCTACTCTTCGTTGCAGTGCGCGGGCTTCTCATTGCGGTGGCTTCTTTTGTTGCGGAGCACGGGCTTCAGTAGTTGTGGCACGTGGGCTCAGTAGTTGTGGCTTGCAGGCTCTAGAGCGCAGGCTCAGTAGTTGTGGCGCATGGGCTTAGTTGCTCCGTCACATGTGGGATCTTCCTGGACCAGGGCTCGAACCCATGTCCCCTGCATTGGCAGGCGGATTCTTAACCACTGTGCCACCAGGGAAGTCCCCATTTCAATATTTTAACAAGTGTTACGACTACACTGGTGTGAATAGTGGTGCTGTATATCAATCCTGCTTCTAGTGTTTTCTTTTAGAGGGATTGGGGACTGGAAACATGCAAGTAAAACCAAGTCTCGCCTTTAAACTTAATTTGTCTAGTCTTCCCTTTACAAGTTTAGTGCATGTGGTTCTATGATGACTTTGCCCTAACAGGTCACCAAGTTGGTGTGTCTGCTGCTGTGGTTTCCTTGGGGTCTGCAGTTATCCTGAACTTTCTCCCCTCCCACCCTAGCTTTATTGAGATATAATTGACATATAGTATCCTGCACTTTCTGTTTCTGTATATCCTTTATCCTTAAAATGTTTCCTTTCCTGCTCCGAGGCCTCATCTCCCTATTACACATCCTCTAATTTCATAGCAGTCAGAGAAAAAAGAAGAACCAATTGTACATAGAGACACCACAAATAAATGCCCTTACAGGATCCTCCATCTTAATTAGGTGTTGTGTTTTCCATCTCTTCATTATACTAGCCCCAGGTGTCTTTATGATCTTTTACTTGATTTTCAGGTTTCTCTGGAAACTCAGGCTCCTGAGAATAGTATTGGTGTTATTACTCTGCCTTCTTCGCTGATGAGTAATTTACCAGCTAATGATGTGGAGCTGGCTTCCAGGGTGCAGTTCAACTTTTTTGAAACACCTGCCCTGTTTCAGGTAAAGTTGCCTCTAATTGCTTTTGGTTTCGGTTTTGGAGGGGACTGAGGGAGTTTTATTTCTTTTAATCCTCACATATTCTTAAGCCTGCTATAAGTCACATGAATTGCTGAAAAGCTGTAGTTTATTTTTTTCTCTCTCTCTCTCTCTTTTTTTTTTTTTTTTGCGGTATGCGGGCCCCTCACTGTTGTGGCCTCTCCCGTTGCGGAGCACAGGCTCCGGACGCGCAGGCTCAGTGGCCATGGCTCACGGGCCCAGCCGCTCCGCGGCATGTGGGATCTACCCAGACCGGGGCACGAATCCGTGTCCCCTGCATCGGCAGGCGGACTCTCAACTACTGCGCCACCAGGGAAACCCTGTAGTTTATTTTTAAACAGGACCTAATGATGCTGCTGAGGATAAATAACAATAACTGACACTCACATAGCATTTATCACCTGCCGTGCAGTATCATAAGCACTTAGAAATGTTAACTCTAATCCTCTCAACAACATCATGAGGGAGGAACTATTGAATTATCCCAGTTTTACAGATGAGGCTATGGAGGCACAGAGAGGTTAAGTAACTTGCTCAGGAACACACAGCTTAAATGGCTTAATGTTATGTTCCCTTTAAGATTCATGAGGGTCTCGTTGTGTCAATCTGTGAAATTTAACTCAGCATTTAGAGCATTGTATAGTGGAATAAGCTCTGCCTCTCATTATGGTCCTTGGGAAAGTCACTTTACTCCCTGCCCCTGAATTCCTGACCCAGGTAGTAAAATAAACCAGTGTGGACTAAATAGTCCTTAGGGTCCCGTCTAGCTCTAAAATTCTCTGATAACATTTCATTTTCCCTTGCCATCTTGTTGATTCTTTGGTGTGCTAGGACCCTGCCTTGGAGAACCTCTCTCTGATCAGCTATGTCATTTCCTCGAGCGTGGCGAACCTGACAGTCAAGAATTTGACAAGAAACGTGACGGTTACATTAAAGCACATCCACCGGAGCCAGGTGGGCGGGGCCTGTCTGGTCTGTTCGTTGACCAGAAACACCTCATGCAAACTATGGCTGTAAGACTTTGCCTGAAAAAAGTAGATTCAGCAGATCCTTAGACCCAGTTAGGGCAGCGTGTAAGACTAGAATCACATAGTCACTCCGTTGGGTTTTAACATGCCTAATAACTGCCTTCCTAATTTCCAAGAAGGAGCAGTGTAAAAAGCAAGCTCTTCTTGCCAGTTTTCAGTGCTTTATATCTGCGGCTACAGGTCTGATTCTCACCTCCAAAGAGGAAGCATCTTGGTTCAGTTCACATTGAGCATCATCTATGACCTCGCTGCTCAAAGTGTGGTTTGCAGACCTGCAGCATCAGCATCACCTGGGAACTTGCTAGAAATGCAGACTCTCAGGCCCCACCCCAGACCCACTGAATCAGAATGTGCCTTTTAGCAAGGCCTCAAGGTGATTCCTATGCGCAATTGCTGAGTTTAAGTGCTGACGTATATGAGACTCACTTGCTTCTAGAGACCAGTGTAAAATAAGAACTCTCCTAGAATCAGGAACGAGATTCTGAAATTTTAAAATACCGTTTTTTTTTAATCGCTTTCCAGTTTTTTCAGTTCTGTAAATTAATTATTTGTAGTTTATCTTTCTGTTACAGGATGACTTAACAGTGAGATGTGTATTTTGGGACTTGGGCAGAAACGGTAGGTTCCAGACATAACTTTTTCAGTCTTGAGTGGGAAGGGGAGGGGGAGCAGGGAGGGAGGAGCAGTGATTGGCGCAGTGGCTTTGCTGACGGGGCACTCTTTCCAATGCCAACAGGTGGCAGAGGAGGCTGGTCATCTGATGGCTGCTCTGTCAAAGACAGGAGGCTAAATGAAACCACCTGTACCTGCAGCCACCTTACAAGCTTCGGCGTCCTACTGGTAATATCCCCACTCTACCTGGCCTTGGATTTGGGTCTGAGGGTTAGCTGGGGATCCTACCATGATGTCTAATCTGATGGATAACTTTGATAGATCAGCAGGTTTCATGATATTGTGGCAAAGTTATAGACCAATGAAATGACTCTTCTAATAAGCAAATGTACTTGAAGGAAAATACTTGAACGTAGAAGTATTTTTTCGCATTCTATTTTTACATTTAAGTTTTTCTTTTTAAGATAGCTATAAGAGGACTAGGGAATTCAGATTAAAATGGGTAATAAAATAGTTTTAATGCACTTTAAAATTTTATAAAACATTTGACATAAATTATTTTATTTAATCTTCCCAACAATCCAGCAAGATAGGTAGAATAGGGAGTTGTTATTTTCATATTAATGAAGTCAGAATCAAGACTCACTTGTTAGGTAATTGTCTACAGTCATAGAACTAAGAAATATAAGAGCCGGAAGCCAAATTCAAGTCTTTTGACGTCTAGCCTGGTGCTTTTCCAGTGCACCATAATGCAGTGATCAAGTACATGGGCTTTGGAGTCGGCCAGACCTGAATTTGGATCCTGGCTCCTCTACTTTGTAGCTGTGTGACCCTTGGCAAATTACTTATCCTCTCTGGGCCTCAGTTTTATTATCTTTACATGATGATAATAATTGCGCCTATCTTGTAGGTTTGTTGAACGAACTATGGACGGGTACCTGAATACCCAATAAATGTAAATTATGACTCTGTTATTTATTTAAAAATATTTGGTCTTGAAAGCAATATTTTATTTTCCAGGACTTGTCTCGAACATCCTTGCCACCGGCTCAGATAATGGCCCTGACATTTATCACCTATATTGGTTGTGGGCTTTCATCAATTTTTTTGTCAGTTACTCTTGTAACCTACATAGCCTTTGAGTGAGTATCCACAACTGGAAACTTGGATTATATGACGTACCACCTCAATTGCCAAAGTCTATTAATTAATTAAGCATGCTCCTTGGCCTAGCTTATCCTGTCCACCCATCTAGTGGGGCCACCTATATGTAAAACTTCATGGGACTTTTTGGTTTATATACTTCCTTCCTTCCACTAGTTCGTGCCCTCACTGAAGGCAGGGGTTGTGTCTTAATCATCCTTGTACCCTAAAATGATGCCTGGTACCTAGCTGGCATTAAGTGAGAAATGAAAGATGGGTGCAGACCCCGAAACCCAAGAGCTTACAATGTGAAGTAGACCATAGCTCCATGTGCAGCACAAGAGCTGTGTTTAATATGTTAAGTTTCTAAATAATAGTGAGCAAACACAAAAGATTCAATGCATTAACGGGTGTGGGGATGAAGAAGAATAAAGTGTATCAAGTGTCACTGAAAAATACAGATACTCAGTGAGTGTGGCTTTGTAGGTCAAAGCAAGAATGACATTCCAAATGACAGCATCTCCTTCTTGCCTTATCAGAAGGGTCCCTTTGGTCACTTCTGGGGGGGGATTCCAATAAATTCTGTCGGAAAAGAAATATAGGCACTTTTATTGCATTAACTAAATGAAATAATATGTAAGTTCTGGGATTTAGATTTTGGACACTGATCAGGAAATGCACAAATTTACTTTTAGTGCCAAACTTAGGGTCCAGCTGTGACCACAGATCTTCTAGTGGACCTTTGGAAATACGATTAATGAGACTAAATTACTATAAGGCCAACCATTACTCAGAGTGATCTCACCAGATCTAATTTCACACGCATAAACATGTACGTGTCATCAGTTAGCTGTATTTTCCTACGGCTGTTTCATTTAGCTATAGTTTGAACTCTTCTTTCCATGATCTCATTTTAACTACTAACATAAGATAAGAGGAGAATCTGGCTTTTTGAAGATCTGAATAGAGGAGCCTATTGTATGAGAAGCAGCACAATGCTTCTAGAAGTAGTTTGGGAGAAGTGGAGGTGGGTGCTCAGAAGATTCCACTACAAACTATTTGAAAGGATGGGTCAATAGTCGGCATGTATTAAAAGGTTCCACTGAAATATAAACATGAATTTTCCATATGGTTATCACAGATGATTCGGTTTCGATTTTCCCTTTGTTGTTATTGTTGGCTTTAATGCCTCCCCCCACACACACATACACACCCACGCTCAAAGAGACGAAATTTATACATATAGACATTTACCAAAAAATACAAATAAATTGCTTAGAACACAGATATGTTCACATAAACGTTGGCAGATTGTGATGCTAATTCTTTTTTTGTCCTTTCCTTTTAGAAAGATCCGGAGGGATTACCCTTCCAAAATCCTCATCCAGCTGTGTGCAGCTCTGCTGCTGCTGAACCTGGTGTTCCTCTTGGACTCGTGGATTGCTTTGTATGACATAAGAGGCCTCTGCATCTCAGTGGCTATATTTCTGCATTATTTTCTCTTGGTCTCGTTCACTTGGATGGGCCTGGAAGCATTCCATATGTACCTGGCCCTTGTCAAAGTGTTTAATACTTACATCCGAAAATACATCCTTAAATTCTGCATTGTTGGTTGGGGTACGTATAATTTTTGCTCACACAGTGCCTGGGTTTTCTCTGCTTTTTTCTCCAGTGTTTTGATTTTTAATCAGATAGAGACATTGATGAAGCAGGTCATACTTGGCAGGTTTCTAAAACAGCTTTATTCTCCTTTTCATGTTTCACTGCCCAGAGAGCAACCTCGTCAAGTCTCTTTCTAGAACACCTGTATATTTACCCTGGATTGGTTATGACCACAACACTCTGAGGTTAGGGCTATGAATCCTCTTTGTATCTCCAGTAACTAGAACTGGGGCTGGCACAGAAGGTGCTCAATCAATTGAAAATATTAGCTTGGTGATAATGAGGCCAGACTGTCAGTCCCCAAGCTCCCGGCCAGCCTCACTCTGCTCTGTACCTCCCAGATTCACACATGTGCACGACAGTGTGCTCAGCAGGGCAGAGCGAGAGAACGTACAGATAAAACCTAATGTAACTTCATCACCACACCGGCCCGGTATTTCAGATCATGCCACCTGTCAGTGGTGGATCACAAAGTCTTAGACGCCCCCAAGATCTTGAAGGTTTATTCATTCAACTCCCCACCAAATGTAGGAGCCTCCTGGACTTGACTTACCCTTGACTAAAGATAATTTAACCTCTGCTTGAATTTTTCTATTGTAGGGGAGCTCATTACCTTCATTAAAAAACAAAATTCAGCTGAGTACATTTGAAAGATCTTACTGGCTTTATTCACAACTCATGAATCGGGCAGCATCCCGTCTAGCAGATAGAAAGGAGCTCTGAGGAGCTGTACCAAGTGAAAGACTTTTTATAGGCAGAAGGAAGCAGGAATAAGGAAGTCATTCTGGGCAATAAAACGGGTTGGTTATTGCAAGGTTACTTTCCTTCAGGGGTGGCAGGGGTCTATCAGGCAGGTTACCTACCTAGTGCTGATAAGGTGATTTCGGATTGACTGGTTTAAGATTCCATTTCTGGGAGAGCCGAAGACTTAACTCTGTAATGGAGTTAAGTCTCAGTTTGGTGACCTGTGGCTAGCATAAGCGAATCCATTTTGGGCCTGTTGTCTCGTTTTCAATACCTTACAAGGCAGCCAATGCCCATCTTCTAAAGCTCCGCAGGTCTGTTTTTCCATTAAGTTCACTTGGCTCTCTGGTGGCACTCCAGCGGTCTTGGTTTTGCTCTCTCAGGAGAAAAAATAAGAAGCTGATACCTCTTCTGCCAAAGAGTCCTTTAGATAATCTACATGTAATGTATATGTATAATGCTCTATTTCTCAATGTATTTTCACACAAGTAACCCCATAAGAGACAAGTCAGTGAAGTTAGCAAGGCAGTTACTGCTAATACCAGGTGAAGAACCTGGCTCAAAGTGATGACGTAATTTACCCTAATTTCCACAGCTCGAGAACAGCCGAGGCTGGCTTTCTAATTTCCTTTTTTTTTTTTTTTGCGGTACGCAGGCCTCTCACTGTTGTGGCCTCTCCCGTTGCGGAGCACAGGCTCCGGACGCGCAGGCTCAGCGGCCATGGCTCACGGGCCCAGCCGCTCCACGGCATGTGGGATCCTCCCGGACCGGGGCACGAACCCGTGTCCCCCGCATCGGCAGGTGGACTCCCAACCACTGCGCCACCAGGGAAGCCCTCTAATTTCTTATGCATATCCCTTCCACTGTATTATAGCCGCCATCCCTCCCAGACTCCCTCCTCTTCTTCAGGCTAAATATTCCTTCAGAGACTTCCCCTGGCGGTCCCGTGCCTAAGACTTCGCCTTCCAATGCAGGGGGTGCAGGTTCAATCCCTGGTTGGGGAGCTAAGATCCCACATGCCTCGGGCCAAAAAAAACAAAAAACAGAAGTGATATTGTGACAAATTCAATAAAGACTTTAAAAATGGTCTACATCAAAAGATATTTTAAAATATATGTATATTAAATAAATATTCCTTCAGATATTCCCTATGCAATAGGATTGCAGACCCTTTTCCTCCCTTGTCATCCTGCTTGTTATTATATCTTTGTGAAGAACAACACCTTTCTAGAAAGTCACTTATTCCCAGAAAAAGAAATCCCTGCCTCTGATCTTGGGCACGGATTCCGTCTTCTTTGTACAATCCTGAATGGTCAGATTCCCTTGTCAAGGAAAAGCTCCACACCCCCAGTATTTTCTTTTTAGGAAGGTGTCTCGCTTAGGAAGTCACCGTATGTCAGGGTCTCCGTAAGGTACAAATACAAAAGAATTAAATGAAATATTATGTTAGATGGTACCAGGTAGCCCAGCCTGGCTGTGAGAAGGAATTGTTTTTTATTTACCAGAGCCTTGAGATTGTATGCCAGGCTGGTCTGTGTGCACAGAGTGTGAAGTGTCAGCGTGGGGTGGGGAGTGATGGGGTAGAGGGGTGAGACGGACTCCTTCCCAGCCCAAGGTCACTTTAAGCGGGGAGGAGCCTTTTCATTATGCTTCCTCTTAGCCCAAGCGCCCTGGGAGAGCCAGTGAGAGAGCCAGTGTAGTGGCAATCAACACCCCCAAATCAATCAGGTCAGGCATCTCAGTCCATCAACGGGTTCCAGATAATCAGTTGAGGACTTTGGGGTTCATAATGAAAGATTTTCCAGAAGTTGCTGGTAACCCTAACAGGTTGATTCTTTGGTGTATATTTTGGAGTCCTTCACTTTGCCTGCCACCTGACCCTTAAAATTACATTCCAGATGGGTGTAAGTTAAGGCTAACACTAGCTACCATAGCAGACAAACCCTGAAATGTCAGGAGCAGGTCATTTCTTACTCATGTGCAGTCCAGTTAGCAGAAGTGGAGGGGTCTCTGGTCTTGTGATTTTTCAGGAGCCAAGCTGCTGGAGACTCTGCCTCAAGACAGGGCTTCCGAGGTCGCTCTGAATTTGGGAGAAAAGAGTAGAGAATCTCACTGGAGGTTTTTATGGGCTAGGCCAAGAGGTGGAGCAAATCACTTCTGTCCATGTTCCATTGGCCAAGACTTAGTCAAGTAGCCACATACACCTAGCTGTAAGAGAGGCTGGGAGATGGCCAGCCACATGCCGGGAGGAAGAGAAACTGGGTTTGGTGAACAGCTCACAGTCTCTGCTATTTCAGAAGAAAATAGAACGTGATCTCTATTCTTTCTTCTCACCACCTTTGGTTATTAGAACTGTGTGTGACCAATGTTTCCCATCTTCCAGGGGTACCAGCTGTGGTTGTGACTATTGTCCTGATTATATCTCCAGATAACTATGGACTTGGATCCTATGGGAAATTCCCCAACGGGTCACCTGATGACTTGTGAGTACAAAGCCCCCCTCGGAATGTTAAGTGAACTGGAAAGCAGAATTCTCCAAGAAAATGGAGGCTCTAATCAGCATATCAACTGGCTCTCATCCTAATAAAATCCAGTAACATTTACAGCAGGCTTTGCAGTTATATATGTAATGAGATCAGCTAGTTAGAAAAGCCATGCTACTATGTAAGTATTAAAAAAATGAATTAGGAGGAAGTATTTCAAAAATACTTTTATAAGCCTCTGATAAAAATAAAATACCAGCTACACTATGTTAGTAAAGACTCATGGAATAGAGTTACTAGGATCTAAAGGGGATAAAATCTTTTAATGACTTCAAAGAATATTTTTTAAATACTTTCAATCACCAAGTGTCCTAAAATAAACCCTCTTGGAGTTTTCCCCCTAGAGCTATAAATGGCTGTGGAGATCAGAGGTTTTATCTTTTTTTTCTCTTGTAATTGTAGGAAAATGTTTCAGTAAAACAATATAGATTCATCGTTATCATTTTCAACCATATTTCAGCCAAAAAAAACCATAATATGTTTTCCCTGTTTTTTCCCCCCAATTCCAGTTGCTGGATCAACAGCAATGCTGTATTCTATATTACGGTTGTGGGATATTTCTGTGTGATATTTTTGCTGAACGTCAGCATGTTCATTGTGGTCCTGGTTCAACTTTTTCGAATTAAAAAGAAGAAGCAACTGGGAGCCCAGCGAAAAACCAGTATTCAAGATCTCAGGAGTGTCGCTGGCCTTACGTTTTTACTAGGAATTACTTGGGGCTTTGCCTTCTTTGCGTGGGGACCAGTTAATGTCACCTTCATGTATCTCTTTGCCATCTTTAACACGTTACAAGGTAAGCTCTACAGCACTAAATACACACTGAATGACCCAGTCGAACTGAAAAATATTGCTACTAATAGTTAGAGTATCTGCAAAGTGGCTTACTTAGTAGCTTAAGATATAATCATGGAAAAACAGATTTAACTTTGAGAAAGGGTGCTCTGAGAGCCTTGGAAGAAAGGCTAAATTCGTTAAATTCAAGAAGTGGTCCTTTTTTCCTCCTTATCCATCACTACCTCCTGGGAGGGAACAAACATATCAAGGGGAACCTACCAGGGAACTGTTTCTGGGAGAGTCACTCACTCTTCCTTCACCTGGTTCCTTACCTTTTTTCCCTTTAACTTTTTTATTGAAGTAGAACATGCATACAGAAAAGTGCACATACCCATAAGTGTCCCCGTGAGGTCTCACCACTCTGACCTCCTAGGTCTGTGTTTGATTAGAAGACAATGATAAATGTGAAGTCAATGGCAGCAGCCTGGCCCAGTGCTTAATCCCACGCAGTTGCTCTGCCCTGACATGCAGCGGGAAGGGCAGGCTCTGTGTGTGACCCTTGACCTTGGAGCTTCCCCTTAGCTAATGAAGCCCAGCCGCAGTCATGTGGGAGCCCTCTTCCATTGTATTCTTTTTTTTTTTCCTTTGGTCTCATTGTATTCTTTAGGAAAGCAAATTACTCATTCTTCTAGATCAGCATTATAAAAGAGTTGTCAGCTGTGATTAATTTTTTTTCTTTTTTTGGTTGCGTTGTGTCTTCGTTGCTGCACATGGGCTTTCTTTAGTTGCGGCGAGCGGGGGCTACTCTTCGCTGTGGTGCCCGGGCTTGTCTTGTTGCAGAGCACGGGCTCTAGAGTGCAGGCTCAGTAGTTGTGGCGCACGGGCTTAGTTGCTCTGCAGCATGTGGGATCTTCCCAGACCAGGGATCGAACCCATGTCCCCTGCATTGGCAGGCAGATTCTTAACCACTGTGCCACCAGGGAAGTCCCAGCTGTGATTAATTTTTCATGGACGCACTTTGGCATTAAAAGCGGAGCAGGCTAATAAGTTTACGTGTCCCTTGGTTTCCTTTTACTCCAAATCCTCTGTGTTGATGCCTTTAACTGCATTCTCATCCACTCGTTTTCATCTTTTGCTGGTGGCTTTTAGCTCCCAGAGCATTCTCCTGTAGTTCTTTCAGGCAATATAGTTCATTAACCTGAGATTGAATTCAAATGCCTAATTTGGCTACCGGTTCTTATTTTATTCGGAGGAAGCCAGTTAACGTGCTTGCTGGGTACATACAGTTGTTCATTTTTACCTACAATGTACAGTTCCTGAACTGGTATATCCAGGTGTTGGACAACTTATAAAAGTTTTATTTGCCAACAATGGCATGCTAAAAGTAAGAGACACTTATTTTAAAGAGAAAAAATATATGCCCAAATCACACTAATCGTAAACATGAAAGCAAGGTACCTCCCCTCGCATATTTACCGTGGAAACCGAACCTGCCTCTTTTTCATTTCCCTAGAATGACTTCTCATTAGAATATGAGTGGACAGAAAGAATGTATTGTTTCATTTATAAAAGGGAACTAAAGCCTAATTCACAGGGCTTTGGGGTTGATAAAAGGAGAGATGTATACAGGTTCTGATTTGGGCCTTGGGTACCCCCATTTTGATGTCTCCCCTAATGCAACCAAGTGTAGCTGCCCAGGGTGGCAGGTGGACAAAGGTGTGCAGTACTCGAGATATCAGTCTTCAGGCTGGGCACGTGTACCCTACTAGAGGCAAACCTGATATTTTAACATGAAGGTTTTAAAGCAGATAGCTTGGGGGCTGGGGAGAGGGAGAACTCAATTCGCCCATTCATTCTGCTAATATTTGTTCGCGTTCAAAGCCTTGGGGAGTGGTAGCGAGGGGGCTGTGTGGGGAGCCCTGCGCCGGCATGCAGTGGGGGGTGGAGGCAGAGCCTGAGGGCCTCTTCCCGTCTGTAGTGTTGTGGCCAGGACACCACTGGAGAATTTCCTTGAGCCTGTCACAGGGAGGCTGGAAGGTAGACAAGGCTATGGCTGCAGTGCCCCAGGCTTCGCAGGAAGGCCCAGGGAAGGGATATGGCTGTGGACTGGAGAGAAGCAGGGAGGGGTGTGAGACAAAGGAGGAGATGGCATTTGACAGAACTTGGAAACCGATTACGCATATGGAGGGACGGGGAGGTAGGAGCTGTGGACTGAAAGTAAAAAAGCACAGGGACTTCCCTGGTGGCCCGGTGGTTAAGACTCTGCACTCCCGATGCAGGGGCCCTGGGTTCAATCCCTGGTCAGGGAACTAGATCCCACCTGCTGCAACTAAGCCCTGGTACAGCCAAATAAATAAATATTAAAAAAAAAAAAAAAAGCACAATGTGAGAGCTGTGAGTTTCAATTTTCTTTGGGGGAATAGAGTCCGGGAGAGAGCCGCTCAGAAAGCTCTGAAGAACTGCTTCGAAGAGGTAAGGGGGGAGATCAGCATATGTGTGAGTTTGGAGAAGGGGTATGTACAGTCAAGCACACATCTCGGCAGAAGGTTACTGCTTGTCACAAGGCACAGATATCTTAGTTAATGCTTTTAGTGCTTTTCTAAGTGTGGGAAGATGCAAGAAACTGGGTTCATAAAATTTTCTCCTGAAAATACCTAACCATCCGAAGGCCTTTTCTACCAGTTTTCCCCGAGCACAGAGCGCCTCATGCCTGATCTCCATCCTGAAACCCTTTTAGGGTGTGTTGAATGTCAGTGACTGCAGTGGCTTATGACTCGATCCTTGTAGAGCTGGATGGCCAGCAACATTCTTTAGCTGGCAGAGCCTAGGTCTGAGCTGGCATCCTGGGTAGATGGCTCGTAATTCCAAAGATAGGGAAGGCCAATGACAGGATGTGAGAGGTGAGACAGTGAGTTTAATTTTGGACATATGGAGTGATATTCTTTTTACAAGTATTTTTTTAATCTTACAAAGAGAGTCCTCCCAGGGTGCCTTTCGAGAGCAAACTTTCCCAGGACTTCGGGCTTTATTTTCAATCTGCAAAATTTCATTTTGCCTATGGCTGCCAAAGGTTTTATCTTTTGTGCAGAGTAAGCTCATGACATTCAAGTCTTAGTTTGGAATTCATTGTGTTATGTTTTTCCCCCCCTCCCCATAGGATTTTTCATATTCATCTTTTACTGTGTAGCAAAAGAGAACGTCAGAAAGCAGTGGAGACGGTATCTGTGTTGTGGAAAGTTACGACTGGCTGAAAATTCTGGTACATATTTACCTTACTTTTTCTCCTTCCCTTAAAGCTTGAGGAAAAGACTGTATAAGCTAAGATCCAAAGCAATTAATGCCAAAGGAATATCGGGTCTGGAAATCAATGAATGGAGCCTGCTCGACACAAAATATCCATTGTGAACATTAGGGGAAAAAACCTAGTGAATTAAAAACCAATTACTCACATCTGGGAACTTAGTGAGCAATAGAATTAGTGGCCTGGCTGCTTCCTGAATGAAGCAACAGTGAAATTTTTAGAATTCATTTCCTTTCGAGTGCATGCTTTCCATTTGTCCAAAGAAATTTTTAATATTTACCTCCCTAACTTTTTAAGTCTTGACTCAACCTTTTTTCCACAGGTCCTGGTTGTCAGTGACTTCATTTATTTGTTATTGGGCCAGACTTTATATATAAGCCTTAGCATACATTTGGTTATTTTGAAGTTATTTTCAGCTATGCCCTCCTGGGTTATAGAGCAAATAGCTCATTTTTAAGAAAATAAGAAAAACGAGGTACTCTTTGAAAATCTAAATTCCTTTTGCATAAATATTACCCATGAATACAGACTTTGCAGTATTGCAAAGATCTGGTTGCACAAGATTGGAAAATGGCAGTACCTAGAGTTCCATCATTTGCCTGGATTGAAGAGCCATTAGTCATCACAGCAGGTCGATTTGTGTTCTTGTGAAGACAGTCCTTGGCTCTGAAATATTACCTAATTCAGAGGATATTTATAGACACAATCAAATTAGCTTGGCCTTTAGTTCCCAGAGAACATAGGTTACTTTTAACCAGGCAGTCATTTAAAGGACGAATGTATACAGTCTTAAATGAAAATACATTTTATCACACCAACCTGTGAAATGTGGGATTCTCTGTAAGATCTGGAAGCGAGAGATCAGTTGCTTAGAATGAGTTATGCTGTGACCTGTCTCCTGCATCTGAGTTTCAACATTCTGCCCTGTTTTTCTGTAATGCTTACCCTACTGTAGACTGGAGTAAAACTGCTACTAATGGTTTAAAGAAGCAGACTGTAAACCAAGGAGTCTCGAGCTCTTCAAATTCCTTACAGTCAAACAGTAACTCCACCCAGTCCACCACGCTGCTAGTGAATAACGATTGCTCAGGACTCACGAGCGGAAACGGTACGTTATGTCTCAATATGGTATTTCTCAAGCTAGTGCTTGTTGTATTAAAGCACTTTTATCCTTTAATGGCATTTTTGCTAAGCAAAGCGTATAATTACATGTATGACTAGTGGATCAAAATGTGGTTCCCTTATAAAAGAGAAAGTTTATTAATCCAAGTTCATTCATTTTAGAGCAGTTTTTTTTTTTTAAGATTTAGGGGTTGTTTTTTTTTTTAAAGATTTAAGTTTTCACGATGGGAATTGATGACGACCTAAAAGTTTTAATGTGGCAAATCCTGACTTAAGTATTGCCCAAAGACTTCAGTCCTATGCTGTTTCTGTGCAAGCAGTACCTAAAATACTCAGTAAGACTACATCAATTTTTTAGTATATCTATAATTATACACATCTTCAACACTTTTAAACCTGCCTATTTTTTGCTTGTCATGTTTGTTCATTCTTTTCCACAGCGTGGCTGCCTTGTGACAGTGCCCAAATCCCCATGAATATATCAAATACTGGAAGATGAATTGTGACCTGTATTGGTGACTATATATGTCTCCAATATACATACAGATCATTGCTGCTGTGCCTCCTTTACTCATTAATTCTGACATTTCTAGCTAGAACTTCCATTACGTTTTCTTTCTTTCATAAGACTGGGCAGTTCATTTCTCATAAAAACTTATCTGTTTCTCTCTTCTTTGGCTTCTTAATATGTCTTTTGCATTTTTATAAAAACTTAAATTCTGCTGGTATACTTTCTCCTTTCCTGGAGAATTTGCCTTTACTTATCATTTTAGAATATTAGTTATTTGCATGACAAATTCAGATAAATTTGTGAGAAGGTTCATATACTTACCAGATAATTTTCTAGCCTCCCAAAGGTGGGAGGTCCTACTGGTTTGTATAGACTTTTAAGATACAAGAGGAGGGACTTCCCTGGTGGCGCAGTGGTTAAGAATTCACCTGCCAATGCCGGGGACACGGGTTCGAGCCCTGGTCCGGGAAGATCCCACATGCCGCGGAGCAACTAAGCCCGTGTGCCACAACTACTGAGCCTGTGCTCTAGAGCCCACGGGCATCGCAATGAAGAGCAGCCCCTGCTCGCCACAACTAGAGAAAGCCCACGTGCAGCAATGGAGACCCAACGCAGCCAAAGATTAATTAATTAATTTAAAAAGTTGTTTTTAAATAAATAAAATACAAGAGGAGGTCTCTAAATCAAGGTTTCTCAACCTCGGCACAGTTAACATTTGGGGCTAGATAACTCTCTGTTGTGGGGCCTGTTCTGTGCATTTGAGAGTGTCTAGCAGCACCCCTGGTCTCCACCCACCAGGTACCAGTAGCACCCAGCCGTTCACCGCCCCCCCCAGCTGTGACAACTAAAAATGTCTTCCAGTATTGTGGAATGTTCTCTGGGGAATAAGATCGCCCCGCCCCCCAGTTGTTGAGAACCATTGCCGTATCAGATGAGAAACAGTTGCCATGGGGCCTTAGCTCTTTATTGTAGATACCAGAGGGAGAGCTGGGCTCGGTGCCAAGTTGCTATAGCGGGAGTGACTCAGTGCAGGTAAACAGAGTAGAGGCAGTGGCAGTCAAGGCTGATTCATAAGTTAGTGGGAGAAACCGAGTTCAACGTAGAGAAATCAGAGGTGTGAGCTGAGTCATCAAGATCCCTCAGAATCACAACGTATCAGTCAAACCTACTGGTTTGGATAGAAGTGTTTGGGGCTCCTAAAGCCATACTTTTCCATATTCTAGAAAGAACTCAGAGACGAAGCCTCACTTGCCTAGCCTGCCAATATGTTGCCATCCTTCGGGGAATCGGATTGAATGGAGGCAGCACATTTTGCACAACTGTTTGACGTGGCTGACTTCGCTGACTTCGCTGTCAGAAAATAGCTGACAGCTATTTTCCATGGCTGACAGTGAGGGCGGGGTACATTTTAGGTCAACAAAATGGCCACGTGTTTAATACCACATAACCTGCACATCAGGATCTGGGATGGATGACAGAAAAAGAAGCTGGAAGTTTAACGGTTTGTTTATTATACCAGGTCAAATTGTTCCTGCACAAGAATGTCCTCGAACCAAAATGCCTAAATCAGAAGAGCAGCCTCGGACAGTCACTTGCCCATCGCTATGCCCAGAGGTGGAGCTGTGTTAGCCACATCCGTCACCTAGTGTGTGTGAATACTACCTATTTCAGTTATGCCTTGGAGGCTTGGCTACTAGCAGCCATGTCACTCAGTACACAGGGCCACAAGCTCACAGCTTGGAAGAGACATCACATGTTGACTCTTTCGCTTCTGAGCCATGTAACCTTAAGCAAAGCACTTACTTTCTGACACCTTAGTTCCATCGTCTGTGAAATGGGGATAATAATAGCACTCATCCCGTAGGGTAGTAAATGAGATAATTCTTATAAAGTTCTCAGCACTGTCATTATTAGTATAATTATGGCATGAACTAACAGTTGGGCTTATTATTCAGCTTTCTACATTGTCTTCAAATGGTGTAACGGTCAAAAAGATGGTGCCAAGGAGCTAGAGGATCTCAGCAGCTGTGCCCACCCCACCCCTGCCCACACACACACAATTCAGGGCCTGCCTGGGATTGGGGAGGCCCACCTGCTCCCTGGCCTGGACTCTGAGGTTGGACTCTGTTGTTTCCTCCTGGGAATCAGTCTTATCCTGATTTAGTCAGAGGGGCTGGTTTAGTGTATGAGAGATGATTTTTTTTCTTGCCAGGACTGTTGTCACTCTGGGTTTCTCTGGTACAAAGTTTTACTTTATAGGAATCTTAGGGAACTGAGAACCTTGTGAGGGATCTCTGCTAACCTCTGGGAGAGACCAGAATATTACCTTAAGTTAAATTATACATACGCTACTACTTGAAGGCAATATATGTTCAACCAGAGTTAGGAAATGGGCCTTTTAAAATGAAAAGCATTGCTTTGCTTCATATTTTGACCGTTTCATTTAAAAAAAGCTGCCATAGAGAGCTGGTTTCTGAATCATTCTCCAATTTGTTTTGCTTACTTTGAGTGGTCTTAGGAAAGGAATGAAAAGTAAATAAAATATGACAATATATCAGACTTTTTTTAAAAAAAGACATGCTCTACATGTGCATACTTAAGAATAAAGTGACGTTTGTTTATTTTGAAAATGCTTGCTATAGGAGCAGTTCCACGTGTAGATGTATTTCTGATGTATCTGTGGGGAGGAAGGTGATCTCCGCGTCCTACTCTTCCGCCATCTTCTCCTGTCCCCTGAAAATGCTTTCTGTGGATACTTTATGACGCTGATTTTGTTTTTCCTCATACAGCGAATGCTTCTACCGAGAAGAATGGTTTTTCTTTCAGTCTTCAGAATGGAGACGTGTGCCTCCATGATTTCACTGGAAAACAGCACATGTTTAATGAGAAAGAAGATTCCTGCAATGGTAAAAACCGTATCGCTCTAAGAAGGACTTCAAAGCGGGGAAGCTTACACTTTATTGAGCAAATGTGATTCCTTTTCCTAAAATCAAAGCATGTTGCTTGACAGTGTGAAAATGTCCAATCTTATTTTTTACACAATGTGAGTTGTATGAAAATCAACTAATTTTATACTCAGCAACTTCTGGAGGAGCATAAGCTAATTGAGCGCAATGGTTGCTATTGGAAGAGGAAACCAAGACGTTATACCATGGTTCTTAGACATTTGTGATTTGGTTTCTCATCCTTCATTTTAAAAGAAGACTGGTTTTAAACAACACACTAAGAATAAGACTCATTTTTAAAAAATCAAAGTAGTTCATTTCCAGCCCCAGTTAAAGATGCCAAGTTATCTTTGATAACATATGAAGCCACTGTTGGCTTCAGCCTGTTGGTGAGTTTCGTCGTGCATGCCTTTGTTGTAAATAAGATAAATTCTAGTGACCCACATGTCAAAAATCTTACTTCTCCATTTTTGGTATTTATTTTCTACTGTGTAAATTTCTTTCTTTGTAGAATCACGGTTGTGCTGTTGTGTCTAATGTGATAATTCAGAAAATCCTTGCTGATTCAGTGACCTCTAAAGCTCCTTTTGGAGATTATATGGGATGTGAAATACAGGAACTTCACTGAAATCAAGAAATAATGACGCCAGCCAGACTGGAAAAATGTAAGCAGATAGTGCCACAATTAGCTCATATAGTGCCTTGGAGTGAGTTAGAAAAAGGTGCCCCCACTGGGCAGACACAGCCCCATGGGCTCGTGATTTGGCAAACAGAATGAGGGCCATATTTTCGCCCCACTCACCCTCTTGGATGCACCGTTGTTCAGGGTGGCACCTGTACAACCGTACATAGCATCCGATACTGACACCCATCTCCTGACCTCTTCCCTAATCATCAGATTATGGGAGCTGCACCAAGGTGTTTAGCTGAATACCTTGGGCACCGAGAGGGAAGGAACTGTAATCTAGACCATATGGTAGAAAAATCATGATGTGGAAGCGATACATACACTGCCACTTCTCAAATCCCCAGAGCCTTTCAGAAGAGGGGAGTAGAGTAGGATTACTTTTTAAAAGAGATGTACATTAAAAAAAAATCATATTGCTGTTCTTTAAAAAGCAACTGCATGGTACTTTGTTGATTGCTATGACTGGTACACTCTGGCCCAGCCAGAGCTTTAATTATTTTTTTTTAAAGAATTGTCTTGATGAGTGTATAGTGACAAGGGGGAGCAGCTATTGGGAACAGTGAACTATCCTGCAATGCTATTGTTTCCATATGTATCAAACCCTGATTGGTCCTAGTCATAGCGAGTCTGTCTTGCTTCCTACCTACAACTGCTTGAGCAGTGCCTCAAGTATGTCCTTACTAGGAACATTTCAAAAACCTTTAGTTAGGTCTTTCGCCAAGGTTCCCTTGCATATATTTCAAGTGAATGTTGTATCCCAGACTAACCACAGTAATAACGTAATACACTTCTGTGAGTGCTGATTTGTCTTTGCAATATTTCTTCTCCGATTTATTTAATTGTCTTGTATTTATACGTTAAAATTGACAAAAATGTTAAAATTGCCAAAATAAATTTGCAGTTAAGCCCTTTAAGTTCGAGAACTTTCACAAAAGGAAAACATTTGTGATCTCTTTCCCTGGTGGTGGAGCTTGGAAGCGGTAGGACCACCCTGAGGAAGGCAACTCGACAGTAGCATCCTTTGGCAGGCGGCAGGCACGCTGTGACCGTGAAGTCGGAGCAAGGATTGTCCTGCCTCCCGCGATTGCTTTCTGAGGTCTCTTTTTCATTTTCCTCTTGCTCTTTCAAGATTATCTCTTTAACACACGTTGACATTGGCTCACACAAGCCCCAGATTTGGATCCCCTCCAAGTGTCTGCTTCCTCAGCATCAAACAGTAGGATTTCAAGAAGGTGAGGATCGGAACTGGGGTTTCTGGGGAGCTGATTAGCATATAGGAGCCACAAATGGGGAAAGCTGGCCTCAACTCCACAAGAGGTGTCTGAGCAATCTCTCCTTCCACGATGCTCAGTTGCCTCAAAGATGTTGAGTACTAATTTGATGGGAGAGGTGGTGAGATACTCTAGATTTGGGGGTGAGATATCAGAAACCAAATCTCCCAAAGCAGATTATGTAAACAAAGTGTACACAAAAGGATACACAATGTCTGACAACCTTTAGGTCCTGCCCCCCACCCCTTATTTTTCCTATTGTGTTTTGTGTCTGGCTACAGTCCTTAAGCCAAATTCTCGTCTGTATTTTTACTTCAGACAGATAAGGGGCAGGACAGAGAGAATGTTCCTGAGAAGCACCCTCCTTTGGCTTTCAAATTGGTCCCACAATCTGAGACTCTACTGAAGGAGACAAAGGTGGTGGCAATATGAGGAGGCAAGGAGTATCACAACAGTGGCCAGTATTTGAAGGAGTATTTTCTCAGAACATTCGAGAATTTTTTTTGTTTCGTTTTGTTTTTCCCCCAAAACACTGCATTCATTAATCCCACAAAGTAACTCTGTTAACTTCAATGAACAGCATCATGATTGTTCTCAGTAAAAAGGGTGAAATGTCTTCACTGGAGATACTGGGTTGTGTCTAACGAGGTCACCTAGGAGGCAGGTTAGTTTGTTGAAGGTCATTTCCACAAAGAGCTAATTTACTGAACAAGCAATTTATCAGATGGACTAGTGCGTTGTCACTTTGTCTCCATAAGAGCATTTTAAGGACTATTGAGTTTTTCTCTGCTTCAGCTCCTCGCTACTGCGGTTGGAGTCTGAAGGACGGGCAGGAGAAAGATAAGACTGAGTGGACATAAGAACATCATCTTGAACGGGAAGAATTCTTAGCAGTATATTCTTTTTTCTTTTCACCTTAGTCTCTAGGTACAGCATCAAAAAGTTGGGGTGGGGCTTCCCTGGTGGCGCAGTGGTTGAGAGTCCGCCTGCCGATGCAGGGGACACAGGTTCGTGCCCCGGTCTGGGAAGATCCCACATGCCGCTGAGCGGCTGGGCCCGTGAGCCATGGCCGCTGAGGCTGCGCGTCTGGAGCCTGTGCTCCGCAACGGGAGAGGCCACAACAGTGAGAGGCCCACGTACTGCAAAAAAAAAAAAAAAAAAAAAGTTGGGGTGGACAAAAATTGAATACATTCTTCCAGAATGTGTTCTTTTAAATATATTTATAGGACTTCCCTGGTGGCGCAGTGGTTGAGAATCCGCCTGTCAATGCAGGGGACACGGGTTCGAGCCCTGGTCCGGGAAGATCCCACATGCCGCGGAGCAACTAAGCCTGTGCGCCACAACTCCCGAGCCTACGCTCCAGAGCCCGCGAGCCACAATTACTGAAGCCCAAGTGCCTAGAGCCCGTGCTCTGCAACAAGAGAAGCCACCACAATGAGAAGCCCGTGCACTGCAATGAAGAGTAGCCCCCGCTTACCACAACTAGAGAAAGCCTGAGCGCGGCGACGAAGACCCAATGCAGTCCAAAATAAATAAATAAATAAAAATAAAATATTTATAGATATATACCTCGCTGTGAAGAAATCTTATGCTCCCTGGCGTTTCTCTCTTTACCTCTCAGTCTCAAACTAGCTGCAGGAAGCTGGAGCAGAGATATATTCAGCATTCTTTAAAATATTGTGATAAAAAACAAAATGATCTCCAGTCAACTAAAATTAAATTGTCATAGAAATTATTTGGCAAATTGGCTATTTTCAGCAAATTAATTCAGAACGGACCCTCTCTTCTGTGTCAAAGATGGCGTGCTTTTCTTTAGAGTCAAAGACCTGAACCCTCCAAGAGAAACATTTGTTGGTTTCCACCTTGGATGGTGACATGTGGCTCCCTGGGAACTTCCTTGGCAGAAGCCCCCCATGGCAGGACAAGGGGCAGACCCTCTGGTTGGGGTCAGAGAAGTTATACATGGTGCTACCTAAGGGTCTAGTTTCAGACTTTCATCTTTATAAAGATCATGAATCAGCTTCAGAAACAACAGCATACCCCATCACATTCCATATCTGATTCTTAACAAACATTTGAGAAATGACTCGGAGATGGGTTTCTATTGGGACACAACCAGAGAACGTTTTCATGGATATAGGGACCAAGATATGGAGGTTTTATATCTCAGGGACATAGAAATCTAAGATATGAGTCTGATTTTTATATAGCAGAGCTTGTAGTCCAAAAAGAATCACTGAAATTTGCTTGGAGATTTAAAAGTTAAAAAAGTAATAGCCTTCCTTCTTTTTGGTTTTATTCCTGAATTTCAAGCTTATTGAAAAATACAGCTTATATGATAATATACATTAAAGCATAGACCAAAGCCTAAGAATGTAGGCTGGCTATGCACCAAAAGAGGTATATGTGTGTAGCAGAATTTACAAAGAGACCAAGAGACTGAAAATGTTTCTATCCTGGATGGAAATGTCAGGTAATATGTAAAGGTCATCAGTTATTTTCCCCTATGGCTACAAAATGGACCCTTGAAGAAGAACTCACTGTGAACAAAGGCAGTAATGAAAGGAAGCAATAATCCCAGCTTTTAGTTACAGTATATGTGAGAGTTCTGTAAGAGTACATATTCACATTCCAAGAGATTTAATGGTGATAACTTAATGTCTAGTTTTATTTACCCCTTGACCATAGCAAATTTTGCATGGAGGCGCATCACGTGGATTGCTGCATTATTTAAGAGCCAATAGTAAGAAAAAGTGAGATAATGGGTTTGGTGCTTTAGTCGAGTGACACAGATTCATGTTATGGAATTTTGAAAATGAACTTGGTTAAGGATGATACATAGGGGACCCAGCTGAACATGACTTATTTTCTTTCATTCATTCATTCATTCAGTACCAATTGAGCTACAACTACATGCTCAACACTGTACCAGGTAAGGTAGGAGATACCAAAACTGTTTCAATGAGTAACTTACAATCCAGTTAGAAAAACATGCCTCACGTGAAAACAATATGAGCAGTACATTGTTGTCAAATGATGATGGAACCAGCTGTGATTCATGAAGTACTTTCCTGTGAGCCAAGCATGGTGCTGACTGCTTTATATTCACCCTCTTGTTCAAAGCCACCCTAGGAGGTAGGTGCTATTATTATCCCCATTTTACAGATGAGAACATTGAATATCAAACAGCTAAAACATCCCAAAGCTCGCACCACTTGTAAATGGCAGAACTGGAATTTGAACTCAATTTGAACTGACTCCAAGACCTAAGTTCTTACTAAAGAAATTGTTATGGGAATTCAGAGAATGGGGAGGGCTAATAGAGAAGAGCCGAGCAGGCCCTTAAACCAAAGACAAGCTTCAGATAGGCAAGGAGGAGGAGGCCTACTGGGTCAAGCATACAGTAGATGCATGGAGACTAGCAAAGGGCTTGAGTTAAGGATATTAGCTGAGCTGTCCTCTGGAATTAATATGGGACCAGATTTTGGTGGAAAATGAATAGTGGGCAGAAGATTGTAAACACTGTGGGTAATGATAGGCCACCAGAAACTGTAATGTCGAGTTTCAAGTTGCAGGTCTGGAGATGGACTGCAGGCCAGGCTCGGTGAGCTTCTGCCAGGTGACTAGTGGCGAGGCCGCAGGCGCGGGGGGCAGCTGGGGGACCCTGCTCTGCCCCAGTCGCCCCCTCTCCTCTTCCCCCCTGGGCCCCACTACTCTACTTCCGCTCGTGGGCGCAGACGCGCCACGGGCAGAGCTACTATTATGGTCCGCGGAGGGGCGCCCAGGCAGCCGCAGTGGGCGGACCTATTTCTCCCACCTCTGGCGAGGTTGGCAACCCATTCCGGGGCCCTCCCCACGGCCGCTTAGGAAGGCAGCCTTATCCCCCGCCCGGAGTCAGTCCTTTATCTCCGCAGCTGCGAGCTTTCTGCTCCGCGACGGCGGACCTAGGGGCGGTGCTAGAGGGCGGGGCCAGGGATGGGGTTGTAAGCTCATCTCAGGGCTGGGCGGGGCCGCCAGCGACAGAGCGTGTTAGGCGCGTTCTGGGCCTCAGGCCCGGCTCCACGGATTCGGCTCCGCGCTGGGGGCGGGTCCGGGGGCGGGCCCGGGGCGTCCAGATGCCCGCGACGGAAGGACCTATTTCAACAGCCTCCGCTGAGGTCGACGGCCGGCAGGGAGATAAGGGGCTGAGAGAGGCAAACGTTCCCGCCCGGAGCCAAGTTCCCCGCTGCTCTCGGGGGCCACCTCGTTTTTCTTCCCCCACTGGCCGCGACTCGGAGGGTTCCGTTCCGCGGCGGGGGCGCGGCCGGGGACTGGGCTGTGAGTCTGCTGCGGCAGGCGGGTCGTGTAGAGTTCGCGGCCGGCCCCGAGGCCGTCTCGCGACAGCCCGAAGACAGAAAAGGCTCGGCGGGGGCATCGTCGCCCCACGCCCGGAACCCAGTTCCCCACTTCTCCCGCGGGGCCGCGAGAGACTCGCGAGCGTCGGAAGCGCTACGGACCTGGTCAAGGCGGGGCAGCCGTAGCGCCAGCCCCTTTCTCCTCCTCCGCGCCTTTCAGCAGTAAGAAACTCTAGTTGGCTTGCTTTCCAATCATAGTTTGGTTCTATCGTTTAAAAAAGTCCCTACCTCGTAACGCCGGTCTCCATCTCGAGAACTGACCGAGGCTGTGAGTGCTTGGGAACCGGGCCCGCTCGGCGGCCGCAGCCCAGGCGTCCCACCGCCTTGTAGCAGGTCGGACGCCGAGGCCCCGGAGCAACGCGGAGATGAGGAGCAGGAGCAATTCCGGGGTCCGCTTAGACGGATACGCGCGGCTGGTGCAGCAGACAATCCTGTGTTACCAGGTAAGGAAGAACCACCCCGAACTGCCATCTCGAGGCACTTATTCTCCTACCCAGCCCCCTCTCGTGTGCTGAGACTTTGCAGTTAAGAGGAAATTTCCTCTTTAAATCCGGTCCTTGCTGGCCGATGGTTACTCCCCACCCCGTCCACTTTACGAGCCAGGGGACCTAAGGGCTGTGCGGCTACACTGCACAGGATTCTTTGACCGCTGTTTGGGATCGAAGATAGAAGGAGCCCCCTGGGTGCCCTGGGTACAAAACGCGTCTTTCTGCATTGACTCTGCTGCTTTTGGATGGAAGGAGGTGTGTGTAGTTTGGACAGAGCACACTGAATGAGGATGGTGAGCTCTGGACTGCGAGGACAGTAGACGGGAGTGAAGAAACTCCTGAGGTGTGCATCCCACTCCGGGGTGTGTGGCGACTGCTGCTATTCTGCCCTTGAATTATCTTGTTAGAGACCCACCTGCGAGGGTCTTAGGGCTTACTCTGGTTGCCATTTTACAGATGAGAAAACTGCAGGCCAGAAAGGTTACTGCAGGTAGCAGGGTTAGACCCAGTGCAGGTCTTCTCCCAAGTTGGAGGGAATCTTCGAAGCTGCCCATGTAGTCTGAGGTATGGAATGTCTCCTGTTTTGTATTACCCGGCTAAAGTTATATCTGGGCCCATCATGTAAGACCACTGGACTATTTTTATTCCTAGTGAAGACAACAGCTATGTTGCTTGCCCTCCATCAACGGCAATTATTTATAGGAGCTCCATGTCAGAGAAGGAAGTGGCCTTCCAGGGTAGAGGCCTGGCCTTCAAGTTGGGAGCCGTGGTCACTCCCAAGCCACTGACCCTTTTCCCTATAGCCAATTTCACAGCCTTGTTTCTTCATTCAGGAGATATTTATTGTGTCCCTATTATGTGCAAGGCACTCTGTCAGGTGCTGGGCCTACAAAGAAGAATAAATACTTGTAGTGCAGTCAGATTTATGCGTAGGGAATAGGTCCAGAGTCCCTTGTCCGAAACTCCTGGGGTCAGATGTGGTTTGCAAGTCAGCAGTGTTTGGACTTTAGGAAGGTAATATACATATATATTCTCTAGTAACTGCAGTGAAGTCTAGGCAGCACCCTTAATCAAACACATTATTATTTTCCACATTGGAATATGAAGATTCACACTGAGTAGGAAAAGTAAAGACTGAAAGTAGTTTCACATCAGGTCACCTTTTGCTACCAAACGAGCTTGCTGCAAAATTATGAAAACACTTTAAATTTTCAGAGCATATTGGCTTTTGAAATTGCACATGAAGGACTGTGGTTCTTATTTTGGGAGCTTAGCCCAGTTTGGGGAGCAGGGAGGAGTCCTGGAAGAGACGATGTTCAAGCTAAGAACTGAAGAAGAAGTAGGCAGGCAAGTGGGGGTGATTTTTTTTTTTTTTTTTGCCTTCCTCTTTGGAATATATTATAATTACTTCTACAAAGTGTTTTAAAAATCCAAGTTGAAAATCCTGGCCCTTCATTACTGTGATGGAAGGGGCTTTAAGGAGAACTGATCAAGCTTGGTTCTTGTGTCACACCTGGGTTTGAATCTCTAGCTCGTCCTTCAACTACAGGTGTAACCGTTTCCCAGCCTCTCTGAGACTATGCCCTTATCTGTAAAATGAGGATATAAACACCTGTGATTACTGCCCAGTATGTTGTCTGCCCCCCGCCCCAGTAGGCAGTTAGCAAATAGTTGAGTGCTGTTGATGGTGTTACGATTTTGATATAGGCCACACATATCCAGGCCACAAGTCCTCGCCTCACCACCCTGGCCCAGGATGCTCTTTTTCCTGAAGGCCTTGATACAGCTACTAATTGCTTTCTGGTCTTTGAACATAATTATGTCTCCTCATGGATTCTGTGAGATCCTTAAGCACAGAGACCTCATCAGTTTCATTCCTTTTGCATCAAGCAGTGCTCCAGGCACATGAAAAGTACTCTTAAGTCCTTGTTGATAAAATATGTTCTGCAGACTCTGAGCCATCCTAATGACCCAGCTATTGATCCAAGCTTACCTTCCCTCAGGAGCAAAAGAACTGTCTTCCCATTAAAGCAAATCTGCAGCATTGGACTTTCCTCTCCAACATTTTAATGATTAAAAAAAAGTTGCCTGAGCCTTTAGTTGTATTTATTTTGGGGGTAGTTCGTGAGAAGCCCTCATGTTTGCCCTGTTTTTCCCTTCCTGACTGCATAGTCAAGCTTTTCTGGTTAACCAGAACACTCCAAGTACGGTTCTGTTGGAAAATCCCGTGAGTCTGCACATGCAGAATCACTCCTTCCCACTTTCCCCCACCTCGCACCCATCCCGCCGCAACAGCTAGTTTTCACAGTTGTAGAGCCCTAACCCATTTAGGGCCTGGTCATCTTTTCTGAGTGATCTTAGGCAGGTCACCTGTCCACTGTGTAAGAATGAATGAGCAATTTTATGTTATGCATATTTTACCACAATAAAAAATGAATGAGCTGGACTCTGAATGAGTGGTTTCTAAAGTTTATACTGTATTTCCCATCCCCTGTAGATAGGTGCAGATGTTTATGAGGCAGTTTTCATTGTCAACTGGTACAAGGCTGACCTCTTTCTGATTTGTTCGGTTTTTTTTTAAAGTATAGTTGATTTACCATATTAGTTTCAGGTGTATAACTTGGTGATTCAATAGTTTTATAGGTTATATTCCATTGAAAGTTATTATAAAATAAGGGCTATATTTCCCCATGCTGTACAAAATATCCTTGTAGCTTCTTGATTTTATACATAGTAGTTTGTACCTCTTAGTCCCCTACCCCTATCTTGTCCCTCCCCCCTTCCCTCTCCCCACTGGTAATCACTAATTTGTTCTCCATATCTGTGAGTCTGTTTCTGTTTTGTTATATTTGTTTGTTTGCTTTATTTTTTAGATTCCACATATAGGTGATAAAACACAGTATTTGTCTTTCTCTGTCTGACTTATTTCACTAAGCCTAATACCCTCTAGGTCCATCCATGTTGTTGCAAATGGCAGAATGTCATTCTTTTTTATGGTCGAGTAGTATTCCATTGTATATATACACCACATCTTCTTTATCCATTTATCTGTTGATGGACATTTAGGTTGCTTCCATATCTTGGCTATTGTAAGTAATGCTGCTATGAACATTGGGGTGCATGTATCTTTTCAAATTAGTGTTTTTGTTTTTTTTGGATATATACCCAGGAGTGGAATTGCTGGATCATATGGTAGTTCTGATTTTAGTTTTTTGAGGTCCATACTCTTTTCTGTAGTGGCCGCACCAATTTACATTCCAACCAGCAGTGTGCTAGGGTTCCCTTTTCTCCACATCCTCACCAACATGTTATTTGTGGTCTTTTTGGTGATGGCCGTTCTGACAGGTGTGAGGTGGTATCTCATTGTGGTTTTGATTTGCATTTCTCTGATGATTAGTGATGTTGAGCTTTTTAAGTTGACATCAACTTACATTGATTTCACTTGTTAGAAATCAGTGTTAAATATACCAAACTCGTAATTATTCTTTTGTTAGAGGCAATACTTTGTTCAGATCAGCTAGCATATCAACTAATTCCTTTTCCTGTGTCAGTGAAAGAGAATTTTTTCCATTAGTCATTTGCCAAATGTACTTACTGCTAAATAATAAAGATTGACAAAACCAAAAGCCAGTTTTTTAAAAAGAGTGATAAAAAGGCAATCACAATAGATGTAAAATTTTAAATTAACCAGATAATGGAAATTAATTTTTAAAAAATTTTAAAGATATATGTGATTTATAAGAGACAAACCTAAAACAGAGGATACTGAAAGTTTGAAAGTAATTAGTGAGACAAGATATACTAGGCAAATGCTAACCAAAAATAAGTTGGAGTAATTATATTGATACTAACATCAGACAGATAAGCTTTTGAAATTTAAAAGAATTCTATTAGGGATTAAGAAATGTTATTACTAGATGATAAAAGGATAATTCACCAAAAAAAATAGAGCAGTTTTAAACCCACAGAATACTAACAACATAGCTTCAAAATGTATAAAGAAAAACTTGACTTAATTGTTAACAAATCCATAACCATAGTGGGAGTTTTTAAATACCCTTCTCTCAGATACTAATAAAGCAGAGAAATAATTAGGACATAGAAAATTTGAACACTTCCCTAAGAAACAAACTTGATCAAGTAATACATACGTAGAATTCTGTGCCCAACCAGTAGAAAATACTTATTTGTTTCAACCTTGCAAAGTATATTTTTCAAAAATTGATGACAAATTAGGGTATAAAGGAAACCTCAAAAAATACTGAAGAGTCAACTTTATGCATACCACATTTTTTGACCAAAATGCAAGAAAATTAGCAATAAACAATGACTGCTAACGCCCCCCCCACCAAATATGTTTGGAATCCTACTAAGCCCACTTCTAAATATATTTAAACATAATGGATATGTACGTCATGAATATATACACACACATACATATATATGTACACATATGATGTCATGGATCTAAGAAGAAATTATAATGGAAATTATAAAATATTTAGAACTGAATAAAAACAAAGGCATTCCAAATACCAATTTATGGAATATAGCTAAAGTGGGATGTGAAGAGAAGTTTATATCCTGAAATGTATAAGAAAAGAAGAAAGATTTACAAATTAATGAACTCAAGTTGAGAAGAGGACAACAGAGTATACCCAAGGAAATAGATGAAAGGAAATAATAAAGATAAGACCAACAATTAATGTAATATAAAACAAATAATAAAGATTGACAAAATCAGAAGCTAGTTTTTTAAAAAGACTAATAAAAAGGCAAACTTCTGTCAGGGTTGATGGGGGGATGGGAAAAGGGACAAATAGACAATATTAGGAGAAAATGGAAAAATACTATGAACAATTTTGGGCAGTAAATTTGAAAACGTAAATGACAGTTTTCTAGATAAATGTTACCAGTGTTAAAGCAAGAAAAATTTACATCCTAATTAGACTATAACCATTAAAGAAAATTGAATGAGTGAAAAAATTCCTAGTCCAAGATGAGTTTATAGACTAGGACCAAGGAACATTTAGAGGTTTATTTATTCATTCATCTTTGAAGGCTAAGGAATTTGGCTTTTATTCTGAGTGGGAAGGGAAGCTGTGAGAGGGCTTTGAGCAGATGAGTGGCATCATCTGAATGATGTTTGAAAAGAATCACTCCACCGGTTGCATGGAATATAAGGTGTCAAGATGCACAACAGGGCGACCAGTTAGGAAGCTTCTGCAATTGGAGCATGATGGCTCAGGCAAGGGTGGTTGTAGTGGAGACAGATAGGAATGGTTGAGTTTGGGGAAAATTTCATAGGTAGAGACAGGTTTTACTCGTGGACTGAGTATATGATGTATGGAAAAAAGTCAAGAATGACTCCAAGATTTTTGGCTTGAGTAACTGGTAGGATGGAATTGCCTTTTACTGAGATGGGGAAGATTGTGGAGGAGCAAGTTTCTGGGGGAAGATAAGGAGTTTTATTAATTTCGAGGTGACCGTTAGACATCCAAGTGGAAATGGTAAATAGGCAGTTGAATATATGAGTCTAGAAGTCAGGGGAGAGGTTAGGGCTGGAGATGAAAATCTTGGAGCTGTTGGTACACATATATGTAATGAAAGATAATGAGACTGGATGAGATCACAGGAGTGAGTTAAACAGAGAAGAGATGACATTTAAAGAGGAGCTTTCCAAAAATGGAGAGCTCCGGAAGATGAGGAGGGAACACCAAGGGAGACTGAGAAGCAGCAGATGAGGAAGGGGGAAAACCAGCCAAGGGTGGTTGTCGTCCTAGAAGCCAAGTGAGGAAAGTGATTCAAGGAGGAGTATCAGATGGGGGAAAGACTAATAATGGGTCAAAGACAAGTAGCAACAAGACTGAGAAGTGACCATTAGATTTAGCGGTGTGGAAGTTGTTGGTGATCTTGTCATGCAGTTTATGTGAGTATTAGAGGCAGAAATTGGTTGAGGGGAGCTCGAGAAGGGAAGAACAAGAGCTAAAGATCGCGTTGAAACGATTCTTTTGAAGATTCTGCTGTAAAGGAGAGCAGTGGTTGGGTGGAGATGTGAGCTTGAGAGGGGTTTATTTGAGAAATTATATATCTGGTAGAAATGATCCAGTAGATAGGGAAAAACTGATAATGCAAGAGTGAGAGTGGGAATTACTGGAGCAGAGATAGTTTATCCATCAAAACAAGAGGGAAGGCAGGGTATGCGGGCTCAGTGTTCTCTTTTGATGGCTTCTGCTTTCTCAGTGAAACACAAGGCACCGTCATTAGCCGAGAGTGAAGTTGGAGAGGAGTTATCAGAGGTTTGAGGAGAGGGGAGAAGGTTTGAAATTGTCCTTTAGGAGAAGAAGGGAATGGATGGTCCAGGGATTTCTAGCATGATTGTTGGACAGCATTAAGGGTCCTTAATTTCAAGCAAGTTCAACCAGTATGGCTGTGTTTTTTTTTCCAGCTGCGCAGGTGCACCCCCAGCGGTAGGCAAAGAGTCACATTTAACCAGAGCTCGGGTTTTTGCGTGGTGACTACAATGGAGTGAGAGAGGGGCAAGAGATTAACAGATAACCCCTATCTTAAATAAACTGTTTCAGATAAAAGATAAAGAGGGATAACTACCAACTCCTTTTATGTGGCCAATATCCCAAGATACCATAGTCAAACAAGACGTAATGAGAAATATTATTTATGGAGGAAATTCACTTATAAATATTGATGCAAAAATATAAAGTAAATTATTAATAAAATGAAGCCAGCAATGTATTAAAAATACAGCATAATCAAGTAAAGTTTATGTCAGTAACACCAGGAAATTTTCTTTAAGAAAATCTATTAATATAACTTACCATATTAATAAAGGAAAAAAAGCCTTCAACTTTATCTGTAACATTTTATTTCTTTTTTAAAAAAGGAAGGAATTTGTACCGTTCCTTCATGGTGGAATGCTTTCATTTGTTGGATCTGAGTGATGGGTATTGGTTATATTGTTCTCTCTGCTTTCCTGTATGTTCGAGATTTTATTAAGTTGTAAAAATTAAGGCCGTATTAATAAACATAGTCTAGGAGTAACCCAGGAGTCAGCTTGGATTTCTTCTTTTCCCTCATGCCCCACCAAAAAGTGAGAGAATGTCCTAATGAATTAGATCACCAAAATCTCTCTGCGCTCCACCCACTTCTGTCCCTGTCCACTGCCCCCACCCGAGTCCAGGCCACCATCATCTCATGCCTGGACTGCCCCTCTAGCCTCCTGATTAGTTCCTTGCTTCCACTCTTGGCCCCTCCTCCCCAGCAGTAAGCAACCTTACATCAGGCACCAGACTACACTGCTCTCCTGCCTACAACTTGCCATGGCTTTCGTCACTCCTAGAATAAAATGCAGAGTTCTATCAAACTTTGCAGTCCAGCTGCAGCCTAGCTCACCAGCTTCTCACGCACCATCAGTGGTGTGCTGGTAAATGCTTAACAGCTGGCTCAGCTGACTTGAAAACGTGACTTTGTCAAGAGCCATACCAGGAGGGAGAAAATGAGAGAAAACCACCCCCAATCTCTCATGCCCAACAGCAAACTCTTGATCTTTCCCAACAAATCTGGGTACCACCACCCATTTGGAGCCCCAAGTCAGCAACCCAGGAGTCTTTTTGGTCCCTTCTTTCTTCCTTTCCCACCTGTATCTATTCCATCACCAAGCTTTGCTGATTCTATCTCCTGAACGTCTCTCGAATCCATCTGCTGCTTCTCCTCTGCTCTACCGTCACCGCCCTCCTTGTCTAAGCTGCCAGCCTTGCTAGTCTCTACCCCGGTACTAGCTTCCCAGCCTGTTTTCTCTCTGCAGCTACTCTCAGTCCCCTCCCGGTATTTCTCCTGACTGCAGCCAAAGTGGTCTTTTCCAAAGCAGGTATGCCCTCCTGCTGCACCCTCACTCTGGGTAACATCTTAACCTCTCTTCCACCCCGGCTCCACCGGGGGAGCCCTCCCTCCCCTCCCTCCTTGATGCCCTCACAGCATGACACACATCCCCTTTGCTGCACGTAACCGAGTTGGAATTTTACATCTATTTGTGTGACTTAAAATGAATGAATTCCCACTAGGCTATAAAGTCCGCTGCACAGGACCAAGGATTTCTTTTTAATTACCATTTTGTCCTTAGCACTTAGTGTCTGGCAGTTGTAGAGATTTTAAAAACAGTTGTTGATTGAATGAATAAATGAATGAATTAAAATGCTTAAACCACATAGTCTGTGTGCTGTAGTATGTGCAGTTAACAAATGACCACTGCTCTTGTTATTATTATTCGTCAGACCTCTACCATACAACCATCATTTGGGGATTCTTAGAACCTAATTGTATGTCCATAAAAAGAGACTGGGCCAGAGTTGCTGCAACCTATCCGTTGTCCTTAGTTCAGTTTAATCTAGCAGGAATTTATTTAATAGTCAAGATGGGAATGAGAACAGTTGTGGGCCAGGGCATACACAAGCATTCCCAGCAGCCCTGAGTCCAAAAAGGGCAGAAATGACATTTTTCGTCCGTAGTCAGAAAGGGACTGTCTGACAGATGGTTGTCTGGTCTGTGTGTCGAAGATTCGAGAAAGAGAGCACTTGATAGATAACCTAGTATCAACCCCAGCCCTGCCTTCTGCCATCTCCCACTTCAGTTCTTTTTAGGTGCAGCCAGGAGGGGGGCTTTTGCTGTGCTCTTTTCAGGACAGCCTTTAAACATTTTAGTGCCAGATAAAAACATTAGAGTAATTCAATGAAAAAAGTCCTTGAATCTTCCATTTACAAATAAAGGACCATAATAGACCCGTACGAGGGAAATCTCTCCCAAGTTTCGCAGGGATCTAAAAGGTCATGTAGATCACCTAATCTCCTTTTACAGTTGAAGAATACCAGCCAAGGGAGTTGAGGGGACCTTTTTCAAGGTCATCCGTTTGGTGAGCTGACAGCCCCGTGATAAGTGCTCCGTCTTGTTGGAAACAGGCCAAAGAGTAGAGAGAAATACTTTAGACATACCAGATTGCTGCGAAATAAAGTTATTCACTAATAGAGTGAAGTAAATATCACATCTGCCTCATAATAGGTCGGGAGAACATAATGTTCATAAAATACATTTAGAGAAGTGTTCCTTAATCAAATGGGTTACAGACCCATTTGAGAATTTGATGATGGGTGAATATCTTATCTTCTCCTGGGAAAAATGCTCACATGAAAGTTCCAGGAGTCTAAGGACCTCCAGCTCCCTGCCCCCACAAAGCCCATCTATGGACTCCCGGAGAGCCCAGAGGCAGAGTGACAGGTGTGATGCCACCATGCTCTGAACCCGAACCTGATGGAATAAAAGTCATTGAAAATATCAAATGGTGACATTTGCAATTTTCCTGTTCAGGTGAAAGGTTACTAGTGTGGCACCCAGTAATCCCTTGATACCTGGGACTTCAGGCGTGGCCAGGAGGATTCTGACAGCCCTACTGAGTTTGAATGTGTTCTATAAGTTTCCACAACACCAGGCTAAGGACTGATACCTCAAGCTAAGGAATTGGCAAGAGAGTCAAAGAATTAAAATCTCCTAAAAGAGTGGTAAAGTCATTTGCACATTTGATTGTAGCTGAGGGGCCCAGAATGGTTTCTGTGAAGTTTGAAAGTTTTAAGATGAGCACTGGGATCTGGAACGAAGCTAGAACAAAGCTAAAATGAAGTGGATGCCTGCAGCGCTTGGCCTCCGACCCAGTTTGTTTCCCTGTAAGCCATCACTCAGTCGTATGAGATGATACAGATGCGTCGGCCCAGGGCAGCTTGCAGCCTGTGCTTTATTTGTGAACCCAGAGGGGGAAATCTAATCGGCAGCAATTTAGAAAAAGACATCATTTGCAAGTGAAAATTGCACACCTGTGATCTCCTTAGGTAAAGCATGAGGCTGTTGCATGTTAGAGCTTAAATTTTCAACAGTATTCTCTGAAAGCTTGAGGTTTACATATCAAATTATGCAAAACCTATCTTTTTTTTTTTTTTTTTTTTTTTTTTTGCGGTGCGCGGGCCTCTCACTGTTGTGGCCTCTCCCATTGCGGAGCACAGGCTCCGGACGCGCAGGCTCAGTGGCCATGGCTCACGGGCCCAGCCGCTCCGCGGCACGTGGAATCTTCCCGGACCGGGGCATGAACCCGTGTCCCCTGCATCGGCAGGCAGACTCTCAACCACTGCACCACCAGGGAAGCCCGAAACCTATCTTTTAAACTAATGGAAAAGGGGCTTCCCTGGTGGCACAGTGGTTAAGAATCCGCCTGCCAGTGCACGGGACATGGGTTCGAGCCCCGGTCCGGGAAGATCCACATGCCGCGGAGCAGCTAAGCCCGTGAGCCACAAATACTGAGCCTGCGCTCTAGAGCCCGCGATCCGCAACTACTGAGGCCCGTGCGCCACAACTACTGAGCCTGCGCTCTAGAGCCCGCGATCCGCAACTACTGAAGCCCGTGTGCCTACAGCCTGTGCTCTGCAACAAGAGAAGCCACCGCAGTGAGAAGCCCGCACATCGCAACAAAGAGTAGCCCCCGCTCGCCGCAACTAGAGAAAGCCCGCGTGCAGCAATGAAGACCCAACGCAGCTAAAAATAAGTAAATAAAATAAATCTATTAAAAAGTAAATAATAAATAAATAATGGAAAAAAGAAGGGTTACTCACACAACCAGTAGTCTCAATTACAGATGCAGTCATTTTAAAACCAATGCTGCTGTCATTCCCACTTTAAAAAACCTCTCGCAAGTCCAAGGCATTGCCCTTCCCCATCTCCTTTAACATTTCAAACAGTTGCTAGAACAAAATTCCCATACAACAAATGAATTTAACCAGTTTTCGGAGTTTTTGTAATAGAAATTCTCACATTCTATTTTTTGCTTTACCAGCACAGGGGCGGTAGGGAACAGGGGGCTGGGGGAGTAATCATGTATTTTCAACATTTATCTTAGTTTCTTTTGGGCATTGCATTTGAATAATTGAACAGTATATTCCTCCCTTGGAACTGAGCAAGTTGGTGGGATGCACTAAGCGATTCTTAATCCAAAGGAAAGAGGTCTAAGGGTAGGAGTTAGCCGGAGGCCTCTGACCTCTGTCCCTTGGAGCATAGGAAAAGGAGCTTCAGGAAGGCTTCATGGAGGAGGGAGCATGTGAAGGAGAGGCGTTTGCTGGAGAGCATTACAGGCGGGGAGAGGAGTGTGTGCACAGGCCCAGAAGTGCGAGAGCAGAGCATGTGCAGGAAATACTAATTGGGGTTTTCTGGGGAGCTAAGGAGGGAGCGACGGGTGATGAGGCGGGATGTGAGAGGAAGAGCCAGCACATGATGAGCCTTGTATGGCTACCCAAGGGACTTCGGTTCTATCTTGTAGGGTCGGAGAATTCTGAGCAGGGCAGTGAAGGCTTGAGATTCTAGGTCTTTCAGTGACCTCCCTTTGTGGAGGATGGATTGGAAGGAAAGCAGTACTAGAGGCAGAGAGATCAGTAAGGAGCTATTCCGATTTTCTTTTGGGACGGAGGGAGGGGAAGAAGGAATCTATCCTCTCTGTGCCGTTTTTGGTGGGTAGATGACAGCATCCATCTGTGTGCCCTCCAGGTAGAAATTGAACTGCAAAATGTTAAATTAAGTAGTTTGGTGCTACCATCTAGCTTATGTATTTTGCCTCAATATTGCCTCAATCTTAGATTTCTTTAATAGCATCAAATGTTTTTACGGTATCTAGTTCACTGTGGCCAGTTAATAGGCATTTGTAGTTGTATCTGTCAGGATTCTTTCAGATGTAACTGACACAAACCCACCTCAAATGGCCTTTAAGCACAAAAGAGAATTTATTGCTCAAATAACTGAAAATCCCAAGCGACTGGGCTAGGTTCAGGCATGGCTGGATTTAGGAGCTCAAATGACCAAGTATATCTCTTTGTATTACTTGGCCCTGTTTGACTCAGAGTGGGCTTTATTCTCTGGCAGGCTCATCTCAGGTGGTGGCAGAAGTGGTCCCTTGGCAGCTCCAGGTTATAGTCTTTCAGATTGGTGCCCTCTGTAGAAAGCAAGCTTTTCCTATAGTGCCCCTAGAGAAAGTCCTGACTGTGAATGGCTCTCAGTTGGTCCAGCTTGGGTCGTGTGCACATGCCTGAACTGTGCCTAGATTGGCCAGGCTGGGTCACACATCCTTCCCTGCAGCTGGGGTTGTGGCCAGGGGTCAGGCAGTTATGGGATCAACCCTGCCTCCCCTCCCCAGAACCACTACTGAATCAGAGCAGGGGAAATTATAGGCCATTACCAGAAAAGGGGGGAACAGTTACTGGATAGGCAGAGGCAACAGTGGTTTCCATTAGAATGGGGATGAAGTAAAGGGCCCGAGGGGTCCCGACCCATGGTCTCCAGTCTGCTTCGAACCCTCCTTTTTATACAAAAGGAAACCAAGGGCCAGAGAAGTTAAGTAATTCGCTCAAGATCACATAGCTAATAAGTGGCAGAGCAGATTTGAACCCAGGTGTATCTTACACAGTGTGGGGGCTGTGGCCTTAAACACTGCATTATGTTCCGTGCCTCCCTTGAGGAACGGCCTTCAGGGACCTTCTGCACAAATAATACCAGAGACTGAGCTCACATTACCTACAACCCTGTCCATTCTATTTGGAAAATTCTAAATATTAGGAAGCTCTTACGTTGAGTTGAAATCTGACTTGAGTTGAATAGCCAAAAAAATCAAATCCCTCTTTCAGAGGACAACCTTTCAGCAATTTGAAGATGCTAACTTGCTCTCCCTTAAACCTTCTCTAAACACCCTATTCTCCCTTCATGAGCTGTGGCTCTCAGCCTCTTCATAGCTCTGACCAACCTCTGGGTATGTTCCAGGTAGGGAATATCCCTTTTCAAACATGGTGTTTGGCAGTGACAGTATGCCAGGTGTGCTCTGCCAGGCTGGCAGTTCAGTGAGACGCTCATTTCCCTTGTTCTGAAAACTCTACTTCCATTAACATAGCCTTGATTTTTTGGTATCCACTCACATGCTGTTCGTAGGTCGTTCGTTGTTAAAACTTGCAGGCAGTGTTGTATAGTTGAAATTTCTTGTACCTAAATACTGGGGCAAGATGTGGCTGGGTCAAAGAGTAGCTGCTGGGATGGGGGAGTGGGGGGGTGATTTGGAAAAAAGAGAAGAGGTTCTGTTTAAAGAGTTGTTGGGGCCCTGGGAGTGGGAGTGTATGTGTAAAGGGAGCTGAGTCATCTCAAATGTGTGGGAGTGATTGCTACTAAAATTAGTTAAGCAGACATTTATTGAACACGTAAGCCCAATAAATAAATTCTTGTTGAATTGTATCTAGTTTTGTTTCCACCTGTTTTCTAAGTCCTTAAGTGTTCTGCTGTTCTGGGTCAGCATCCACTTTGCAGCCCTTACCTGCCCCTCCTCTCACATGCACACGCCTTCTTAGGAGCAGTGGATGCCACCTTTTCAACATCGCTGCTCTCTTCTGTTGTTAATCCTCCCCATCCCCTGATTGCTCTCAGTATCATCTTGGTATTGCCACCAACCAAGAAGATTGTATAAGTGTTGTTTCTTGAGCGTATATGACGAAGAATATATTTCCTGAATATATTCAGGAAAAAACGCATACGCCCTTTTTGGCCAAGTGCATCATTGTGGACGTTCTGCCTCTTTTCCTATGCTTTAAATGCAATCCAGTCTACCTCCTGAAATCGGTTTCCTGCAATTCTGCCCCGCTTTCAAGTCCTCTTGGCAGCCTTACTTCAATATATTTTTGGACGATTTGGAGCAATTGATGATACTCATCATCAATTCAATTGAGCTCAATTGAATTGAGCTTTTATTATCTTTATTTTTCAGGTTGATAATTTTAACATTGAATATATGTTTTTAAACTACATACCCACCACCCTAGGGAGCCATGTACACTGTCTTCTTCGGTCATCTTGTACCACTGTACCGTTACCCTCAGTGAAATTCACTGCCCTAACTTCTGCCTCCTTAAACTTCACCTCTGTCCTTTGAGTTTACTATTCTCCGTTTCACCCATCTCATCTCTGAATCTAGGGATAAGCCATTTCCTATGCTTGAAGCAGCTCCCCTGTTTTACCCACTTTTCTACTTATAAAGCAAAAATGAGGATTTACCACCTGTTTGAATCATTCCCAAGATTCATGCTTCTTCAGAGTTTCCTAAAGAAAGACTACAGTTCTATGAATTTTAAAACATGTATAGAGTCACGTAACCACCACCATAATCAAAATACAAAGCAGTTCCTTCGACTAAAAAATCTCCCTCCTGCTACCTCTTTATAGTCACACATCCCACCCAACCCTAATCTCTAGAAACCGCTGATTTGTTCTGTGTCATTGTAGTTTTGTCTTTTCAAGATTGTCATGTAAGTGGAATCATATGGTATGTAACCTTTGAGAGTGGCTTCTTTCACTTAGTATAATGCCCCCGAGATTCATCCAAGCTGTCGTGTGTATCAGTAGTTTGTTCTTTTTCATTGCCGAGTAGTATTCATTATATGGACATATCACAGTGTGTTTATCCATTCACCCGTTGAAGGAAATTTGAGTTATTTACAGTTTCTGGCAGTTATGGATCGAGCTGCTTTAAACATGCATGTAGAGGTTTGCATTTCTCTAGGGTAAATACTTAGGAGCAGGTTTGCTGGGTCATAGGGTAAGTGTCTGTTTAACTTCATTAGAAATCGCCAAACTCTTTTCTAGAATGGCAGCACTATTTTGCATTCCCACCAACAGTGTATGAGGATTCAAGTGGCTCTATGCCCCTGTTAGCGCTTAGTATTGGCATTAGTTTTTCTATACTTTAAATTTTCATTTATTTACTTATTTATTGAAGTATACTTGATTTACAATGTTGTGTTTCTGGTGTACAGCAAAGCGACTCAGTTATATATATACATATTCTTTTTCATATTCTTTTCCATTATGGTTTATTACAGGATATTGAATATAGTTCCCTGTGCTATACAATAGGACCTTGTTGTTTATCTATTATATATATAGTAGTTTGTATCTGCTCATTCCAAACTCCTAATTTATCCCTCCCCACCTCCTTTTCCCTCTGGTAACCATAAGTTTATTTTCTATGTCTGTGAGTCTGTTTCTCTTTTGTAAATAAGTTCATTTGTATCATATTTTAGATTCCACATGCAAGTGATATATGGTATTTGTCTTTCTCTTCTGACTTACTTAGTATGATAATCTCTAAGTCCATCCATGTTGCTGCATATGGCATTATTTCATTCTTTTTTATGGGAGAGTAGTATTCCATTGTCTGTGTATACACACACACACACACACACACACACACACACACACACACATGTATATATCACCCATCTTCTTTATCCATTCATCTGTTGATGGACATTTAGGTTGCTTCCATGTCTTGGCTATTGTAAGTAGTGCTGCTGTGAACGTTGGGGTGAATGTATCTTTTCAAATTACAGTTTTCTCCAGATATCTGCCCAGGAGTGGGATTGCTGGATCACACGGTAGCTGTCTTTCTAGTTTTTTAAGGAACCTCCATACTGTTTTCCATAGTGGCTGTACCAGTTTACATTCCCACCAACAGTGTAGGACGGTTCCCTTTTCTCCGTACCCTCTCTGGCATTTGTTATTTGTAGACTTTGATGATGGCCATTCTGACTGGTATGAGGTGATACCTCATTGTAGTTTTGATTTTTTTTTTAATTAATTTATTTTTGGCTGTGTTGGGTCTTCATTGCTGTGCTCAGGCGTTCTCTAGCTGCACTGAGTAGGAGCTACTCTTCGTGACAGTGTGTGAGCTTCTTGTTGCAGTGGGTTCTCTTGTTGCGAGCACAGGCTCTAGGAACGCAGGCTTCAGTAGTTGTGGCTCGTGGGCTGTAGAGCGCAGGCTCAGTTGTTGTGGCACACGGGCTTAGTTGCTCTGCGTCATGTGGGGTCTTCCCAGACCAGGGCTCAAACCTGTGTCCCCTGCATTGGCAGGCGGATTCTTAACCACTGTGCCACCAGGGAAGTCCCTAGTTTTGATTTTAATAATTAGCAATGTTGAGTATCTTTTCATGTGTCTGTTGGCTATCTGTATGTCTTCTTTGGAGAAATGCCTCTTTAGGTCTTCTGCCCATTTTTTGATTGGGTTGTTTGTTTTTTTGTTATTGAGTTGTATGAGCTGTTTGTATATTTTAGAAATTAAGCCCTTGTCAGTTGCATCATTTGCAAATATTTTCTCCCATTCCGTAGGTTGTCTTTTCATTTTGTTTATGGTTTCCTTTGCTGTGCAAAAGCTTGTAAGTTTGATTTGGTTCCATTTGTTATATTTGCTTTTATTTCTCTTGTCTTGGGAGACTGATCTAAGAAAACATTCTTACATTTATGTCAGAGAATGTTTTGCCTGTGTTCTCTTCTAGGATTTCTATGGTGTCATGTTTTATATTTAAGTCTTTTTTTTTGTTTTGTTTTTTGCGGTACGCGGGCCTCTCACTGTTGTGGCCTCTCCCGTTGCGGAGCACAGGCTCTGGACGCGCAGGTTCAGCGGCCATGGCTCACGGGCCCAGCCGCTCCGCGGCATGCGGGATCTTCCCGGACCGGGGCACGAACCCATATCCCCTGCATCGGCAGGCGGACTCTCAACCACTAGCGCCACCAGGGAAGCCCCTATATTTAAGTCTTTAAGCCATTTTGAGTTTATTTTTGTGTATGGTGTGAGGGAGTGTTCTAACTTCATTGATTTATATGTGACTGTCCAGCTTGCCCAGCACCACTCGCTGACGAGATTGTCTTTTCTCCATTGTATATTCTTGCCTCCTTTGCCGAAGATTAATTGATCATAGGTGTGTGGATTTATTTCTGGGCTCTCTATTCTGTTTCATTGATCCATATGTCTGTTTTTGTGCCAGTACCATGTTGTTTTGATTACTGTAGCTTTGTAGTATAGTCTGAAATCAGGGTGGGTTATACCTCCAGCTTTGTTCTTTTTCCTCAGGCTTATTTTGGCAATTCTAGGTCTTTTATAGTTCCACATAAATTTTAGGATTATTTGTTCTAGTTCTGTGAAAAAGGTCATGGATAATTTGATAGTGATCGCATTTAATCTGTAGATTGCTTTGGGGAGTATGGCCATTTTAACAATATTCTTCCAATCCAGGAGCATGGGATATCTTTCCATTTCTTTGAATCATCTGTAATTTCCTTAATCAATGTTTTATAGTTCTCAGCACATAAGTCTTTCACCTCCTTGGTCAGGTTTATTCCTAGATATTTTTTATTTTTATTATTATTTTGCGGTACGCGGGCCTCTCACTGCTGTGGCCTCTCCCGCTGCGGAGCACAGGCTCCGGATGCGCAGGCTCAGCGGCCATGGCCCACGGGCCCAGCCGCTCCACGGCATGTGGGATCCTCCTGGACCAGGGCACGAACCTGCGTCTTCTGCATCAGCAGGCGGACTAAACCACTGCGACACCAGGGAAGCCCCCTAGATATTTTTTTTATGTGATTTTAAAAGGGGTTGTTTTTTACTTTGCCTTTCTGATATTTCATTGTTTGTGTAAAGAAATGCAAAAGATTTCTGTTTGTTAATCTTGTATCCTGCTACCTTGCTGAATTCGTTTATTAGTTCTACTAGTTTTTGTGTGGAGTCTTAAGGGTTTTCTGTATATAGTATCATGTTATCTGCATATAATGACAGTTTTACCTCTTCCCTTCCAATTTGGATACCTTTTATTTCTTTTTCTTGTCTGACTGCTGTGGCTAGGACTTCCAATACTATGTTGAAGAGAAGTGAGAGTGGGCATCCTTCTCTTGTTCCAGATTTTAGTGGGAAGGCTTTCAGGTTTTCACCATTGAGTCTTATGTTGGCTGTGGGTTTGTCATAAATAGCTTTTATTATGTTGAGATATGTTCCCTCTATACCCACTTTGGTAAGAGTTTTTAACATGAATAGATGTTGAATTTTATCAAATGCTTTTTTTGCATCTGTTGAAATGATCATGTGGTTTGGCAGTATTTTTTTATTTTAGCCATTTCAATAGGTAGGTAGTGCTATCTCAGTGGTTTTAATTTGCATTTCCTTAATAGCTAATGATGTTGGCCTTTTTAAAAAAATTTTATTTATCTATTTTTGGCTGCGTTGGGTCTTCATTGCTGCACACGGGCTTTCTCTGTGGCGAGCAGGGGCTGCTCTTCATTGCAGTGCACGTGCTTCTTGTTGCAGTGGCTTCTCTTGTTGTGGAGCACGGGCTCTAGGCACGCGGGCTTCAGTAGTTGTGGTTCACAGGCCCTAGAGTGCGGGCTCAGTAGTTGTGGCGCACTGGCTTAGTTGCTCCATGGCATGTGGGATCTTCCTGGACTAGGGCTCGAACTCGTGTCCCCTGCATTGGCAGACAGATTCTTAACCAATGTGCCAACAGGGAAGCCCTTTTCAAGTTTTTTTTCAACCAATTTTTAAATAAGTTGTTTTCTTACTGTTGAGTTTTGAGAGTTCTTTCCATATGCTGGATACAATTCCCTTGTTGAACATGTGACTTGCAAATAGTTTCTCCCAGTCTATAGCTTGTCTTTTTATCTCTTAAGTGTCTTTCACAGAGAAAAAGGTTTTAATTTTGATAAAGTCCAGTTTATCGATTTTTCTTCTATGGATGGTGCTTTTGGTGTCATGGCTAATTTTGCCTAATTTTAAGTCATGAAGATTTTTCTTCTATGTTTTCTTTCTTTTTAAAATTATTTTATTTATCTATATTTGGCTGCCTTGGGTCGTCGTTGCTGTGTGCAGGCTTTCTCTAGTTGTGGCGAGCAGGGGCTGCTCATTGTTGTGATGTGCGGGCTTCTCATTGCGGTGGCTTCTCTTTGTTGCAGAGCACAGGCTCTAGGCACGTGGCCTGCAGTAGTTGTGGCACATGGGCTCAGTAGTTGTGGCTCGCGGGCCCTAGAGCACGGGCTCAGTAGTTGTGCCGCATGGGCTTAGTTGCTCTGTGGCATGTGGGATCTTCCCAGACCAGGGCTCAGACCTGTATCCCCTGCGTTGGCAGGCAGATTCTTAACAACTGCGCCACCAGGGAAGTCCCATCTTCTATGTTTTCTTACAGAAGTTTTATAGGTTTACATTTTACATTTAGATCTCTGATCCATTTTGAGTTAACGTTGTGTAAGATGTGGGATTTAGATTCAGATTCATTTTCTTGCATATGGATGTTCATTTGTTCCAATACCATTTATTAAAAAGACTGTTCTTTCTCCCTTTGTGTTTAGACCTTTGTCAAAGGTCAATTTGTCATATGTGTGTGGATCTACTTCTGGTCTCTATTCTTTTCTAGGCCCTATGTCTGTATCCCTTTTCCTCTTGTTAGGTGCACACACATTTAGGATTATTATATCTTCATAGGAACTGACCCTTTCATTATTATGTAACATCTCTCTGTATCCCTGGTCGTTTTCTTTGCTGTGAAGTCTACTTTGTCTGATGTTAATATCTCAATTCGTTTCCCCTCTTCTCCCTATGCTGAAGAGTAGGATTTCAGTTTATTACTTTAACAATTTTTTTATAAGCCCTAAAGCAAAAGGCAAGTAATTCATCACCATTTTAATCTCTGAGCACTTTAGATTCAGTAATGATTCGGCTGTGGAGGCGGCAGGTGGGGGTGTTTCCCAGCCCATCACAGCTAGCAGGTGACGTCACCATGACAGCATAGTTGTTCACAATTATTCATATAATAATTGTTCACATAGAGGGCAGACAGCAGAAGCAAGAAGAACTACAATTCTGCAGCCTGTGGAAGGAAAACCACATTCACGGAAAGATAGACAAAATGAAAAGGCAGAAGACTTTGTACCAGATGAGGGAACAAGATAAACCCCAGAAAAACAACTAAATGAAGTGGTGATAGGCAACCTTCCAGAAAAAGAATTCAGAATAATGATAGTGAAGATGACCCAGGACCTTGGAAAAAGAATGGAGGCAAAGATGGAGAAGATGCAAGAAATGTTTAACAGAGACCTAGAAGAATTAAAGAACAAACACCTGGAAGAATTCAAGAACAAACAAACAGAGATGAACAGTACAGTAACTGAAATGAAAAATACACTAGAAGGAATCAATGCCAGAATAACTGAGGCAGAAGAACGGATAAGTGACCTGGAAGACAAAATGGTGGAGTTCACTGCTGCGGAACAGAATAAAGAAAAAAGAATGAAAAGAAATGAAGACAGCCTAAGAGACATCTGGGACAACATTAAATGCAACAACATTCGCATTAAAGGGGTCCCAGAAGGAGAAGAACAGAGGAAGGACCCGAGAAAATATTTGAAGAGATTGTAGTCAAAAACTTCCCTAATATGGGAAAGGAAATAGCCACCCAAGTCCAGGAAGCACAGAGAGTCCCAGGCAGGATAAACCCAAGGAAAACACACCAAGACATATAGTAATCAAATAGACAAAAATTAAAGACAAAGAAAAATCATTGAAATCATAAGGGGAACACGACATAACATATAAGGGAACTCCTATAAGGTTAACAGCTGATTTCTCAGAAGAAACTCTACAAGCCAGAAGGGAGTAGCATTATATATTTAAAGTGATGAAAGGGAAGAACCTACAACCAAGATTACTCTACCCGGCAAGGACCTCATTCAGATTCGACAGAGAAATCAAAAGCTTTACGGACAAGCAAAAGCGAAGAGAATTCAGCACCACCAAACAAGCTCTACAACAAATGCTAAAGGAACTTCACTAAGTGGGAAACACAAGAGAATAATAGGGCCTACAAAAAGAAACCCATAACAATTAAGAAAATGGTTATAGGAACATACATATCGATAATTACCTTAAACGTGAATGGATTAAATGCTCCAACCAAAAGACACATGCTCGCTGAATGGATACAAAAACCATATATATATGTATATGTATATATATATATACCATATATATGTTGTCTACAAGAGACCCACTTCAGACCTAGGGACACACACAGACTGAAAGTGAGGGGATGGAAACAGATATTCCATGCAAATGGAAATCAAAAGAAAGCTGGAGTAGCTATACTCATATCAGACAAAATAGACTTTAAAATAAAGAATGCTACAAGAGACAAGGAAGGACACTACATCATGATCAAGGGATCAATCCAAGAAGAAGATATAACAATTATATGTGCACCCAATATAGGAGCACCTCAGTACATAAGGCAACTGCTAACACCTGTAAAACAGGAAATCGACAGTAACACAATAATGGTGGGGGACTTTAACACCTCACTTACACCAATGGACAGATCATCCAGACAGAAAATTAATAAGGAAACAGAAGCTTTTAATGACACAAGAGACCAGATAGATTTAATTGATATTTATAGGACATTCCATCCCAAAACAGCATGTTACACTTTCTTCTCAAGTGTGCACAGAACATTCTCCAGGATAGATCACATCTTGGGTCACAAATCAAGCCTCAGTAAATTTAAGAAAATTGAAATCATATCAAGTACCTTTTCTGACCACAATGCTATGAGATGAGAAATCAATTACAAGGAAAAAAGCATATAACACAAACACATGGAGGCTAAACAATACATTACTAAATAAGCAAGAGATCACTGAAGAAATCAGAGGAAATCAAAAAATACCTACAGACAGATTACAACGAAAACACGACGATCCAAAACCTATGGCATGCAGCAAAAGCAGTTCTAAGAGGGAAGTTTATAGCAATACCAGCCTACCTCAAGAAACAAGAAAAGTCTCAAATAAACAATCTAACCTTCCACCTAAAGGAACTAGAGAAAGAAGAAGAAACAAAACCCAAAATTAGTAGAAGGAAAGATATCATAAAGATCAGAGCAGAAATAAATGAAATAGAAACAAAGGAAACGATAGCAAGGATCAATAAAACTAAAACCTGGTTCTTTGAGAAGATAAACAAAATTGATAAACCTTTAGCCAGACTCATCAAGACAAAGAAGGAGAGGACTCAACTCAATAAAATTAGAAAAGAAAAAGGAGAAGTTGCAGCGGACACCACAGAAACACAAAGCATCATAAGAGACTACTACAAGCAACTCTATGCCAATAAAACGGACAACCTGGAAGAAATGGACAAATTCTTAGAAAGGTATAACCTTCCAAGGCTGAACCAGGAAGAAATAGAAAATATGAACAGACCAATCACAAGTAATGAAATTGAAACTGTGATTAAAAATCTTCCAACAAACAAAAGTCCAGGCCCAGATGGCTTCACAGGTGAATTCTATCAAACATTTAGAGAAGAGCTAACACTTGTCCTTCTCAAACTCTTCCAAAAAACTGCGAAGGAAGGAACACTCCCAGACTCCTTCTATGAGGCCACCGTCACCCTGATACCAAAACCAGACAAAGATACAACAAAAAAAGGAAATTACACACCAATATCACTGATGATTGTAGATGCAAAAATCCTCAACAAAATACTAGCAAACAGAATCCAACAACACATTAAAAGGATCATACACCATGGTCAAGTGGGATTTATCCCAGGGATACACAGATTCTTCAGTATATGCAAATCAATACATGTGATACACCATATTAACAAATTTATGAATAAAAACCATATGATCATCTTAATAGATGCAGAAAAAGCTTTTGAAAAAATTCAACACCCATGTATGATAGAAACTCTCCAGAAAGTGGACATAGAGAGAAACTACCTCAACATAAAAAGGGCATATACAACAAACCCACAGCAAACATCATTCTCAATGGTGAAAAACTGAAAGCATTTCCTCTAAGATCAGGAAGAAGACAAGGATGTCCACTCTCGCCACTCTTATTTAACATAGTTTTGGAAGTCCTAGCCATGGCAATCAGAGAAGAAAAAGAAATAAAAGGAATACAAATTGGAAAAGAAGAAGTAAAACTGTCACTGTTTGCAGATGACATGACACTATACATAGAGAATCCTAAAACTACCACCAGAAAACTACTAGAGCTAATCAATGAATTTGGTAAAGTTGCAGAATACAAAATTTATTTATTTATTTATTATTATTTTTAAAAATTTATTTTTGGCCGTATTGGGTCTTCATTGCTGCACGTGGGCTTTCTCTAGCTGTGGCAAGAGGGGGCTACTCTTCATTGCGGTGTGTGGGCTTCTCATTATGGTGGCTTCTCTTGTTGTGGAGCATGGGCTCTAGGCACGTGGGCTTCAGTAGTTGTGGCTTGTGGGCTCTAGAGCACAGGCTCAGTAGTTGTAGTGCACGGGCTTAGCTGCTCCGTGGCATGTGGGATCTTACCAGACCAGGGTTTGAATCTGTGTCCCCTGCATTGGCAGGCGGATTCTTAACCACTGCGCCACCAGGGAAGCCCTGCAGGATACAAAGTTAATGCACAGAAATCTCTTGCATTCCTATACACTAACAACGAAAGATCAGAAAGAGAAATTAAGGAAACAGTCCCATTCACCATTGCAACAAAAAGAATAAAATACCTAGGAATACACCTACTTAAGGAGGTAAAAGACCTGTACACAGAAAATTGTAAGACACTGATGAAAGAAATCAAAGATGACACAAACAGATGGAGAACTATACCATGTTCTCGGATTGGAAGAATCAATATTGTGAAAATGACTCTACTACCCAAAGCAATCTACAGATTCAATGCAATCCCTATCAAATTACCAGTGGCATTTTTTACAGAACTAGAACAAAAAAGTTTTAAAATTTGTATGGAGACACAAAAGATCCTGAATAGCCAAAGCAGTCTTGAGGGAAAAAAACGGAGCTGGAGGAATCAGACTCCACGACTTCACACTGTACTACAAAGCTACAGTAATCAAGACAGGATGGGACTGGCACAAAAACAGAAATATAGATCAATGCAACAGGATAGAAAGCCCAGAGATAAACCCACGAACCTATGGTCAACTAATCTATGACAAAGGAGGCAAGGATACACAATGGAGAAAAGACTGTCTCTTCAACAAGTGGTGCTGGGAAAACTGGACAGCTACATGTAAAAGAATGAAATTAGAACACTCTCTAACACCATACACAAAAAATAGACTCAAAGTAGATTAGAGACCTAAATGTAAGACCAGACACTTTAAAAGTCTTAGTTGAAAACATAGTAAGAACACTCTGTGACATAAATCATAGCAAGATCTTTTTTGATCCACCTCCTAGAGTAATGGAAATAAAAACAAAAATTAACAAATGGGACCTAATGAAACTTAAAAGCTTTTGAAAAGAAACCTACAAACAAGACAAAAAGACAACCCTCAGAATGGGAGAAAATATTTGCAAACAAGTCAACAGACAAAGGATTAATCTCCAAAATATATAAACAGCTCATGCAGCTCAATATTAAAAAAACAAACAACCCAATCAAGAAATGGGCAGAAGGCCTAAATAGACATTTCTCCAAAGAAGACATACAGATGGCCAAGAAGCACGTGAAAAGCTGCTCAACATCACTAATTATTAGAGAAATGCCAATCAAAACTACAATGAGGTATCACCTCACACCAGTCAGAATGGCCATCATCAGAAAATCTACAAACGACAAATGCTGGAGATGGTGTGGAGAAAGGGAACCCTCTTGCACTGTTGGTGGGAATGTAAATTGATACAGCCACTCTGGAGAACAGTATGGAGGTTCCTTAAAGAACTAAAAATAGAATTACCATATGATCCAACAGTCCCACTACTGGGCATGTACCCAGAGAAAACCATAATTCAAAAAGATACATGCACCGCACTGTTCATTGCAGCACTGTTTACAGTAGCCAGGTCATGGAAGCGACCTAAGTGTCCATGTACAGGTGAATGGGTAAAGAAGATGTGGCACATATGTACAGTGGAATATTACTCAGCCATAAAAAGAAACAAAATTGAGTTATTTGTAGTGAGGTGGATGGACCTAGAGTCTGTCATACAGAGTGAAGTCAGTCAGAAAGAAAAACAAATACCATATGCTATCACATATATATGAAATCAAAAAAATGGTTATGAAGAACCTAGGGGCAGGACAAGAATAAAGATGCAGACGTAGCAAACGGACTTGAGGACACGGGGAGGGGGAAGGGTAAGCTGGGATGAAGTGAGAGAGTGGCATGGACATATATACACTACCAAATGTAGAATAGATAGCTAGTGGGAAGCAGCTGCATAGCACAGGGAGATCAGCTCGGTGCTTGGTGACCACCTAGAGGGGTGGGATAGGGAAGGTCGGAGGGAGGGAGACGCAAAGGGGAGGAGATATGGGGATGTATGTATATGTGTAGCTGATTCATTTTGTTATACAGCAGAAACTAACACACCATTGTAAAGCAATTATACTCCAATAAAGATGTTAAAAAAAAAGTACATATATACAATGGAATATTACTCAGCCATAAAATGGAATGAAATTAGGTCATTTGTAGAGAAATGGATGGATCTAGAGACTGGCATACAGAGTGAAGTAAGTCAGAAAGAGAAAAACAAATATTGTATATTAACGCATATATGTGGAACCTAGAAAAATGGTACAGATGAACCTGTTTGCAGGGCAGAAATAGAGACACAGATGTAGAGAAAAAATGTATGGACACCAAGGGGGGAAAATGGCAGGGGTGGTGGTGGTGGTGGGATGAATTGGGAGATTGGCATTGACACGGATACACTAATATGTATAAAATAAACTGTATAAAAAAGTAAATAAAATAAAATTCAGCAATTCAAAAATAAAAAGTATTACTGAAGTGTCTAAGGCAGGTACAGATTTTGTGATGTTGGTCAGCTTTTAATATTCATAACTTGTGATTTCTTTCCTTAGTTTAAATAAATATAATTTTCATACCTAAAAAGTAATAGTAATAATAATTATTCACATAATGGTTGTTCACAGTTATTTGCTTCTCACTCCTGGGAGAGGCTTCCACATCCTTACCCTGTGGAACTTAGGAATGGCCATGTGACTTGCTTTCAACAATGAGACGTGAGAGGAAGTGATATGTGTCAGTTCTAACCAGCAGCTGTAAGAGGCAGCTCATCGTTCACTGTCTGTCTTCTCCTCTGCCATGAGATGGGCAGTGTTGTGGGCATAAGGCTGTCCCAGTAGCCTGGTTCCTAGATGGAAGGTAACACAGAGCAGAACCACAGCTGAAAAGGGATGGACACAAGACATGGGCGAGAAATATAAGCCACCAAGATTTTAGTGTTGTTATGACAGTATAGGGGCCAAGCCCTGGGCCCAGTCCATTCTAAGCCTTAGGGTCCTACCCTTTTTTCCCATAAACAGGAGCCAGGAAAGGCACTTCCCCTAAATTAGAAATGAACAAATGTTGGAGAGGGGCCGACAAATGACTGGATTTAAAAGAGAAACTGCCCAGCTGTTGGCCCCTTGCCCTTGATGAAGCACGGTTTATGTTAGGCTCATCTGTTTTGGACCTCTTCTTCTACAGTTTAAGGATGTCATTGTCAGTTTCCCTACAGCAGGAGTGCTGAGTCCCAGTGCAGGTCTGTGCTACCTCCTCTAATACTGCATTGGGACACTACCGTTGACTCTTTGTAGCTCTCCTCGTAGCTGCCCCCTCCTCTTCCTATAAGGGCGCTAATCCCCTTCATGAGAGCTCTGCCCACATGACCTGATTATCTCCCAAAGGCCCCACTTTCAAATACTGTCACATTGGGAATTAGATTTCAACGTATGAATTTTGGGGAGACACAGGCTTTCAGTTCATAATAGTAGGTATTCCTTTTGCTGAGTGCAGCAGCACTCTAATTTAACATGGCTTGTGTATGCAGTTTTGAATATGGGAATCCCCTGAAACACCCAGACTGCTTCTCTGTAGTGGAATGAGGCTGAGACAGTTTAGCTCTGGGTGGGGATGAACTAATCCACTTATAGTTAAACCCAAACTAAAGAACCAAAGAGGTGACTTTCAGTTAACAGTGACATTTCATAATCCAAACCACACTTGGCGCTGTGTAAGCAGTCACTGCTGTGTCATTGGAAGGCTGTTTGTCTCAGTGGACTCACGGTTGATGGGTACGCCAGGAAGGGGCTGAGTTCTTTCTGTGCACCTCCTGATGGTTTCCTGCCCTGAGTTTATCCAACAGGACCCAGAACAGATAAAGATGCTTATGCTATACCTTGTTGGTGCATAGTGATTTTTTAAAAAAGAACTCCAATAGTCCACTATTGGAATGACTCATACCGTCCCTCAGCCATTCCTAGACTTCACTTCTGGTTGACTTTAATATCATTGATCTGTAGTTGTTGGCTGTAGAACAGTGTCAGTACACTGAATGCTGCTGCCCCTGAAGGCCCATCAGTTGCGTTTTAGATGTTTTTGAAGAGGGCATAGATTAAAGAGGAAGTCAAATATTTAATTCCTTAGGTGGGATCATCTGAAACTATGCCAATATTTTTTTTACCCAGTAACCTTGGCAGTATCACTTTGAAAGTACCCAGCAGCGTTTTTTAATGAGCCCTCTTGTAAATAATTTGGTACCCTTTTGAATAATTTAAGCTGGCAGGGTTCTGATTGCTATGATGTATTTTATTAGATACATATTTCTTTGCATAATTTCAGGAAAGTCAACAGAGGCTTTATCTTTATGTGACTCTTTTCCTATCTTATCCATTTTATTTCTAGGCACAGAGTTTATTAAGACTAGATTCTTAAAAAAGTAATAGCTTTATTGAGATATAATTTACTCACCATACAATTCATCTAGCATGTACAATTTAATGGGTTTTAGCATATTCACAGAGTTGTACATCATAACCACAGTCAAGTTTAGAACGTTTTCATCACCCCCAGAAAGGAAAAAACCTGTTAGCAGTCACTCACTCACTCACTCACTCACTCACTCCCTCCCCATTTCCTCCCATCCCACTCCTACCCACAGCCCTAGACAACTACTAATCTACTTTCTATCTCTATAGATTTCCTATTCTGGACATTCTGTACAATTGGAATCATACAGTATGTAGACTTTTGTGACTGACTTCTTAGTGTAATGTTTTCAAGGTTCATCCATGCTGTAGCATGTATTAGTACTTCATTCCTTTTTATTGCTGAATAATATTTCATTGTTCGTATGGATCACATTTTGTTTATCCATTTATCAGTTGATGGACACTTGGGTTGTTTCCTCTTTTGGGCTACTATGAATAATGCTGTGATGAACATTTGTGTACACTTTTTGTGAAGGTCTGGCTTTTTAGTGACTCAGCTGCCCTTTTAAATACTGGTGATACCATAGCTACATAGGAACCCTGATGGCCACCCCCTTTTAAAAATAATTAATTAATTAATTAATTTTTGGCTGCGTTGGGTCTTTGTTGCTTTGCTTGGGCTTTTCTCTAGTTGCGGCGAGCGGGGGCTACTCTTCGTTGCGGTGTGCAGGCTTCTCATTGCGGTGGCTTCTCTTGTTGTGGAGCACGGGCTCTAGGCGCGCAGCCTCAGTAGTTGTGGCTCGCGGGCTCTAGAGCGCATGCTCAGTATTTGTGGCGCACGGGCTTAGTTGCTCCGCAGCACGTGGGATCCTCCCGGACCAGGGATCGAACCCATGCCCCCTGCACTGGCAGGCGGATTCCCAACCACTGTGCCACCAGGGAAGCCCCTGGTGGCCCCTTGCTCGGCACCTCCTTTTTAAGGTAGGTGGCTTCCCCGGTCACACAGAGCTAGAGTGGTAGAGTGGGGCCTCTTGCTCCCATGTTCAGTGCTTTACTAAATGGTGTGGAAACACAAAGGGAGAGGAAGATCTAATTGTGTAATGCACATTTGTAAAAGCCTTGAAGGCTTTTTCTGTTTGCTGTTTCTTCTGTTCGTTACTTACAACAGTATGGTCTGGTCTGAAAGCCAAAGAACAAGTACTCACAAGTTAGAAGATCCCTCAGAGATTTTTTTAGTCTAATATCCTCATTATACAGATGAGAAAACCAAAGCCTAGAAAAAGTGATGTCATTTCTCACCCAAGATCACACTGTTGGTGGCAGGGTCTCTTCACTTCTCATCCCGGCCCTCGTGCCCCGATTAGGGTGAGCGTTCATTGCCCAGGAGCTAGGTGAAAGGCCGTGCTGAATCGTTTTGTCTTCTCTGATAGAATCCCGTCACGGGGCTGCTGTCAGCCAGTCACGAGCAGAAGGACGCCTGGGTGCGGGATAACATCTACAGCATCCTGGCTGTGTGGGGCCTGGGCATGGCCTACCGCAAAAATGCTGACCGCGATGAGGACAAAGCCAAGGCCTACGAGTTGGAGCAGGTAAGGCTGACTGGCAGCCGTGGCTTGGCCGCTCAGCACCTTTTCCTTGAACTGAAAAGCCTACAAGGAGGTAGCTGTGTGTGCAAAACAGTCTGGTACAGGCTTCTCCTCCATTTCTGCTATAGTATATTTTGGGGAGGCACTTTGGTGGTCTCAGCCTCTCATGTGTCTCTCCTTTTGAGATTTTTCCCTCCATAAAAAAACAACAAAAAATCGCACTGAATAGACATCCAAATTTCTAACTAGCTACATTTCTCTCACACGTGCTCTGTCAATTTTATACATACTTATATACAAGATGTCATTGTAAACTAATATGATAGTTTTTAAAGAGTCAGCACACCAGAACTACGCATTCCAAAGTGTATACTCTTTGGAGTAATCATGTTGAAAGGATATTTATCCAAACATTATTGCCACTGCTTAAAACATGTTTGGAATTTCCTTTAAAAATGCCTTTCAGTTTGAGTCATTCTAAAGCAGTCTTTTTAATTTATAGTCACCCTTTAATTTTGAACCACATTGGTGGTGTCCAATTTTTGTGCCTGTGTTACCATACAGCACAATGAGGACCTTTTATTGTTTTCCAAAATTAGAAACCAGCATACCCACCAAAGCGAAGACTTGCCCATCACTAAGTATGTAAGAAAATAATCTGCCCCTGAGCACAGGAAGTATTTTCAGAGTGTTTTGAGTAATAGCATTGAAGTAAGGAGCATTGATGTATAGAAGTATAGATCTCTTGGCATGAGAGCGTTTGGGATTTGTCTTTGATTCATCATTTCTCATTGGCTGGCACAGCCAGTGGATTGTCAGGTCCAGGGAGAGTTCTTACGGCCCAATTGGTGATTGTTTATAGCAACCAAAGTGGGCATGAGTGGCGGCAGCCTTGACAGCAGTAGGGAAGCTAAGAGAGGAAGCCTGTCTGTGTGAGCAAGGAAAGGACAGTCTGGATTTGACTAGGCATGCTGAGTATGAGGTAATGAAATCACCCAGTCTTGGAGGTAAGGCAAGAATGGGTAGTATTGAAAATGCACATAGGGACTTCCCTGGTGGCGCAGTGGTTAGGAATCCTCCTGCCAATGCAGGGGACACGGATTTGAGCCCTAGTCTGGGAAGAACCCACATGCCGCAGAGCAACTAAGCCCGTGTGCCACAACTACTGAGCCTGTGCGCTAGGGCCCGTGAGCCACAACTACTGAGCCTGCGTGCCACAACTACTGCAGCCCACGTGCCTAGAGCCTGTGCTCCGCAACAAGAGAAGCCACTGCATTGAGAAGCCTGCACATCACGACAATGAGTACCCCCCGCTTGCCACAACTAGAGAAAGCCCACACACAGCAACGAAGACCCAATGCAGCCAACAAATAAAATAATTAATTTATTAATTAATTAATTTTAAAAAAGAAAATGCATACAGCAAGCACTGAATGCTCCTCTAAGAACTTGGCTATTACATAAGTGAATCATTCATTTAACAGTGTAATAATTTGACATTCATGTCCTCCAAACTTCCTATCCTACTCTGACACAAAATCCAAGTAAACCCATGCCTGTCTATTCACACTCACATGCATGCGTGCGCATACACACACACACACACACACACACACACACACACACACACACACACACACACACACACACACACACACACACACACACACACACACACACTACCTCTCCTCTAAGCAATTTCTGATCTGGGTTAGAGTAGACTAGATTTGCCTATCTGTGACTGACAATAGAGAGGCACAAATAGGCCACATTGTTTGATTTGTTGAGTGTGGTTAATAACTAAAGAAGGCATCTCCCTTGATTGTGGAAAATAACACAGGATCTTCCAATGATCCTCAACAGGGACACTATTGCATTTGGGGCTTAGGCAGTACAGTTGTTATTGTGTGAGACTGTCCCATGAGTTGCAGGACATATAGTGTCCTTAGTCCTTACTCACTAAATGGCTGTAACTCCCACCCCCATCATGGTGACAATAAAAATGCCTCCACCCCACATTTCCAGATGCTCCCCCATCCCCAGGGATGGTAATGTCACCACCAGTTGGGAACCACTGTGCTTCTTCACAATGGAAAATAACTTTTCTTTATTTGAGGGGAAGTCGATTGGCAAATGTTTACGCTGCACACCATAGGAAATGTTAATTATAACTGTTAATTATATCTTTTAATTATGAGGTAATATTTTCTGCATCAAAAGAGTTTATGACATAAAGTGAGATTATACTCTAGACTCCTAGGATTTTAGAGATGGAAGAATCTGAAGGGTGATCCATTTCAGACTTTGGCAATTAACTTTCGTGGCCCTTCACTATGCCTTCCCCTGCAAACCATGTGCATTCTGTAAGAGAGGAGACGCTGAAGGCCCTGGGTGGGAACTTCTTTCAGCCAGGCTACTTTGACCTAAAAATATCCCATTCTCCAGCCACTTGTGAAGTAGTTATATAGAGTTTTTAATAGGACATATTAAGACCAGTCTTTCAGTGGGCCTGAATTGTGGAGCAAGTGGGAGGCAACACAATGTATTGACTAGGAGCTCAAACTCTGGAGTCAGAGGACCTGGGCCCTGTCCTTGCTCCCCATCCTGCCAGCGGAGAGACTTGAGCAATGTTGCTTCATCAGCCTCAGGTTCCTCATCTATAAAGTGGGGAAATAATAACACCCACCTCATAAGGGTGTTGCAAGAATTAGTGGGAATCCAGGTAAAGTGTTTTGTACAATACCAGGACAGAACGTCTGATTATCATAGTGATATTGATATTATTTATAATAATAATACATATTATTAAGAAACGTTGGCGGCTACTTGCATTTTGTAAGAACTTTACTCAGTGGTCCAGTAATGGTGTCACAAATGGCTATTTTGGCAAAGCATCATTATTTTGGGGCAGGCATGGTGGTGGACTTAATTCATCCTTAGTATAACAAAAATAAATTACTAAGAATTGTGATATAAAGCTCCAGGGTACTAGGCTTATAAAAATTGTCTTGCTAAAAGCAGGAGTCACTGGATTTCAGTGCCAGGAGGTACCATCTGGTCCAGCTCCTTTATCTGAGATAAGTCACTTTGTCAAGAATTTCTTTGTGATGCAGTGGATAGAAATAACCCAAACAATCAGAATGCATGTATATGCCTTCTCGGGGAAGGCTCCAGGCAGCACTGGCTTACCAGCCATGTGGTCAGGAGGTTGTTTTCATGGAGGTTGTTTTCATGTTTTCAATAAGCTGGCCTTATTACTGATTCCATTTTATGTCCGTAGAACGTGGTGAAACTGATGCGGGGTCTTCTCCAGTGCATGATGAGACAGGTAAGTGGAAAACGACAGATGTATTTTTGGGTCATCTGAGTGGGCACTTCATATTCATGGTGACAACTAACACTCTTAAAGTGTTCTGAACTTTTCTTCTCAAGATGAAGAGAAATTGAAAATATTTTGCTTACTTTCTCCTTTTAAAATTATCTTCAATAATTTTATTATGCTATAGAACCAGAGTCAAAGAATACTTTCTCAGAATCTCTTTTCAAGAGTTAACTTGTGTAAAAGGAGAATGTGCCCTTTTTTTTTTAACAGGGAAGAAAACGTTGTTTTTAAAAGCCACTCCTAGAAAGCCATGTACTGTTGTTTATTCTGTTGAGTTTATAAAGGGTTTCTTTTGAGTTGAAATGCTTGAGTTTTTAAAACTTGACATTGATATTATTGATATTTTCAGTGAGGGGTAAATAAAACAATTTGTTGAGCATGTACTGTATACAGAACATCATACTAGGATCTACACAGATCCCAAGATAAATATGATACAGTCCCGACCCTTAATTGGCACGTGCCTCATTAGTCTTCAAAGACGACATTGCTCTTTCCCTTTCAACATAAGGAAACAAGATTGGAAATTTAAAGAGGAAGAGGAGGTTCCTCTCCCTCCCCTCCTCCCTCCCTCTCATTGAGTTCCTACTGTGTGTCACAGCTCATGCTGGAGATATCAGACAAGGAAACCCTGCGGCTTGACCCCTCAGCCCTGCAGAGCTTGTTAAAATGGCGCTGGGCTCAGACATTTCTGGTGATGGGCAGGAAGAGTCCCCCGCACAGCCTCTCTGTGTGGTGCTCACTAGTGAACATCCATCCCCTGCCTTCCATCCCACTGGCTCCCAGAGGTAACAGATAAAAGGTCTAGATCCAAGAGATTGACCTTTGCCAGCCATGAACCCCTTAGCTGCGAGCAGCCGACTTGCTTTCTCAGGTGAATAAAGTGGAGAGGTTCAAGCACACTCAGAGTACCAAGGACAGCCTGCATGCCAAGTACGACACCGCCACCTGCAGCACCGTCGTGGGCGACGACCAGTGGGGCCACCTCCAGGTGGATGCCACCTCCCTCTTTCTCCTGTTTCTGGCCCAGATGACTGCCTCCGGTGAGCCAGGGCTGATTGACCTCATTGTACTGGGAGTGACCATCCAGAAGGGGGCGGGGAGGGGCAGGCATTGATCAGTATTCAAAATAAGCTATTTCTGTAAAGAAAAAGCATGCTTCTTTTTGCGTTGCATTATGTGCGCTACTCTGTGGCTCTGTTGACAGTCAGCCTCCTGAACCCTTGCAGAACGAGGGCTGTTGCACCAGCTCTGTCAGCATCTCACTGGTTGATCCCAAAGCTTCCTTGCTGTCTCTGTCGCCTAATTATTGGACCAACCTAGATCAGATCTACGTTCAGCAGTTCAAATATCTGCAGACGGTGTCATGCTCCATTTTAGAGTTTTCTTCTCCCGGAGTAGCAGGCCCTTCAGCTCTTCCTCTCACTACCCTGTCACCCTCTTTAGACACACCCTCGTTTATCCAAATTATAAACAAACAAAATAATTTCTAGAAGTCAGCAGTTTGCCCAGAGTTGTCTTTCAGTCCATAGCACCCATGCTGTGAGTGGGCCAAAAACTCCTGGGTGGTGAGCATCGTTCTCGTTGAAGCCCAAGCTGTTGGCTTTCATGGAGGCCTGGACACCAGGCCTCCCGAGCTCCAAGCTGCTGCCCCGCTCTGTGCACCAAATAGCCTCAAGTTAGGTCACTTAGCTGCTGTGTCTCAGAGTTCTTATCTCCAGTCCCCTAAATTCACGCTCCTGAGCTAGAGGCTTCCCATTTATTTCAGGCTGCAAATGTGAAACTCTAAAAATAGGAGAAGTCAGTAAATAATACTGTTATGGCTTCGTGAATAAACCAGGCACTTTAAAAAATATGTTTTGGTTATGAAAGTTAACGTGAGCTCACTGTAGATATTTTGGAAAATATAATGAAATACATAGAAAAAAAATCTCACTGCCAACTTTCATTCGAATGTGTCTCCTCCAAGTTTTTTTTCCTATGCATTTTAAAAACATATTTAAGGTCATACTATATGCATAAATATAGTCTTTTTATTACATAGCATTATAACTTAACCATTTGCCCCTTGATATTACAAGCTGTTTATAAACATAATTTTAATGACTTTATCAGTGGATATTCCATAATTAGTTTGACTATTCCTTTATTCTTTTTTTTTTTGCTATTATAACTATGTTGCAGTACCAACTTTGACCCCCATCTCTATTTGCTTCCTTCCCTTAGTTAGATATCATTCAAAGGCTACTCATACTTATCGCTAAATTGTTTTCAGAGCAGTTTACTAGTTAAACTTCCCCCAGTGATGTTAAGGGTGCATATCTTACCATACCCATACCAGCTTCAAGAATTCATACTTTAAAAATACATGTTGGGGGCTTCCCTGGTGGCGCAGTGGTTAAGGATCCGCCTGCTGATGCAGGGGACACGGGTTCGAGCCCTGGTCCGGGAAGATCCCACATGCCGCAGAGCAACTAAGCCCGTGCGCCACAACTACTGAGCCTGCTCTCTAGGGCCCGCGAGCCACAGCAGCTGAGCCCATGTACCTAGAGCCCATGCTCCGCAGCAAGAGAAGCCACCGCAACGAGAAGCCCGTGCACTGCAACAAAGGGTAGCCCCCGCTCACTGCAACTAGAGAAAGCCCACATGCAGCAACAAAGATCCAGCTCAGCCATAAATAAATAAATTAATTAATTAAAAAAAATAAAAATACATGTTTGAACTCTGCTCAGTATTCTGTAATAACCTAAATGGGAAAAGAATTTGAAAAAGAATAGATAGGTGTATATGTATAACTGAATCACTTTGCTGTATACCTGAAACTAACACAACATTGTTAATCAACTATACTCCAATATAAAATAAAAATTTAAAAAATCCAACAGGAGAACCAAAAAAAAAATAAAACATGTATTTGTCATAACCAGTTATGCATTCAAAGACCCAAGCAAAAAACCAGCTCTCCTGGTCACTGCCTGCTTTAACACGTTGATGTAGCCGCCTGGGCAGATCCATGAGGTGAAAAGCCATCTCCTGTAGTTGAGGGCTCTACTTTCCCCATCTGCCATTGGGGAAAAGTACCCGCCCTTTGGCTCACTCAAAGATAAGACAGTGGTTGCTCTGGGCTAAAATGCTTGCTTTGTGGAATCTTCTCTGCACAAATGCAACACATACCCGAAAGCCCCACATCTTCTCTTTCGATCCTTTCTACTCCTAGGCACACACACAAAAGTGGAGCCATTCTTTCCTTCCTCCCTTCCCTCCCCCCATCCTTCCGAGATTAGACATTAACTGTTACAGTTTACTTCATACTTAATTTTTGATGCCCTAGTAAGAAAAATGAAAGTGAGGGTAAAAGGATTTATTTCCTAGTGTAATATTTGTAATTTGTAATTGGCAGCTCTCTCTTCACAACGTAATTCCGTTAACTCCATTGTTTGTTTTTCTTTACTAGGCTTACGTATTATTTTCACTCTTGACGAGGTGGCCTTCATACAGAATCTTGTTTTTTATATAGAAGCTGCATATAAAGTCGCTGTAAGTGTCAAACCCAGTGTTTTTTTTTTCAGGTGTCCCAGTGTCAAAAATAATAAAAATCATACAGCTCTTTGAGGGCCAGGCTGTTTGGGGCTGACCAGAAGTTAGCAAGATTAGAGCTATAAGATTACGTCACCTCTGCACACAAAGTGCACGTTTCTGTCCAGGAGCTCAGTTGGGGAGCTTCTGTTTTTGGAATGTGCCATATGCTCTCTTTGAATCCATCACGCTTATTTTAAATAAGACTCTAAAATGTCCTGTGGCACGTCCACAGGCCAGCCTGAATCAGGATGAAGGGCAACACCGCAGGAGCTGCGGTGCCGTGGGGATCACCCCAGGCAGCCCACAGGTAGGAGGCTGGAGCCAGATGTGTGCCCTGGGCCAGGTGTGTGCGGGTGTAAATATGTAGAAACTCAGTTTCTCCAGGCTTTTGTCTGCTACAGAGAGTGGAGCCTGACACTTGTAGAGAACAGCTACACTGCAAAGCTGAGCATAAGAGCAGTAAGGAAAGGGTAGAGTTTGTTTTTTTTCTAAAAAGCCATTAAAGCAAGGATCAGCAAACTTTTTCTGTAAAGGGCCAGAGAGTAAATTTTTTCAGCTCTGCAGTCTCTGTTGCTGCTACTCAACTCTGCCATTGTACCACAAAAGCAGCCATAGGCAACTCGTGAACTCGTGAACGTGGCTGTGTCCCAAATAGACTTTATTTACAAAAAACAGGTGGCAAACTGTTTTGGTCCAAGGGCCGTAGTTTGCTGACCCCAGGTCTAAAGTGGCGATTCTCAACCACGGGCAGTCTTCCCCTCCCAGGGGACATTTGGCAATGTCTGGAGACGTTTTTGGCTGTCACTCTGGGGAGAGTGCTACTGACATCCAGTGGGTAGAGGCCAGCGATTCTGCTGAACATACTAAGTGCACAGGACAGCTCCACACGGCAGAGAATGATCAAGTTCCAAATGTCAGTGGTGCTGAGGTTGACAAACCCTGGTCTAAAGAAACTTGGGAAGTCTTTGTGGCAAGGGCGGGACTTTAGCTGGACCTTGGTGGATGAGTAGGGTTTGGATTGGCAGAAGGGAGGGAAAAGGGTGTGGGAGTAGCAGGAACAATAACAGGCAGGAACAGGCTGTGAGCATGGGAACAGCTTGGGGAAAGGGGTGCAGAGTGAAGGAGTATTCTTAGGGTGAAAGCTGAGTACTTAAGAATAGTAGAAAGTAAAGTCAGCTTGTGGACGTGCAGGAGGTGGGGCTGGATAATAGAGGTATGGCCATGCAGAGAGAGAGATTTGAACGTGATCCACTAGGGAATAAACAGGTCGTCATTTTAGACTCTTCTGCTGGAGAGTGAGCTGATCAAAGCAGTTTTGAAGGATGAGTCAGTCCCTTGGCTCCAAGGTTGGAGTGAGGACGGGTTGGAGCGGAAAGGCCCAGCTGTGAGGAGTCCTGAAGGGAAGGGGTCCTGGGGCTCAGCAACAAGGCCTGCTTGGCAGGGAAGAGTCTGAAGTCACTCTCGTGTGTCTAAGTCTAAAATTTCTCATTTTGAAAATGTTCATCTTTCTCTGTAATAATAAATGCCAGAATTTTGGCATTGGTCCTGTTCTTCTTGGGTTGCAGCCTTTCAGTAGTGCATATAGCATTATTTCAAAACGGTATCCAGTGCTTGGGTTTCTTCAGTGAAAATATCAACTATAAAAGTTAGGTATGCATGTATCAAGTCCTCTATGTGGACGGGCTGTTCTAAGCCAGTTCCTATTAATTTGTTTCAAAATACCAGGAAAGTCCAGTATTCTGAGCCTCAGTTTTGACTTTGGCTTCTGTTAGTTGCTGAGCATTTTTTTCCCAAGAGGTAATGTTAAAAGCAGGTATTAAATTATTTTAAGTGGTTTGGTTGGCTTCACCTAGTTATAACCCATTTGTTAAAGTTTCTTTATTCCATCTTACAATTTAATACAAGTTCAAACGTGTTAGATAAGTAAAGGGCAGCCTTTTATTTTAAGATAAAATGTTCTGGTCTCTACAAATCAAGAGTTTCTTACAAATTACTAACTTTAGAAATAAGAAAATTGAGAGTGTCTTTGTATGCATTTTTGTTCCACTTGAGTATTTACTTCCAAAAGTCTACCCAGAGGTCAAATGAACTGAAATCGAGAAAGAACACAGCTCGAATATGTAAAGCCATGAATTTAGTAGCCTTCGAGAAGAGAGATTCATGTTTCTTCATGCCTGCAGTGACGTGAACGAATCATTTTTCCATAGCACTTTTCATATACCTCTTTTTCCCTTTTTCTCCCGCAGGATTATGGAATGTGGGAACGTGGAGATAAGACCAATCAGGGCATTCCAGAACTGAATGCAAGCTCTGTAGGAATGGCCAAGGTGACAGTCTCGTCCTGTTTGTTCTTCCTTCTGTGCGTCTGTAACTGCTTTGCTTTGGTTCTCATCGTTAGGGGTTTGGATTTGATCTGATAAGCATATTTTTCAAAAGTCAGCAAGTATGGAATTCAAGTGGCACATGTACCCCAGCCAACTGAAATTATAGGTAAAAAAATGTAGGTTTCTTACACCGAAATCTGCGTGTACCTGAAAATAAGTGCATTCCCTCCTTACTATCCATTGTTATCACCCACACATCTAAGCTCTTGCTGTTGTCGAAGAAGCTGGATGTGTGATGTCCAGTCTTCTTTTCTGGGTCATAAAGGGGCTGAAGAATATGATCACTTTGTAGGACAGGGCTCACAAGTTTAAAAGTCTACAGGGTCAGGTCAGGCGAGTAATATAAACAAGTGAAGCCGGCCAGATAGAAAAATATCAGGGGGTACTGAGGACGCTGCAAACTTTCTCTGTAGGTATTCTAATTCAAAATCATTTAAAAAACTTCCTCAGGCCAAACAAGACATGCCTGTAGGGCAGATTCAGCCCGCTGGCCACCAGTTGACATGTCTTGCCCTAGACATTTAGCACGCCTCCTCCCTCCCCTCTTCCTCAAGACTGAAGCATAATTTTAGACAGAATAAAGACTCCAGAACTAGAATTCTTAAAGCAACAATAAATTTGCTCTGTTAAGGTCAACTGACAGAAAACATACTTAATACTAAAAAAAGTTAATATTTTTGAGTGCCAAATATGCTAATGTTAGAAGTCAACCGCTAAAATAGGTGAAAGAAAAGCCGCCCATGAATTTAGCCCTCCACCCCTTACACACACAAAGCTGTGTTGTTAATGTTTCATTATTGGGTAGAATAGTAATTTCATTTTGGGAAATGGTTTTCTGTTTTCTCTTTCTTGTTCCTGCAGTGAGCAGCAAAACACAGGAAAGCTCTTATCCACTGAAAATAAGGATAGAACACGAGTATAAGACACTTTAGTGGATTTTAAAGATTTGTTTTACCACGTTTGGGAAAACATATATGCTAGATTGCTTAATGAAAAAGGGGTGCCAGATGTGGGAGTGTATGTGTACTAGCAAGAAAAAGTAATTCATACCTGTGCTTGTAGGCAGCCCTAGAGGCAATTGACGAACTGGACCTTTTTGGAGCCCATGGAGGTCGCAAGTCCGTGATCCACGTTCTGCCCGATGAGGTCGAACACTGCCAGGTAATGGCTCAAGGCTCTCACGTTCCAGAGAGTAGGGAAGGAGACTCATGAAGTGGAAGACTTGGGCTCCAGTTCAGATCCTCACCTTCCTAGCTTGATGGGACTTGGCTTCTTTGAGTTTCAGTTCCCTCATCCATAAAATGGGCATACTGGGACCTTCTCCTCCTGCTGCACAAGGTGGTCACAAGGATCAGAGTAAATCAACTTAGCTTGTCAGAGTACTTTGTAAACCAGAAAATACTGTGCAAACATAAGACACAGTGATGATGTTGTATATGGAGTCAATAATCAAGGCAGCCTTGTTTCGTTGGAGGCAAAATCGGTTGTATGTTTTTTGAGCATGTAGGTGGTTTTCTCTCAGGTTTATTTCATGAGGTCCCCAAATTGGATGACTAGCAGGCAGGAGTTCACTTGGGGAGGGAGTGGGAATGGGCAGAATGGATGGTGGAGGAGAGATGATATGGGAGAAATGGCAAATCAGTAAAATCTCCCTGAAATACCCGTCAGAGAAAGGTGTGATTTGATGCAGATTAGGGGACTCCATTTAGCAGACAGTAGGTCACCAGTTGCTGACACATCAGCAAACTCTTATTTAGTGAGGGCTTACCGCATGCCAGGTACTGTGCTAGGGCTGTGGGAGTGAGATATATAAAAACCTGTAAGCAGAGCGCTTCCGGTGGGAGTGTGTGTTTCAGGCAGAGAGCCGAGGGAGAGTGACTAGTTAAAGAACTGGGCTTGGGGGTCATTTGGCTATAGAAAATGAAGCTTTGTTCTGAAGCTGAAGGGCTCCCCCCCATATTTAACTCCTTCTAGCTCTTTCCATTTCCCTCCATTATATAGTCCTTAATGGGGAGTCTGCTATTTCTTTGGGTGTGGTTTAATAAAGTCAAGCTGGTATGCATCTTAATAGATGTGTAGTCCCTAGTAGAGATTGCATGAGCTCTGTAGCCAGCTGGACCTGGGTTAGAATCCTAGCTCTGTCGCAGACTGGCTGCATGCATTTAGGCATGAGTCTCTGTGTCTCAGAGTCCTCACGTGTGAATTGGACATAGTTCTCGAATTCCTTCATATAGAAGATTTAATAAGCTTATGTTTGCAGGGGTCTAGTCCCATGTCTATACATGTTAGATCTCAGTGTTAGCTCTCTTCCCTTCCCAAACTTTTCTTTATAATTTCACCTTCCTTTAGTTTACAGTGCCTAATCCAACCACCTTATAATTGAGGCCATATTATAGTGCCACTAAGTAACCCGTTCTTTCTAGGACTAAACTAATTCTGTTTTGACTAAACCATTTTGCCTGTTCATGTGGTCTTTTGAATTTGACTCCTTTAAGTAGTTCCTGGGTCACCCAGTCCAACCGGTCACATTCCACAGAAGCCAGACATTTCTTTGGCCTGGTCCCATATGTGTGTTCTTCTCTGTCTCTTATCTTCACAGCCAGGACACGCTAGCCTACTGACAAGGTAGTCCTTAGTCCCTTCCCTGCATGTCCTAAAGGCCCAGCGAAGTCAACAGAAGGCACGAAAGGAAGGGGGACAAACAGTTCTCAGCATGGGCTCCAGGCGTACTACTGCTCTCCCCAGACCCCTTTTCTCCTGCAAGGAGCAGGAAGCATTGGCTGGGTAGGCGAGGTCGCCCAGCAGGGGCCATGTTGGTAGGAAAAAGCTCTGCTCAAAATTGGCAAACTCATTCAAATGTTCCCTTGGGGTAAAGTCGTCGTTTCTAGATACTGTATGTAACTATTAGTGCTTCCGAGGTTAAAGCCACCTGTTTGTTTTTCGTTCAGTCTATTCTGTTCTCCATGCTGCCAAGAGCATCGACATCTAAAGAGATTGATGCTGGACTTCTGTCCATTATTTCTTTCCCGGCCTTTGCAGTGGAAGATGTGAACCTTGTGAATGTGACCAAAAATGAAATTATTTCCAAGCTCCAGGTAAGCATTGGTCACACTGGTGCCCTTCTGTCCTGTGTTAAGTGCCCCTTTCAGACAGTGACGTGGAGCAGCTCACCCAGGCCTCGGTTCTCCATGAGATCAGTTGCTCAGTATCTAAGTCGACTCATGATTGAGGTTTCCAAAGCTGAGTCTGGATAAGTCTTGGAGTGATCAGTGCCTTGGTTCTCTTTCTAAGTAGCAGAGCTTCAATTCAAGCTGGCACCTTTAAACCCCAATTCGTATCACTCCCGTACTTCTAAGGCAGAGCTTCTTAACCCTTTAGAGATCCCAGACAGACTCTTTTAAGAATCTCTTGAAAGGTAAAGTCCCCGCCAGAAAAAAATGTACATGTCCCAATATCCTGAAACTTTACACACAATTTCTGGGGACTTGGAGATCCCAAAGTTAAATTGAGGTTAAAAAAAATCCCCGCTCCAGGGTGAAATGCAGCAACTATGACACATGACACCAAACTGAGAAGGTTACGCAGTACTCCAGCCAACTGAAGTTATCAGTAAAATGATTGAAGAATGTAAGTTTCCTAAACTGAAATCTGCATTTGATGATCCTACTTAGATTCGGTGAAAAATGCTTTTAGCCTTTGGAAACAAAGGGGTAAAGGGTCTCCAACCATATCCCCCAAAGAAGGCACTGTCTCAGTTAGGGGCCAGTGGAGAAAACAGAACCTCTTTAATTTGTGGAAGTAGGCAGGGAATTAATGTAGGGAATGAAGCGTTTCAAGGGGAGCAGTTCAAGACCGGGCCTCCCAGGATGCCCCAATCACTACAGGGCTGGCCACTAGGAGCGTGCCTGCCTCCATGGCCAGTGCTAGAGCAGTGCCACTTACTTAAGAAATTGGGCAGTGGACACCCAAAACTGCGATCCAGGGATTAGGGAGGCAGATTCAGAGAGCACTGCCACTGTCCTTCTTTCCTGACCCCCAAGAAGCTGGAGAGGAACACTGGAGCCTGCAGCAGGAAAACCAGCAGCGATGGCCCTAAGCCACAGGGAGCCCTGCCACCTCCCTCACCTACTTCTTGCCAGGTGCAGGCTTCTTTGCATCCGGAGCCTAACTGCGAGGAGTCTGGAATGTCCTGTGGCTTTCCAGTCTTTCCAGTAGAAGCAGTCCAGTCAATCCACGTATCTGCCTTGGTGGCTTCTCCAAGCAGTAAGGGCCCCTTTGCATCTTTGCACGATACAGCAAATCAGAATGAAAGGATGGTCATTCAGTGAACTATCGGTAATTAATCTCTCAGCCCTGACTGCCACTCTAATGGAAGGTTTTGGCATTCCCTTCCAAGCACTGATCAAACCTGAATTTACTTTGCTTATTACTTAAAAATAAGTTTTTGTACTGATAGCAAAGAGCATTTGGTACCCATTTTGTTACTAAAAGATTCATGGGAAAGGGGGTGAAGGGCTGACTTGAATCAAAGAGGCAAAGAAATTCTGTTTCATCAAATGCATCTTTTTTCTTTATCTTCTTAGGGGCGTTATGGATGCTGTCGCTTCCTTCGAGATGGTTATAAAACCCCAAGAGAGGTTGTATTTAAAGATTGTTTCTTCTGATTCCTTAACTGCTTCATATCTAAGTTGCCACTGTGGTGTTCTCCCTCTGTTGATTATAAAATTTACATGTTGGAATATAAAACTTACATGTTGGAATATTGGAAGCAAGTCTTAATTTTGGAGTCAGCAAGCTGGAGTTAGGCAATAGAATAGTAAGATCATCTGGAGGACGGCAAGCTGGTGGTTTAAAACCAGCTTTTAGACAAGGACAAACAGTTCTGTGGCTCACACGTGTTTTTAAAAGGCTACCTGTGGCCTCCTTGGGTTCCTTTGCCATAGTGACTGATATAATGATATCAATAAAACAGATAGTCTGCCCGGCACTGTGAGAGGCAAATTGCTATTTATTTGTTATAGAGATATAGTAAGCTTTAAATAATAAACTACCCAGGAGTGTTGTGTACATTTGATTTACTTTTCTGAAATGTTACCATGGAAAACTGCCAAAAATAGCATCTCCCCATTATAGCAGAATCCTAATTATGCCAGCCTCAAAGCTGCATTGAATCAGAAAGCAGGGGACACCCATTGAGGTACAATGGTATTATGTATGTAATCTGACATTACCTTTTAGAGGGTTTACCTGTTTGGTTCCAGGACCCAAACCGATTGCATTATGACCCTGCTGAACTCAAGCTCTTTGAAAACATTGAATGTGAATGGCCTGTGTTCTGGACTTATTTCATAATAGATGGGGTCTTCAACGGTGATGCTGTTCAGGTGAGAAAATGCTGGGTGTTGTGTTGGTAATCAGCATTTTCATTCCACTGGTGTGCTGATTATTATTAGAACATAGGGTTATGCAGGAATTCAGGGCACTGTGTCAGTTATCTGTCACTGCTTAACAAACTTTCCTAAAACTTAGTGAATTAAAACAACAGCTATTTTGTTTGCTTATTATTCTGCAATTTGGGCAAGGCTCAGCAGGGACAGGTTTTCTCTGCTTCACCTAGTGTCACCTGGGATGGGTCAGTGGGGCTGGAGGATCTACATCCGAGATGGCCTCCCTCACATGGTTGGCAGCTTGTTGGCCCAGACCTTGGTTCTCCACGTAGCTAGCTTGAGCTTCTTACAGTATTGCAGTCTCTGGACAGTTAAGCTTTTTACATGGTGGTCATCTTCTCCCAGAATGCGAAAGCAGAAGCCGCCAAGCTTTCTTAAGGTTTAGGCCTGGAACTGGCAAAGTGTCACATCTGTTGCATTCTGTTGTTTAAGGGCTGTTGTTGCCAAACCAGGTTTGTTTTGCCAGAGAGCAGCAAGCAAGCCAAAACGCTGTGATGCCGAGGTTTGCAGCAAACAGAGGGTTTATTCGCAAGGCAGCCATGCAAGGAGAAAGTCTCAGGTCTACCTGAGCGAAGGCAAGGGGCTCGGTGTATTTATGGGATAAAGAATAAAGCAGCAGGGCGGTCTGAGGCTGGGGAAAGGTGATTGGGAAAAGGTGCAGTAATTGTCATTCTGCCCAAGTGTAACTAGGCTACAGGGTTCTGCATGTTCCAAAATGGAGGTGCTTAGCATGCTCTGAGGGTGGAGTTTTCAGCCCTCTGATGCCGAAAGGTCAGCGGACACTTGGGCATGCCCAATTGGAGGGTCAGTGGTCCTAACCAGTCTTAACCAGCTCAGTTGGAACCAGACACAGCTGACTCCAAGTTCCTAGACAACAACTCGGGCAAACATCTTATTATTCAGGCAAAGTGCTGCTTGGAGGACTTGCAAGTCTTAAAAGGACTTTGATTAGTGAAGGCAGGTTACAGGTAAAATGGATTTGACTAATGATTACGCTTGGTTTCAGTCCCCCCTATCTTTTTTTTTTTTTTTTTTTTGCGGTACGCGGGCCTTTCACTGTCGTGGCCTCTCCCGTTGCGGAGCACAGGCTCCGGACGCGCAGGCCCAGTGGCCGTGGCTCACGGGCCCAGCCGCTCCGCGGCGTGTGGGATCTTTCCGGACCGGGGCACGAACCCGCGTCCCCTGCATCGGCAGGCTGACTCTCAACCACTGCGCCACCAGGGAAGCCCCCCCCCGTCTTTTGATCATTCCTCCATCTTAAGGGAAGAAGAGAGATTACCACTCTGGATACTTCCTGCCGATAAGGGGCATAGACCCACCTAGGGCTTGTGAAATGAAACTGTTTAGCCCTCATTTGAAAATATTCGCTTGTTCCCAGTTTCAAGTTAACATTTTGATCCCAATAAACAAATACCACCTATGTGCCAGCTGTCAAGGCATCCATAGGCCCAAGATGGGTAAACCATAGACAGAGCTGTAGCCTGAGGGGGCACATAGGATGCCACACATTGTTAAAACTTAGGCTCTTATTTTTAGGGATTTTATATAGGATAAGGCAGGGATGAAGTGTCTTACCTTTTTCCATATTGGAGTGTCTTGATCATTATCAGTTTGGCTGAAACAATTAGATATTAAATATGGAAGGGACACAGGCTGGGAAAAGTAAGTATGGTTTCTATAATATCCTGGCCATGTAGAACCTTGACAAGGGTAGATGCCAGGGTCATTTTTTTTTTTTTAATCTGAGGACACAAGGAGAGGACCAAATTTCGACTTAGGATAAAACAGGTGACAGGAAATTCTCTGTTGATTAGCCTAACCCAATATGTTACATCTGAGGGCCTTTTATCGTAAGTCATTCAAGGGGAGGGCCCTCCATAAAGGCTGGAGGACTAGGAGGCGGGGGTCGTCGGGGGCCACCAAACAGGCTTCCACACACAGGTTTTGTTGTTGCTGCTGTTCTTTTCAGACCAGCAGTGCTTTTGCCATCCTTAAGGGTACTCTTAGCTAATGTCTTAATTAATGTGTCAGCCTCCTAACTGGTCTCCCAGCCTCGCTTCCTGCTGTTTCTCCACACCATTGCCAGTGATCTTATTAAGAAAGAGACTATGCTACTGCTTTGCTTAGAAGCTTTGAATGGCTTCCTGACTGCTTTTGGGATGAGGTACAAGCTCGTCACACGTTTTGTAGGATCCCATAAGATCGGGCCCTCGTTTTCACCAGTGTACCCCCAATTTCTTGTTACTTATTTCCTTTCTTGAGTTCTGTAATCCAAGCACATGGAAACTTTTTCAGTCCTTTGAGCAGGCCATGCTGTCTCTCCCCTTCTCTCAAATGCCCTTTCAACCCCCAACTTCCCCTCCCTCCTTCACGTGATTCGTTTTAAGTGTCTCTTCTTTCAGAAAGCCTAAAAGCTGGGTCAGGTGCCCCTTTTATATGCCCCACGGTTCTTATAACAGCTTGGCACCTGTAACAGTATTTCCCACTTAGTTGTCAAAGGACCCTGGTAGAGGTGGTCTCTCTCCAGTTCACTGGTGTATGCCCCACGCCTAGTACATAGTAAGTACTCAGTGAATATTTGTTAATGCAGCATTCATTTGTTCAGACAGATTTCTTTAGCATTTGCTGCCGTGCATACTTTGGTGAGCAGAACAGACCTGTCCTCATGAAGTTTACGGGGCTGACAAACTCAAACACTCCTGTTTTTTTAATCTGTTCAGATCTCATGTTCTGGGGTAGGATATGCAATCTAAGATTCGTTTTAGTTTTTGAAAGCTGCTTCTATTGAGGAATGCAGAGGTGTTTCAGAAGCGGCAGTAAATTTCAAATATTAATGTTCCCTCTTTGTTGATTCTCACTCTTATGCTTCAGTGATTATCTCGGTTCTTAACGTTTTCTGTCTTTTTATCCCAAGACTGAAAGATCTCAAAAAGATTGAGTTGGAATTTCAATTATGAACAAGCTTGAAAATTATCAGAAACAACAACAACAACAAAAAAGCTAAGGAGACAGAAAAGCCTGTTTAGTACCTTATTTTGTAGGTCTCACAGAATTTACTTCTCTTAGCCCCCTGTGCTGTCTCTTCCAGTTGCTGCCCAGTCACATTTTAAAGTGATGCACCCTGTCGTGCTTTGCTGTCCATAAATTTCAAACGAAGAGAAAATGAGATCTGGAAGGCATTTGACTGGGCTCTCCAAAAATGAAATGTGTCAAATAGCTGGGTGGCTGTTAAGGGTTTTTTTCTCTCTATTTCCCTTTTCATGTGTAGGGTTTTATTGGTGCCTTTTTAATTTAATAGAAATGTTTACATCAACAGCTTTTACCGAGTAGCACATCCTAAAAATTGGGGTACATGGATCATAGTACCTACACTTCCTTTTCTTCACATCTTATTCGTTCAGCAAATATTTCGTGAGCAATAAATGTTTGAACGGAGGGCTTCTTCAGTGGAAAACTACCAACAGGTGGAAATGAATGCACTGCTTAAGATCTGGCCTCCACTCCATAAAGCTTATAGTCTAGCTGGTGAGACAAAGTTTAAATATGTGAGAAGTTAAGAGTGAAGTATTTAAATCACGAATTAAAGACAACACATAAAAGGCTAGTCGCATTTAGTTCCTCCTAACATTTGCTGTCAGCAAGAGTCCAGGTTCCTCCTGCAGTCCTTGAGCTGAAGGTATTTGTGCATTTCTTAGCCTTGTGTCCTACTTCTGATCTGTTTGTTGCCAAGAGAGCTGTTTTTCTGTGTTGCACTGCTGTTTCCTACCGTGGGGGATGGGGCTATTTTCCAGGTCCAAGAATACCGAGAGGCCCTGGAGGGAATATTAATCAGAGGCAAGAACGGGATCCACCTGATGCCTGAACTCTACGCCGTGCCGCCTAACAAGGTAAGCAGGTGCTGCTTATCTAATACAAAGTGAGATGGTGCTTGGCATTTGGGTATTTTTCATTCCCCCTTCAGACCTAACACTTTTTCTCCAGGAGAAGTGGTTTCTAAAGCCTTCAGTAGTGTTCCTGTTTATCACAGGAGTTACGGCTTTGGAGCCATGCTTGACCTGGCTGGTGCCCAAGGGAGGCGTTAGTTGAGGACCTTCAGAGGATACTTGTCCTTCTCCGAGCCCAAGGCCACACAGGCCCTAAAAAGCACAAAACACTATTAGGCACCATGTTCTCACACATTTCCACGGAAGAAGAAACCAGACAGAATCTCCCTGGGAGAGGGGGAGAGGTGTATAGGCATACCTCGCTTTACTTCAACTTCGCAGATAACTGCGTTTTTTTTTTAAACAAATTGAAGTTTGTGGCAACCTTTAATTGAGTTCTTCCAATAGCATTTGCTCACTTCGTGTCTCTGTCACGTTTTGGTAATTCTTACAACGTTTCAGACTTTTTCATTATTACTATATTTGTTATGCTGACGTGTGATCAGTAATCTTTAATGTTACTACTGCTGAACTTGATGAAGGTTCAGATGATGGTTAGTATTTTTTAGCAACAAAATATGTTTAAATTAAGATACATACAGTTCTTTTAGACAAAATGCTATTTCACACTTAGTAGATTACAGTATAGTGTGAACATAACTTTTATATGCAATGGGAAACCAAAAAATTTGCGTGACTCCCTTTATATTCATTTTATTGCAGTGGTCTGGACCCAAGGTGTGCCTGTGTAGGGTAGCTGAGAATCTCTTCCTTTGAGTCAAGCAGTTCCTGAGCTAGAGCTTGAGTAATCACTTAGAAACCATTCTATATCATGAAGAGGGAAACTGGCCAGTTCCAAGAAGATGCCCAAAGATCGTTTTTTCTATCCACTTTCCTAGCTTGGGTCATGATGGACCTATATATCTTAATGGGAAGAAAAGAATTCTCGATTCAAGGCTATTTCTCTTTTGAATGTTCCTGTTGCTTCAAAGCTTCATTATTGCACTTTGGGGAGGAAGAGATTTCAGAGAGCAGTGTCCTTCCCCCGGTTGACAGGGCCTGCACTAGAGCGTAACCCTGCTGTCACACAGCAGCTTGGGTCTACGAGTTTGTGGTTGAATCAGGCCCACGAGCACATGGTCAGGGGACTGGCAAAGGCCTTTGAAATTATCTGCCTCAGTTCAGAGAGGCAGAGCTCAGACAGCACTGGGCTCTGCCTGGAACCAGACCCCAGGTTCAGGGCCTCCTCACAACCCCACGCTGCCTCCTAATGGGTGGTGCATTTCCAGGGGATGGACAGTCCCTCACTGTAGAGATCAGGCCATGGAGCCTGCAGGGGCTGTTTTCTTTCTAACTGTTAGAAACCTAGGTTTCCTGCAAACGTATTCATTTTACTATGTGTGATGTGTATGTGGTGGTGGTGGTGGGGGGCTGACAGTGGGGGCTGGGTACTTACTTCCTAGCAACTGCGTGTTCAGGTTGCCCCTTTTCCAGTATTGAGGCACTTGACAAAACAAAGTTGGTAATGGGCCGTAATTTGGAACCTGAAAGCATAGCAAGGGAAAATAAATAGCTTCAGGGGTATTTTGCCTATTTTATGATAGAGAATAACCATCTATCCATGTTCTACTAAAAGGCATATTTCCTGACTGTAGTAACTGCTAGGTGTTATAAGCTCTCCTTTTCTTCCTGGTGAACAGTTCTGGCTACGTGTTGTAAAGGGTTACTCTGCAACTTTTCTCTTCTGATCTCTACACTGACCTTTGGGCTTGTACTTGTCATTTCAGTATCCTCCTTTATCTAGTGTGTTTACACATCAGCTAGGCACCGATTTTGAACATTCTTTTATTTTGAGCACAGTTTGTATCTGTGCCGGTTCTGGATGACAGCTGGGAAGGTTCACCCGTCACATCTTAGTAACATGCAGAGACCACCACAGACAGGGCTGCCCCGACCCATATGGCACCTTTGTGCAAATTAGAAAAAGAGCCTCACCCTTGGAGTGGCCACAGCTCTGGGCCAAGGCGCCATCCAGCCTGACTTTCAGCGTCACTCACTTCCTCAGGTGGACAGGCTTTTGCAGGGCGCCACCACCCACGGGGCCTCCATTGGACAGCTCGAGACTAACGCAAGCGTACCCAGCAGACTTGCTTGGAGCAGCTGCTCCGGGCTGGGCAGCAGGCTAGGTACTGGGGTACAGAGGGGTCATGACGCTGGCTCTGCCTCTGCGAACTTGCAGGCTAGGGGGGTCGGAGGAGCGAATCCATGGGATGGAGGGCAGACAGAGGACCGCCGGCGGCAAAGGCTTGGTGCATTGGAGGACCTGCAAGCAGATTGGAAGGACTGAGGTGGAGAGGGGGAGACACATACCTCCACGGGGAGGCAGGAGCCAGCAATGGGTGGGAGGAGGGCAGAGCCAAGCTGTCTTTTGACCCAGATATCTTGTCTACCTTCTGTTCTTTGCATCGACTATTTCCCATTCCAGATCTATGTAATCTTTCTTAACAGTACTTACATTTCAAAAAGTTTTAATGTACAATCTGACTGTAAAAGTAATTCTGCATACTGCAAAACATACAAGATTCTATAGAAAGAAAATATTTCTCCCGAATCTTACTTCCCAAATATAACCACAATGATGTTTTGGAGAATCTCCCTCCACGTATTATCCTATTTGATTATTTGATTACTGGTAACATTTAATTCTGTTCCATTTATGAGCTTAAGTTTTTCTCAGTTTACTACAGAAAAATTTTTTAAATTTACTGCATGTATTAACAACATCACTGATTAATTCACAAGCAGAGAATGGCTCGTCTCATGATGTGATTTTCCCCTTTGGAGAAAGATGTGTTTCCTATTTCCTTCAATTGGCTTATGTTTTCTGGAGAAGAAAGTGGTCACTAACATTCCCCCAACCAACGAACGTTGTAATGACCCAAAACCCAAAGGTCAGCATGGAGTTTACAACAGAAAATTGCAGCCTTTTACAACACGTAGCCAGCACTGTCCATCAGAAAGAGAACTGTAGCTTATTTTGATGAGTCAAAAGCCCCCAATGGATTCAGCTTTTTGAGTCCCTGATGGAAAATTAGTGATCTAATAATACAGTTGTTTTTCCTCAATAAATAGCGCCACCTTCTGGTAATTTTCTTGCATCTGCACGCTGAGTTTATGAACCCCTGAGGAGAGCAAGATAGAAACCTGACTCAGCATCCAGAACTACACTGCCATGGCTGTTGGCTGATGTTTTAGATCATTGTACCCATAATGCAACCAAATATAAGTATGAGCTGTGACATTTCTTGTTGCCCAGAGCTGTGCTCAAAGACAGCAGGCCCAGTTTCCAGTGCCTATCTCTCAGCCTTTTGCCATCAGTGTGCTTGCGGGAAGAGCACTGGCTGGAACCAGGCCTGGGTTTGAGTTCCACCTCTGCTGCTTTTAGCCACGTGGCCCCCCGCGCAAGGGCCTCAGCCTCCATGGCCTCCTTATCCCAGCTCTCGCATAGAATTGGTTTGGAGGATCAAATGAGTGGCATTTTGTAAATCCTCCGTGCGCTCCCCATGTAGTGACGTTGGCCATTTTCTCCTCTGACATTCTGACTTCGGGTTTTCCTCTCTGCCAGGTAGATGAAGAGTATAAGAATCCTCACACGGTGGACAGAGTTCCTCTGGGGAAGCTGCCCCATCTGTGGGGTCAGTCCTTGTACATCCTCAGCTCCCTGTTGGCAGAGGTAAGGGACTTGGGGGCTTCACAGACTGGAAACCATCTGATTGGAAGTTCAGGGGACCCTGGAAGAACACAGGGGCTCTCTGCTCCATGTGGCTATGAATATCTTTGGCATCTTTTTTTTTTTTAAGATTACATTCTTTTTTAATTTTTTTTTAAGATTCTTTTTAACGTGGACCATTTTTAAAGTCTTTATTGAATTTGTTACAATATTGCTTCTGTTTTTTTGTTTTTTGTTTTTATGTTTTGGTTTTTTGGCCGCGAGGCATGTGGGATCTTAGCTCCCCGACCAGGGATGGAACCCACACCCCCTGCACTGGAAGGTGAAGTCCCAACCACTGGACCGCCAGGGAAGTCACCCGTCTTTGGCATCTTCATGGCTTTCAGGTCAACTGGTTGGGGTTGACTCTGAGGCTTGAGACCTAGGCTTGTGTCCGTATTTATAATAAACCGTTTTGGGCTTAGCTGCAAGCCAAGCACTCTCTGTCCCTCCCCCAGCGCCCCTTCCCACCAGCATTCCTGGTCTGTGGCTAGAACCTGGTTGAGTTGATGGTCGGTAGGAGGGCCGGAAACTTCTCAGCCAGGATCAGCACATGTATGAAAGATGCAGGGTTTGGGGGACTACTCCACACGGTCTTAGGTGCAGGAAGCAGGAGGACTCTGATGCTCCAGTGCTCTCTCCAGGAAGGGGCAGCGGGCTGGTTCTTCTGTAGTGGATTTTGTGTCGGCCGCTCCCTCAGCCAGTAGCACCGCCACACAGAAGGTCTGCTGCCTCTGACTCATTCCTCCTTGTTAAGCATTTTCTTGCCTCCAGGTTTAAGTTTTTAAAATACAAATGCTTTTGTGCCAGCTAAAAATGAATCCCCCTCCCCAGTCCTAAGTGTGAGTGATTTTTACCGGATGGCTCATCTTTCCTGGGAGGATCCTGCCCAGCTGAGTGCTTTGGACCCCTGGGGAGGGGTGGGGGCGGTGGGGGGCGGGGGAGCCAGGGGAGCAGTGGGTTGGATGTCACTGGAGTTCCTGGTGGGTGAAAGGAAGACCCAAGTGAAGCTATCACAGTGCAAGTGGCCCTTAGGTGCTGAGATGGAGCAGTTGCTTCATGGATATGACCATCTCCGCAGTTTCATGGACATGTTCTTGCGGGTGGAGACTGTGTCTTATACTTTTGTCTTTATGAGTAGGGAAGCACATATGTCTCCTTTGGAAAGCCAGCCCTGCCTCTGACTAGCTCTTTAGCCTCGGGCAGGTCTCTTAATCTCCCTGGGCCTCGGTTTCCTTATCTTTATTATTATTTTTTTTTAATGTTGTACAGCTTTATTTAAATATAGGGTTTTTTTTTCACGTTTCCTCATCTTTAAAGTAAAGAGTTTGGGCTTTATCATCTCTGCAATATGGTGCAGCTCTGATTTCTGTATCAGTGACATGGGAAACAAACTTGCTTTTGTTTCCTCCTCCCAATGTAAAGGCCCTCATCTAGGTCCAGCATTAGGTCCAACTTCTCCTCAGAACTCCCAGAACACCTTGATCCCTTCTCTTAAGGTTCCCATCATTTATAGAAAATACGAGGAGATCCACATTCAAAAAGCACTCTGCCAGCAGGCAGGGGAGTTTTGTGTTTCAGGACAGTCAACTCTGGGCCAAGTCCTTACCCTAAGGACATTGCCTCGGTTTCCCCACCTGTAAGATGTGCGAATGGTAGTGCCTCCCTGTTAGGAGGCCTGTGTGACAGTGCATGTACAGGGCTCAGCACGGTACCTGGCGCGGGGTAAGGGCTCAGGAAGCATGAGTTACCCTCGTTCTTTTTACTCACACAAGTTTGGCGTCTCTGACTAGCCCTGGAGAGCTGGGTGCCAAAAACGCAATACATTGATCAGTGCCATCTAAATGGTATACTGTAGTTCAGAGAAAATAAGCATTTGCCTTGAACAATGATAAAGGAATAAAACACTGAAGATTTTGAGCCCCCAAATATTTTATTTTCAAACTTAGGTTTAAGGTGAAATTTCAGTTAATCAGTATTTCATAGTGTTAATGCTCCTCTTTTCCTAGGGATTCCTTGCCACTGGTGAAATTGATCCCTTAAATAGAAGATTTTCCACTTCCGTCAAACCTGATGTCGTAGTACAAGGTTTGTGAGCATGTTTACTATTCATATTTAACTTTGTAAAACCAGTGTTATTTTTAAAGCGAAGTGTTCTATGTAATTTTTAAAAATCTGCATGTGTATATATTTTAGCATGTATTCTGTGAAATGTGTTCTGTAACTCAGCTGCTTCCAATCACAGTTACTTTCTACAAAGCAGTTGTTTCTTGAATCTAAACCTTGATTGCAACCGGGGCACAAGTGATTCATTGAGCATCATTTTTCATAACTGCTCTTCTTTAAAAAGTAGAACGTGACCTTGTTGAAAACTCAAAACCCAAATGAGGGTTCACTCGTTCCTCCCTTGGAGGTCTGACTTCTTTCCAGAGCTGCAGGCCCATGTTTTCACCTCCCTCCACCCATCTCCCCTCCTCTCCAGCCGGCACCTCTTCCGCAGAAGTGCAAGGCCAGCCTGGGCTACTGCTGCGGCACTGGCTCTGACTAGCCATGTGACTTCACCTCTGTGTGCCTCGGGCTCTCCTGACCGGTGCTCTCTCACAGGGTGGTCTTGAGAGGAATTGAGATCCACAGGGAAAGCCCTCAGTGCAGGGCCAGGCCTAGAATGCTCCCTGCTGGCTGATTCCTCTCCCTACTTCCCCTCCTAGGAAGGACTCCCCAGGAGCTCACAAACCTCATAGAGTGACTTATATACCAGCTAAGTATCATAGCGTGTCGTGACTACGCCTTGTGTCCTCTAGAGGACACTGTACATTTCTTAAGGACAAGGGCCTTATCATTTTTGTAGCTTCTATGTTGATTGATACACACGCATTCAATACATTAAAAACAATTATTGAGCAAATGAAGGGCAACCCTCTCTGTGGCCACGGATGCATTTGGCTATGCCTGTCCGTGATACAGCAGAGGTCGTGCAGGTCATCACCCAGTCGATACTGTGCCCCAGGCCCACCGAGAGACGCACCCAACCATCACAACATTCCGATCAGGTAGAAAGTGTGACGATCATGATTATCATCCCCCTCTTACACATGAGGCTAAGGGGTTAACTTACTCAGGGACCCACGGCTGACAGCTGGAGGTGCAAACCCAGCTCTGACCTCCAGGTGGCGTGATCCAGCCTGACCCCACAGTCTCTGCCCGTCACCAGAGCACATGCTGCTAAGTGATCCCTTAAGTCCACAAGGCCGCTCTTCCAGTTGCGGGCTGGGGTGCATCGATGGATCCTGAGCACCACTTTTTTTTTTTTTTTAAATGCAATAGAAGAAAACAGAGTAGAAAATATCAGAGGCTGTGGTCTGGAGGAAGGAGAAGTGCAGTTTCAGAAACTTCTCTGCGTGCATCTCTCTCAGATCACCAGGCTCACAGGTCTTGGTCAAGCCACTCGTCTGAAAGAGTCACTTCTACAGAGTGACCGCCTTGTGGCTCTGATACGTGGAGATCTCTGCACGGTGTTGTAATCTTCCAAGGAGACGGGTGTTAAGGGAAGCTGCTCGCCCAGTCCTGCATGGCTGATGTTCCCATGCTGGGGCCTGGGGGGTTAGCTTCCAGTCCCTGCTCAGCTACAGCTGGCCAGTCGAGCAGCAAGGCTTCCCCTCAGGGCCTTGCTGTGAAGCTCAGATGAGATCATGAATATTAAAATACTTTGAAACAGCATCATGTGCTATGTAAATATAAGGAGGTGACATTCAGGTCTCAGTGGCATTTATATGTATCATACGTTCAGCTGCCACCAGCCTGAGGGTACAGTGGTTGGGCTCAGGGAGCTACCTTAACAGTAACCGAGTCTTTCCTCTGGCCTGAGCACCGCCCCGAGCCCCTGCAGCTCCTGGCAGGCTCAGCTGCAGGTGGACACAGCACCAGCCGCTCTCTCTGTGGCCAGAACTCCCTTTCTCCAGTTCCCTCCCCAGGACTCCTTCCTTTTGCCAAAGCACTGTCCCTTCTCTTTTTTTTTTTTTTTTTTTGCGGTACGCGGGCCTCTCACTGTTGTGGCTTCTCCCGTTGCGGAGCACAGGCTCCAGACGCGCAGGCTCAGCGGCCATGGCTCACGGGCCCAGCCGCTCCGCGGCATGTGGGATCTTCCCGGACCGGGGCACGAACCCGCGTCCCCTGCATTGGCAGGCGGACTCTCAACCACTGCGCCACCAGGGAAGCCCTGTCCCTTCTCTTAAAAGCCAGCAGTACTGGTACAGCAGGTATGGGGGGGTCTGAGCCCACCTCCGGCCCCCACATCCCAGGCATCCCAGAGCCTTGCCTGCTAGAGAGCCAGATGCCCAGCCTCATTCACTGGAGATGGGGCTCAGGCCGGCCCACTGGGTGCGTGGCCCAGCTCTGGGGTGGCTCTTCCCTACTAGCGGGGGGCCCTGTGCTGTGTTTCCCAGTGGGCCAGGCTGCCCCACTACCACCAGCCCACTGGTAGGCCCACTTTTCCTTCTCTCCAGAGCATAAAATCTCCTCCTCCCTCCCCCTTGGTCAGAGCATCCCCTGCTGCACACACCACTATATTGCTCTTCTGTCTTTGAGAGCAGAGGCACGGACTTCTTCCGGTATCCCCTTTGCAAAGCTGTTTCCACTCCTGACCCCATGTGAAAAGAACACAAGACAGGTTTCGAATAAATGCAGACTCACAGGGAAGCAAGACGTCATTTGAGATGGGTAATTCAGCTTGGGACCTGTTGAAGACCACTTCTAGAAGTCCCAGACTGTCTTGCACATTGAGGGCACTTGATAAATATGCACTGTGGGTGTTGAGGGGAGGCAAGGCCAGAGCGAACCAGGAAGAGCGACAGGACAAGCGCTCTCCCTTTCAAAAGCACCCAGCACGTGGAGAGCATGCTGTCACAGGCCAGAGAGGAGAGGAGACAGCAGCACACATCCGTGTGAGGGGATGAGGGCCGCCGTCTCATGCAGGTGCTATGTTCTTGTTCACAGTGACTGTTCTGGCAGAAAACAAGCACATTAAGGAGTTGCTGAGGAAACATGGGGTGAGCTTGCAGAGTATTGCCGACATTCATCCAATCCGAGTCCAGCCAGGCCGGATTCTTAGTCACATATATGCCAAGCTTGGTAGGTTTGGGGAAATAGCAGGGCATTTTTGGCGAGGGGGCATCTCGGTTCTAGGTTTGGGGTCTGGGGGAGACTGTGATATGTGTAAATTCAAAGGAATTGGGCAAAGCACTAAAGTAGGTGGTTTGACAGCTTCCACGTGAAGAGGAATGGCCACCAAGCACGTTCCTCTCATGCCTGTTCAGGAGATGTCACCACACGTAGCAGTGTGATTCATCAACTCTGTTGTAAAAGAAGGAGCCACCTTTGAAATTTCACAATTGGAACAGTCATTTGTGTCTTGGTGATGTTTCTAAATTTTATCTGTGGTCTAAGAAAATGCCCATTTACCCATTAAAATGGGAGATGGGTTCTCTTTACTTTTTCTAAAATCTGACTTTGTTTAGGATCATGGTTCAATACTAAATAAATAAAAAGTGAACATTAATAAAGTCCTTTTAATAATTTTATCCCATATAGATGTGGCACCGGGTGCTGTTCTTCTATATGCATGAAAAGAAGGGGGTGGGATTTGTTTTTAATTCATCCTTGTCCCAAAGAAGGATAACAGTATTAGAAAAACCAAACCTCAAAGTGAGTTGTTTAACATATAAATAAGCCCAGTCTTAGCCAGAATCACTTGGATTAGATGTCACTGTATTTGCTCTAGCTCGAATTGCTCTTTTATTTTCTAAATAGGACGGAATAAGAATATGAAATTGAGTGGGCGACCATATCGGCACATCGGAGTCCTTGGAACATCTAAACTATATGTGATTAGGAACCAAATCTTTACTTTCACACCCCAGGTGAGAAGAGCAGGCCAGTAACAAACCAACAAGCATGTTTATTAAGCTGTCTTTTCTGTCTGGGGAGGTACTTTGAATGTGCGTGCATGTATTCAAACAGAGACGTAAGATGACGCCCAGTACCTAATACAGTTCTTTACTCGTGGTAGGTGCTCAACAAATGCGGCTTGAATCGAATTGAGCGTGCCCTCACTTCCAGTATGAAAGTCATACCACTTCACAAATTCGCTAGTGACATGCCACTTGACTCGCAGCCCTTGTGCCCTAATTGCAATAGTCCTTAACCCTTGCTTGGGCTGTTAGCAGGTCCTCTGTCAGCAGAATCCCACATGGGAAGTCTGATTTCTTAGGTCCCAACCCTCTTGACAGGATCCTGAATATACAGATTATGGAACCTTTCTTCAGAGTTTTTGTTTCCAAAGGAAGCTAGTCCTGTGGAATGCAAACGAAGCGTTTTTCATCCATTTGGGCAGCTAGAAAGGCCAACTGAGGGATCACTTTGTCAACATGGGGCATAGCCGCCCAGCTGTCTGGGGACGTAGTTGGACTGTAGGGTCATGGGTCAGTAGCCTCAAGTTGCTCTTTTTCACCCAGCCTGTGCTGCTTGCTTAAATCTTGTGAGTTATTTCCCTTCGTAACAAATTTTAGACCAGAACTGAGCGTGCACTGGTCCAGAGGCCAGGACGACAGTGATTTTCATCAACATCAGGCAACAGTGCCTTTAGTTCACATTAACCAGGCCATGAATCAGGTAAACACAGTCTCCACGTCTCACCTGCTCTCAGTGGCCCCACTAGGAAAACATCACCGAGCCCAGCAGCCCTGGACAGTGTAGGAATTAAGGAGTTATTGATTTACCTTCAGGGACAGCGGTATTGGGGCAGGTCCTTAAATCCCCATCCAAGGAGCTGTAAATAGATCTCGTTGTGCAAGTTTCCCTTCTGCGCTAGCACTAACGTAGCTCTGGCTCCTGGGCAGGCGACAGGTCGATTTGTCTGATCGCGAGGAGAGCCCCATTATGGGGGCGGATTACAGCCAGGGTTGAGCCTCTTCTCTGGAAACAAAATGCAAGGATTAGTGCTGCCGTGAATGACAGCTGGGGTTATGTCGAGGGAGATGAAGGACAGCCTTGAACCTGGCCTCTTCTGACTTGCAGTTCACTGACCAGCATCACTTCTACCTGGCCCTGGACAATGAGATGATTGTGGAGATGCTGAGGATCGAGCTAGCCTACCTGTGCACCTGCTGGCGGATGACGGGCAGACCCACGCTCACCTTCCCCATCACCCATACCATGCTCAGTAACTCCATGAACTTGATCTGCTTGACTCATGTCCCACTGGTGGTTTGGACCCTTTTCAAAATGTTTAAAATGCGTCCCATGGACAGAGCTAAGTACTGAACGGGGGGTTCTTAGCAGTTAGATTTCTTAGGTCGGGAATCTTCTGCGCCATACATATTTTAATTAGATTTTGTTGATGAAAACGTTTCCGTGCATAACGAAACAAAGTATTCCCAGATTAAGTAAACTAATTGATCTTTTTTTTTTTTTAAGCAAAGGATGGCTCAGATATTCATTCTGCTGTTCTTTCTACAATTCGAAAACTAGAGGATGGATATTTTGGAGGAGCTAGGTAATTTGTGATTTTTTTAAAAAGCAAAAGTAGCGTTGACCTTTCTTAAAGTCTTTTGCTGCCCTTCTCCCATTTTTCGTATCTTGCCGAACATAGAAGCGTGGAGCTTTAGAGTAAAAAGGGAGTTAAAACATCTAATCCAGTCACCCATGTGAAACTGGAATCATCTCTAAGCATCAGTTGGTGGGTGTTTGTGAAGCTTTTATGGACGCCAGGAGGCCTGGGGCATAGAGAGATGAACATATCAAGTCTCTCCGAAGTGGCACTCTCGGAATGCATGTATGGGATGCTGTGTCTGTTTCTACTCAAAGGCTAGAAAACACCCAGGGCCTAGGATCTGGCCGGTGCTCAATAATCAAATCACTCCTGGAATTGACTTGAGTGTGCCAACGCCGTAAGAATAATTCACAGAACTTTACAAATTCCTTCGTGGCCCTCAGAGCAGAGCACCTGAATGGGCCTCCCTAGACCACTGTCCCCTCATCCTCCGTGGAACGACGCCCATTCCGATTTGCAGGCCCACAGTCCAACCAGTGCTCCCAGCTATTACAGTGAAGCACCTTGAGGGATAGGGGGCTCACCTCCCATGGAAACCCCTTTTTTTTTGTACCCCATGACTGTCACAGGGCAGAAGATTTCTCAGTAGCATCTATGCCCTGATCTCTGTGAATCTCCTGGAATATGCCAGAAGGGCCCCAGGATAACCTCACCACGCAGCTGGTCCGAGTAATGTGTGGCCTTTGCCGAGCTTGGGGAGGCTGCCGTTTGGGTCCTGATGGAGTGCCAGTTGCTAAAAGTGTTTGGGAGTTGAAGTCAGCCCTTCTTGTCACATCCTCCCACACCAGGGACCCTGCTGCCACAGTAATTTTTTTAAATTATAAAATACACATAAAAATTGCCATCTTAACCATTTTCAAGTGTACAGTTCGGTTGCGTTAAGTATATTCACGTAGTTTGCAACCAATCTCTAGAACTCTTTTCATCTTGTAAAACTGAAACTCCCCCCACCCCCGCCCCTGGCAACTACAGTCTGCTTTCTGTCTCCAGGTGTCTCGTCTCAGTGGACTTATCCAGTATTTGTTTTTTTGTGTGACTGGCTTATTTCACTTAGGCTGATGTCCTCAGGGTTGAGTCACTGGATTTGTAAGCACTGGGTTTGGCACCTCTGCTCACCAAGCTCGCTGCGGGTTTTGCTGTAGACTCGAAGTGGCCCTCGCTCCAAGCTTCTCCTGGCCTCTCTCATGAGTGTCAGCGAGGCCATCCCCAGCATTCTGCTCTCTAGCTCCCAGGGCTGGCGCCATAACTGCAGTTGGCATCTGCTTTCGTACATTTCATATCCAGCTTGGATAAGTTACCACCTGGCATATGGCGTCATAACCGAGAGACAATACTATACGCCCATAATGAACTGTTTTCCAGAATGAATTCTTTAACTGAAATCTAATCATTGTCAAAAGGATACCGTGTGCAGTTAGTTGAGCACTTGCAGTGTGTTCTTTGTGGCTTTGCACCTGTTGTCTCATGTTGTCTTCACTTTGTCGTGCAGGCTGTATTCCTATTTTATGGGCAAGGATCTGTAGGCTCAGAGAGCCAGGGGCACAAGATGAGTAGGTGCAGAAGCTCTGTGTGAATCCAGAAACGGGGCTGTAGCCACCATACTGAGCTGGATGAGGGCCTACAGGAATCAGGAGGGCCTCTGGTTACAGAGTATGGCAAACAATCCAGAGAACCCTGGAAAGAAACAGGAATGCCTAGGCTCCATCAGCTGCCCTTCCTACTTAGTTCTTCATAATTAACGCTGAATGTCATTTTGTCTCTTTTTTAGGTCTGAGGGTATTTAAAAAACTGAACTCGCTCTACATGCCAGGCTCCACCCTCTGCACCCACCTGGGGTCGCTTGCCATCAGAGGGTTTAGCCTTTCCACCTTTGACCTGATTCCTTTCAACTTCATCAGAGAGGAACTGGTCCCTGGCTCCACCTCATCTCCTACTGTTTCCAACCGCAGGGCAAAACAATCCTTAGAACTGACCCCAGGGCTCTAGGGGGAAAGTTTTACTTGATTTAAGGGAAGGCTTTTCTCTCCCTCAGGCAATGTCTCTTGACAGTGTACTTGCCCGCGGAAGCTCAGGCACCTGTGAGTTCATCTGAGCTGCGTGCTTCTGTTTACTCTCCTCAAACTAAGCCATTTAAACACGTCATAATCTGATGCTGGTAGCTCTGAGGCATCCTACACTTTTCTGCCTCCAGATCTAACACTTTAAGAAGCACATAGTGCCCGCTTTCTTTCTGTACAGTGGACATCCCACTTGCCCCCCGAACCTGGGGGTGAATCAGGTTCAGGGAGCAAGAACTCGGAGGCTGCTGCCTTTGTAGCAGAATCCCATACTGGCAAACCCAGCTCCCAGTTTTCGGTGGAACTTTTCCCAGCCTGATAATAGGGCCCCTCTGGGCCACTGTCTCTATCCGGGGATGGCCCGGCCATCACATTCTTTCTAGAGAGAACTTTGGCTCTGAGACGTGCCTCTCCCAACATTTCCCCTCACCCTCCCCCGGGCCTTGTGTGGCTGAGTGATAGGGACTCATAAAAGGTAGCACGAGGGCACCCAAAGAATCGTTGCTTGTGGTTTTGTCCTGGTCCAGTTGTTTTAGGGCGAAAAATACCCGAGGGTTGGTTCTGTTTAAAAGTGGTTCGCTCAATATGTTTTGTAAAACTTTGGTTGGTTCAATAAAATAGATTTCTATTTGTGTTGGGTTTGGGGATAGGAAATCAGCATGATGCATTTTGGCTTTTAATATGCTGTGTGCTTCCACTTCATACTTGCTATTGAATTTTCATTTTCATTTCTTGGCTGACTGCTTGTATGGGGCAGTCTGCAGAGTGACGTGCTTACTGATTCTGGCAGAAGTGCCACCTGGTTATTGAAAAGTGTCTCGATGATTCATAGTGGAAGTTTGTCCACATCCACCTATATCTCTAACATAGTGTTTCCTTGGCAGAGTAAAATTAGGGAGCCTTTCGGAATTTCTCACCACCTCTTTCTACACGTATCTGACCTTCCTGGATCCAGACTGTGATGAGAAGTTGTTTGACGATACCAGTGAAGGGAGCTTCAGTCCTGATAGTGATTCAGATTTGGGAGGATATTTCGAAGACAACTATAATCAAGGTACGGCTTGGAATGCCTTTGCAGGTGTCCCTGAATTTATTTAAACCTTGGCATTGTGATAAAATTGCCCTAAAACTCAAGCACAGAAAATGATTTGTAATTAACATGACAAAAGAGTCTTTGGAAACTTTCACGTATTAAAATGCCACTTTAATAAACCTAAACTGTGAAAGTGGGGCTTTTTTAAACCTAGAGGGACAAAGAGTTTCAGGAATGTGGACTTTTCACGAAATATAAAGAAAGAAACACACTGCTTGAATTTTCAAAGAAATGGTAGAATGATCTTGGTTTGACTGGATATAAGTGATGAAGTCCTTTGTGTATAACATTTCTCAAACTGAGGAAGGTTTTGGGTTGGAGTGACCTGTTTTTCACTTTTAGATAGTACTTGGGATTGCGGCTGGGGATTCCATAATGCTTAGCTCACTCATGACAAATTAAAACCAAAAGATCAGATGTTGGCTGCTGGCCCTCTCATTGTCTACATATTCAGCTCATCTTGGGATGATGTGATGTAAACACTATTTGGACCTGTATTTTCTTTTTCTAGGATGAAGTTTTTCCAAACAATAACTTTATGAATACATGCATTATCTATGTAAATCTCTTTACTTTCCAGGGGTAGAGTGGAGGTCAAATATCTATATCAAAATGTTGTCTTTCACTAAATCTACTCAGCACTTCATGCTACACGTAATCACTATTATGCATTTAGGTTATTTCTGCAGCTTGTTTTCACTGGCTCTTTTTCTTACCTGTGTAATTATAGAAAGCCAGGATGAACTTGACCAGTATATCAGCCACCTCCTGCAAAGCACATCCTCGAAGTGCTATCTGCCACCTCTTTGTAAGAAGACAGAGGACAGCCATGTTTTCAGTGCCATCTACTCCACTCGGGATATACTTTCCGTGATGGCAAAAGCAAAGGGTTTGGAAATTCCATGTACATTATTAACTCTTTTCTGCCTGTTAAAATAACTTCTTTTATCAAAGTAATGCATGAGCATAATGTAAAAGTCAAAGAATCCTAAACGACAACAAAATGCAGCTGTTTCCTGCCTCACCTCTCCCCTCCTCACTGCCCCCAGTCCTTCTACTTAGAGGCAACCACTTTCAACTCTTAGTTGTTTCTCCTGGTATTTACATATTTCTAAATAATGTGTCTGTAGTGCTGTCTTTGATGCATCGATTTTATTCAGTATCTGTTGACTTTTTCTTGTGCAGGTGAGGAATTCAGCTGTGTTAAATCACCACTCCTCTGCTTCACTTCCCCTAACCTATCCATGCAGTTGTATTAAGGTTTAGTTAAATCAGTATTCACTATTTCTGTCATTGTATGTATGCAAATATTATTCCCAACTCAGTAATAATAATATACTACATTATCATTTTTCCTCTTCGTTTTCTCTAAAGTTAACAGTTGCCCTATCTTTTAGTTTGCTTCGCTTCCTTTCTACACCTTCCAATGGCCTCGCAATACAAATTTCCACAAGGTGAATCATGTATGAATCTCACGGTTCCACTGCTTTTCTTAGAGTCCAAAAGTTTCCTCCCATCTGGCTGATTGCACTCTAAGCCTCTTGCATACCTGGCATCCTGGGTCTTTTCTTTACGATAATCCTTGGAATCTCCTTTGCTTGTCTCTGCAGTTGGGTTCCCTGTTTCTTGATTCTGGCATGTTCCCCTTTCTCAATTTATTCCTTTGGTGGAATACATTCTAGAACAGTTTCAGTAGGTTTTAAGAAATGGTGCAATGGAAGAGGGCACAGTAATGACAGCCCTTAACTTGCTTGTTTCTGGAGTTCACTGCCCCTTTTGGCCTGGCCACCCTCCACGTCCAGGATGTAGATCTTATCCTGGGATGTTCCTTCATCATCATCTGGGAGACTTCCTTGTCTCCTTTGTTAGCTCTCCTGTTTTCTGTATCTCAACTTTTCCTCTTTCTTAGCTTACTATCTTATTTTGGTGGAGGACATCCAGTAGTTTCCTAGGAAACAGTTCATGGTGGGTAAAATTGTTGAGACCTTTCAAGTCTGAAAATATCTACAAATTCTCCATTTGAGAGTTAGGCTGGGTATAGCATTCTAGATTGAAAATAAATTTTCCTTAAGAATTTTGAAAGCATCTCTTCATTGTCTTCTAGCTATCAGTGTTGCTTCTGAGAAATCGGAACCCATCCTGATTTCTTTTTTTTTTTTTTGCGGTACACGGGCCTCTCACTGTTGTGGCCTCTCCCATTGCGGAGCACAGGCTCCGGACGCGCAGGCTCAGCGGCCATGGCTCACGGGCCCAGCCGCTCCGCGGCATGTGGGATCTTCCCGGACCGGGGCACGAACCCGTGTCCCCTGCGTCGGCAGGCGGACTCTCAACCACTGTGCCACCAGGGAAGCCCCATTCTGATTTTTGATCCTTGAAATATAAACTGTTATTCTCTTTCCAAGTTTGTAGGATTTTCTCTCAGGTTCTGAAATTTCAATGATGTGCTTTGTTCTGGGTGTATTTTCATCCACTGTGTTGGCTACTCAGTGGGCCTTCTCTATCTTGAAATTTATGGTTTTTAGTCCTGTAAAGTTTTTCTGAAAAATTCCTTGACTCATTTCCTTCCCTACATTTTCTCTGTCCTCTCTTTCTGGTACTTTATGATTCCAATGTTGACCTCCTGAAGAAGTCTTTATCGTTTCTCTCCTGTCTTCCATTTCTCTGTCTTTTGATCTGTTCTGAGGGCAATTGCTTCAACTTTTTGTTCCACCTGCTCAGTTGAGTTTTTCCACTTTTGCTGTCATGTTTTAAATCTTTGTTCTCTGAATTGTATCTGTTCTTGTTTCATGAATGCAATATAATTCTTATTACTCTAAGAATTAATGGCAGGGCTTTTTGTTTTTGTTTTTACATTTTCTTCTCCCTAAATGGTTTCCATTTCCCCCAAGTCAATTGTTCCTGTTTGTATTGGTTTCTATCTTCCAGAGTAGAGTCTTTCCTCCAGTGCTGGGTGTTCCTTGGTTAACTGCTCATGCATATAAGAATCTCCAAGCCTGTACCTGTAAATGGGGCCTGTTGGGTTTATGGGTGAAGGCAGGGCAGATTTCCCAGAGATGTTCTGCGATCTCCTTTGCAATCTCCTTTCTAACCTGTAAGGGTCTGATTGCCTCGAGCTATACAGTCATTTATTCCCCCAAGGAATGTACCCACACCTTCAGACATGTGGGTCAGCATCCCCTCCAGAGACACACATACCACCCCTTTTTTACCCTCTTCAGAGAGACCTTCTAGCCTTCTATCAGGGTGAGCAAGGCAGTTGCCAAGCTGTGTGGAGTTGCACAAGGCATCTAGGGAGCTCACTGCCTCTCACACACCTTCTTCTCCATCTTCCTTCTTATGGTTACCCTCTCTGGACCCCCAAGTTCTAGAGGTCCATGGAGCAGCAAGCTCCTTAGACTTCTGAGGATTCTCTGTTAGAAATCTGACTGGTTCTTGGTTTTCCCCACTGCAGTCTTGGGTTTGGTTGCCTTGTGTCCACTAAATGTTTTCATCCTTCAGCTTTCCCACTTCCAAAATGTTACTATTGTCTTCTCTCCTGCTTCCCTATTCTTTAGGATTTGCCTTTTTAAAAATTATTACTTTTTGTAGTGTTAGTGGGGGTTTAAGAGAAACTAAAACTTATGTTTAATCCACTAGTGTTACCTGAAGGTCTATAAATGCCTTCTATTTATTTATTTTAAAATTTATTTATTTTTAATTTTTGGCTGTGTTGGGTCTTTGTTGCTGTGTACGTGCTTTCTCTTGTTGCGGCAAGCAGGGGCTACTCTTCATTGCGGTGCGTGGGCTTCTCATTGTGGTGGCTTCTCTTGTTGCAGAGCATGGGCTCTAGGCACGTGGGCTTCAGTAGTTGCAGCACGCAGGCTCAGTAGTTGTGGCTCGTGGGCCGTAGGGCGCAGGCTCAGTAGTTGTGGCGCACGGGCTTAGCTGCTCCGCGGCATGTGGGATCTTCCCGGACCAGGGCTTGAACCCATGTCCCCTGCATTGGCAGGTGGATTCTTAACCACTGTGCCACCAGGGAAGCCCTATAAATGCCTTTTAAATATACCTCATCTTTACCTGGAAAGCTTCCTATTTTCCCAAGGTGATATGACATACCCTGGCAGACAGAGATGGCTTAATGAATAAATACTGATAACATCTAAAGGTGGTTAAAAGGGGAATTCCCTGATGGTCCAGTGGTTAGGACTCGGTGCTTTCACTGCTGGGGCCCAGGTTCAGTCCCTGGTCAGGGAACTAATAAGATCCTGCAAGCTGCACAGCGCAGCCCCAAAAATTAATTAATTAATTAGGTGGTTAAAAAAACAGAAACGCTAACACCCAGCAGTGGCAAAGTGAAACACACAGTGGACAGGAAGCTGGTACACCTCGATTATGAGAAGGCCAGTGACCTTGGGCAAATGACAAGGTCATTGGACAAACCTTGGACAAACCCTCTCTGGTTCTCAGTTTCCACATCTGAAAGAAAAAGAAGCTGGACTCAATCATTTCTAAGTCTCCTTCCAGTCCTAGATGCTATGTAGTTTTCCCTGAATTCTAAGAGAGAAAAGTGGAATTCAGCTCCTTAAAGCAAGATCTGTGTGTGTCCTGCTCATTTCTTATTTCCAGAGTTAGCACATGATGTGGCCACATGAAAAATTCTTTTTGAAATCAGTGAAACTAAGTAAGTAATCATTTCTTACTTGGTTTGTACTGAATAGGGAGTAGCCACCGTACCTCTTAAAAGAAGTATTTTATCCTTCCTCCTGCTCCGAAGAGCTTTCTCTTTATTCGTTTGTTTTCTAGTTGTTCCCATGGCTTTGCCAACTAAAGTCCTAAGTGCCCACCGTAAATCGCTGAATCTTGTTGATTGTCCTCAGCCACTCCTAAAAAAGGTAAAGTATTTAGAATCACTTTTTCAAAAAGTGTGATGGAAAAAAAAAAAAAAAAGTGTGATGTTCTTTGGTGCTGGTGTAGCCCCAAGAACTCTTTTAAATGGTTGAACTCAAAAGAGCACATTTCTTGGTATCCAGAACTTTCAGGATTAGAAGTTCTGGGTTTTGATGTGCACCCACTCACTTAGTTGTCTGGCTTCTGGTTTGTGTCAGTATGCACACTGAATTTGATGCAAACCTTTATATTTTGCGTGTAGGAGATGGCTACTGACATTCTGCCTACTCATCAGAATCTGTGTCACATTAGAGGAAATGAGCTAGCTCGCTACCAGCCCCGTCCTAGCTGTGCCAGCCAGCCAAAGCCGGGCTACTTGTGGAGCAGGGCACAAAACCAGAAAAAGATTCCTCTGGAGAATAAAATCCCAGGGTGTTCCCCACTAGTTCCCATAATTTGTTATTTTATCCAAAGTTCCCTTTGATTTTATCAGAAAGATTCAGCGTCTGTTGGAGACTATTTTAACCTAACCACAATTTTAGGTTGTTTAAAACTCACATATTTTTTGTGTGTGTTTTGCCTTCAAAAAACATTTTATTGAAGTTTAACATATATAGAGAAAAGTATATAAAATATAAGTATAGAGCTCAATGAATTATCACTGAGCCAACAGACCCGTGTGCGTAACAAGCGCCCTTTGTGTCCCTCCCGGTCGCTTCCTCCCCCTCCACTCGAAAGGTAACTGCTAGCATGAATTCTAACACCAGGGGTTGGTTTTGCCTGTTTTTGACCTTTACATAAATAAAATTTACACATATTTTAACCTGTTCAGTTCAGTCCCCTGCAAACATCCACTAACACAATGATTCACCGATCAGAAATATAAACAAAAAGCCCCAAAAGATACAATGAAAACCTGTAGCATAGCACAGCAGCAGAGTTCCAAGACCGGGTTGGTGTGTCACTTCCTGGTCTTCTGGAAGTTGGCATGCTCAGCCCCCCTCCCCTGCTTTCTGGCTTTTGTATGGACAGGCCCCCGAAGATGACTTCCAGTTTCCCAGAGATGACCACGGCAACATAGACTGTGAGAAGCTGGCTGAGCAGCTGAAAGACTGTTCGAACCTCCAGGACCAAGCGGACATTCTGTACATTCTGTATGTAATAAAGTAAGTGGGTGGTCTTCACTAGGTTGAGCTTTCTCTCTTCTCCTTGCTCTTTGTCGTAGGCTTCTTGGCCTTCCAACAAGCCACATCATGGTCATAGTCACCCAAGCTACCCAGACTCACCGTGAACAGACTCCCATCCCCTTCTCTACCTACTAGTGTTGCCCTCCCAAGATGAGAAGGCTGGGTGAGGCCAGGATCTCATCATTTCCTGATGTTAGGCTTCTGTTTCAAATAGACAGAAGACGACGCAGCCCTCTCGGTGAGACTCAAAGGCACTGGGAAGCCCCCAGGCACTTGGCAGAATGCGTGGTGATTCATTCCCCTCCCTGCCAAGTGAGCTCTATTGTAAGAGAATCTGGCCTTGAAACGTTCTGGGCCATACTTCTGGGGTTTTCCATGTCTTGACAGGGGTCCCAGCTGGGACACAAATCTCTCTGGACAGCACGGGGTCACTGTTCACAACCTCCTCAGTGAGCTCTATGGAAAAGCCGGCTTGAACCAGGAGTGGGGTCTGATCCGCTACATCTCTGGCCTACTCAAGAAGAAAGTGGAAGTCCTGGCTGAGGTCAGAACCACCATGCACGTGAAGGGTGTCTGTTTGTCTTCTCTAGCCCGGTGCCGTCTTCCTATTAGGAAAGCTGGAGGCAAGCACCTTCATTTGTAAAGGAAACACGTTGTTTAATATACAGACGGAGCTGGGCCTTCTGTCCTGACCTCCCACTGCTCTTGGAAGACAGGCAGAGGAAATGAAATTCAAGTTGATTAGTTTTGTTACTCCTTAGCTGCAGAAAAGGGTTTACCAAGAAATGAAATGAAAATGCTCTGTGGCCCTGCACCCTCTTAAACAGAGCTCTCTTATTTCTGCACATCTGTAATACAATCATCATCAGTATTTTAACCCCAAGGCCCTGCAAAATCCAGAACTGCTTTCTATGACATTCAGGTTCTTTTTTTCCCCCATTCATTCATTCATTTATTTATTTTATGGCTGCATTGGGTCTTCATTGCTGCACATGGGCTCTCTCCAGTTGCGGCGAGCGGGGGCTACTCTTCATTGTGGTGCGCGGGCTTCTCATTGCGGTGGCTTCTCTTGTTGCAGAGCATGGGCTCTAGGCACGCAGGCTTCAGTAGTTATGGCGCGTGGGCTCAGTAGGCGTGGCTCACGAGCTCTAGAGCGCAGGCTCAGTAGTTGTGGCGCACGGGCTTAGTTGCTCCGTGGCATGTGGGATCTTCCCGGCCCAGGGCTCGAACCCGTGTCCCCTGCATTGGCAGGCGGATTCTTAACCACTGTGCCACTAGGGAAGTCCCCAAGTTCACTGTTTTAGTAAGGTGATGGTATTTATTATATGTGAATAATGGGGAAACTGGCAACTTAGGACTATAATATGGTCATTAACTCTTAACATCAGTATTTTAGGACTCATAGCAACTCATCCTCCTTATGGAATATCAGGGAATCCAGTGTGTTTGCTACAGGGGGTGAGCATAAAATACCCACTAATAGGCCCTGCAGAGCCAGGCCTGGGACCACATTTTGGGGACAAAGATCACGGGGACCCAACTCTGGCTGGGTTGCTCAGTCTGGGGTCTGTGTATGAATTTTCAAATAAATAGCAGCATGGGTCATGAAGTTTGTAAAGGTAAATTTATGATCTTATTGGCAGTGGTCCTTCCCCACCGGCTTTGCTAATCTTCCTCCCCCTCCCCCTTTTCCTAAATGTGCAGGCCTGCACGGACCTGCTGTCGCACCAGAAGCAGCTCACGGTGGGCCTGCCGCCAGAACCCCGGGAGAAGACCATCTCTGCGTAAGTTTTCAACCTGGGGCCTCAGGTTTGGGGGCGGTACCTGGGGGGAAAACATCAGTGCTGTCCACCATTCAGGAAGAGAGTCTTTTTATAGACACTGTCACTCGAGCACTTCCAGCAGGAAAATGAGGATATTCCATAGAGGACTAGGAGGCATCTTTCGTGGTGTTTGTGTCCTGACGCTCCTTCCTAGGCCTCTTCCCCCCGAGGAGCTCACAGAACTCATCTACGAAGCCAGCGGGCAGGACATCAGCATCGCCGTGCTCACACAGGTCAGCTGGCCACGGAGGGGCAGGGCTGTCTCGGGGCAGCAGGGGCTTCTCCGCCACCAGCCAGTCTCTGAAGCCCTGTCTCCACGTCTGTCTGTGTCAGGAGATTGTGGTTTACCTGGCGATGTATGTCAGGGCACAGCCCAGCCTCTTCGTGGAGATGCTCAGACTCCGGGTTGGACTCATCATTCAGGTGATGGCCACGGAGCTGGCGCGGAGCCTGAACTGTTCAGGTGCGATTCTCACGCGCGGCTCCCACAGCTCCTGCACCCACCCGCCCCTGGGGAGCCCTGCTCAAGTATTCTGGAACCAGGGCTTCTGAGCCTTTGGGTGGGCTCACGGCTTCACCAGATTCTCTCATTTAGATGTAACTTCCGCCAAACCAACCAGCACAGGGTGTTGAATTTCATAGGTTAGGGAAAATGAGGTACTAGAATCTTCTGCTCTGCTCCTGACATCTGAGTTCCTGTTTCTCCTTGTGGTAAGATGTCACCCCCCATTTCATAAAACCTCTGCTGGGAGAAATCCTACCAATTTAAATATGTAAATCAACTGCAAGGTGCACTCCAACATTGGGGGTTATTACAGTGAGAAAAATTATGCGTCTGAGTTAAGAAAATATACAACTTAAATAGCAGCATTTAGAATCACCAAGGATCGGTACCTTTCAGTCCTGAAGCAGTAGAGAGGTGATCCTGAGCAGGGAGACCTCCCACAGTACCCTTTGTCTCCACCACCACCCCACGCCCACGCCACTCTACCTTCCCCTGCCACCAGGCCTGTGTCGGGACACTTACACGATGTTTGTTTTTAGGAGAAGAAGCTTCTGAAAGTTTGATGAACCTCAGCCCTTTCGATATGAAAAATCTCCTACACCATATTTTAAGTGGAAAGGAGTTTGGTGTTGAAAGAAGCGGTAAGTAAATGCCCATCTTACTGAGGGGAGGGGGTCAGACAGGGCTGGACTGACGTGTCCAGCGTGGCCTGGAACTGCTTCATTTCTATACAGATCAACACCAGTAATCGCGATTCGGGACATAATGTTTGGGTAGCAGGTTCCTACTTCACTGAGATGGACAGAGTTCTAGGTTTAAGGTTGTGACTTGTAGGGCTTTGTGACCCCTCGTCGGCTGGCTGGGAGAGCTGCGGTCCCATGTGGGCGTGGTGCACACCCTGGCCTGCGGCCTCCCTCCTTCTGCAGTTGGTCCAGGCACTGTCACTTGTGCACAGGGGTTAGGAGCAGGTGAGGTGACCAAGGTGTCAGCATGCAAGGGCTGTCTTTTCCCAGCACCTGAGGGCCCCACCTTTAGTGTGGGTTGGTTTTCAGTTAGACCCCCATCACCCTTCATGGGCCCAGATAAAAGCCCTCTGCAGCCTCACAGCACCTTCTTGCTGAGTGAGTTTGCCTCGTCCCCTTCTTGCTCTCTCTCACTTTTTATCTGTACCGGAACCCTGTTTGCAGTGCTAGGAAATATAATCGCCCAAGTCCTGGTGGAATTCTGTTCTCAAATGCTCCCTAATTATAATTGAAGCAATTATCATTTACCCTCCTCATAATAAGGTGAAATGATTTGCAGACACATTTGTGAATTTGTTTCATCAAGCCAAAGAAATGCAGTGTGGGCTGTCATTCTTTTTATTTAATAAGGACATTGGGTACTTCGGATCTTTTCTTTAGAGTGGGCACCAGCAGGCAACCAAACCGGCATCGTGCGATCAGGTGTGTTTTGGTGGGTTTTCTCCTTTCCTGAGGAATGGTCAAGATCCTTTTCCAAAAGTAATTTTCAGTTCTTTCAAATGCACAGTCCTTGAAATGTAAATATGTAAGATTAATATTTAATGTGTTCTGCTCATCAAAATAATATATGTGGTTTGACACAGATAATTACTAAAAATTGTTATTAAACAGAGTAATGTCACTTGAAACCATAAATATGTCTAATTGCAAGCAAGGCCAGAAGAGGGCCTGTCTTTTTGCGTACAGCATCATTTGTTAATTGTCCTTTGTAATTGTTCAATTTTTATAAATCAGGAAACTCAAATAGTCTTAGAATTTTTATTACATCCTGAGATGTCGGAGATGAGTATTTTCAGCTAATGCCCACTCTATACAGGCCCCACTGTAGCTTCCCAGACCCCTTTGGGTTCCGTTTTCCACTCTCCCAGTGTCCCTCCTCCCTCTCTGGCTAATCGTCGTGTCTCCTTTGTGGGTCCTCCCTCTGTGCTGTCCTTTGGCTCCTTATTTGTCTCTACTCCTCTGGGCAGTGCCCTACTCCCATGGCTTCGGGGGTGGGGTGGGTGGGAAGGCAGGGCACGCAGAGGATGCTGCCCGAGGAAATGACCTTAGAGTCGGGCCTTCAGAAGGAGAGGACGCACCTGGCAGAGGGGAGCAGGCAGGCCAGGAGGGAGCCGCCTGTGCAATGCCCAGTGCTGAGTGGCTGGCCTGGAGGGGACAGCTAAGAGCGGCGGGTGGGCTCAAGTCGGTAGGGCTTTGTGTGCCCCTGTGAGGCTTTAACCTGAAGAAGGATTCGAGGTGGACAGTGACATGGTCACACGTGCCTTTAAGAATGATCGTTGTGAGCACACCGTGGAGAACCGGTTAGTGGGGGCAGGGCGGGCAGCAGAGTGGAGCCAGGTGACGGATCCTCCCTGCCCCTTCTGTGTGTCTTCGCCACCTCCAGCCTTTGGTCGGCTTGTTCTCCCAGGACTTCCCTCTCCGGCCCCAAGGCTGGACCTTAATTAGGTGGTCTCAGTTTTCTGCAAGGAAGGGGGTGCATTTGGAGAAGTAAAAAATTATTTTAAAAAACATATCCAAATCATTGAAGGGTTTCCTGGCCACTCAGTGTTTTCTGCATGCTGCTTAAGTGATGTTCGCTCTGTCACTCATCCACTCAAACACATATTGAGCCTGTGCTGTGTAGCAGGCGCTGCCCCAGGTGCTGGAAACAGAGCGCTGGCCAGGGCAGACACGGCCACCTCTAATGGAGTGCATGGTCGAGTGGGAGAGAGAGACGCGGATAAAAATAAGCACATGCGGGCTTCCCTGGTGGCGCAGTGGTTAAGAATCCACCTGCCAATGCAGGGGACACGGGTTCGAGCCCTGGCCCGGGAAGATCCCACATGCCGCAGAGAAACTAAGCCCGTGCGCCACAACTACTGAGCCTGCGCTCTAGACCCCGTGAGCCACAGCTTCTGAAGGCTGCGCGCCTAGAGCCCGTGCTCTGCAACAAGAGAAGCCACTGCAATGAGAAGCCTGTGCACCGCAACGAAGAGTAGAGTAGCCCCCGCTCGCCACAACCAGAGAAAAGCCCACGCGCAACAACAAAGACCCAACGCAGCCAAAAACAAAATAAAATAAAATAAAATAATTAATTAAAAAAATAAGCACATGCATGCATTCCTCTCAGGGTGGACAAAATATCGTTTCTAAGAAGGATGTGTGTGTTTCCTCTCCAGTGCGGCCTATCCATTCCTCCACATCCAGCCCTGCCATCTCCATCCATGAGGTGGGACATACTGGAGTCACCAAAACCGAGAGGAGTGGCATCAACAGGCTGAGGAGTGAGATGAAACAGGTAAGAAGAGCTCTCGGCGCCAGGAAAGAAGTGGTTTTCCTATCTGGGCTCAAGTCAGAAAGTGATAGAAACCCAAGGCATGCAGGGTACAGCCTGCTTTGTAAAGGACGTGCCATCCCTTCTGTCCTGGAATCTGAACACACCCTGTGCCCAGACATCCCAGAGCCACTCACGTGCACCCACCACACGCTCATCCTTAACGTTAAGGTGTTATGCGAGCATTCTGGAAAATACCCTTCCCCGTGTTTGCCTGTTGCCCGAGAACTGGTGATTCAAATGGATCACAGCCATTTAAAAAGTAGAGTCGCGCAAAAGGTAACTGAATCATCTCTCCATCAAATGTGTCCTTCAGGTGAAACAGAGACACCTTTATTTTCCACCATCCACAGGTGTCTCTTTTGTGCTCACCTTTATGTAATTCACAGTAAGTTCCTTCTCAACTGATCCCACAGGACTGCAAGTCAACAGCCTTTCAGTCCTAATGTGCCGGTTACTGTGGTAGGACTTGACAGTGATCTACAGTAGGAAATAGTTTCTTTCCTTCTGACTGTGACCTGCAGTGAGAGACACACTCGGATTTTCTTCTCCATTTCAAATGATGACTCAGTAGATTGAGTCTGTGAGGCACTGAGGGTCACACCCTGCAGCTGGAGCAACACTTCCTTGGACAATCTAGAGGGTGATAGAAGTAGTAAGGCATCCTTGATTTGAAACTGGTTTTTGTTTATCTTCTGATGTATTTTTACTTTCAGATGACTAGGCGATTTAGTGCTGATGAACAGGTGAAACATCTTTGTCTTGTTTCCTCCTTTACTGTGCTTCATGTTCTTTCTGGCTTGAATGGGGAAAGCAAGGCTGTGAGTACAGAGAGTCTGAGTGGGTGGAGAACGGTTCTGCCCGTCCAACATGCTTGGGTGGAGGGGACTCTGCAGGCTGTGGGAGGCAGCCCTGGGGACAGGCAGAGCACTGGACTTGAAAGCAGGAGAGCCCTGCGCCTTTAAACAAATCCATGTATCAAACTTGGATTTTACAGGAGGCTATGTGAAAGGGATGGTCCCGGGTTCTGCCTCGGCAGGAGTTTCTGTTCAAAAAAAGGGAAGAAATAGGGACAAATAGATTGTGGTCATTGATTATAGCAGTAGAAAGAATACTGCTACTTCCTGTCCCTAGATTGCCTGGGGGAATTTAACCCTGGAAGGAAAAGAAAATGTAAGGATACTGTTCTTTTATGTCACCCTTGTGACATACTTCCTTCGCCTCCTCCATCCAGAAGATCAGAGCCCCTTTCCTAATGATTTAATGTCTCTGTGAGAGAGCTCAGAGGAGTCACATACTGACACGCGGATTCTCTGTGTTGTCCCAGGGAAAAACGTCCATGCTGTCTCATTCGAATTTATGCTCTTTCCAAGTAAGGAACAGATTTTCCAAACATCTTCCTTTGCCCACCACTAGGTGGCACTGTCCCTCTTGTTACCTACATCCCGATGGCCGCTGACTGTGGCTGAATATGGGTGGTTCCTTCCGTCTCCATTTAGTGCCCTCCTTACATATTACGGGGACAAAACGATCACCTTTTTTCTTTGATGGGTTTAGATTCAGTTAGCCAGTACAAGTTTTGTATTTGGCCACTTATATCAAAGAAGTATATTATCCTCTTTCCAAAATTAACATAAAAGATTAGCATTTCATGGCTGGGAGTTTGGAAAATAAGTCGTGTGCTAACTTGATGAGGCACCCTCCACATCTGACTAGATATGGGAACACTCCACACTCAGAGAAAGCATTTCCCGGGACCTCTATTGCGCGAGCCCAGAGCTCTGCCCGCTGCTCTGCAGGCCATCTGCCTGGGGGGGTGAGTGAGAACTTGTGGCCACCCGCATCCTCTGCCTCTTCCTTCCTTGGCTGTTTCTGAGGCTGTTCTATGTTCCTTCTCTCTGCGTGCATCCTTTGGTGTCATTGCACATGACTGAGTGGACTCTCTTTGTTTTGTAGCTCTTTTCTGTGAGCCAGGCCCCATCCGGCAGCGCACACTCCTCCAAGTCTGTGGTAAACAGTGTGTCCCAGCCATTGTCCCCTTCGCCACCTCCTTCTCGTTTATGGTGTCTGAATCCTCTCGTTGCCCTTCTCGTGCTCCCACCACCTCCCTCACTTCCGAAGATGTGAACAGGTTTAAGTGTTTCCACTTGACTATGATGATGAGTAGAGGCTAGAAAGAAAGCCGAGAACCTGTGGAACTGAGCTCTGTTTTTCCATCTTGAGCTCTCTGCTTGTGCTCCTCGGTGGGGTATGACTGAGGAGCACTTTTCTCACCAATTCCCAGGAGCTTCTGGAACTTTCGAGGCAGTGGTTATGTGCCTTTCCGTTGAGTCACGGGAGTGAACCACTGCCAGCACGTGCTGATTGGCACTTTGTACGCAGAATGCCCCCCCCCCCCCCCCCCCCCGCTTGGCTTGAGGCCGCAGCTGAGATGGAAGGCTAGGAAGTGTTCTCATTGCAGAGGCGAGTCTGAATCCTCCTTGCGAAACTAGAGGCAGAAAACCAGCTGAGTCATTGATGAGCGTGGCTGTAATTACTTTTATTTGTATCTAATTGTTGCCGTATTTAAATGGCAGTAATGAGCCCAATGGAATAACCCAGCCTAACAGCCTTTTCAAAATAACATCCGATGAAGTCTCAATGCGCTCCAAGAAGACTCCTGCCCTGCTGGCCTGCTTGACATTGGGATTGCATTTTAAACCTTTAAATTTGACGTTGCACACTGAGAAACGAAAGTGCCAGGTAGTCCAGAACAGAGATAATGTGTAAGGATGAAGGTTATCCCTTCCCCGACCCAGAGGCCAAGGGGTGAGAATCCATCCACGGGAAGAAAGCAGGTGTGAGCTTTGCCGCAGGGAGGCCACCGCTGAGGGAACCGCTTTCAGGCCTGGTCTCAGGCCCCACTGGGAGCCTCTCAGAGCTGCCTCCCCAGTCGTGGGCGGGCCTGTGGCTCCCGAGGCAGAAGCAAAACTGCTGGCCCTGCCCCAGCGCTTCCCTCGTGGAGGCCGGAATAAATCCAGCCTCGGGGAGGAGGTGGGAAGGAGGTGATACCCCTCCTGCCTCAGCAAAGGCTCCTGGCTCGGAGGTGGTCATCGCCCCAAATTAGGATAAAGTGCCGTGCTGAGAACAGGCAAAGTAGAAAGCGATTGAAAAGGAAGGTGGAAATACCATAGCCCCTGAGGCCCCGCCACAAACGTGGGTTCCAGCCTTCCCTCCTTCCAGGGCTCCAGAGCCTTGCCCTGCGCTGTGTTGTGTTCTCGTGGCAGCTGCACTGCAGGGGAGTGACCACCACTCTCCGCGGCACCACAGGAGGAAAGTGGTCACTGTGGCGTTGGTCTCCGTGGGCTGCGGCACCCGAGGAGTCACCTCCTCCAGGTCCGAGACCTCCCCAAGCCCTCCAGCAGCAGTGCCTGCCGACCCCATGGCCGGGCGTGCTCCCAGGGTTTCCCGCATCTGCACTCGGGGTGCGCACCTGTGCCCCACTGCTCAGATGAGGCTGAGCGTGCTCGCGGCAAGTTAGAGACTGGAGCAGCCGATGTGGAGTCGGGATTTGCAGCCCCCCCAGAGCCCACCCCCTGACCTGCTCGGCCTCTCCGTTGGGTCAGGGGCTTCTTATGCTGTACTTCCTCTTGGGGGCTGGGAAGAGTGCACGGAAGGAGCTTAGTAAACGAACCGGGGCAGGAAGGAGTGAATCCAGCTGGTGGTGTTGACTGGTTTACGGAGCCGCCCTCTCGGTGACCAGCACTGCCAGGGGGTGCCGGCTGTGAGGCTTCTGAAGGCCGCACCTTTTCTGTCTTGCAGAGGTCCAGCACCCCATCCTCACCCACGGGCACGTCATCGTCAGACTCAGGTGGGCATCACATCGGCTGGGGGGAGCAGCAGGGCCAGTGGCTGCGCAGGAGAAGGCTGGACGGGGCCATCAACAGAGTCCCCGTGGGATTTTACCAGAAGGTGTGGCAGATCCTTCAGAAGGTGAGCTTGGCCGCTGTGCTGCATTCCATAGGCACTGGTGCTGAGGCGTGCTGGCACCTACAGGTAGCAGGCGGCTGCAGAACAGGCGCATAAGCCCCAACCTTAGGTAGCTCACGGCCTAGAGCAGGGTTTCTCCCCCCTCGGCACCATTGACATTTGGGGCTGGGTAATTCTCACTTCCGGGGCTGCCCTGTGCATTGTGGGATGTTAAGCGACATCCCTGGTCTCTACCCGCTAGATGCTGGTAGCACCCCCCCCCCCAGCGTGACAACCAAAATGTCCCCAGACATTGCCGAGTGTCCTCCGGGAGGCAAATTGCCACTGGTTGAGAAACACTGGCTGGAAACCCAACAAGATAGATAAGGTGGCAGCCCAGGTTGTGGGGGGCCACCTTTGACGTAATTTAGGAACGCAGAAAAGTCGGAAGGTAGGCAAGAACCAGAGAAGGCAGGGAAAGCTCTGGATGAAACGCCGTAACCCGGCTGACCCAGAACAGCCGCAGGAGCCACGCCCCTTGGTCCCTGCCCCCGCCTCCTGTCTCGCTCCCTCATCAGCCTCAGAGCGTCCCGGTGTCTCCCTGGGCCCCACCAGAGGGACTGTCTGCCTCCATTAGAAGCTTCTGTGCAAACCAAGAACCACAGGCAGGACCGAGTTTTTCCCTAAACCATTTTTGTTAGCTCATTTCACAGTAGAAGAGGCGAGGAGAGAAGAGGCATCCCTAAGACCCCGTACTGCAGCCCCTTTCGGCTGCGTTATGTCCCCTGTGAGGTCCTCCTCGTGGAGCTGGGCATGGAGAGGTCAGAGGGGTCCCTGTCCTCACAGCTGAACTCCGGTCCCCACGTGGGGGCAGGGCCCGAAGAGGCCTCTTGTCAGGAGGAAGGAGCGTTTGCTGCCGCTGCATCCTCAGCCCACCTGGGACGGAGGCGGTGCAGCTGCTGTCTCCAGGGCACAGGGAGTCAGGAGGCAGCCTGTGAGCCCAGAAGTGTTCCTGGGGCCGGGCTTCCACCGGCTTCATACCAAGATGCTTTTATTATGAAAAAGCATTTTGTATTGAGCCAGCGCTGGTTATTTATATACACGGGTGTGCGTGTGCGTGCATGTGCTCTAGTCTTTTGTGATTGGTGCTTATTATAGAAATCTCAAAAATAGATGCCTGCAAAGGCATAGAAGTATCACTTCGCCAGCAGGAAACATGCACATCTCCCTTTATCTGGCACCAAAGGGGGCCTCTCAGCCGCCAGGGCCGGGTTGCCAAGTGAAACTCGGAGCTCCCACAGAGGAGGACCCGGCAGCTCCCTGGGGCGTTGTTCGGGTGAGATCTGAACGATGCCTGCTGGTTCCATCGAAAAACACAGCCTGTGGGCAGTGAGAACAAGCCCTCTAAAAATAACTCCGACAGTCTGGCGTGTGCCAGTCCTCGTGCTGGCTTCCAGGGCAGAGCGACTTGAGCGTGTGCGCGCCGTTTTTAATCACGTTCTGGAATCTGACTGAAATGTGAAATGCGTGTTCTGCCTCCAGTGTCACGGTCTGTCCATCGACGGTTATGTGCTCCCATCCTCGACGACGCGAGAGGTAGGATGGGAAAAACCCAAACGCCGTGAGTTTTCACTAAGTGCTTTATTTCTTGGACTCTGACCACTCGCCCTTCTTTCAAGCTTGTTACATACAGGGCATTTGTAGATCCGATCTTTCTAGACACTTAACCCTCAAGTTTTGCAAAGTTTTTTTCCCCACATTTGTTGCATCATCTTTTCTCTTTCCCCTCAGAAAGAGTATGTCTGGACTGTCGACATCTTCAGATTTGTTTCTGAAAACTCTCTTAAGAGAAGAGCAAAGTTGCTCGCCATGCTTATGGGACCCACGGCAGAGAACAGTCATCTTCCCTGGTTTCTTTCCCCCATTCATTCTTTTAAAAAAATTGATCTTTTAGTTTTTACACCACCCAAGGCACCATGCTGTGCACCACAAGGAATAATGAAGAAAGAGAAATAAGAAACGGCCCTGCCCCTGGAAGTCGCAGTCCAGCGGGATAGGTGACTAATGCTAGGACCAGGCTGACTGATGCCCAGGGCAGAGCTCTCAGCTTCCTGCCCCAGAGGATTCCTGTGGGCAGAATTAGCAAAGTGGCCGGAGAGGAGGCAGCGTTTACGCTGAGCCACTGGGTGCTGTGGGCAGCGTGGGTGACAGGACTGTGTCTGTGCTCGCTTCACTCGTGACCCCCTGCTGGTCCCTTTGGCAGATGACCCCACAGGAGATCAAGTTTGCTGTCCACGTTGAGTCGGTGCTGAACCGAGTGCCGCAGCCTGAGTACCGGCAGCTGCTGGTGGAGGCCATCATGGTGCTGACGCTGCTCTCGGACACGGAGATGAACAGCATTGGGGGCATCATCCATGTGGACCAGATCGTGCACACGGCCAACCAGCTGTTCCTGCAGGACCAGGTGGGTGTGCCCAGAGCCAAGGTGGGGACGCGGCAGTGCAGCCGGCTTGGCTGGCATTTATCTCTGTCGAGGCTGGAGATCCTGTGACCAACAGGAAATATTCTTGAACAAAGATAATGTCATCACAGATGGTGGGAAAATGTCAACCATTTGGTTTGAAAATGGCACAGTGGCCACTGGGAGATCTAAAGCCCTTTGGAGATGGACAGGCCCATTTCAGCATAGGTTCTAGTGCCAGCACCAGCCTCGCGACATGTCTGGCCCCAAGTAAACCAGCCACTTAGCCTGCACCAAAGTCGAGCTAGAAGAAGCCGTCCTCCCATCCTAGAATCAGTGATGTGCTGCCAACTCGGGCGGGTGGGGACACGGTGCCCAGAGCAGAGGCCATCTGTCCCCCCGTTAGGCCGGTAGCGCCAGCTCTGCTCACGTGTTGCCTCTGCCCTTTCCTGCTGCAGATGTCGATCGGTGCCACGGACACGCTGGAGAAGGACCAAGCCACGGGCATTTGCCACTTCTTTTACGACAGTGCTCCCAGCGGGGCTTACGGGACAATGACCTACCTAACGAAGGCGGTGGCTTCTCACCTGCAGGAATTGCTGCCCAATTCAGGCTGCCACATGCAGTAGGGCCTCGGCGCTCTGAGCCCAAGATCCCCTGTGCTGTCACAAAAGCATTTCCCATCAGCAGCCCTGGCAGGGAGGAGGCGGCAGTAACACACCTGAAAGCAGTATACGTCCAAGCCGCAGAATCCTGTGCCCGCCCCCGAGGAGCGCCCTGGGGATCATCTTCTTACATTCATTTTGCTGGGAAGTTTGTCACAGCATCTGGTCTCCTGGAGTCTGAGGAGGTATCGGAAGTTGGTCTCCTCTTGTGAGTGCAGAGTGAAGTGAGAAGGCAGCTTAAACTGGCTTTCGCAGAGTTGCCGAACAGGCTCAATGAGCTGGTGATACATCTTCCAGATGAAAAGATCCTTCCAGCAGCCGCGGACCTTGACCAGGGGCACATCTTAACGGTACAGTCTGTCTGTGGGTCAAAATGTGTAGCAAATAGAACAACTCATTGTGCAGAGGTGTGGTTGTCTCGTGCCTTGCTTTCCTCCTTGGCTTGTTGCTGTCTTACTGGCAGCTACCTTTGCGTGACGGTTCTCCTTCACCAACATTTAGAAAATTGCTCCCACTTGACTTTGGCTCATGGTCTTCAAGGATTTTATCTTGGCCACCCGTGAGTTAGGGATTTCTCCTGCCTTATGAAAATATCCCACATCATCTTCCAGAATCTAACCAAAAAGAAGCAAGGCAGAGGAGAAGCCAACCCTTCTTCTAGCTGGGCCAACTGTTGTTTTGGGGCTGGCATGGGCAGGGAGTCCCTCTGGAAGGCCTGTGCCCCCGCCCCCGTCGTGGGGTGGCGGCCGGCAGGGAGCGGCACGCCCACCGTGTTCTGGGGGAGCCACGTGCTGAGTCTGCAGCACCAGACGCCACAGAAGTGCGTGCCGTGCTCCCTCTTCAATGCTTCCCTCTGCGGCAGGGCCAGGCTGGGGCCTCAAGCCCTTCTCACAGCAGCACTTTTGCCTTAAGGCTCTCAGGTGGGGTGTAGCTGGAGGCCTTGCTTGCAGAGGCGTGAGGACAAATCCTGATGGGGCAGGGCCTCGCCAGTCTTTCCTTGCCAAGGTCCTGATGGATGGAGTTTCTCTCCAGGTGTCTTACGGGGATGGGGGGTGGGCATGACACACAACAGGGAAAACCGTTTCTGTGGATAATGGACTCTGAAGGACAGTCACCTGGTGGCCTCGTGGTGCGCTCTGGCTGGTTGAGGGTGACGGCTTAGATTGGTGATGACTCTGCCTCTGAAATGGAAACTTGGCCATTGGATCTTTGCGTGGAAGTTTGCGTGAAGGTGGAGAAAGCCGATGCTCAGGCTGCTTTGAGAGGACAGCAAGGTGCCCAGTGCCCCCCAGAGTCAGGATGCGGCACTGACCAGTATTCTTGAAGCAGAGGCAAGGCAGGGAGGGTTCCTGCTAAAGAGCCTCGCTTCAGTCCAAGCCAAACACTTTGTAGTTGCCCCTGGGGGAGAGAGTCTGGAACACGAGTCTTGGCTCACTTACCCGCTCGGTGGTGCACAGGCGCTGTCTACACGGGACATCAGTGCCTTGGCTTCATATTTGTTTGAAACCATAATATTTTCCTTGCTGAGGTACAGAGTAGTTACATAAAGAAAAGTGCCCAGGGGCTTCCCTGGTGGCGCAGTGGTTGAGAGTCCGCCTGCCGATGCAGGGGACACGGGTTTGTGCCCCGGTCCGGGAAGATCCCACGTGCCGCGGAGCGGCTGGGCCCGTGAGCTATGGCCGCTGAGCCTGCGGGTCCGGAGCCGGTGCTCCGCAACGGGAGAGGCCACAGCAGTGAGAGGCCCGTGTACCGCTAAAGAAGAAAAAAAGAACAGTGCCCAAAATCTCTCTCAATTTCTGCTCCAGTGGACTCCCACATCCCCTCCCCTTCCTATTACTGTCGGTATGTCAAACCTTTCTCCTCAGATTACTAGATGGTTCCTTCTGTCATTCATCGGCACGTGTGAGATGCTCTGTCTGTGACTCGGTGCTCAAGGCCCTCAGCCTGCGCAGGAAAGCCAGTGTGAACAGATGACCAGGCTTTAGCGTGGTGGGGGGGGTGTGAGGGAGCTGGACGAGGGCTGGGCTGAGAAGGTAGGGACGGCCCAGAGCCCTGCCATCAGCATGGCAGATCCCGGAGACAGTGTGGGTGGCCTGGCGCCGTGCCCCGAGCCCCCCGCAGTGCCCGGAGCCTTCCTGTTTGTGCCCCGTCTTCCCTTGGAAGCCAGTTTGCTCTCATTTGCCTCGGCGGGTCCAGGGGGGTCACAGCCACCCACGTTTCATAGTCGCGTTTTCATGGCCTTTATTTCTGGTGTCTTTAAGACATGCTTGACATAAACAAGACTCATGTCATTCACCAGATAGACTCCCTGGTGGATCATTTCAAACACAGATAATGTAAGAAAGGTACAAGCCGCTAAAGGCCCGGTTGCTTCTTGGGCAAAGGCTCGAGAAGAGTTACAGCCCTCCAGAATGAGCCAGGTGCTAATTTAGAACGATCACCTGCCTGTGGATGACGCGCAAAGTCGCAGATGCTGTGTTTGGGCTCACCAACCGAGACGCGGGCGGCCAGGAGAAGAGCCATAATAAGCAATTCAACTGAGCCTTCGATTCACTCTTTTGAAACCTCTTTGAAATGAAATCCTGAAATAGTACCACATTTCCACAGGCACCAAGCTGTCAGCTTCAAAGAAGAACAGCCTTCTGAGGCTTGATCCCTTTCACGAGCAGCTGAGGCCCACACCACCAAGAAGAGGAACAGATGTTCGAGGGGGATGGGAGAGGCGTGTCCTGCCACCATCCTGGCCTCTGCGGATGGGCCCAGGTTTCCATACCAGGAGCCCCTGGCACCTTGGGGCTGGGCAGCAACGAAGACCCCACAGAGCCAAAAATAATAAATAAATACATGCATACATTTTATAGGAAAAAAGAAGAACTTGAATGTTATAGAAAGCAGTTCTGGATTTTGCAGGGCCTTGGGGTTAAAATACTGATGATGATTGTATGGCAGATGTGCAGAAATAAGAGAGCTCTGTTTAAGAGGGTGCCGGGCCACAGAGCATTTTCATTTCATTTCTTGGTAAACCCTTTTCTGCAGCTAAGGAGTAACAAAACTAATCAACTTGAATTCCAGTCACAGGAAGCCAGATATGCCCAGTAGCAACCCAGGCTGGGCTGGGGGAGCCGGGAGGCTGTCCGGTCAAGCCAGCATCTCCCCAGTGGACATCAGTCCGGAGGTCAGAGCCTCTGCAACTCCCCTGAGGTGCGGCGAATAAAAGGAGAGATCGTTACGCAATAGCTGCCTGGATAGAGAGGATATAAATGCTCCTTATGTAAAAAAAGAAAGAAAAAAGACCAGAAGATCAGGAGGCAAGAGAAACAAGTTCGTGAGTTGATGGATGCCATTTATTTCTGGACAAGAAGACAGGTGGCTCGGCCTCCCTTGATGTAAATTACAGCAGAGCATCTCTCAGTTCTGTTGACTTGCGCGGGAGTCTGGCAAATCGCTTTTGTCTTCCCTGCTTCCTTGTCAAAAGGTACAAAAGCCTCCCACCCCCTCCCTTGGCGCCATCATCTTTCAAGGTGACTCTTATGCTTTTGAAGTCCCTGCCATCTGTTCTGTACAGCTCTGCACTTCGCATGTTCCCAGAATGCCTTCTGTTCTCCCGGACTTGGCCACTGATAACTCTGCTTGTGAGGGGAAGGTAAAGACACACTGCCACCTTCTTAGAGCCCAGTGTGCCCTTGTTCCCTCAAAGCCATTTAGGAGAAGCCGTATCCTTAAGTTACCAAGAGAACTCTCTGAGGAACAAGACCCCTGAAACCGCAAGAGAGACTAATTCTCAAACCCAATGCACACAGTGTTTGATAGTTTGGGAGAGGGAAAAATTCCATCAGAAAACAACTGTGTATGTTTTTAAGGAACATATGTGCAATTTTGGCAAAAATGCCTTCTTAGAAGGACTGGCATCATCGTAACCATTGAACTCTGAAGTCACGTGATTCCTCCCTCTGTCTTGTTGCAGTATGTCAGCTATTCTGAAAAATGAATTGCTCAAGAAGGCACTCACTGGGGGCCTATTACAGTATTACCCAGGCGTCACTCTGCCCACAGAATACGGACCAGCGTGGCGGGATGAAGAAACGCCTGTCGTTTGAGAACACCTCTAAGGAGGCACGTTGTCCAGCGTCCCATGGAAGCATTCCTAGCACCGCTCCACCAGGACAGCCATGCGTCGGCCCTCAATCCTGAGTGTTTTTGACCTGTCTCAGCGGGGTGGCCGCCAGATGCCTCCAGCTGGTGGGCTAAGGGTGTGGCCCCGAGCTACTTCTGAAATGGGCACGGGGCAATGGTTACGCCTTCCAGTTTTCCTTTTTGAAAGACCTTTCCAGATACAAGCCCAGGATAGACTTGCCAAGGAGAATTCATAGTCACTGGCTCTATTCTCACGGCCTCTGTGTCACCTTTCACCGCTGTGTTAGTTGCAAATTACAGACAGCAACTCTAGCTGGGTAGGAAACACGTTTCTTAAAGGATATTGGATAAGTCACATGATCACTAGACTTGGCGACTCCCCAGCCAAGAACAAGGCCCCAGGTCACCGGGCTCACGCCCTGGAGCTTACACCACAGATGCCCCCAACGCTGACCAATGTCACGAGGACCACCGCCTCCTCTCTTTCAGAAACTATTTTAAATGTAGAGGCTGCCACCTGTCAACAGAGTAGGTTTCATACAGTCACTAGCCGTCAAGTCAGACTCCGGCAGGTGTGTTCCATCAGCTGGGGCGGGGCTGTCAGCTGAGAGGGAGGTTGGAAAAGCCAGCATCTGAGACTTCCTCCTCCTCGAGCGGCGGCGGGGCTGGCTTCATAACATGGGGGACCACCCCCCAGACCCAGGAAGGGCGTTCCGATGCTGAGCATCTAAAACTAAGCATCCACCACAGCCAGGACCCTTGGCTTGTATTCCTGTCCAGAGACGCAGGACATGTGCTCTCCTGGGGTCTGCCCTTTGGCGAGGCTTGGTCAGTGGGAGTGAAGAGGGTGTGCACAGCAGGCGGCCAGTGCCCCCTCTGGGCTCAAGCTGGACCAATCACAGCTTCTCTCTGCCTGTAGAAATGTTTCTAAGTCATAGGGGCTGGGTCGCTGCTGCTACCCGGACTGCACAGCAGACCACCTCCTGCCACTCAGCTTCCAAGGAGCTGTTGCAAAGCTACCGGCATACCAGCCCAGCCCTGGTAGCCTTTTCCTGGGCCCTCTGAGTGACAGCCCATCTGGGACAAGACGCAAATGATTGTCTCATCTTTCCTTCTAAGTCTTTAGCCAGCTGGGGGATTTAAAAATAAAGAGTTGGAACTGATTCGAAGTGTAAGCCTGTGTCCTGACAGTGTGAATAAATTCCCCCAGCTGTCACCGAGGTTCCATCCCTGAATTCTCACAAGCGTCCGAGCCACTGTCTCCTGAGCTCCAGAGAGCCCAGCCGCGGAGGCGAGTCGGCCTCTGGCGCTCACCTCCCTCCCTCCCTCCCTCCGTGGCAGCTCCCCCGAAGTGCTCTCCCCCTCATTAACCACAGAGCTCCATCTGGAGTGAAAAACGGCCCAGCAGGCGCCGAGGCGGTCTCTGTGCCGGAGATGAAGCCGGGCTTGGCGGCCCCGGCGGTGCAGAGCACTGGAGCCTGAGTTGACCTTGCAGCCCGAGTCTCCAGAAAGGTCTCTGGGCTTTTCATCCCCTAAAGCAGCGAGCTGACATGTGCTACGGTGATCACACACACACACACACACACACGCTTCTGTCCCCAGGTCCCCTGAGACCAGAGATGGCTTTTGTGCCGTCAGCACACATTTCTGCGGCTGGCGCTGTGCTCAGCAGGCTGGGACACAGCAGCGCACGCCTACTAAAGGCAAGAGACAGAATAAGCAGGTCAACCGTGGGAGGGGGATCAAATCAAGAGCCCAGAGCAAAGGGTCCACTCTGAGCACGGGGCCAGTGGGGAATCTGCAGAGTAAACTCACCAGCCCTCCACCAGGACCACTCTGTTTTCTCGACAATGACGACACAGGAAGAAGAAGAAAGGGCAGCCCCAAACCCTCCCCTGGGTGCGATGGGCCTCCCTCCCCGAGCAGGTCACGGATGAGTAAGATACCCACCTGCAAAACGTTCTGGGTGACGGGGCAGGAGCTTCTCAAGAATGTACTGGACCTCGGCCTATAGCTGTCCGAACCCAGCGCGGGGGAGGGGGGTGGGGGGTGGGGTGCAGGGGAGGGCACGGGGCCAAGCCCATCTCCCTGTCTCCAGGTAACTCGGCCAAGAGGGCTGAGAAGCCAACCCCCAAGTCCTCCTTCCTCTCCTGGCCCAGATCGTAAACGAATGAGCAATTAGATGCATAATGTGTTGGGATGACAAGAGGCTGGACAAGATTAAAGCAGACGAAGAGGGCAGGGAGGCCTGGGGGCAGCGGGGACTGTCATATGGGATGAGTAGACAAGACCCCTGATAAGGCAGGATTTGATCAGAGACCTGGAGGAAGTGAGGGCCTGAACTTAGGGGAAACTAAGGGGGAAAATGCGCCAGATCGAGGGAACAACCAGTGCAAAGGCCCCGAGGCAGGAATGCACCTAACATGTCTTTGGAACAGGAAGGAGGCCAGAGGGTGCAGACTGCTACCATCAAGGGGAGGAGTGTAGACCTTGGCTTTTGCCCCAAATCACTGGGGGGTTTGGGACAGAGGAATGCCAACCCTTCCAGAGATCGGCTCCACAGGGACGCAGGGGCAGAGGAGAGAAGGGTTCATTTCGCAGCAGGTTTGGAGAGACTGTGTCTCTGGGAGGGTGAGACGAAAGGGGCAAGTGCCCAAGGTGATTTAACTTCCTTCCACCCCACTTGAGAAGCAGACAAGCTCCTCCTGGAGCTGGAAAATGGAGGTGATCGAATGACTGAATGACGGAGGAAAACTATTCCTGTTCCCTTCCTCAACCCTCCTCTCCCTCTCAGGCCTAAAACCCCGTGTCGTCCTTAGATCATTTTCAAGCAAACATACACACGCGTGCACCCAGCCATCGGCCGGCCACCGCCTGCCACACTTCCTGTGCCGGGGCTGCAAGTCCTGTGCAGAGCAAGGGGCCGCAAAGGGAACAGTGGCTGCACTTGGTCCCCAGGGCTCCGCCCAGGCTTGCAGTCTCCTGCTGTCCCCACCCCTGAAGAAGTTTCTCCCCGTCCCCAACCCAGGGGACATCAGACCTCTTCTCTGCCATCCATAAGAGCCCAGCTGCCTTTCAAGTCGGGCCTCAGAAAGCACGAGGAAGAATGGGGTGGCTGAGGCCTTCTAGGCTCTAAAGGCTTCACATTCTGCAAGCCATTCAAAGGCTGCTTCCTCTGCACTTTAAATAGCTGCGCTGTGCTGAGTTTTAAATTTGACACATTTCTTTTTCTGAAGCTAAAAAAGGCACAATGGAGAAAGCAAGCAAGCAAGAAATGTAGTGAGTCATCGGGAGGAAGAGAGCTGCTCCCGCTTGGAGGCCGTGGTCAGGGGAATGGTGGTGGGAATAGGTGAGGCCAACAGGATTGGCTCTGAGTCCTCTTGGGAATAGGCGAGACTCTGGCGGGTCTTAACAGCTGGTAAGCCCCAGGTATGTTGGAAAGATAGAGGAAGGCGGCAGACATTTAAACTGAACATCTGGTCGAGTAGCACATCCCTCAGACATTGGAAAAGAACACACTTTCACCCCCGTACATTTGCTTAGTTAGATGACCATTCTTAGCACCAGGATTTTACAGATGGGGAAACGGAGGCTCAAAAGGCTTGTGAATTTCATAAATTCTCCTGCGTTAGATCAGGACTAAAGCCTGTGTTTCAAGACTCCATGTTTACCTAGATCTGGGCAAAGAATATTGCATTTCATTTACAAATTTACCTCAGAAGACAGCCTCTCATTTTCTTGGATTACACAAGACTTGGACGGCAGATACGGAGACAGCTATTGCAGGGGATGCATTCCAGCCTACTTAAGAACCAGACGCGCCGTACAGGCAGGCGCCAGGCCTCGGGTGGGCACAGAGCTCGGGGCTAGACTAACAGTGCTCCGAGCGTGGCCCTCAGCCGGCCCCTAGGTGGCCCTTAGCTCCCCAGCTAAAGCCGGGAGGCCATGTCCTGCTCCACTTTCTCTAAGGGTCCATTTCAATTGAGAAGAAATGTGGTTAGTGCTTTGGAAACTGCAAAGCTCTTAACCAGAGTGTCTGTTTTAATGTGGGCCCTGCCACCCTAGAGACCTTGACCAGATGGTGAGCCTCTGACAAAATTGGAAGCGAGGCAGAGGCAGCGGCTGCCTTAAGGCATCGAACCTGGCTTTGACCGCTTCCGGGGCCCCCAGCCCTTTCTCCCCCAGGCACTCTGGGGTCAGCCGGGCAAGCAGTCAGATCCCCACATTGCTGCTGGGAGCTTGGCACCCTTGGATTGTACATAGTCTCTTGGTGCCTCAGTTTTCTCCTCTGTGAGATGGGATGGGGATTATATAAACCGTCCTCACTGGAGGTTCCAGAGATTAACAGGATAATGTGTGTAATAATCATCATCATAATGTATATAAACTAATGTCATGATAACGCGTGTAAGCCACTGGCACGTGGCAAAGGCTAAGTAGACAGCGGCTGTAGTCACCTTCCCCCACGGCGCCGCCCACCTAGGTCTGCAGACTCCAATCTCCATGGGAGGCAGCCCAGGTGCTTTTGAATGTGGGCTGTGGATCCAGACAGGCTGCTTTTTAGCTGCATACCCGTGGACAGCAAGTCCTTCCTCTGAGCCGCGCTTCCTCGTTTGTCAAGAGGGGATAATCAGAACTCTCCATTTAAGGATTTGGAGGACGATTAAAAATTAGATAATGGGAGTGAAAAATTGTTTAAAAGAAGGTCCATCAGTACTGCAACCTGGCAAAGCTTGGGTTAAGCCCAATTCAGGTGTTAGTTATACTCTAGAGAGGCCAAGGTCACTGCCCTCTTCTCCGCCCTGAGCAGGGCTCTCTGCTGTGGACCAAGGACAAAGCAGGGCAGACAGAGGCAGGGGATGGCACTTTGGGGAGAAGGAGCAAAGAGTTTCAAAGCCCTATCTTCATCTTCAACCTCTGAATTCCTTCTTCCTCTTGGAACTTGTCATCAAGGGCCTGGCGTGACAAGAGAGGGCTGGAGCCTCCTCCCTTCCTTGGGAGAAGTATTGCTGCTCTCGGAGAAGAGAGCATCTGGGATGGGCGCAGGCCAGGCAGCAGCTGAGGGGCAGAGCCAGGGAGCCAGCAGGACATGGCGTTGCTTTGCTGAGACCACAAGAGCTGCCTTGCTTGGGAGTGGTTCAGAGCACCGCCCTGAGCTGGTGCCTGCCTGCCTGGGGTCCAACTCCGCTGTGAAGTGGGGCCTGTGATAGCACCTCCATCTCATATGATTGTTACAAGGATTAAATGTATTAATTCTTAAGGTGCTTGGATATCACTTGGTACCACAGTAAGTGCTAAGTAAATGTTTGTTTGAATTTTTTTGAAAAAATTAGATAGAATAAAACTCCTGGAACCTAGCAAACATTCAATGAATTCCTGTTTAAAAACAGCCCCCAAATGCCTTCTCTCCCCGACTGTCCTCACTCCAGCCAGTCTTCTGTTTCCTCTGAGAGACTCATGTTGCTGAAGTATTAGAGGAAAGAAACCTTGATGGTCATTGGCCATTCCCAGCCTTTTCAGGGGTGTTTGCCTTTCATAAGTCATGTTTTAGCCTCAGTGAAAGCAATAACTTGAAAGCAATCTCAGCCTCTGAGCTAGACAGTATGATGGGGAGCTAAAGGGGAAAGGAGATGGGACAGTAAAAGGCCCTCAACCCCCTCCCGTCATGTTTTTTGCTTAAGTATGGGATGGCACTGCCCGAGGCCATGGCGGGGGGGTGGGGGTGGGGGGGGCACACGTGCTCTGAAGACCTGTCTCTTCCCAGAACTCTAAAAGGCAGGATGATACTAGTGGATAGATTCTTCAGTAATCTCTCAGGATACTTTCAGCTGTACATCATAGGCTACCCAGCTATCAGTGGCTTAAACAATAAAGATAATCATCATCTCATTTAACAAGGAGTCTGGAGCCAGGAGGTTGCAGGGTTGGTTCAGTGGCTCAGTAATGTCATGAATGATCCATACGCTTCCCATCTTCCTTCTCTATCATCCTCAGAATGTGTTGTTTCCTTCTCTCATGGTTGCAAGACAGCTGCCACAGCACCAAGCATCACACACTTAAAAGACAACCAGAAAGGGAGGGGCAGGGCTTTCTTCTTGAGTCTCTCTCTCTCCCTCTTTCTCCCTCAACCCATTCCAGGCAGGGAAATCTTCCCCAGAAACACTCTAATAGATTTTCCCATAATTCTGATTGGCCAGAACTGAGTCACATGCCTGTTTTAGACTAATCATTGGCAAAGACAATAAGGATTAACAGGAGAGTTTTAGAGCTACCATAGTTTTGAATATACAACTATTTGTGGCCCTGGGGGAAGGAGCCACCTTCTGAGACATCACCTGTCAAATACCTGACACAAAGTTGGGGTCCTATTAACAAGGAAGGGGAGGGATGGCTGCTGGATGGGCAACCTGGAGCTTATCCTGAACACTTAACCCCCTGGGTCATTGTCTTGGCCTCTTTCATGTTTCTTGAAATTTCCTGTGCCTTGTCCAGGGCCCTTTGCAGCTGTAGGAAAGGTGTTGCTCACTAAATACTTCGGGCACTTCTACTTGTTGCCATAACTGTAACCACCTCCCCCTGCCTTCCGACCTTCCTACATGGTGGATTAAAGCAGAGAAACATAGACAAGATGAGACAAGCCACAATGTAGGTGAAGGTGTTAGAAAAAAGCTACAAGAGAATCATGATTAAATGTTCCAGACTCACCAGTTAAAAGACAAATGTCAGCAAATTAGGTTAATATGGAGAGATATGTACTGCTTATAAGCATACAGACATGAAAGGTTGAAAGGAAAAGGATGAAAGAGGACATGTCAGGCAAATGTTAACCAAAAGAGAGCTGGTATCACTGTGTTCATGTCAGGTAAAATAGACTTCAGGACAGAAAGCAGTATTAAGGATGAAAAAGGTGACTATGTGATGATAAAAAAGCAAATTCACCAAGAAGAGATTTCCATTTTAAACATATATGTACCCAACAAAATAACTCCAAAATATATGAAGGAACCATTGATAGAACTACAAGAAGAAACCAATGAATCCATTTTCCTAGTGAGAGATTTCAACATATATCTTGACTACTAACAAGTTAGGCAGAACAAAATATCATCAAGGACGTAGAAGACCTGAATGACACAATTAACCTTGATCGAATGGACAGATAGACAAGTCAACGCAACATTTTGAGAATACACTCTGGGTTCTCCATGCACACGTGTAACAGTAAAATTTTGATTATATACTAAGCCATAAAGAAAAAAATTTTTTTACAAAGAGCAAAGCTGGAGGAATCACACTCCCTGACTTAAGACTATACTCAAAACTACAGTCATCAAAACAGTATGATACTGGCACAAAAACGGACACATAGGTCAATGGAACAGAATAGAAAGCCCAGAAATAAACCTACACACCTATAGTCGATTAATCTAGGACAAAGGAGGCAAGAATATACAGTGCAGAAAAGACAGTCTCTTCAAAAAGTGGTGTTGGGAAAACTGGACAGCATCATGTAAAAGAAAGAAATTCGAACATTTTCTCACACCATGTACAAAAATGCACTCAAAGTGTATTAAAGACCTAAATGTAAGACCAGAAACCATAAAACTCCTAGAAGAAAACAGAGAACACTCTGACATAAATTGTTGCAGTATCTTTTTGGATCTGTCTCCTAAGGCAAAAGAAACAAAAGCAAAAACAAATAAATGGGACCTAATTAAACTTAAAAGCTTTTGCACAGCAAGTGAAACCATCAACAAAATAAGACAACCTACTGAATGAGAGAAAACATTTGCAAATGATATGACCAGTAAGAGGTTAATATCCAAAATATAGAAACAGCTCATACAACTGAATATCAGAAAAACAACCCAATCAAAAAATGGGCAGAAGGTCTGAATAGACATTTTTCCAAGGAAGACATACAGGTGGCCAAAAGGCACATGAAAAGATGCTCAGCATCCCTCATCATCAGAGAAATAGAAATCAAAACCACAATGAGATATCACTTCACACCTGCGAGAATGGCCATCATCAAAAAGAACACAAATACAGGGAACTCTACTCAATACTCTGTAATAACCTATATGGGAAAAGAATCTGAAAAAGAATAGATATATGTATATGTATAACTGAATCACTTTGCCATATACCTGAAACTAACACAACATCGTAAATCAACTATACTCCAATATAAAATTAAAAGAAAACACACAAATAACAAATGTTGGTGAGGATATGGAGAAAAGGGACCCCTGGTACACTGTTGATGGACAGGTTAAGTTGGTGCAGCCACTGTGGAAACCAGTATAGATGTTCCTCAAAATAACTAAAAATAGAACCACCCTATGATCCTGGTCATGTGGTCCCCACCCCATCCCATGCCCCATCCCACTCCTGGGTATATATCCAAAGAAAATGAAACATTAATTCAAAAAGATACATGTACCCCAACGTTCACAGAAGCATTATTTACAATTGCCAAGATATGGAAGCAACCTAAGTGTCCGTCAACAGATGAATGGATAAGAAGGTGTGGTATATGTATACACAATGGAATACTTCTCAGCCATAAAAAGAATGAAATTCTGCCGTTTGCAACAACATGGATGGACATAGAGAGCATTATGCTCAGTGAAATAAGTCAGACAGAGACAAATACTCTGTTATCACTTATATATGGAATCTAAAAAATAAAATGTATATTAAAAAAAAACCAAACACTCACAACTATAGAGAAGAAATTAGTGGTTACTAGTGGGGAGAGGGAAGGGGGAGGGACAGATGGGGTAAGGAATTAAGAAGCACCAACTACTACATATAAAAATAAATAAGCTACAGGCATATATTGTACAGCACAGGAAATATAGCCAATATTTTATAATAACTATAAATGGACTATATTCTATAAAAGTATTGAATCACTATGTTGCACACCTGAAACTAATATAATATTGTAAATCAAGTATACTTCAATAAAGGAAGAAATAAGCAGACCACAATCCTTGACCTTTAAAAATGTAAATAACCCCGAGACATTTACAAATGTTTTAAAAATTGCTAAGTAACTCACAGGCTAAAGAGGAATTCACATGAAACTTTTTAAAATCTCCAGAGGTGAATGAAAATGAAACTGGTGCATATCAAATCTTGTGACATACAGAAAAAACAATGCTTTGAGCGAAATTTATAACCTTAAATACTTGTATTAGAAAAGTTGACAACCTCAAGATTGATGAGCTAGGTTTCCACTTTAAGAAATTAGAGAAGGAACAACAAAGATAATAAAATAAGCACAGATCATTGAAATAGAAAACAAAGATACAAAAGAGATCAACAAAGCCTAAGGTGACCTTTTTAGGAAAAGTAACAAAATAGGTAAACCTTCATCAAGTTTGCTCAAGAAAACAGAAGAAACAAAAAGTATTATGAATGAAAAGGGGGACATGACTACAGAAGAACTAGATGTTAATAAAAAGATAATAAAAGAATACTAGCAAATTCAACAATATGGCAGCAATTTTCAAAGTGAGACAAGAAGTGTCGGTGATGCTTGTGGCACACTATTCACGACAGCAAATGCCTGCAAGGGCTTCACCTGTCTGCGGGCGGGAATATCTTCGCCTGGCCAGATTTTCTGAGGGATTCAGAAAGAATGGAGCACTGTGAGATGCAACAACATGGATGAATCTTAGCAATACAGCAGGATGATCAAAAAGATTACAAACAGCATGACACCCTTCTTATGAAATTAAACACACACACACATTTTAGGAACACATACAGATGCATATGAAACCACAGAAAAGCAAGGGAGAGAAGAACAAGGCACACAGCCTTCTTTAACAAGATTCTGTTGGCTGGTAAGACAGGCATGAGATGGGGTAAGGACCATGTGACCAGGCTGAAGTTAGTGTCAGGGTTCTGACTTTTGTTTGGGGTAGTGGGTTTGCATGTGCTTATTGTTAAAAGTAGCAAGCTAAGGATTTCCCTGGTGGCGCAGTGGTTAAGAATGCGCCTGCCAATGCAGGGGACACGGGTTCGAGCCCTCGTCCGGGAAGATCCCACATGCCGTGGAGCACTAAGCCCGTGCGCCAGAACTACTGAGCCTGCGTGCCATAACTACTGAATCCTGCGTGCCTAGAGCCCGTGCTCCACAACAAGAGAAGCCACCACAATGAGAGGCCCGCACACCGCAACGAAGAGTAGCCCCCGCTCGCCGCAACTAGAGAAAGCCTGTGCACAGCAACGAAGACCCAAGGCAGCCAAAAATAAATAAATTTATTTAAAAAATTAAAAAAATTAAAATAGCGAGCTAAATAACTAAATAAATAGGAGCAGGCCATGCTGGACCAGTGATGAAGAGTAGGTTGAGTGGAGAAGAGAAAGAGGCAGAAAAGCTATTCAGTTGGCAATCGTCATCATTATTCTTCCCCACAATCTAGGGGACAGACAGAGCTAACACAGCTGAGCGGGGGTCTTCGCCTGGGCCACTGCTGTGGGTCTGCTTCTTAGCCTCCCCCAGCTCAGCCCCGGCAGCTGACACCTCTCGTGCCATGTGGAGGAGACAGGGAGCCAGGGAAAGTGAGCCGCTGTAGGGTGGAACTTAGAACAGCTGAGGTCAGCTCTTCATTCTGACAGGAACCAGCAACCGTTGAGGATTATGTCTTGACCCTCCCTGATACAAAACTAACCAAAGAGGAGAGGACTGCTGAGATGGCACGGTTAGCCTGAAGGCAAAAGGACCAGGTGACAGGCCACAGAGACCTTGGAAACATCATTCAGGTGTCTCTCAAACTCAAGGGCCACTGGCTGCTGCAGGTGCCTGAGGGTGGCAGGTTATGACCTCCTAGAGAGGGTCTCCATCAACCTAGGGCAATTCAGGGGAAAGTAGTGCAGCTGTGAGTACTTAGTGATGGAGAGGGGGAGGGCTGCACCGCTGAGCGGGATGTGGGCGGCCACTGCAGCTTGCCTCTGCCTCGTGTGCCAGGCGCTCGGCTGCATTCTCTTTCACCTGTGCCATCGTGGCCGCACTTACTCTCATTCTGCAGGAGAAACAGAAGCTCCAAATACTCAAGTCATTTTTCCCCCAGCGTTTCAGAGCCCCTTCTGCTCCTGGCAGAAGGACAGACGGGCAGAAGTTGTGTGACTTCAAAGGCCAGGTAGGGTTGCTAAAGTCAGCAAATAAAAGCACAGAATGGCCAGTTAAATTTGAACTCCATGTAAACAGAGTCAATTTTTAGTTCACGCATGTCCCGGCTAATATCTGGGACATGCTTATACTAAAAAACTGTTTGTCATCTGGAATTCAAATTTAACTGGGTGCCCTGTATTTTGTCTGGCAACCCTGAAGCCCGCGGTATCAGGCCGCCCTCTGCCACCATTGGTGACTCAAGAAACAGAGGCCAGGTGGTGTGAATTACGCAGAATGCCAGGCAGTGGAGGCAAATGCACCATGTGCAGCTGAAATGCACACTAATGCTTTCCCGCTTTGCAGGGGAGGGGAGCTACTGGTTTTGTCTGCGATCAAGGATGTAACTGTGGGCTCATCCCCACATGTGTGAAGCGATCCCCTTCCAACGCAGAAGCTCCGGCGCCCGCACGAGCCAGCCGGGAGGCAGCCTCGGTTTCCCTCCACCTCGGCGCGAGGGAGCCCTGACTAAATGCTGTTTCTCCCCCTCCATCCATCACTCCAGACACTCCCGCTCCGATGCTCGTGCATCTCAACTCCAGCCTCTGCACAAAGGGGAAGCCCGAGACGCAGACACCGCACAAAGCTTTGTGGGCTTGGTGGAGGAGGCGCCCTCCTTGCCCACGTCCCCTAGAGAGCCGCCCGCCGCGCCTGATGTAACCAATGGCACCCGCGGCAAACCATTTCCAGTGCCCTCTGCCACTCCCCCCAGAGGCATTTCAGCTTGTGGAGCACCACGGTAGGGAGGGATGGGGTGTGCTCCGGAGGCTCACCGAGGCAGCCGCGAAGCAAGGCTAAAATTAAATCAGACTGAACATATTGTTCGCGGAAACCTTAGCAGAGCATGAGTCATGGTGGTGAAGTGCATCACACAGCCTCAGAATTCCCATTTATATTAGGTTTATTTGGGGTCTTTATGCTTTGGCTCAGGATCCCTTGCTCCTCTCCCCTCCCCCGCCCCGCACTGATTCTCCCTCTTTGGGGGAAAGCCTCAAGCCTATGGTGGCTAAGGGTCCAGCTGGGCAGCCAGGAAGCAGAGCAGGGTGGGCGCCTGGCGGGTACCAAGGGAATCAGCTCACCAGCGCCAGAGGTGGATGCCCCGGGGCCACCAGGAAAGAAAAGGTGGGGAAATCTGGCCATTTCGACGAATGCTAGCATCTCAATTTTTTTTTTTTTTAAGTGAAATTCGGTGAGAGGCAAGAGGTTGAAACTCCAGGTTAAAATGAACTTGCCAGGTTCTTGTGCAGTTTTTGGTTAACTCAGCCTCCAGACAGCGCAGCCCAGTGAGCACACACACGCTCACTGCCTCACAGCCGTCTCCACAGACCACTTACCAGCTGCATGACCCGGGGCAACTGGCTTCATCCCTCTGTGTCCATGAAATAGGAGTGATGATAATAATATTTACCTCTAGGGTGGCTGCGACGATTACTGAGTTAATATGCGTGAAGTACTTAGCACTTGGCTCAGAGGAAATGCTAACGTGTGAGCTTTCATCACCATCACCGCCACCACGCCCCCCAGCAGCGGACCCTCGGTGGCACTGCCGGGCACTGGGGGAGCAGGGCCACACGTGCTTTACGGACAGCCACAGGCCAGAGACCTGGCAGAGGTAGGATTCACAGGCTGTGGGAGCCACAGGGCCTTCCCCTGCAACCTGTCCGGTCAAGTTGGTTGCAGGTGGGGAAATGCATGTCACGCACGTTAGCAACCCAGTGCGGCAGAGCCATCTTCTGACTCCCCATCCAGTGCTCTTCCATGTGTTCCCTGAGGGGCCCTGCTGCACTGACACAACTGGAGAGGGAAGCAGGTTTCGCACCTTGGGAGACTTGCAGTGCAGGCAGGTGAAGAGGGACCACCTGCCACTTTGAGCCACACCAGGCTGTGTAGGCAGAGTCCCCACAACCACAAGGCAACCACCCTCATCACTCAGCACACGTTCAGGCTACAGCAAGTTCCAACACTGTCACCTCATTTGGACCCTCACACCAAACGCAGGGGGCTAGTGGCGGGGGGAGCGGGTGCCCCGCTCTGACTGTGGATTCCCTGGGAGCTTTTGAATGAAGAGCTATTTCATCTACTCAGACCCAACATGTAAGTGGCCTCAGGGATCCCCAACTTTTTCCAATGGGGGTCTTTTTACTATCACCCCATGTTCCCTATGCTTTGAAAGATTTTATCTACCATGCCGCAAGTAATAAGTTAATTTTTTCTTCTGTAATTTATTAATTGGAGACCAACATAATGGCCAAATGAAGTTTCTGTGCAAGGGATAAATGCTGTGCCCAAGATGAGGAGCTGGGATTCCTGCCAAAAGCAAAGAAACGTGACATTTTTATTGGCCCAAGATGACTTATCAGAGCTCCATGAACAGTCTCTGGAAGGCTTTATAAAATGACAACATCTCATGGACTCCTGTTAAGATGACTGCCCTCCCAAGAGGTCCAGAGACCCCAGGAGGAGAGCCGTGTACTCTGATGCCAGCATGGCAGTCTAAGCCCCCCAGGATAATGGCTGGGTAAGGACCCAAGGAGGCAGCAGTGTGGAAGAGGAAGGGACCTAATTGCTGATGCTGGGAACAGGGCCTCGAGCCTATGCCCAAGGCAGAGACTACCCACTCTGATAACTTGGGGCCCTCTTCCCTTGGTGACAGCCCCAAAAGCCATAGGGGCCCCCAGAATGGCACCTTTCTAGACCTCTAGACACAGAGCCCAAAGCTCTGCCCCTGTCCTAAGATGCTCAGAGTCTAAGGGAGTGCCTCTCTAGTGGTAAAGACTCATTCTAGAAGGGCAGGAAATCCAGGGCCTTCCTAAGGGTCCTCCTGGAGTACACAGCCAACAGGCCTGCAGTTCTAGCCATACCAAGCCTGTGGAGCCACGCTTCCCACCTGAGATGCTCAGTTCTCACTCATTAGACATGAACATACCTCACAGATGTACCCCAAGAGAGAGGGACAGACCCTGACCCTAAGCTGACTTGAGCATGAGCCATGTTTATTTAGTTACAAATTCTTGGCTTTGTTCTAAATCTCTGGTATTGTGGAAAGACCACTTGGACTAGAGTCAAAGGGACATCATTTTGATTTTCAATTCCATGAATTTATCTCTGCTCCTTTGTCACTTCAAACTCTGTGAAAGGCTTAAAAATAAAACAAAACCTATACAACTTTAGGTTCCATTAGAAGTCGATTTACTCATAGTAGGTATCAATAAGAAGGAAAATGTTTGTTTGTTTGCTTGTTTTTGCGGTACACGGGCCTCTCACTGTTGTGAGAGGCAGGCAGACTCTCAACCACTGCGCCACCAGGGAAGCCCAATAAGGGGGAAAATGTAATGAATGGCAACTTAAACTAGAAAAAATGAATAAAACAACAATTTAATAAATAAACACAGAGCAAGATGAGTAAAGTTAAATTGAGTCTATCGGTCAATTCAGCAAAGTTGATTAAACTGAATTCACCCAATAAAATACAAAGACTGTCAAAGTTAAAAATAAAAATCCAGGGGCTTCCCTGGTGGCACAGTGGTTGGGGGTCCGCCTGCCGATGCAGGGGACACGGGTTTGTGCCCCGGTCCGGGAGGATCCCACATGCCGTGGAGCGGCTGGGCCCGTGAGCCATGGCCACTGAGCCTGCGCGTCCGGAGCCTGTGCTCCGCAACGGGAGAGGCCACAAGAGTGAGAGGCCCACGTACCGCAAAAAATAATAATAATAATAAAATTAAAAAAAAAATCCAGGTGTATGCTGCTTAGAGGAAAAACAAACTGACAAAGACCGAAAATAAGATGCCAAAAAGATATCAGAAAAAATGCCAACAAGAAGAAAGCAGGCTTTCCACCGTCCTTTTACCTCCCTGCTCACCAGCCCCATGCACTTAAAAAGAAGGTCATTGGAGCACACAGTGGAAAAGTGCCTATCTACAACCCAAGGACCCAAGGCTGCGCCGTGCACTTGAGGGATCTCAGTTCCCCAACCAAGGACTCAATCTGGGTCACAGGACTGAAAGCCCGGAATCCTAACCACTAGGCCACCAGGGAACTCCCACTTAATTTCTTGTCTTGAAAGCTCTTAAATTTTAGTAACAATTTCCATGAGTAAGAGAGTAATAAATCACGAGATTGGTTCAAGATGGCAGAGTAGACGGACATGCTCTCACTCCCTCTTGAGAGAACACCAGAATCACAACTAACTGCTGAACAAGCATCGACAGGAAGACACCGGAACTCACTGAAAAAGATACCCCACATCCAAAGACAAAGGAGAAGCCACAATGAGACAGTATGAGGGGTGCTATCACAAAAAGATCAAATCCCATAACTGCTGGGTGGGTGACTCACAAACTGGAGAACATTTATACCACAGAAGTCCACCCACTGGAGTGAAGGTTCTGAGCCCCACGTCAGACTTCACAATCAGCAGCTCTGGCAATGGGAGGAGGAATTCCTAGAGAATCAGACTTGGAAGGCTAGCGGGATTTGATTGCAGGACTTCGACAGGACTGGGGGAAACAGAAACCCCATTCTTGGAAGGCACACACAAAGTAGTGTGTGCATCGGGACCCAAGGGAAGGAGCAGTGACCCCATAGGAGACTGAACCAGACCTACCTGCTAGTGTTGGAGGGTCTCCTGCAGAGGTGTGGGGTGGCTGTGACTCACCCTGAGAACAAGGACACTGGCAGCAGGAGTCCTGGGAAGTACTCCTTGGCGTGAGCCCTCCAAGAGTCCGCCCTTAGCCCCACCAAAGAGCCGGGGTAGGCTCCAGTGTTGGGTCGCCTCAGGCCAAACAACCAACAGGGGGGGAAACCAGCACCATCCATCAGCAGACAGGCGGATTAAAGTTTTACTGAGCTCTGCCCACCAAAGCAACAGCCAGCTCTACCCATCACCAGTCCCTCCCACCAGGAAACCTGCACAAGCCTCTTAGATAGCCTCACCCACCAGAGGGCAGACAGCAGAAGCAAGGAGAACTACAATCCTGCAGCCTGTGGAACAAAAACCATGTTCACAGAAAGATAGACAAGATGAAAAGGCAGAGGGCTATGTACCAGATGAAGGAACAAGACAAAACCCCAGAAAAACAACTAAATGAAGTGGAGATAGGCAACCTTCCAGAAAAAGAATTCAGAATAATGATAGTGAAGATGATCCAGGACCTCGGGAAAAAAATGGAGGCAAAGAGTGAGAAGATGCAAGAAATGTTTAACAAAGACCTAGAAGTATTACAGAACAAACAAACAGAGATGAACGATACAATAACTGAAATGAAAACTACACTAGAAGGAATCAATAGCAGAATAACTGAGGCAGAAGAACGGATAAGTGACTTGGAAGACAGAATGGTGGAATTCACTGCTGAGGAACAGAATAAAGAAAACAGAATGAAAAGAAATGAGGACAGCCTAAGAGACATCTGGGACAACATTAAATGCAACAACATTTGCATTATAGGGGTCCCAGAAGGCGAAGAGAGAGAGAGAAAGGACCAGAAAAAATATTTGAAGAGATTATAGTCAAAAACTTCCCTAATATGGGAAAGGAAAGAGCCACCCAAGTCCAGGAAGCGCAGAGAGTCCCTACAGGATAAACCCAAGGAGAAACACGCCGAGACACATAGTAATCAAACTGGCAAAAATTAAAGACAAAGAAAAATGACTGAAAGTAGCAAGGGAAAAACAACAAATAACATACAAGGGAACTCCCATAAGGTTAACAGCTGATCTCTCAGCAGAAACTCTACAAGCCAGAAGGGAGTGGCATGATATACATAAAGTGATGAAAGGGAAGAACCTACAAGCAAGATTACTCTACCCAGCAAGGATCTCATTCAGATTTCATGGAGAAATCAAAAGCTTTACAGACAAGCAAAAGCAAGGAGAATTCAGCACCACCAAACCAGCTCTACAACAAATGCTAAAGGAACTTCACTAAGTGGGAAACACAAGAGAAGAAACGGACCTACAAAAACAAACCTAAAACAATTAAGAAAATGGTCATAGGAACACACATATCCATAATTACCTTAAATGTGAATGGATTAAATGCTCCAACCAAAGGACACAGGCTTGCTGAATGGATACAAAAACAAGACCCATATATATGCTGTCTACAAGAGACCCACTTAAGACCTAGGGACACATTCAGACTGAAAGTGAGGGGATGGAAAAAGATATTCCATGCAAATGGAAATCAAAAGAAAGCTGGAGTAGCAATACTCCTATCAGATAAAATAGACTTTAAAATAAAGAATGTTACAAGAGACAAGGAAGGACACTATGTAATGATCAAGGGATCAATCCAAGAAAAAGATATAACAATTATAAATATATATGCGTCCAACATAGGAGCACCTCAATGCATAAGGCAAATGCTAACAGCTGCAAAAGAGGAAATCGACAGTAACACAGTAATAGTGGGGGACTTTAACACCTCACACCAATGGACAGATCAACCAAACAGAAAATTAATAAGGAAACACAAGCTTTAAATGACACAATAGACCAGATGGATTTAATTGATATATATAGGACATTCCATCCAAAAAGAGCAGATTACACTTTCTTCTCAAGTGCGCATGGAACATTCTCCAGGATAGATCACATCTTGAGTCACAAATCAAGCCTCAATAAATTTAAGAAAACTGACATCATATCAAGCATCTTTTCTGACCACAACGTTATGAGATTAGAAATGAATTACCGGGAAAAAACCGTAAGAAACACAAACACATGGAGGCTAAAAACAATACGTTACTAAATAATCAAGAGATCACTGAAGAAATCAAAGAGGAAATCAAAAAATACCTAGAGACAAATGACAATGAAAACACGACAATCCAAAACCTATGGGATGCAGCAAAACCAGTGCTAAGAGGGAAGTTTATAGCTATACAAGCCTACCTCAAGAAACAAGAAAAATCTCAAATAAACAATCTAACCGTACACCTATAGGAACTAGAGAAAGAAGAACAAAACAAACTTAGCAGAAGGAAAGAAATCACAAAGATTAGAGCAGAAATAAATGAAATAGAAACAAAGGAAACAAAAGCAAAGATCAGTAAAACTAAAAGCTGGTTCTTTGAGAAGATAAGCAAAATTGATAAACCATTAGCCAGACTCATCAAGAAAAAGAGGGAGAGGACTCAAATCAATAAAATTACAAATGAAAAAGGAGAAGTTACAACAGACACCACAGAAATACAAAGCACCCTAAGAGACTACTACAAGCAACTCTATGCCAATAAAATGGACAACCTGAAAGAAATGGACAAATTCTTAGAAAGGTATAACCTTCCAAGACTGAACCAGGAAGAAATACAAAATATGACCAATCACAAGTAATGAAATTGAAACTGTGATTAAAGATCTTCCAAAAAACAAAAGTCCAGGCCCAGAGCGCTTCACATGTGAATCCTATCAAACATTTAGAGAAGCGCTAACACCCATCCTTCTCAAACTCATCCAAAACTGCAGAGGAAGGAACACTCCCAAACTCATTCTATGAGGCCACCCTCACCCTGATACCAAAACCAGACAAAGATACTAAAAAAAAAGAAAATTACAGACCAATATCACTGATGAATATAGATGCAAAAATCCTCAACAAAATACTAGCAAACAGAATCCAACAACACATTAAAAGGATCATACACCATGATCAAGTGGGATTTATCCCAGGGATGCAAGGATTCTTCAATATACGCAAATCAATCAAAGTGATATACCATATTAACAAATTGAAGAATAAAAACCATATGATCATCTCAACAGACGGAGAAAAAGCTTCTGACAAAATTCAACACCCGTTTATGATAAAAACTCTCCAGAAGGTGGGCATAGAGGAAACCTGCCTCAATATAATAGAGGCCATATACGACAAACCCACAGCAAACATCATTCTCAATGGTGAAAAACAGAGCATTTCCTCAATTGGAAAAGAAGAAGTAAAACTGTCACTGTCTGCAGATGACATGATACTATACATAGAGAATCCTAAAAATGCCACCAGAAAACTACTAGAGCTAATCAATGAATTTGGTAAAGTTGCAGGATACAAAATTAATGCACAGAAATCTCTTACATTCCTATACCCTAATGATGAAAAATCTGAAAGAGAAATTAAGCAAACACTCCCATTTACCATTGCAACAAAAAGAATAAAATACCGAGGAATAAACCTTCCTAGGGAGACAAAAGACCTATATGCAGAAAACTATAAGACACTGATGAAAGAAATTAAAGATGATACCAACAGATGGAGAGATATACCATGTTCTTATATTGGAAGAATCAATATTGTGAAAATGACTATACTACCCAAAGCAATCTACAGATTGAATGCAATCCCTATCAAATTACCAATGGCATTTTCTCCAGGAGTAGAACAAAAAATCTTAAAATTTGTATGGAGACACAAAAGACCCAGAGTAGCCAAAGCAGAGTTGAGGGAAAAAAAACAGAGCTGGAGGAATCAGACTCCCTGACTTCAGACTATATGACAAAGCTACAGTAATCAAGACAATATGGTACTGGGACAAAATCAGAAATATAGATCACTGGAACAGGATAGAAAGCCCAGAGATACATACATGCCCATACATCTATGGTTAACTAATCTATGACAAAGGAGGCAAGGATATACAATGGAGAAAAGTCTCTTCAATAAGTGGTGCTGGGAAAACTGGACAGTTATATGTAAAAGGATGAAATTAGAACACTCCCTAACACTATACACAAAAATAAACTCAAAATGGATTTGAGACCTAAATGTAAGACTGGATACTATAAAACTCTTAGAGGAAAACAAAGCAAGAACACTCTTTGACATAAATCACAGCAAGATCTTTTTTGATCCACCTCCTAGAGTAATGGAAATAAAAACAAAAATAAACAAATGGGACCTAATGAAACTTAAAAGCTTTTGCAAAGCAAAGGAAACTAGAAACACGACGAAAAGACAACCCTCAGAATGGGAGAAAATACTTGCAAACAAATAAATGGACAAAGGATTAATCTCCAAAATATATAAACAGCTCATGCAGCTCAAAATTAAAGAAACAAACAACGCAATCCGAAAATGGGCAGAAGACCTAAATAGACATTTCTCCAAAGAGGATGGCCAAAAAGCACATGAAAAGCTGCTCAGCATCACTAGTTATTAGAAAAATGGAAATCATAACTACAATGAGGTATCACCTCACACCAGTTAGAATGGGCATCATCAGAAAATCTACAAATGCTTGAGAGGGTGAGGAGAAAAGGGAACCCTCTTGCAGTGTTGGTGGGAATGTAAATTGATACAGCCACTATGGAGAACAGTATGGAGGTTGCTTAAACAACTAAAAATAGAATTACCATATGACCCAGCAATCCCACTACTGGGCATATACCCAGAGAAAACCATAATTCAAAAAGACACATGCACCCCAATGTTCATTGTGGCACTATTTACAATAGCCAAGACATGGAAGAAACCTTAATGCCCATTGACAGACGAATGGATAAAGAAGATGTGGTACATATATACAGTGGAATATTACTCAGCCATAAAAAGGAACGAAATTGAGTCATTTGTAGAGACGTGGATGAATCAAGAGACTGTCATACAGAGTGAAGTAAGTCAGAAAGAGAAAAACAAATATTGCATATTAACACATATACACGGAACCTAGAAAAATGGTACAGATGAACTGGTTTGCAGGGCAGAAATAGAGACACAGATGTAAAGAACAAATGTGTGGACACCAAGGGGGGAAAGTGGTGGGGGGGGTGGTGGTGGTGGGATGAATTGGGAGATTGGGATTGACATGGATACACTGATGTGTATAAAATGGATGACTAATAAGAACCCGCTGTATAAAAAAATAAAATAAAATTCAAAAAAAAAGAAGAAAGGAGGATGAGAATGCCCCCATGCAGCAACAAAGACCCAACCCAGACAAAAAAGGAAGAAAACAGGAATACCAGAGGTAAGGAGAAAATTAAGGCTCAAACACTAAACAGGATCAAAAAGGAACACTGTGTATGATAAAAATACACAATTAAGAACATATCATCTTTAGGGCTTCCCTGGTCGCACAGTGGTTAAGAATCCACCTGCCAATGCAGGGGACATGGGTGCGAGCCCTGGTCTGGGAAAATCCCACATGCCGCGGAGCAACTAAGACCATGCACCACACCTACTGAGCCTGTGCTCTACAGCCCGCGAGCCACAACTACTGAGCCTGCATGCCACTGAAGCCCATGCACCTAGAGCCAGTGCTCCGCAACAAGAGAAGCCACCGCAACGAGAAGCCCACACACTGCAACGAGCCCCTGCTCACCACAACTAGAGAAAGCCCACGTGCAGCAACAAACACCCAACGCAGCCAAAAATAAAAAAAAAATTTTTAAAGAACATATTGTCTTTATAAACTTATGTGCATTAAATAACATAGATGCTAAAATCACAAGGCAAAGAAACCAAACTACATAAATGCAAATAGAATAAAAATGCAGTGTTAGTGGGATGCTTCAATTCACCTCTTTCAGAACTATATACATCTAATAAGGAAAAAGTTAGTAGAAGCATAGATGAAATGATTGCTGCAACTACTAAACTGGGGTAACAAATACATAGAGAGCCTGGCATTCTTCAAATGGAAAAATACATTTTGTTTGTATGTACATGAAACATTTACAGAAATAGGTCAGGGACATGGCGATGAAGAAAATCTTACTAAATCTGTAAGAAATAATGAAAGAGTGACATTTAAAACTATGAACTATTTTAAATGTGGAAAGAAACATTCCACTAGAAACCCCTTAAAGAGGAAATTAAAAGGGGAATTACTGCCTAGAAACTAATGAAAAAGGGAACATTTCATACTGAAACTTACAGGACACAGTGAAAGCAGGGCTTAGAGGAAAATTTATTGCCTTAAATATCTTCATTGTTTTATTTAAAATTATTTATTTATTTATTTTTGGCTGCATTAGCTCTTCGTTGCTGCGCACTGGCTTTTTTCTAGTTGTGGCGAGCAGGGGCTGCTTTTCCTTGCGGTGCGCGGGCTCCTCACTGCAGTGGCTTCTCTTGTTGCGGAGCACGGGCTCTAGGCACGCGGGCTTCAGTAGCTGCAGCACGCAGGCTCAGTAGTTGTGGCTCACAGGCTGTAGAGCACAGGCTCAGTAGTTGTGGCACGTGGGCTTAGTTGCTCTACAGCATGTGGGATCTCCCTGGACCAAGGCTCGAATTCCTGTCCCCTGCATTGGCAGGTGGATTCTTAACCACTGCACTACCAGGGAAGCCCCTTCATTTTTTAAAATGTCTAGAAATGAAAGACCTATACGAATCTTAAAAAAATTAGAAAAAGAACAGCAAAATAATGAACAGAAATTAGAAGAGAATATTAGTACAAGTAAAAGCTCTAACAGTGAACAAATACCCCTCCCCCAAAATAGTTCAAAGGAAAAATAAATGCAAAAGCTGGAACTTACAAAAGACAAGCAATAGTGTCTTGCAAGCCCCCTTGCAAGGCAGATCAAGGGAAAAAGAAAGCAGCAGAAGTTCACAAGAGGAGGAATAAGAAAGATAACAAAAACACAGATTTAGTAGAAATTAAAAGAACTATAAGAAACAGTATCTTTCTATTTTATTAATTTTTAATAAATATTTTTTATTTTAATAACTTTATTTTTTCTTTCTTTCTTTCTTTCTCCCTTTTATTCTGAGCCGTGTGGATGACAGGCTCTTGGTGCTCCAGCCGGGCGTCAGGCCTGTGCCTCTGAGGTGGGAGAGCCGAGTTCAGGACACTGGTCCACCAGAGACTTCCCAGCTGCACGCAATATCAAACAGCGAAAATCTCCCAGAGGTCTCCATCCCAATGCCAAGACCCAGCTCCACTAAACGACCAGCAAGCTACAGTGCTGGACACCCCATGCCAAACAACTAGCAAGACAGGAACACAACCCCACCCATTAGCAGAGACGCTACCGAAAATCATAAGGTCAGAGACACCCCAAAACACACCACCGACGTGGTCCCGCCCACCAAAAACACAAGATCCAGCCTCACCCACCAGAACACAGGCACTAGTCCCCTCCACCAGGAAGCCTACACAACCCACTGAACCAACCTTAGCCACTGGGGACAGACACCAAAAACAACGGGAACTACGAGAGTGGTAGTGTGGACATATATACAGTACCAAATGTAAAACAGATAGCTAGTGGGAAGCAGCCACATAGCACAGGGAGAGCAGCTCAGTGCTTTGTGACCACCTAGAGGGGTGGGATAAGGAGGGTGGGAGGGAGGGAGACGCAAGAGGGAAGAGATATGGGGATATATGTATATGTATAGCTGATTCACTTTGTTATATTTATAAAGCAGAAACTAACAACAACAACAACAAAAAGATGGCCAGCCATGGAACACAAGTGTCTAGGGGTCCAGACTTCAGAATATGAAAAACCATGTTATGTCTTGCCCATAGCATATTATAACAAAATGGGACCTAGTGGTTTTTTAACTTATCAGCTTCTTTATTTATAAGCTGGGGATGATAAAAACGCCCATGTTATGACATTAGAAACCTTACGAGTCATTGACATAAAAACTACAGTAAGTCATAAAAACAAAAAACAACAGCAACAAGTAAATGTGAACAATATACAGGAAATGGATGATTCCTTCGCAAAACTGAAGCCACCAAAATAGACCAACCTATCAAGATCATTTGCCATGGATGAGATTGAACAGGAGAGTAGCTGTCCACCATGAAAAAGGCACCAAGACCACCTAAGCCCACAGCTGAATTTTATCTAACCTTTTGTGGACTAATGAGTCTGATGCTCTTTGCACCTGCTTCTCTCAAACTGAATGTGTACACAAGTGATGTGGGGCTCTTGTCAAAATGCCGATTTGGATCCATCAGGTCTGAGATGGGCCCAAGACTCTGCATTTCTAACCAGTTCCCAGGGGAGGCGGATGCTGTTGGTTCATGGACCCCACTTTGAGTAGCAAGGATTTAACTATTTCAGGCAGTAGGAAGAAAGATATAAGGTTCTCCAGTTCCCCACAAGGCCAGCATAACTTATATACCAAAACCAGACAAAGCTCATTTCAACAATAACAAATTCTCAACCTCAATTTCATTTATAAACATAGAGGCAAAGTCTAAAAAAATAGTAGGAAATAGACTCAGATATGAAATTAAAAATTAGAAAGTGCTTCAATATGAAGAAACCTAGCAATATGAGTCTTTTTTTTTAATTAAATTTTTTTTTTAATTTATTTTTGGCTGCATTGGGTCTTTGTTGCTGCTCACGGGCTTTCTCTAGTTGCCGCGAGTGGGAGCTACTCTTTGTTGCGGTGCCCAGGCTTCTCGTCGCAGAGCACGAGCTTTAGGAGCACGGGCTTCAGTAGTTATGGCTTGCGGGCTCTAGAGCGCAGGCTCAGTAGTTGTGGCACACGGGCTTAGTTGCTCTGTGGCATGTGGGATCTTCCCGGACCAGGGCTTGAACCCATGTCCCCTGCACTGGCAGGCAGATTCCTAACCATTGCGCCACCAGGGAAGCCCACAATATGAGTCTTTATATCAAAAAACTAAGAGAAAATATAAGCATATTAATAGATGCTAAAATCAGCCATTCCTAATTAAAACTTTAAGGAAAATAGGAATAGATGGAAACTAAGGATATTCATCAAAAACCAACAAAAATTATTTTAAATGTCAAAACACTAAAAATATTTAATTAAAATCATGGAGGAGACAGGGATGCACACTAACACCATTATTATTTAACACTGCTTTAAGGCCGTAGTAGTTCTCAACCCCGCATGCCTATAAGAATCATCTGGAAAGCTTTCCAAAATATATACCAATTCAATCTCTGACCATAGGGGCCTGGCACTAGAAATTTTTTTAAAAGTTTTCTGGCTGATGTTAATGCAACCTGGGGTAAGAACCACTGTCTTAGAGATGTCATCAAATGCAACATGTAAAGAAAATAAGACAGGTATAATCTTTGGGAAAGAAGTGGAGGGTTGCCAGACAAAATACGGAACACCCAGTTAAATTTGAATTTCAAATGAACAATGAATACATTTTTAGGATAAGTATGTCCCATGCAATATATATTTCCAGACAGTCTTATTCTAAAAATTTATTGTTTATCTGAAATTCATATCTAACTGGGCATTCTGTATTTTTGTTTCCTATCTCTGGTAGCCTTGAAAGAAGATATATAAATTAGATCTGTCTGCTCATACTATAACTGCCTACCCTGAAAACCCAAGAAACACTATTAAAAAACTTTTAAAATTAATAACAATATTTGGTAAGAAGGCTGGATATCAGATATATTACAATAGAATTTTTTACTCTAACAATAACTACCTAGAAATGCAAATGGGGTTAAGTTTTTCATTTATAATAGTGGCCCAAAATGATAAAATATTTAGGAAGAAATTTAATATGAGAAACATAGACCCATAAAAGGAAACTTAAAATATTCTATTAAAAGACAGAAAACAGGGACTTCCCCGATGGTCCAGTGGTTAAGACTCTGCCTTCCACTGCAGGGGGCACGGGTTCGATCCCTGGTCAGGGATGCCTCATGGTGTAGCCGGGGAAAAAAAAAACTGTATTAAAAAAAAAAAAGCAGGATGGCTGAATAAAGGGTGATCCTTCATAGCAATAAATTATAATAGCCATTAAAAAGAATTAATGGACAAAAACATTCCTGGCAGCACTGTCCATAATAACCCCAAAGCCTATCAGTAGAATGGATAAATTCTGGTATATTCACACAATAGGATATTATACAGTAACCAGAATGAACAAACTATAACTACATACATTACGAATGTCACAAATATATCATTAAAAAGGAGTATGGGGCTTCCCTGGTGGCGCAGTGGTTGAGAGTCCGCCTGCCGATGCAGGGGACACGGGTTTGTGTCCCGGTCCGGGAGGATCCCACATGCCGCGGAGCGGCTGGGCCCGTGAGCCATGGCCGCTGAGCCTGCGCGTCGGGAGCCTGTGCTCCGCAACGGGAGAGGCCACAACAGTGAGAAGCCCACGTACCGCAAAAAAAAAAAAAAAGGAGTAAGTACTGAATGGTTTCCATTTGTATAAAGCATAAAACAGGCTTAAAAGAAAATCTATGCTGTTACAAGTCAGGATGATGGTTACCGCCAGGTTGGGGTAGAGGGGGGTATATGGAAGGAGGCATGAGGGGGACTCTGGGACACTGGTAATGTTGTTTCTTGAGCTGGGTGCTGGTTACATAGGTGTATTCATTGTGGAAATTCACCAAGCAGTACACTCACGATTTGTACATTAAAAAAAAGAAAAAGAATTACAGTTTACAGGGATCTCAACTAGGTATTGTTGGTTGAGAAAAGCAGAATGCAGAAAATTATGTATACTAAAATACCATTTTTATAGAGCATATAACAATAAACCACCTTGATTATGTAGTACTGTATATGTAAATATATGTGTATATGAGGACATATTTAGCTCTATATAGGTCTATATGGGACAGATAAAAATATGGAAGAGGCCATATAGGAAGTTAACATGACTTCCCTAGGTGAGGGCCATGCTTATGTTGGGGGAGGAAAGGTAGAAGAAAAAAAAGTGTGCCCCTGTCTTTTAAAGATTGTATAATATGGTCCCATTTATGTTAAAAGAAACAGTAAAGAAGAAAATTATTTAGAAATAAGTTCTAACAAAGTTTAAAAATTGAGACCCAGTAAATGACACATGTTGCATAATTCAAGCCCCATGTCATATTATGAACACTGTCCAGGTAAAAATACGAAGTCTCAAGATTATGAACAAATAGCAGTGGATACAAAAAGTCTATTTCTCAGCTTTTAGCAATATGGTGGACTCAGACAACCTGAACATTCTTTTACTATAATCACCTGTAAGTACTGAGTAAAATGTAACATAATTACATTTAAATGTACAGCTAAGGTCACGAAAAATAAAAGCAAATCCCCAGGTGCCAAAAACAAAGAGGGAAGTGAAAAAGCACAGGGGTAAGTGCTTGAGCTACTAGCGGGTATTTGTCTCTAGAACCTATAGGGGTTTGGTGTTAATTCCCACACAGGGGTAGCAAATGAAGCTTCGGGCTTTGGGAGGTAGGGAATTGGAACTGAGAACTTTATATAAAGCCAAGACCCTCAAAAGACTATTCTGTTTATGAAAGGATTTAAAAACAAGACAGACCACAGGACACAGGGCTTTGGGTGGGAGAAAAAAAAGAAAAGCTCTCCGAGAATTCAAAACCACAGGACCTCAATTCACATCACTTTTACTCTACCCACATAGTGCAGAAACTGCAGACGAAAAAGTAATGCAAGATTTATTCCTCAAGCAGTGATACTCCTGACACACGAAGCAGAAGCAAACAAAAAACTTCTCTGAAGAGATGCTCCCACAACCCAAATACCACGGGATTTTCACAGAAAAAAATATAAGCCCTGCTAATAATGAGTTCACAATAAAAAATGTCAAAGCCCCTAGGTGAACAGTCCAACCTGTTCAAGTCTGCACATACAAGAAACATCCATTTCTACCCCCAGGAGCTCCAAATACAGAGAGAGAAACAGAAAGAGATTATAAAAGAAATACACAGGGCTTCCTTGGTGGCGCAGTGGTTGAGAGTCCGCCTGCTGATGCAGGGGACACGGGTTCGTGCCCCGGTCCGGGAGGATCCCGCATGCTGCGGAGCGGCTGGGCCCGTGAGCCGTGGCCGCTGAGCCTGCGCGTCCGGGGCCTGTGCTCCGCAGCGGGAGAGGCCACAGCAGTGAGAGGCCTGCGTACCGCAAAAAAAAAAAAAAAAAAAGAAATACACATAAAATGACTGAAGACTAGAAAGGAAGCAATCAGATCTTATGAATAGAACTAAACCCTATGAAATTACGAACTTTTAGGGAATATACGGAACTTTTAGAGAATATAATTGATTCTCATTATTTGCAGTAGTTATGTTCTATATAATTGCTATATAATGAATTAGTGAATACTGAAGCATCGCTCCTTTGTGAAATACAGGGTTTGGTCCTTGCGAGCCTATGGTCACAACATTTCAGTCGGCTGATCAATAACATAACCTTGTTTTATGTGTGCTTCTGTTTAAAGACAACTCATTTAATATATATTGTTGATTCATTAACACTGAACTCACAGCAGCACTGTAACTCAGGCCTGAGTGAACCTTACCTAATACACATATTTTCTTCTTAAGGCACCTCACAGCCTTCTTGCATTTAGGAACACTAGATAGTACTTCAGCACCACACATGGGGCTATTTTAGACACCGAGATCGCCAACAAAAAAGCATAAAAATGCAAAAAACAAGGCACTAAATACACCTCAAAAAGGTCACTTGTTTACAGTATGAGAGCAGACACAAGAAGGCAGAACGTCGCCTTGTCCCACCACAGCTGGGAATGTGTACAACTCAAAATAAACTCACTCCTTTGCACATGACCACCGTAAATATTCATTTTGGGTTACACATAAATTTTAGAGAGTAGGTGAATTTGCAAATACAAAATCCACAAATAAGGATCCACTGTATTTTTACGGTATTTCCAGAGTTGGAAAGGATATTTTTGTTTTTAGACAAGATGCAAAAAGCACAAATTATAAAGGAAAAGACTGATAAATTGAAATAAAATAAATTGAAATTTAAAACTTAGTTGAAAACATGTGTCAGAAAGGAAGTGAAAAATCAAGTCACAGAGGGATAAGATACCTGCTTCCCGGGAGATCAGCTCGGTGCTTTGGTGCTTTGTGACCGCCTGGAGGGGTGGGATAGGGAGGGAGACGCAAGAGGGAAGAGATATGGGAACATATGTATATGTATAACTGATTCACTTTGTTATAAAGCAGAAACTAACACACCATTGTAAAGCAATTATACCCCAATAAAGATGTTTAAAAAAAAAAAAAGATATCTGCTTCCCAAATCAAGAACAGAGAATTCGTACCAAGAAGCGTTTTAAAGTTCCTAGACATCAGTAAGAAAAAGACAAATAGCTATTAGAAAAATGAGCAAAGGATAAGAATAAGCATTTTCTTAGAAAACAGACTGACCAACAAACTAATGAAAAGATGCTCAATCTCATTTGCAATTAAGAAATATAAATTAAAAATGATATTTCACAACTCTATACATATGAATTTTTAAAATATATACATATACGTATATATACATTCTTTGTAAAACTGAAGTGTGGTTAAGTACAACTCGTGTCAGGCATAAGTTTACAACATTAAATGATAATCTTTAGTAAAATCAAAGGACATTTTTAGGTAAAATTTCCAACAAAGGCATATAATTAATTGCAGGGATTAGAAACCCAAGGGAGAAAATGAGAGTTGCAGGAGGAAGCCCGAGAATAAATAACCAAGTGACATTCAGGAAGCAACAAAAAAAGACTCATCTGGTTGTGCCAGAGATTGGACGTTTCTTAAAACAACTATTCCGGGATGAGCAGTGGATTTTCACGTGAGATAACGCAGCAGAAGCTCTGCACACATCAGCTTATACACATTCAGAGCACACGTTTTTTAAGATTCTGTTTTTCCAGAACCACTCTCAGTACCAAATTCTGTATCAATCAGGGTTCAACCAGAGGCCAAGCCAGTAGGAGATATATATACGTGTGCGTGTGTGTGTGCGTGTGTGTGTATCAACAGTTGAAGTGGCTTGTGCAAATGTGGGAGCTGGCTAAGCAGGCTCCGTAAGGCTGCTGACACCATACCTGATTCCGGAGCTCGAAGTCCACAGGGCAGGCAGTCAGGGAAGATCCGGAGCAGGCTCAAACCCACAGGCACAAGCTGGCACCCCACAAGAACGGACTAAAGCCTGAGGCCTTGGCGACCTGAAAAAGCCAGGGCCCTTCATCATGGCGGTCAACACGCACACTGGACCAGAGAAAGCTCATCATGGCGCTAAACACACACACCTGGCCGGAGAATCGCATCATGGCGCTAAACACACACACCTGGCCCGGGCGGCCATCACGGAGCTAAACACACACAGTGGTCCCGGGAATCGGAGCAGCTAACAGGGGAGCCAGGGGACTGTAGAGCAATTGCAGGTCTAGCTGCTGCTTCACACCCACAAGGTGAATCGGCAGCTCAGCAAGAGCGTGTGGGAGCTACACGATGGTTGCCGCTTCTCTTTGCCTTCCAACTCTCTCAGGAATCTCCACTGTGGCCCACCTTAACCAGAAACATACAAGAAGGGGAATTCTGAGAAATGTAGTTCAGCCTAGCCAAACCGACACATTCTTTAATGGTTATGTGTCTCTTTAGCCCCTCCTATTGTTCTTGAGTTAGCATTAGTAAATTATATTTTTCCCCAGGAAAATTATGCACAATGACCAGAAAATGTAGCATCTTTGTTAACTGATTGCTTAGTATTTGAGATATGTTTTGTGGTCTAATACATGATCAGTTTTTATAAATGTTCCATAAGTGCTTGGAAATGTGTATTCTCTGAAACTGATGCAGAGTACACATATACATGCATGATCAGGTGGATTAACTGGGTTGTCCAATTTTCTATACACAAGTTTTTTATTTACGTGCTCAATTACTGACAGAGGTATATTAAAAATCTCCCTCTATCAATTTCTCCTATTAGTTATGTCAACTTTTGCACTATCAATTGTAAAGGTCTAATTTTTTAGATGCATATCAGTTTATAAACTATTACATCTTCCTGGTGAATCATTCCTTTTAGCATTCAGTAATGACCTTTTTATACCTAATGATATTATTCTTTGCCTTAAAGTCTATCCTGTCCAAAGTTAATATTGCTATGATTTTAATTAAGCTCTCTTTTTTCCTAACCTTGGGGTTTCTTTTTTAATTTAATTTATTTTTGGCTGTGTTGGGTCTTCATTGCTGCAGACAGGCTTTCTCTAGTTGTGGTGAGCAGGGGCTACTCTCTGTTGCAGTGCACGGGCTTCTCATTGTGGCGGCTTCTCTTGTGGAGCATGGGCTCTAGGCGCGCAGGCTTCAGTAGTTGCAGCACACAGGCTTCAGTAGTTGTGGCGCACAGGCTCAGTAGTTGTGGCTAGCGGGCTCTAGAGCACAGGCTCAGTAGTTGTGGCACACGGGCTTATGTGCTCCGTGGCACGTGGGATCTTCTTGGACCAGGGATCGAACCTGTGTCCCCTGCACTGGCAGGCAGATTCTTATCCACTGAGCCACCAGGGAAGTCCCCCCTGCCCCTGGGGTTTCTTTTACTTACTTGCCAGCTCAGCTATGCATTTTTAAAAGATATTTGTTATATGTGATCCATTATTTCTGGTGTGTGTAGCAGGATATCTAACCTGGCATATTCATAGATCTTAAAGTTCTCAAACTTCAAGAAGAAAATGAAACATATACTCACCTTCAAACAGAAATCTCTTATTATGTTTGATAGGCCATCAGAATGGCAGAATAAATTGCACAACGTATGCATCACCAAGGCCCCATCTTACCAGTGAAGGTGTCAAACCATATTAACTATAGGGCTCAGTCTGAATGTACTCACTTTCTATCTCCAACAGACAAGAAAAAAATACGCTTTTTCAAACAATACACTCCCACAGCTTCCCCCGCAGATTCTGATATGGCCCCCATCCCTGAAGGTGGTTCCCTCACAGCTGAAAATCACTGGTTTATGATATCTCCAAAGAAGATTACAGTTTAAAGATGGAAATATTTTTAATAGTTTGGTATTCCTCCTCCCATCCCTCAACCACTCACAGATGTTGAACTTTCCTCTGGTATTCTATGGGTTCTTTTCAATATGTTTACAAACTGCTCAGGTCTCCTGGTTAGGTGGCATCCAAGAGACCAACACTAGGCTCAAATCCAGTTACTACCTGGCAGTGTGTGAGTCCCGCCACTGGAGCCAAATCCTATCAGCTGACATTTAACCTAGTCTTACCAATAGCAGTTTACTAGGGACTTCCAATACCCACATTATACATCTGCTCATGGTGTGAATTGGGGTCTACTTTTCTCTACTACTCACTATGAATTTCAAGGGTCGTGGCAAAGATTGTGTCAGTGATTTGGGCCAACTGTTTACAAGGAGAGAAAGCCCTAATTCTTGTTAAGCAACCTTGGTGTCTGATTTACTCAACTTGTCAAATTTATGCACTACATAGAAAGCCTTTAAAAACTCATTAAAATCAATGCTTCCATCTTTGTTTAAGTCCATCCTTTCGGTGAGCTCATCTAACTGGGAATCATCAACACAGACACGGTAGTGACTTTTGAAAAGTTTCCATATGCTACGAAATTCTTCCATGGAGATCAGGCCTAAAAGAATATAGGAGAAGGTCATGAGTGTTCATTTTAAGACCCACCTTAGAGAGGGGTGGGGAAAGCCATACTGACTGAATAGTCCCAATTAGCAGCTCACTAACATGCCTGACCATCGAGACACTGAAGGAAATGGAAAAGTAAGATTGTAAATATAAGAAACAATATGTCACTGTCAACTACCAAGTGATCCTGAGATTATTCTTCTAAAGCTGGAATGAGTGAACAGTGAAGGAATGGGGCGGGGGAGATTGTAGATGTGGTACTATATGTAGTATAGAAATTACAAGATCTAAAACCTAAGGGAGAGGGACATGGAAGGAGGGCAGAGGAGAGCTACATCAAAGCAGAGGGAGAATTAACCCTGGGACTCAAAAAGAGGATTGCAGACAGTGGCTCTGCCATTTTCTATAGGCAGTAATTTACTTTTGTGTTTTGATTATTGGTTTTTTGGTATTCAATGGTCTCTGCAGTTGGGGATTATCTGATGATTTTTTTTTAAGTTTGAAAATAAATAACTGCACATCAAAGCTAAGCAGAAAATGAGTTCTTAGTCCCCAAAACAGAATCAGAACTCTAGGAATGATTTTTATTGCCAGGAATAAGTACAATTTTTAAATGGACAGTGAATTATCTTTTCATCTGTGCTGGTGATTTATAAAAGGAGCTATTCTTGTCTGACTAATGGATATATAAGCCTATACTATATGGACTCGAATAGAGAGTCTGTGGCCAAACTAAAAAACACAATAATATTAAACATGAGTTTGTCCCTACCCCCCACCCCTGAGTTAAATCAAGTTTGGATGAAGAATGCAATAGATGAAAACAGAATTCTGGTTTAAAAAAACAGACTAGCCTTTGCTTTCTATTGCTACTGAACCAATCAAAGTGAACCTACCTGAGTGATTAGAGTCAATGACATTAAAGATGATTTGCAGGTCAGATCGGTATCTGTACACTGTTTCAATCAGAGTAGACTGAACCTAAAATAAAGACTGTCTAAGTGTTAAGACATATAGAATTTATAACAGGTTAATTTTAGTAAAAGTAACAAACACACAATATGGTCACCAATTCGAAGTATGTGATTTAGATAGAAATTTGAGAAGGCAGGCCTTCCTTGGAGGCCCAACCCTCTTAAATCAGATAAAAGACCATGCTCTTGCGTTCTGTAGCGCCTGCAGTCTCTGTTCCTTAGGGGACGGGCCAAAGCGAATCTGTGTGCCAGGCTCTGCACTGACAGCTTCTATGGATTATTTAATTCAGTCCTCAATGTAGTGGAATAACTGAGGACATGGAAAGGAGACGTGACCCATGAGCCCCCCCCCCCCCCCGCCAGCAAACCGGGGGCATGCGAATAAGCCAGAACTGCAAACAGTCCTGGATGCTTTGAGCCCCCCCACCCTACCCCCCGGCAAACCGGGGGCCTGCGAAGAAGCATTGAGTGCTTTGGGCACTGATCCATGAGGTGTCCTCAGTCTAATCAGAGTGGTGGGAACACAAGGAAACGTCCTTGTGCTACTTCAGTATAATCAAAATAATGGGAACACAAGGAAATGTCCTTGTGCTGCTTTTGCGCTCAAGGCCGAAGCACGGCATGTCTTCAAGAAAGCCCATTGTTGCTTGTATAATCAATAAAAGCGTATGTTTCTGCTTTGGCATTTCTGGAATGTTAAGAAAACAAGTCTTGAAATGAAAACATAGATAATGCTTAAATAAAAGCTACCACAGCAGGACAGACGGCGCTGTTTTGCCTGAGCGAGCGGCAGCCCTCTACTTCTGTGCCTCGGCACAATTCATCCCGTGTGATGAGCTTACTTTCGGCCCTGTCATAAGAAAACTGCAACACCTCAACAATAGCCCCAAGGAACAGAACTATTATTATGCCCATTTTACAGGCTGGAAGACAGAGAGGTAAAGTAAGTTTCCCAAGGTTCACATAGCTGGTAAGTGGGATTTGAATCTTGGCCTGAAGCCAAGGCCTAGGAGCTTAGCCACCATGGTAAAATGTCTCTCAAGTGAAGCCAAAAGCCTCCTTTCTGTGGATATTTTAGTTTCCCACGTGCAGTTTTACTTCCCTTTTCCTGCTCAACTTCTCAACTCTCCTGCAAACAATCACCCCAGTTCTAGTTCCCATCAACTCACTTTCAGCCCAATATTATAACTAATTGCTGATGAGTTGTTAACTAATAAGTACTGGGGGTCTGACAACTCTCCCTGGGGTATTCCCATTTTAATAAGAAATTCTAAATTTTAAAATTCTTTAAGGTATAAGATGTCATATCAGTAAGTCTATACTTACTGACAGTTAATAGGAGTATGTTGAGTATTTTAAAGAGTATTATATGAAAGAATAGATGTCATATATGCCCTTCTGGTGGACAGCACTTAAGAGAAGAATCACATATGTGACACAGATTTGCTTGCAGAAGCCTTTTCTTCTTTTTTCTTTTTGCCTATCCTTAGAACACACAAACTTCCTGAACAGATCACAATGTATCTGGAAGATCCCCCTTAGGTCTTTCCTAAGAGTGCCACGCCCACCCATTAGACGATTCCACTCCCAACTTTTCAAAGAACTAAGGAACTCTTAAAAGTCGTGCAAAGGCTGTTTTGACGCCAGCCAGGTTTTAGCCGGGGGCTGTGTTTCACTTACCTCTTTCACAGGTTTCTGAATGTGGATATCCTGGAAGCTGGACATGTAGTCAATATTTCCATCTTTGTCTGTGGTTACCAGATGTGAACTCAGGGATCTCCATGGCAAGTTCAGCCCCAAAATGTTCTCCATGGAAAAAGCCCACTGGCCCACAGAAAGTTTTCCTAACGACAACAGCAACAAAGCCCATATAATTGGTTGAGAATTTGATAAAAAATGCAACCTCATCAATGGAGCAAGCAGACAGCCTTGGTTTTGAGGCCTGGGTGCCTCTGCTCCCCTTTATGATCTGTCCTACCAGACCTCCCGACTCTGAGGGAAGAATAACCTTTGGGGTGCTGCAAATCTTTCCTTTACTGTTATGGGTAAGCAATCAGAATTTGGGTATACTATATTTTTTCCCTTTTTTTTTTTTTTTTTTTTTTGTGGTACGCGGGCCTCTTACTGCTGTGGCCTCTCTCGTTGCGGAGCACAGCCTCCGGACGCGTAGGCTCAGCGGCCATGGCTCATGGGCCCAGCCGCTCCGCGGCATGTGGGATCTTCCCGGACTGGGTCACGAACCCGTGTCCCCTGCATCGGCAGGCGGATCCTCAACCACTGCGCCACCAGGGAAGCCCTGCTTTTCTTATTAACAAAGTAAGGTATGTTTATAATAGAAGATTTGAAAACACAAAAGGATATAAAGGATAAAAGATTACTTTTATTTTTAACATTTGGGCATATTGTTCATGTCTCATTTTCCCAGGTAATATCCTTTCATCCCCTAAAATTATATGTAGTTTTTTGAAATATAAATACCTTTATTTTTTCTGATTATTAAAGGTATGTTCTTCCATGTATATAAACATGTATATATATTTTACCTTTCTTAAAGCCAAATATACTTTATACCATGTTTTACATACGTGTATTACATATGGCAACACACACACATAACAAACATATATATTCTAGCCTGATTTTTCACTTACAATAAATCATGGACATGCATCTACGTTAATAAACATAGATCTACATCATTCTTTTAACGGCTGTGAAACTATTCCATTATTTTCTTAGGATCATTCCTAGAAGTGGAATTGCTGGATCAAAGGGTATGTACATTTTTAAGCCTTTTGATATATATCGCCAAACTGCTGTCAAGAAAGAGTAGCCAGGGGGCTTCCCTGGTGGCGCAGTGGTTAAGAATCCGCCTGCCAATGCAGGGGACACGGGTTTGAGCCCTGGTCCGGGAAGATCCCACATGCAGTGGAGCAACTAAGCCCGTGCGCCACAACTACTGAGCCTGCACTCGAGTCCGCATGCCACAACTACTGAGCCCGCGTGCCACAACTACTGAAGCCCGCACACCTAGACCCCGTGCTCCGCAACAAGAGAAGCCACCGCAGTGAGAAGCCCGTGCACCATAATGAAGAGTAGCCCCCACTTGAGGCAACTAAAGAAAGCCCACCTGCAGCAACGAAGACCTAATGCAGCCATAAATAAACAAAGAAACAAACAAATAAATAAATTTATTAAAAAGCAAAAAAGAGAAAGGAAGAGTAGCCAGGGACTTCCCTGGTGGTGCAGTGGTTAAGAATCCGCCTGCCAATGCAGGGGACAGGGGTTCGAGCCCTGGTCCAGGAAGATCCCACATGCCGTGGAGCAACTAAGCACGTGTGCCACAACTACTGAGGCTGCACGCCACAACTACTGAAGCCCACGCACTTAAAACCCATGCTCCACAACTTCTGCACAGCAAAAAACCAACACCAAAATGAAAAGGCAACCTACAGAATGGGAAAAACTTTTGCAAACCATATATCTGAAGAATGGTTAGTTTTCAAAATATATAAAGAATGCCTACAACTCAATAGCAAAAAAATTTTTTTAATAAAAAATATTCAGGGACTTCCCTGGTGGCACAGTGGTTAAGAATCTGCCTGCCAATGCAGGGGACATGGGTTCGATCCCTAGTCCAGGAGGATCCCACATGCCGCGGAGCAACTAAGCCCATGCGCCACAACTACTGAGCCTGCGCTCCAAAGCCCACGAGCCACAACTACTGAAGCCCGTGCACCTAGTCCGCACGCTCCACAACAAGAGAAGCCACCACAATGGGAAGCCCACGCACTGCAAGGAAGAGTAGCCCCTGCTTGCCACAACTAGAGAAAGCCTGCATGCAGCAACGAAGACCCAACACAGCCAAAAATAAATTAATTTTTAAAAAAAAGAGTAGCCATTTTACATTCCCACCAAGACGACTCCCCAAACACTTACCTGCTAAGGACATAATTCTTTTTTTTTTTTAATTGAAGTTTAACGCATACAGAAAAGTTCACAAAACAAATACAGAACTCAGTGAATTATCACAAAGGAGTTTCTTATGCAACCACCACCAAGGACAAGAAATACAACATTGCCAATATCCAAAAGCCCCCTCTGTGGACCCTCATAATTACTATCACCTCCCACTTTCCCAAGGAGAGTCACTATATTGATTTCTAACACTATAATTTACTTTTTGCCTTTTTTGATCTATATATAAACAGAATCATAAAGTAAATATTTTGGGAGGAATCTTACTTCCTTTGCTCAACACTAAGTTCATGAGATTCAGCCATGTTCCATTTAGTTGTAGTGTCTTCATTTTCATTGATGTATAGTATTCCACATATTCAAAATTTATATACCCATTCTATTGTTGGTGGACACTGGATTATCTACAGTTTGGTGCTATTACAAACAGTGCTGCTAAGAACATTCTGTACATGTCCCTTTGGTGCATTAAACCTATAGCTCAATTTGGGGAGAATTTATATCTTGACAACTTTGGCCCTTGAACACAGTAATACCCACCCATGTATTTCAGTTCTTTTTTATTTCTTTTAATAATATTTTAGAAATCTCACACATCAATCATTTGGTTTCCTTCTCGGTACTTGATTATCTATTGTGAATGGTATCTTTTAAGATTTTCATTATCTAAAAGTTAATGGCTGCCTATACCAGTTATCAATTTACTTCCACCCACTTAAAAATCTACCTTTCTTTGCCGTGTTTTGTGATATTGGAGCTGAACCCTGTAAATATTTCTCCTTTGGCACCTGGCATAATGCTAGGCTTTGTCAGCAGAGGGTGCAGGAAGAATGCTCTAAGACATAGCAGAAGAAACGGCTCTGATGTACTTTGCTTCTTGCTTCTACAGCATAGCATGGCTGCTAGGTGTGTGGGAAATGCAGTGGCACCCACTCTCTAGTGAACTTCATGGACACCGCAGTGGGTGGTTCCCTTGCCAGCAGTGTGTGGGAGACACAGTGGTGCATAGCCCAAAGAGAGTTTTGATGGCACCACAGTGGGTGGCTCCATTCTCTTCCTAGCCCACTGGCTACAGGCCAACTCTGACCTGAGACACCTCAGTGAACTTTCACCCCATCCAGCAGGCCAGAGTGACACCCTCTCCAATGAGGTCTGAATCTTAGCCTTGGTTGGAAGTAGGGGACTCTTCCAAGTTTGTTCCTTCCTTGGATACTCTCTCTCAGCCTTAGAGACAGTAGTTGTTCCCTACACTTTCTGTTCTTGTATTCTTTAGAGTTCTCTTTTATTCCTACTAGTAATTAATCACCTTTTACTAGTTTATAATTCTTTATATTTTTTCCTTGTTCAAATTACTGATGTGGTTTCTTTCTCCTGAATAGACTCTGACTGATACACTAGTATATGGAAGTGCAATCAATTTCTGTTTATTGACCTTGAGGTTCTACAACTTGCTAAATTCACTTATTAATTCTAACAGTTTTTCTGTGGATTTATTTGGCATGTTGTCTATGCACGGTGACATTTTATTTCTTCTTTCTAAGCCTTATCATTTTATTTAACTTGCCTTATTGTACTGGCTAGCATCCCTAGTACAAAGTTGAACAGAGTCTTGAGAGGGGGCCTCTTATTAGTTTCCTACTGCTGCTCTAACAAATTACCATAGAGTTAGTGGCTTAAAATAACACATATTTATTCTCTTACAGTTCTGGAGGTTAGAAGTACAAAATCAGTTTCACTGGGCCAAAGTCAAGTGTCAGCAGGGCTGGTTCCTTCTGGAGGCTCTGAAGGGAGAATCTCTTTCCTTGCCTTTTTCAGCTTCTAATGGCTGCCTATATTCCTTGGCTTGGGGCACCTTCCTCCATTTTCAAAAGGCATTATTTCAATATCTGCTTCCATCATCACATCACATTCTCCTCTGATTCTGACTCTTCCTATGTCCCTCTTATAAAGACCATTGTGATTACACCAGACCCACCTAGATAATGCAGGATAATCTCCTCAGGTCAAGATCTTTAACTTAATCACAACTGCAAAGTCCCTTTTGCCAAATAAGGTAACAGTCACAGATTCTGGGGATTAGAATGTGGATATATTATGGGAAGGGACATTATTCAGCCTGCTACAGCATCCTTCCCTCATTCCCAAACTTTGAAGGAAAGGTTTCAATATGTCTCCATTAAGTATGGTATTTTCTATAGGCTTTGGTAGATATCCTTGATGAGATTAAGGAAGTTTACTTCCATTTTTAGTTTTCTAAATGTTTTTTAAACCCATGAAACCAGGGCGAAATACATGAAACAATTTTTTTCTTGAGAGAATTATATTACCTCTCTAAGTTTTGTTAAGTGGTGAATTACACTGATTGATTTTCAAATGCTAAAACAACCTAGAATTCCTAGTGTTCCTAGAATAAACTAAACTCTGTTCTGATACACTAACCTTTTGCTATTATTTCATTATTTCTTCCAGGATTTTTTTCATCTAAATGTATGAGTGATATTAGCTTTTAATTTTCCTTTTCCATAATGTTCTTGTTAGGTTTTGGTATCAAGGTTATGCTGACCTCCTAAAATCATCTTGAAAGTGTTCCCTTGAGAATTCCCTGGTGGTCCAGTGGTCAGGACTCCGTGCTTTCACTGCCAAGGGCACGGGTTTGATCCCTGGTCTGGGAACCCTCAAACCATGTGGCACAGCCAAAAAAAAAAAGAAAGTGTTCCCTCTATTTCTATTCTCTGGAAGAGTTTCTGTAACACTGGTTTCATTTCTTTCTTAAAATATTAAATATGCATACTGTAATGGCTAATGAAGCTATATGAGCTCAGAGCTTTCTATGTGGAAAGTTTCAAAATTTCAGATCCAATTTCTTTAATAGTTATAGGATTGTTCAGATTTTCTATTTCTTTTTGTGTCAGTTTTTATAAGTGTATGTGTACATATATATTTTAAGAATGTGTCCATTTAATCTAAAGTTTCCATTTATTAGCATAAGAATTTCCATAATATATCTTATGATCTTTTTAATATCTGTAAAGTCTGTAGTAATGTCCCCCCTTTCAATTCTGGCATCAGTCATTTGGTCTCTCTTTCTTTCTCTCCTTATGAGGGTTATATCAACATTTTCTTCAAAGAACCACTTTTTGTTACTTTGTTGATCACAGTTTCATCTTTTAAAATATATACATTGAAGGATATCAATGCCTCTCTAATTTGCATCCCATAAGTTCTGATATGTTGTATTTTCATTACTCAATTTCAGCATTCTAACTTCCACTGTGATTTCTTCTTTGATCCAAGGGTTATTTAGAAGTGTATTTCTCATTTCCAAGCCCAAGGGGATTTTCTAGCTACCTTATGTAATTGAGTTGTAGCTCAATTCACTATGTCAGAGAATTTATTCTATATGTTTCCAATACAAAATTTGTTGAGATTTACTTTATGTTCCATTTAATGGTCAATTTTTGTAAATGTTCCATTTGTGCTTGACAGCAATGTATATTCTGCAATGTTGGATGCAGAGTTCTATATATTAAATATGTCTTTTAGGGAACGATAGCTAATCTTTTTGTCTGTTTATACTTTCGGTTCCTGTGAGAGAGGAGTGTTAAAATCTCCCACTATGATGGTAGGTTTTTCTACTTCTACTTGTTCGGTGCATTTTTGTTTTACATATATTTGAAGGAGGCTATATTAATAGGTGCATACACATTTAGAATGGATTTAGTTGGAAAACTGACTATTTTATCATAAAGTGTCCCTTTATTTTTCTAGTAATGTATATCTCCTTGAAGTCTACTTTGTCTGATATTAATACAGCTGTTCCCACTTTGTTTTTGTTAGTGTTTTCATGTTGTATCTTTTCGTAAATTTTATTTTCAATGTTTTGTACAGATTTTCCCTGACGTAAAATGCAGTTACATCCCAATAAACCTATCATAAGTTTAAGATATTGTGAGTAAAAAATGCATTTAATATTTACATCTAACCTACTGAACAGCATAGCTTAGCCTAGCCTACCTTAAATGTGCTCAGAACACTTACATTAGCCTATAGTTGGGCAAAATCATCTAACACAAAACCTATTTTATAGTAAAGTGTCGAATATCTCATGTAATTTATTGAATACTGTACTGAAAGTGAAAAACAGAATGGCTGTATGGGTATGGAACGGTTCTAAGTGTATTGGTTGTTTACCCTTGTGATCTTGTGGCTGACTGGGAGCTGTGGCTCAATGCTACTACCCAGCATCATGAGAGAGCATTGTACCACATATTGCTAGCCTGGGAAAAGATCAAAATTCGAAGTATGGTTTCTACTCAATGCATATGGCTTTCACACCATTTTAAAGTTGAAAAATTGTAAGTTGGACCACCATAAATTGGGGACCACCTATATATATGACTCTACTGTCTACTGGCTTCTGTTGCAACTGTTGAGAAGTCTGATGTCACTCTAATTGTTGTCTCTGTAGCACCGTGTGTTTCCTCTGCTTGCTTTTAAGATTTTCTCTTCACTGTTGGTGCTGTGCAGTTTCACCACAAGTGTGTGTAGGCGTGAATTTAATTTTATTTACCCTATTTGAGAATCACTGTTCCTCTTTATCTGTGAATTTGAGTCTTTCAACAGTATTGGAAAAGTCTCAGCCATCATCATGTCAAATATATTCTCTCTTACATTCTCTCCTCCTGGGACCCTGATTAGATGTATGTTACACATTTGATTCTTAATCTTTCTAATTCTTTTTTTTTTTTTTTTTTTTTTTGCGGTACACGGCCTCTCACTGCTGTGGCCCCTCCCGCTGCGGAGCACAGGCTCCGGACGCGCAGGCCCAGTGGCCATGGCCCACAGGCCCAGCCGCTCCGCGGCACGTGGGATCCTCACGGACCGGGGCACAAACCCGTGTCCCCTGCATCGGCAGGCGGACTCTCAACCACTGCGCCACCAGGGAAGCCCTCTAATTCTTTTTTAAGCAATGTCTAATCTTCTGTTAAACCCACTTACTATGTTTTCTTAATGAGTTTTTATACCTATATAAAATAAAAATGGTTCTTCTTTAAATCATTTTCAAATGCGTATTTGTGATTCCATCTTTCATTTCTTTAAACATTTTCTTTGTCAGTAATTTTTTATTTTGTATTTGATAATTCCAATATATGATGTCCTTGGGAAACTAATCTGTTGCTTATTGTTTCTGCTGACTCTCCCTCGTGGTAGCTTGTCCCCTTGTTTGTTTGGTGATCTTCGGTTGTGACCTCACATTAGTTGATCTTAATCTCTGGATATACTAGTGGCCCACATTAGGGACACTTCCCATGAAGATGGATTTGCATTTGCTTGCCAGGAGTTGGGGGCACTACAGACCTAGGACTACTTTAGTCACTTTGAGGATCTAGGCTTCATGTTGTCAGTCTCAAATTCAGCTTATCCATCTTTCTACTATCCTATGGTTTAGTCTCAGGATTGACTGCTACACCAATATTAGTATTTGCCCCCAGGACAATCTAGCCTTTTGTGCTTGCTTGCTGCTCCATGTTCCAACATGTGGTTTTAAAAATCCTTTAATGGGGAGAGGAAATGCAGCCTAGAGATTTATCTTAATTACTGTGAGGCTGGTAAATGCATTAAACTAATGTATCCTCTAGAATCTAGCTGTTTCTAAACAGGAGGACCTTCCAGAGTGCCTAGTCAAACATACTACCAGAAGAGGAGTCTAATTCTGGGTTGTTGTTGTTTTTTTCAAGTTGAAAGAAGCTTACTGAAAAGGAGGAATATGCTTTTGTCCAAGCATATAATGGATTATATTTCATTTTTATCTCTATCATTCCTTGCTGGTAAAAGTAGAAAACTGAAATCTTAAGGAAACAATGAAAATGAAAACTAATTTGTATGTAACCTGGTATGTTAAGAAATGGTAAGCATTACGTAATTTTTTTTACCTGATTTACTGCTGTCTTGAAGTTGGAAAACACGAATGAGGTCAGTTTTTTGTGAAATCATTCTCTCTTTTAACATCCTGATGGCTCTACTTTCAACAGCATTCATCCTATGTTAAGAAAATAATTATTAGGTGAAAGTTACATAAGTCATCCTGTTCTGTTTCATTTTAATATGATTTGTTGCCACTCATCAGTTTCTACATTAAATGAACTGTCTAACTTAACAAATAGCATATTACTAGGTGGTGAATGTGTTTATATGTATGTGTGTGTGAAATTTTAAAAGGATTATCACCGGTATTTTCTTTTTGATTTCAAAGATTCACATGAGGGCTTCCCTGGTGGCGCAGTGGTTGAGAGTCCGCCTGCCGATGCAGGGGATACGGGTTCGTGCCCCGGTCCGGGAAGATCCCACATGCCGCAGAGCCGCTGTGCCCGTGAGCCATGGCCGCTGAGCCTGCGCGTCCGGAGCCTGTGCTCCGCAATGGGAGAGGCCACAACAGTGAGAGGCCCACATACCGCAAAAAAAAAAAAAAACCAAAAATAAAACAAAGATTCACATGAACAATTAGTGTACGAGAATATCCAAGACAAGAAGGAAAACAAAGAGGGACTTGCTATAGCAGATGTTGAAATTTACCTTAAAGTTACTTAAACAAAACAGCAGGTATTGACACAAGAGAAGACAGATACATACATGAATAGAATAGAATTTTCATAAATATAGTGAACTATAATATATATGGGAACAATATATATGACAAAGGAGGTATTAAAATTCAGTAGAAAAGGACGATTTTTAAAAATAGTGCTAGCACGATTAATGTCTGGATGTTAAACTTCTACCTCAGACCATTTACAAAAATCAATTCAAAATAAAGGAGGAACAGAGGAACAAAGTAGTCATGAGTCACCCCCAAAAAGCAAAATGGCAGATGTAAATCCAACCATATCAATAATAACATCGTATTTGAATGGATTAAATAAATAAAAAAGCAGAGATTATGAGACTGAATTTAAAAAATAAGATCCAACTATATGTTGTCTACAGGAGACACACTTTAGTTTCAAAGATACAAAGAGTTTGAAAGGAAAAAGTATACCATGCAAACAGCAATCAGAAGAGAGTTAGAGTGGCCATACTAATAGGAGACAAAATAGACTTTAAGACAAAAGCTATTACTAGAGAAAAAGAGGGATATTTTATAATGATAAAAGAACCAATCAGTCAAGAAGATGAAATAATTATAAAACATATATGAAACTAACAACAGAGCCCAAAGCTACATGAAACAAAAACTGACAGAATTGAGGGGGCAAATAGACAATTCAATAATAACAGTTGGGGACTTCAGTACTCTACTTTCAATAACAGATAGAACAACTGGGCAGAAAATCAAAAAGGATATAAAAGACTTGAACAGCACTATAAACCAATTGGATCTAACAGATTTTTATAAAACACTTCACCCAACATCAGCAGAATATATATTCTTCTAAAGCGTATATGGAATATTCTCCACAATAAGACCCCATGTTAGGCCATAACATAAGTCTCAATAGATTTAAAATTATTAAAACCATACAAAGTATCTTTCCTGACTACAAATAAATAAATAAATTAGAGATTAATAACAAAGAAATTGGGAAAATCACCATGTAAGGAAATTAAGCAATACAATCCTAAATAACCAATGGGTCAAAGAAGAAATCACAACAGAAATAGAAAATACTTTAAGATGAATGAAACTGTAAATACAACATGCCAAAACATATGAGATGCAATTAAAGAACTGCTTAGAGGAAAATATATATCCATAAATACCTATATTAAAAAAGAAAGATATCAAATCAATAGCATAATGTCTATCTTCAAAAGCTAGAAAAAAAAGATTCAACTAAAATCCAAAGCAAATACATGGATGGAAATAATTAAAAAAAGAGGAGAAATACATGAAATAGAGAAATAAAAAACAATAGAGAAAATCAACAAAACCAAAAATTGGTTCCTCGAAAAGATCAATAAAATTGACAAACTTTTAGCTAGACTGGCTAAGGAAAAAAAAAAGACCCAAATTTCTAAAATCAAATGATTTTAGAAAGAGGGGTCATCACATTTGACCTTATAGAAATAAAAAGTATAAGGGAATACTATGAACAATTGTACACCAACAAATTAGATAACGGACAAATTCCTATAAAGATACAAATTACCAAAACTGGCTAGGAAGAAATAGAAAACTGAACATACCTGGAACAAGGAACAAGACTGAATAAGTAATCAAACAACTTCTCACAAAAAAAAGCTCAGGGCCAGATGGCTTCACTGGTGAATTCTACCAAACTTTTAAAGAATTAATACCAATCATTCACAAACTCTTCCAAAAAATAGAAAAGGTGGGAATACTACCCATCTTATTATATAAAGCCAGTATTACCATGATACCAAAACCAAAGATCACAAGAAAACTACAGACCAATAACTCTTATGAATATAGATGGAAAATACTAGCAAACTGCATCTAGCAATATATAAAAAGGATCATATACCATTAACAAGTGGGATGTATCCCAAGAATGCAAGGTTTGTTTAACATCTCAAATTAATCAATGTAACACATCATATTAATAGAATAAAGGACAAAATCCACATGATCATCTCAATACATTCAGAAAAAGTATTTGACAAAATCCAATACTCTTCATGATAAAAACAGTCAACAAACTAGGCATGGAAGGGAACATCCTCAACCTGATAAGGGGCATCTACAAAAAACACATAGCTAATATACATAATGCTGAAAGAGTGAATATGTCCCTCTTAAGATCAGGAAGAAGACAAGGGTATCTGCTCTCACCACTTCTATTCAATATTGGTTTGGAGGTTCTAGCCAGGCAGTTAAGCAAGAAAAGAAAGTAAAAGGCATCCAGATTGGAAAGGAAGAAGTAAAACTATCCGCATTCACAGATAATATGATCTTGTATATAGAAAATCCCATAGATTCCACTAAAAACTATTAGAACTTTGTACAGCAACTATACTTCAATAAAAAAGATAAATTAAAAAAACTATTAGAACTAATAAAGAAGTTCATTAAGATTGCACAACATACAAAAATCAACTGTATTTCTATACATTATAAATGAATAATCCAAAAATGTAATTAACAAAACAATCCCAGCTCTCACTCGCTCTTGTGAGAACACCAGAATCACAACTAGCTGCTGAACAATCATCGACAGGAAGACACTGGAACTCACCAAAAAAGATACCCCACATCCAAAGACAAAGGAGAAGCCACAAAGAGACAGTAGGAGGGGCGCAATCACGGTAAAATCAAATCCCATAACTGCTGGGTGGGTGATTCGCAGACTGGAGAACACTTATACCACAGAAGTCCACCCACTGGAGTGAAGGTTCTGAGACCCACGTCAGGCTTCCCAACCTGGGGGTCAGGCAACGGAAGGAGGAATTCCTAGAGAACCAGACTTTGAGGCCTAGTGGGATGTGACTGCAGGACTTTGACAGGACTGGGGGAAACAGAGACCCCATTCTTGGAGGGCACATACTAAGTAGTCTGTGCATCGGGACCCAGGGGAAGGAGCAGTGACCCCAGGGGAGACTGGACCAGACCTACCTGCTAGTGTTGGAGGCTCTCCTGCAGAGGCAGGGGGGGTGGCTGTGGCTCACCGTGGGGACAAGGACACTGGCAGCAGAAGTTCTGGGAGGGACTCCTTGGCGTGAGCCCTCCCAGAGTCTGTCATTAGCCCCACCAAAGAGCCCAGGTAGGCTCCAGTGTTGGGGTGCCTCAGGCCAAACAACCAACAGGGAGGGAACCCAGCCTCACCCATCAGTAGTCAAGCAGATTAAAGTTTTACTGAGCTCTGCCCACCAGTGCAACAGTCAGCTCTACCCACCACCAGTCTCTCCCATCAGGAAGCTTGCACAGCCTCTTAGATAGCCTCACCCACCGGAGGGCAGACAGCAGAAGCAAGAAGAACTACAGTCCTGCAGCCTGTGAAACAAAAACCACATTCACGGAAAGACAGACAAGATGAAAAGGCAGAGGGCTATGTACCAGATGAAGGAACAAGATAAAACCCCAGAAAAACAACTAAATGAAGTGGAGATAGGCAACCTTCCAGAAAAAGAATTCAGAATAATGATAGTGAAGTTGATCCAGGACCTCGGAAAAAGAATGGAGGCAAAGATTGAGAAGATGCAAGAAATGTTTAACAAAGACCTAGAAGAATTCAAGAACAAACAAACAGAGATGAACAATACAATAACTGAAATGAAAACTACACTTGAAGGAATCAATAGCAGAATAACTGAGGCAGAAGAACGGATAAGTGACCTGGAAGACAGAATGGTGGAGTTCACTGCTGCGGAACAGACTAAAGAAAAAGAACGAAAAGAAATGAAGACAGCCTAAGAGACCTCTGGGACAACAGTAAAGGCAACAACATTCGCATTATAGGGGTCCCAGAAGGCAAAGAGAGAGAGAAAGGACCACAGAAAATTGTTGAAGAGATTATAGTCGAAAACTTCCCTAACATGGGAAAGGAAATAGCCACCCAAGTCCAGGAAGCGCAGCAAGTCCCATACAGGATAAACTCAAGGAGAAACACACCGAGACACATAGTAATCAAATTGGCAAAAATTAAAGAGAAAGAAAAATGATTGAAAGCAGCAAGGGAAAAACAACAAATAACATACAAGGGAACTCCCATAAGGTTAACAGCTGATTTCTCAGCAGAAACTCTACAAGCCAGAAGCGAGTGGCATGATATACTTAAAGTGATGAAAGGGAAGAACCTACAACCAAGATTACTCTACCGGGCAAGGACCTCATTCAGATTTGATGGAGAAATCAAAAGCTTTACAGACAAGCAAAAGCTAAGAGAATTCAGCACCACCAAACCAGCTGTACAACAAATGCTAAAGGAACTTCTCTAAGTGGGAAACACAAGAGAAGAAAAGGACCTACAAAAACAAACCCCAAACAATTAAGAAAATGGTCATAGGAACATACATATCCATAATTACCTTAAACGAGAGTGGATTAAATGCTCCAACCAAAAGACACAGGCTTGCTGAATGGATACAAAAACAAGACCCATATATATGCTGTCTACAAAAGACCCACTTCAGACCTAAGGACACATACAGACTGAAAGTGAGGGGATGGAAAAAGATATTCCATGCAAATGGAAATCAAAAGAAAGCTGGAGTAGCAACACTCATATCAGATAAAATAGACTAACATAAAGAATGTTACAAGAGACCAGGAAGCACACTACATCATGATAAAGGGACCAATCCAAGAAGAAGATATAACAATTATAAATATATATGCACCCAACATAGGAGCACCTCAATACATAAGGCAAATGCTAACAGCTGTAAAAGAGGAAATCAACAGTAACACAATAATAGTGGAGGACTTTAACACCTCACTTACACCAGTGGAAAGACCATCCAAACAGAAAATAAATAAGGAAACACAAGCTCTAAATGACACCATAGGCCAGATAGATTTAACTGATATTTATTTATAGGACATTCCATCCAAAAACAGCAGATAACACTTTCTTTTCCAGTGCACATGGAACATTCTCCATGATAGATCACACGTCGGGTCACAAATCAAGCCTCAGTAAATTTAAGAAAATTGAAATCATATCAAGCATCTTTTCGGACCACAACACTATGAGACTAGAAATCAATTACAGGGAAAAAACAAAAACACATGGAGGCTAAAAAATACGTTACTAAATAACCAAGAGATCACTGAAGAAATCAAAGAGGAAGTCAAAAAATACCTAGAGACAAATGACAATGAAAACATGACAATGCAAAACCTATGGGATGCAGCAAAACCAGTGCTAAGAGGGAAGTTTATAGATATACAAGCCTACCTCCAGAAACAAGAAAAATCTCAAATAAACAATCTAACCTTACACCTAAAGGAACTAGAGAAAGAAGAACAAAGAAAATCAAAGTTAGCAGAAGGAAAGAAATAAAGATCAGACCAGAAATAAATGAAATAGAAACAAAGAAAACAGTAGCAAGCATCAATAAAACTAAAAGCTGGTTCTTTGAGAAGATAAGCAAAATTGATAAACTATTAGCAAGACTCAACAAGAAAAAGAGGGAGAGGGCTCAAATCAATAAAATTAGAAATGAAAAAGGAGAAGCTACAACAGACACCACAGAAATACAAAGCATCCTAAGAGACTACTACGAGCAACTCTATGCCAAAAAAATGGACAACCTGGAAGAAATGGACAAATTCTTAGAAAGGTATAACCTTCCAAGACTGAACCAGGAAGATATACAAAATATGAACAGACCAATCACAAGTAATGAAACTGATTAAAGATCTTCCAAAAAACAAAAGTCCAGGCCCAGATGGCTTCACAGGTGAATCCTATCAAACATTTAGAGAAGCGCTAACACCCATCCTTCTCAAACTCATCCAAAACTGCAGAGGAAGGAACACTCCCAAACTCATTCTATGAGGCCACCATCACCCTGATACCAAAACCAGACAAAGATACTACAAAAAAGGAAAATTACAGACCAATATCACTGATGAATATAGATGCAAAAATCCTCAACAAAATACTAGCAAACAGAATCCAACAACTCATTAAAAGGATCATACGCCATGATCAAGTGGCATTTATCCCAGGGATGCAAGGATTCTTCAATATACGCAAATCAATCAAAGTGATATACCATATTAACAAACTGAAGAATAAAAACCATATGATCATCTCAATAGATGCAGAAAAAGCTATTGACAAAATTCAACACCCATTTATGATAAAAATTCTCCAGAAAGTGGGCATAGAGGGAACCTGCGTCAACATAATAGAGGCCATGTATGACAAACCCACAGCAAACATCATTCTCAATGGTGAAAAACTGAAAGCATTTCCTCTAAGATCAGGAACAAGACAAGGATGTCCACTCTCACCACTATTATTCAACATAGTTTTGGAAGTCCTAGCCACGGCAATCAGAGAAGAAAAAGAAATAAAAGGAATACAAATTGGAAAAGAAGAAGTAAAACTGTCACTGTCTGCAGATGACATGATACTATACATAGAGAATCCTAAAGATGCCACCAGAAAACTACTAGAGCTAATCAATGCATTTGGTAAAGTTGCAGGATACAAGATTAATGCACAGAAATCTCTGGCATTCCTATACACTAATGATGAAAAATCTGAAAGAGAAATTCAGGAAACACTCTCATTTACCATTGCAACAAAAAGAATAAAATACCGAGGAATAAACCTACCTAGGGAGACGAAGACCTATATGCAGAAAACTATAAGACACTGATGAAAGAAATTAAAGATGGTACCAACAGATGGAGAGATATACCATGTTCTTATATTGGAAGAATCAACATTGTGAAAATGACTATAATACCCAAAGCAATCTACAGACTCAATGCAATCCCTATCAAATTACCAATGGCATTTTTTACAGAACTAGCACAAAAAATCTTAAAATTTGTACGGAGACACAAAAGACCCAGAGTAGCCAAAGCAGTCTTGAGGGAAAAAAACGGAGCTGGAGGAATCAGACTCCCTGACTTCAGACTATATGACAAAGCTACAGTAATCAAGACAATATGGTACTGGCACAAAAACAGAAACATAGGTCAATGGAGCAAGATAGAAAGCCTGGAGATAAACCCACGCACCTATGGTCAACTAATCTATGACAAAGGAGGCAAGGATATACAATGGAGAAAAGACAGTCTCTTCAATAAGTGGTGCTGGGAAAACTGGACAGCTACATGTAAAAGAATGAAATTAGAACACTGGCTAACACCAAACACAAAAATAAACTCAAAATGAATTCAAGACCTAAATGTAAGACTGGACACTATAAAACTCTTAGAGGAAACCATAGGAAGAACACTCTTTGACATAAATCACAGCAAGATGTTTTTTGATCCACCTCCTAGAGTAAAGGAAATAAAAATAAACAAATGGGACCTAATGAAACTTAAAAGCTTTTGCACAGCAAAGGAAACCATAAACAAGATGAAAAGACAACCCTCAGGCTGAGAGAAAATATTTGCAAACGAATCAACGGACAAAGGATTAATCTCCAAAATATATAAACAGCTCATGCAGCTCAAAATTAAAGAAACAAACAACCCAATCCGAAAATGGGCAGAAGACCTAAATAGACATTTCTCCAAAGAAGACATACAGATGGCCAGGAAGCACATGAAAAGCTTCTCAACATCACTAATTATTAGAGAAATGCAAATTGAAACTACAATGAGGTATCATCTCACACCAGTGAGAATGGGCATCATCAGAAAATCTAAAAACAAATGCTGGAGAGGGTGTGGAGAAAAGGGAACCCTCTTGCACTGTTGGTGGGAATGTAAACTGATACAGCCACTATGGAGAACAGTACGGAGGTTCTTTAAAAAACTAAAAATAGAATTACCATATGACCCAGCAATCCCACTACTGGACATATACCCAGAGAAAACCATAATTCAAAAAGACACATGCGGGCTTCCCTGGTGGCGCAGTGGTTAAGAATCCACCTGCCAATGCAGGGGACATGGGTTCGAGCCCTGGTCCGGGAAGATCCCACATGCCGCGGAGCAACAAGCCCGTGTGCCACAACTGCTGAGCCTGTGCTGTAGAGCCTGTGAGCCACAACTACTGAGCCCATGTGCTACAACTACTGAAGCCTGTGTGCCTGGAACCCACGCCCCACAGCAAGGGAAGCCACCACAGTGAGAAGCCTGCGCACCACAATGAAGAGTAGCCCCCGCTCGCCTCAACTAGAGAAAGCCCGCACACAGCAATGAAGACCCAACACAGCCAAAAAAAAGAATAAATAAAATAAATTAAAAAAAAAAAAAAAAGACACATGCACCCCATTGTCTATTGCAGCACTATTTACAATAGCCAGGTCATGGAAGCAACCTAAATGCCCATTGACAGACAAATGGTTAAAGAAGATGTGGTACATATAAACAATGGAATATTACTCAGTCATAAAAAGGAACGAAATTGAGTCATTTGTTGAGACGTGGATGGATCTAGAGACTGTCATACAGAGTGAAGTAAGTCAGAAAGAGAAAAACAAATATCGTATATTAATGCATGTACGTGGAACCTAGAAAAATGGTACAGATGAACGGGTTTGCAGGGCAGAAGTTGAGACACAGATGTAGAGAACAAACGTATGGACACCAAGGGCAGAAAGCCGCTGGCGGGTGGGGATGGTGGTGTGATGAATTGGGCAATTGGGAATGACATGTATACACTGATGTGTATAAAATTGATGACTAACAAGAACCTGCTGTATAAAAAAATAAATAAAATTAAATTTAAAAATTAAAAAAAAAACAATCCCACTTACTACAGCACCAAAAAGAATAAAACACTTAGAAATGAATTTAACAAAGGAAGTCCAAGACTTGCACACTGAGAAGCACAAAATATTTTTCAAGGAAATTAAAGAAGATCAAAATAAATAGAACAATATGGACTGGAATATTTAATATTGTTAAAATGGCAATAGCCCGAAATTGATATTACATATTCAAAATAATCCCTATCAAAATCCCAGTGGGCATTTTTGCATAAGTTGACAAGCTGATTCTAAAATCACATGGAAAACAATCTTAAAAAAGAAGACTCAAATTCAACTCACCTTTCTCAATTTCAAAGTTACCAAAAAGCTACAGTAATCAAGACAGGGTGTTACTCACATTACGATAGTCATATAGGTCAATGGAGTACAATTTAAAGTTCAGAAATAAACCCATACCTTTATGGTCAATTGATTTTTGACAACTGTGCCAAGACAGTCAAATAGAGGAAGGATAGTCTTTCCCACTGATGTTGCTGGGAAAATTGAATATCCACATTTTAAAGAATAAGGTTGGACCCTTACCTCACACTATACACAAAAATTAACTCAAAATGGATCAGATATCCAAATATAAGAACTTAATCTATAAAAATAATCTATAAAATTCTCAGAAGAAAACATAGGAATAAAGCCTCATGACTTTGACTTAGGCAGTTGGTTCTTAGATACCTCATCACAAGCAGAAAACAGAAAAAGCAGAAAAAAAAGATATATTGGATTTCATCAAAATTAAAAACTTTTGTGCTGCAAATAATAACATCAAGAAAGTGAAAAGACATCCCATAGAATGGAAGAGACTATTTGCAAATCATATATCTAATAAGTGACATGAATATAGGATATATGAATAACTCTTACAATGCAATAATAAAAAGAGTAGTAACTCAATTAAAAATGGAAAAAGGATCTGAAAGAGACATTTCACTAAAGAAGATATACAAATGCCCAAAAAGAACATGAAAAGATCCTCAAAGTCATTGGTCATGAGGGAAATGTAAATCAAAACCAAGAGTTCCTACCTCACATCCACTAAGATGGCTATAATCAAAAAGACAGATCATAACAAGGGTTGTCAAGGATGTGGAGAAATTGGAATCTTCATACATTGCTGGTGGGAATGTAAAATTGTGCATCCCCTTGGGAAAAAAGCTTGCAAGTTCCTCAAAATGTTAAACATAACCATTACTATATAAGCCAGCAATTCCACTTTCATGTATATACCCAAGAGAAATGAAAACAAATGTATACACAAAACCCTGTCCACCAACGTTCAAAACAACATTATTCATAGTAGCCAAAAAGTGGAAACAACCCACATTTCTATTAGCTGATAAATGGACAAAGAAAATGAGGTCTATTGATACAATGGAATGTTATTCAGCCATTAAAAGGACTGAAGTACTGATACATGTTACAACATGAATGAACCTCAAAAGCACTGTGCTAAGAAAAAGAAGCTAGTCACAAAAGACCACATATTGTGTAATCCTATTTACATGACATTTCCAGAATAGGCAAATCTATAGGGACAGAAAGTAGATTAGTGGTTAACTAGAGTTGTGATGGGGGGGGCGGTGGCCAGGGATGGGGAGGCGATAATGATGAGTGACTACTAATGGATACAAGTTTTCTTTTTAGGATGGAACAAATGTTCAAAAATTAGTTTATGGTGATGTTACACAACTCTGTAAATATACCAAATATCATTGAATTGTATACTTTAATTTGGTAAACTTTCAACAAAGCTGTTAAAATGAATTACAAATATATATGTAATATATATATATGTAATATATATATGTGTGTGTGTGTATAAAATTTATGTGGAGACATTTTTCTACTGAAGGGGAAAATCCAAAAGTTATAATGAAATTATAAAATGTGATTTCATAGAATAAAGTAAAATCAAGACACCAACAAAATATATGCATCATGCCCATAAAAATCCTCCATCCCTTCTATGCAAACAATTCCTAAAAATTTATCAGAAAATGACAAACAGCCCAATATAAAATAGGGGAATACTATAAACAGGAAATTCAAAGAAAAGAAAATGCAATGTTCAAAAATATAAGATGGGTAAACTCAGCTGTCTAAAATATGCTAATTAAAACAATGAGATTTATCATTTTTATCCATCAGCTTGGCAAAAATTAAGAAGAGTAATAACTTATGAGACTAATGAGGATGTGGAGAAATTAATATGTTGTTTTCCAGATTGTTAATTGTTACAACTCTTTTGGAGTATCTAATGCATACATTGAAAATTGCTGCTCTTGGTTTCAAATATGAGCGCATTCACCACTTGGCTTCTGGAATTACTTCCATTTTGTTTATACTAATGAGTAATGAGTAAGTCATTTTCTTCACTCCCATGGCTGCTCTTAGTCACTCTGGACTGGTTCTACTTGGTCACTAGTACCAGAGCTCAAAAATCTCCTTAGAGTATACATACCTTTGGTAAAGAGGCCTCAAGCATGTTGCCCTAGTTACTTGGTACTGGAAAAATCGGGGGGGCGTACCAGAACTCACTCTGATGTAAGCTCCTCGATTGCTACCTTCTTCATAATAATTAGATGCAGAAAATACAGTAATAACCTGGTTAAAGAGAGTGTGAGGTTCACATAGAGTTAGTTCTCAAAAGGTCCTTCAATAAAGTCAGAAACAGCTCAATTCTTAAAAAGCAAAAATCAAAGTTCAAAATCCATACAAATCATCCAAGTCTGATGGGATTTCCTGTGATTCCATTGAAGAGAAACAAGGCTTTGAAATCACTGTCTCCAGGAGTACGAACTTCTAGCCACTCATCCCCACAGTGCAATCTTGTGTACAATTTCAGTTCCATATCTTACAATCCTCCTTAATGCTCAGTTCTGTAAATTCTAATTTTCCAAGGGGGTAAAGCCTTTATTTTCTTTCCTTGTGCTATTTGAGCATTCAAAATAAAACTTGTCTAGTATCACAGTCCTTTTCTTTTGTCTGTAGCTGACTGATTTAGAGGGTTCAGGGCCCCCCACAAAACCAGTGCTTTAAGGTCAGAGAAATAGTGGCTAGATAAGGGACCATGGCCACTCTGTTGGGAAGGAACCAACCTTGGGGGCGTGGGGGAGGATGGGGAGCCTTGGGAGGGTAATACTTGTCAGTGACAGGAAAGCTGGTTTAGGCCCAGTCCTGCCCTAATGGGCAGGTCACTTCAGACAAACCACTGCTACTTTCTCCCGGTTTTCTTATTACAAATAAACCCTAAATAATACTTGCCTTACCATTTCGCAATGTCAGTATGAGCCTCCAATGAACTAAAAGAGTTAGGAAAAGTAAAAGTGTTGAAACAGAAGGAAAGGCCATGCAATTTGGTATTCCTTTTTAATTATTGCTGTTCACTATGAGAAAAGGGGGCATCCCAGGACAACCTGGGACCAGAAACCAGCTCCTCAGGCCTCGCCTCTCTAGCCTATCAGACACCACTGAAGAAGCACAACGCATTCCATTTTAGTGGCTGCAGCGAAACTGCCCACAGAGAGGGACTTGCTAGAGCTCACCTACTCAGTGAATAGAAGAGAAGTATGTTTTGTGGTTCTGCTCTGCACAGGGAAAGTGCAAAAGGTGAAAGAGAGCAAACTGGATTCACTGCTGCCTTTCTGTGCTCAGTGACGATAAGTACATTCTTAACCCCACTACTGGAGATTTGCCTGGCGATTAGCACAGAACAAAGCCTTTCTGTGTGTGTACTTAGTGCCATGTGTCAGAGTTTCTATCTCTGGGATTAGGGAGGATCGGAGAAATAAACCAAATATCTCTTAGGGTGAGGGACAGTGATCTACCAAAGCATGCAGTTCTGTTTTGGGTCTAGGGAAGACATTTTCCCGTGGGCTTCGAGGTCAGACACATCCTGTGAAGAAAGACTAGGCTTAGGGGAAGGATGTCTGTGATGATGTCACCAACACTGTTAGCTTACCTTCCCGTCATGGCAAATTTCATACCCTTCGGGCTTACATTCATGAGACCTAATGAGCATCTTCAACTGGTATTTATTAAGAATCTTGGAGGTAATGTCTGGTCCAAAATAGCAGCCCCCTCCTCGACCTGTATTTGGGTAACAGCCTCTTTTGCCTCTCGGATCACTCCACAGAATGTCGATAACCTTGGAACAACAAATCAGATTAGGCTGTCACTTACAACTGAGAGTTTATCTTTCTAGATTCCAACTTCTTTTCCAGAAATATTATCCCAAGTTATCCCAAAGTCTCACTATTTCTCATTCCTCCTTCAAAACTGTTTCACACTCATCTCCTCCATGAATCTTTTCCAGAATAATGTGAATGCCCATAGCCACCACAATCCCTTTCTACCCATCCCCAATAACCAATGTAGCAATACTTAGTAACCATGAAGGATCAGCCCTTGGGCTTTTTCTTTTCTTTTTTTTAAAATTCCATCGCAATTGCTCCACAATTGCTTAACCTACAGGGTCTTTTCTCTTAAAAAGAACTTCACTGCCATGTTCAAAGGAGAAAGTAGCTCCCCACAGTGAACATACAGCCACTTGGTGTTTTTAATATGTTCAAAGAGATAAGGTAAGTCTCCCAGCTATGGTTTTGGCCCTGGTTTTTGTCCTGTTGAGTACATAGCATGATAAAGCCTTTTCCCCATCACAAATATAGGCAACTGTTCACCCAAGAATACCTTGTAAAGCATCTCCTTCACTTTTTGCCCCCCTTGATAAGCACATTCTCAGCTTCAGCAGTACACTTAGCCATTGATTGGTTTTCCACAAGTATGTTATCAGCATAACATTTCCTTGTGGGGATGAAAGAGGCAAGTGCAGCCTGCATGATGCTCACGACTGAAGACCCAAGTTTCTAATAATTTTTTCATAAAAAATTGGGGGCTCCCTGTTTGTAGCTCTGATCTACATATAATGTTTCTTTATTCAAACATCTCCTATGGGAGCTTCAGCAGTAGTGTGAAAAACTAGCTTTGTAGTTAAAGCTATGCAACCTTGAGAAAAGTCTTTGGGTCTTACTTTCTTTAAAATCAGAGATTTGGGCCAGATGGCTTGTGAAGTATCTGAAAGTTCTAACAGACTTCATTTTCTAATTTTTCATAGTCTAATAGACTGTATTTTCCACATGTTTCTTTGAAGGGCATGAAGAAGCATGTATTTTAAGTTGTGCAGTTATTCTAGTGGGTCCAAATCAGATCTTAAAAAGACCAGAAATGGTTGTCCCACTAAACCTGACTGTACACCCATTTATAGGTCTGGTATTGAAGGGGAGCTAGAAGTAAGTGAGGGGAAAGACAGTGAGGTGGAGAGAACAGAACTGGTAGGAGAACTTCTCTGGAATGCTAAGCACCTCATCAGAACTGGAGACACTGTGCACCAGGCACATTCCGGACACTTGCAGATGATTGATTTTTTTGATGATTGACTGAAGTGAGAATTAAAACCACCTAAGAAGATGCAGATCAGGATTCTCCTTTCTCCCCCACTGAATTCCAACACTGGCACAACCCTACCCTACAAATAAATATAATGGAACCCATTTACTTTGCTGGTGATTATGATGAAAATAACACTTGCATTTGAAACTGAGCCATATCTGAATCTTACACCATGAATTCATGTCTGGGAGACATGATCTGACCTTTAGTATAATGAAGGAGAAAACATGGAACACGAGGAGGCGTGTTTTATAAGGAGGGGATTAACTTTTAAATTCCTACATAAGATGCAAGTCATTTACAGCCAAAATTACCCCAGGAAAACCTTCTAAATTACTCTTAAAGCATAGTATACATGATTTTGTATATAAAACCCTATACAGACATATGGATGTGTGAATATTTTATATATGTGATAATGTAGAACATATGATAAATTATATGAAACTAAAATTTTATACTTTTTTCTCCTTTTTGCCATATGTATATAGTTGAAATTTACATAAGTTAAATGTACATATGATGGGACCCTGTTAAACTAGAATAAGCACTGGCCATGGAGTTAGCTCTTCAAGTGTCACCTATGTCACCATGGAACCTATTCGGGCCTTAGCTGACTCCTCAGTGAAATGAGGAAGATATAGCTAACATTCATTTTTCTTTGGTTCAAGGTCATAAGGGGTCATAAGGGGTATCAATTTTATAGAAGGGAGCTTCTTCAGAACCATCCATTCAATGAGTTCTGCATTTCTTTTCTCTGCCCAGAATTCATTCATTCATAAACTTTACAGAGACTGTGACGACAATATAGATTTAATTCTGAGGCTCACAAACAAAAAATGCTATAAAAGTCACTTTGTTGGTGAAACAAATTCCTCAGCAGAGACAATCTCTTTCCTCTCAACAACATCCTATCCACTGAAATGCAAGGGCCTTTGGGAGTACATGAAAGAATAAGTATTTACAACATTCCTTCCTGAAAATTTTCAAACCAAAGATTGGAAAGGTTTTTACTGAATGACAACTTTTGTATGACCTGGTCAACAAAAATCTATTTGTGTCTCAGCCTTTACACCTCCTAAATCCAAAATAAATCCTGCAAGTGTCCCATGCTTGCCTACAGTTTTAAGTAATCCCGTTTTCAAAAGTATGCTTTTGGGGAGAGATAATAGCTCTGAAAGATGTATCTAAACGCTTCTCTTCTAAGACACTAACACTGTAGATTCACTTTTGTATTTTCCCTTAGTTATGTGTCCTCCTTCCAGCTTTTGAATATGTCGTCTTAAAAGCTGTGCTCAGTCCAAACCTTCCAGCCAAGTACCTAGATGGCTTTAGATACCTACTCCTTGCCTACCCATCGCCTCATTGGATGAGGGGAGACTAGAGTAGTTCATTTCTTTCTTGAGATCTCCCATCACTCTTTTTTTTTTTTTTTGCGGTACGCAGGCTTCTCGCTGTTGTGGCCTCTCCCGTTGCAGAGCACAGGCTCCGGACGCGCAGGCTTAGTGGCCATGGCTCACGGGCCCAGCCGCTCCACGGCATGTGGGATCTTCCCAGACCAGGGCACGAACCCGTGTCCCCTGCATCGGCAGGCGGACTCTCAACTACTGCGCCAACAGGGAAGCCCTCTCCTATCACTCTTAAATCATCTTTCCCTTCAGAAAAAGAGGATGGGCATTAAAGTCAGACCTGGGATCAAATCCTGCTCCATCTTTCAGTGACTAGCCAAGTGACTACAAAAAAGCCATTTCACTCTTGGGCGCCTTCTCAATGAAGCTGACTACCCTATTTAAAATTGCACCTCTGTCCCCTACCTCCAGTTCTCTGTTTCCCCTAACCTTGTTCTAGTTTTAATTTTTTCCATAGAACTTCTCACTTAACATAGTTACTTGGTATTGTTATATAATTATATATGTAATATTATATAAATAACTTCATATATACATATTATTTAGCTCCGCCCCCTAAAACATAAACTCCACGAGGGAATATATCTTAGGTCACTTACTTTCTCACAAGCTTAGAACAGTGCCTGACACATAGTAGATACTCAATAAATTTTACTTGTTAAGTGGATTAAGAGAAGGGAGTCACTCAGGACATAAATAATTAAAATTATTTTTTAAACCTTTCTGGTCTCTTTGTTGTTTCAAGTCTGTCCCGAAAGAAGAGGTCACGCTTGTCTCTATACGATGACTCAGCTATGAATACATACATCCCCCACATCTCAGGGAATATAAGATAAAATTTAAATTACAGCACTCTGCCAAGAATCATGCACTTCCATGAGTATGGAACAAATAGCCTACGATCTTTACTGCAACACAGCTCACAGATATTAAGAAATAAAGTAATTGTGAAATCTGTTTTTATCTGGAAATTTCAACTCTAGCTAACTAAAGTGTGCATGTCCATGATATACCAGGAAATGAGGAAAGAAAATTAAAGGTACAACTGAAATTATTAAAATATTGGGAATGAGATTCTGGTCAATTTTACCCTGTGTCAGCTCCAGTCATGTACACTGAGTCTGTAACATGCCTCATCTACATTGTTGGGGTGAGGGGAGGTTCTATTACAGAATAATGACCACCAGTTTCCTTCCTCCCACTTCTTAAGGCTCCATCTCTCTACAATTCTAACTCATCCAAGCTTCCAGACTCCCTGATTTTCTTCTTGTGCAACTCCAATCTTTCTGGCATCATCCTTTTTATTCACTATAACCTTTGGTCTTTGGAATTTGGATATCAAAATTTAAGGAGGCATCTTTTCCTACTTGCTATAGGATGCCTCTTATACTTCTTTGATTTCTAAATACTTTGAATGCACAAGCCAGTGATGAATTCTATTTCTCTCTTATTACCTCTTCCTCTCTCTCTCTATCCTCCCGCCTCTCTTTCTCCTCATTGATTAGAGATTATTTTATATCAGAAATCACATTTTAGGGACTTCCCTGGCAGTCCAGTGGTTAAGACTCCACGCTCAGAGTGTAGCTCGGGGTGCAGACTTAACCAAACTAGTCCAGGGAAGCCACTAAACAAATAAATGAGCAAGAAAGCAAATAATAACAAGCCCTAGAGGAGCATGGAAATAATTAGAGTTACTATATTACCTAAAATATCCAGTTTTCAACAAAAAATTACAAGACATGCAAAAACACACACACACACACATACAGGGGAAAATAAGCAGATAATTGAAATTGCCTTTGAGGGGATTAGAAGTTGACTTAGCAGACAAGGATTTCAAACCAATTATTATAAATATTATATTAAAACACAGCTATATATATATATAACACTTCACTGAATAAGAACAGAATACATTTTCTTCTCAAGAGCACATGGAGCATTTTCCAAGATAGACCATATGCTAGAGCATTAAAAAAAAGCCTCAATAAGTTTTAAAAGGATTTTAATCATGCTAAGTATGGTCTCCAACCACAAGTGAATTCAAGCAGAAATAATTAAGAGAAGGAAATATGGGAAATGCACAAATATACAGAAATTAAACAACATATTCCTAAAAAACATATAGGTTAAAGAAGAAATCACCAGAGAAATTAGAAAATACTTTGAGATGATTGAAAACTAAAGTACAATACAGCAAAACTTACAAGATGGAGCTAAAGCAGTACTTAAGGGAAACTTACAGCTTCATTAGCAAAGGAAAAGGGGTTCAAATCAGTGACACTACCTCTCACCTTAGGAAACTAGAAAAAGAAGAGCAAAATAAATCTAAGTCAGAAGGAAGGAAATAATAAAGATTAGAGCAGAAATAAGTGAAGGAGAGAATAAAAAACAATAGAGAGAAGTCAATAAAACCCAAAGTTGATTCTTTGAAAAGACCAATAAAATTGACAAACCTTAGCAAGATCGACCAAGAAAAAAAGAGACTCAAATTACTAAAATCAGAAATGAAAGAGGAGACATCACTACCAACCTTGCAGATATTTAAAAAAATGTTTTAATATATATTTCACATATATGTATATATTACAAACAACTTTAGGCCAACAAATTAGATAAATTAGATGAAATGGACAAATTTCAAGGAAGATACAAGCTATCAAGGATACCAAGATACAAACTACTCAAGAAGAAGTAGAAAATCTGAATAGAACTATAGCAAGAAAGAAGACTGAATTAGTAATTTTTAAACTGCCTACAAAGAAAAAAGCCTCGAAAAGTATCAAAGTGAAGCCAGCAACATACAAAATGGATTATACACCATGACCAAGTCGGATTTATCCCAGAAATGTAAGGTTGGTTTAACGTCTGAAATCAACCAATGTAATACACCACATTAGTAGAATAAAGGACAAACAATACATGATCATCCTAATAGATACTGAAAAGCACTGACAAATTCCAACACTCTTTCATAGTAAAAACACTCAAGAAAGTAGGCACAGAAGAGAAATTCCTCAATCTGATGAAGGGTAGGTAATATACGGACAAACAGCTAATATACTTAATGGGAAAGACTGAATGCTTCCCTCTAATATTAGGAATTAGACAATGATGTCTACTCTCACCACTTCTATTTTTCAACACTGTACTAGAGGTTCTAGACAGGGCAATGAAGCAAGAAAAAGAAATAAAAGGGGCTTCCTTGGTGGCACAGTGGTTGACAGTCCGCCTGCCAATGCAGGGGACACGGGTTCGTGCCCCGGTCCGGGAAGATCCCACATGCCGCAGAGTGGCTGGGCCCGTGAGCCATGCCGCTGAGCCTGCGCATCCGGAGCCTGTGTTCCGCAACGGGAAAGGCCACAACAGTGAGAGGCCCGCATACAGCAAAAAAAAAAAAAAAAAAAAAAAGAAGAAGAAATCAAAGGCTGCTTGATTGGAAAGGAAGAAGCAAAACTATCTTTATTCACAGATAACATGCTCTTGTTTATACAAAGTCCCAAGGAATCCACTAAAAACCATTAGAATGAACAAACAAGTTTATCAAGGTTCACAACATGAGATCAGTATACAAAAGTCAATGTATACCAGAAATGAACAATCCAAAATGCAATTAAGAAAACAATTCTATTTACAATAGCATCAAAAATATTTGGGAATAAACTAGGAATAACTTTAACAAGTGCCTCACTGTACGTGATTACAAAACACTGCTGAAATTAAAGATCTAAACAAATGGAAAGACATCCCACCTTCATGAAATTAAAGATATAATATTGTTAAGGTTGCAATAGTAACTAAATTGATCCACGGATTCAAGGCAATCCCTACCAAAATCCCAGCTCTTTTTTGGTAGAAATTGGCAAGCTGATTCTAAAGTTCATATGGAAATTCAAGGGACCCAGAATAATCAAAATAATCTTGAAAAAGAAGAATAAAAGTGGAGAACTCACACTTCCCAGTTTCAAAACTTTCTACAAAGCTATAGTAATCAAAACTGTGTAGTAATGATAAAAAGATAGACATATAGATCATGGAATAGAATTAAGACTCTAGAAATAAACCTTCATATTTACAGTCAATTGATTTTTCGGAAGGGTGTCAAGAAAATTCAAGGAAAGGAAGTCTTTTTAACAAATGGTGCTGCGATAATTGGATATCCACATGCAATAAAATCAATTTGGACACCTACCTCACACCATACACAAAAATTAACTCAAAATGGATTAGACACCTAGACGTAAGAACTAAAACTATAAAACTCTCAGAGGAAAACATAGAAATAAATCTTTATGATTTGGGGTTAGGCGATGGCTTCTTAGATACAACACCAAAGGCACAAAGCAAAAGCACTTCTTTTACTGTGACTGAGTAAAAGGAGCCACAGACAAAAGATCACATACTGTATGAATCCACTTCTATAATATGTCCAGAATAGAGAAATCTACTAAGACCAAAAGGAGATTAGTGGTGGGACTTCCCTGGTGGCGCAGTGGATAGGACTCTGTGCTCCCAGTGCAGGGGGCCCGGGTTTGGTCCCTGGTCAGGGGACTAGATCCCACATGCATGTTGCAACGAAGAGTCCGCATGCCACAACTAAAAAGACTGTCGGCTGCAACTAAGGGGCCCATGTGCCACAACTAAGGAGCCCGCCTGACGCAACTAAGACCTGGCACAACCAAATAAATAAATAATTTTTTTTTTTTAAAAAGGAGGTTAGTGGTGGTCTAAGTGTGCAGGGATGGTGGTCGGGGGTGGGGAGAGAATGGGAAGTGACTGGTAATAGGTATGTCAAGTACCTTTTTCAGGTATGAAAATGTTCTAAAATTAGATTGTGGGGATAGTTGTACAACATTGTGAATATACCAAACCCAATGAATTATATACTTTAAATACCATTTAAATATGGTATTTGAATTATATTTCAATTAAGCTATTAAAAATATAGTAATGAATTTAGAGAGAAGGATATGATCTGCTTAGAAAGGTAAGTCACTTTTTGTATATTATTAGAACAACATCATCTATGCTGCATCTTCACTGCCACTTTAGTGAACAGTTTGATTACTTACCTGTTCCCATTCATGCTTTGTTAATTGTTCAGAAAGGGATCCATTTGTTCTGATTCCCCGAGCTGTAATGGTTGTACCTACTTTATTTCCCTTCTCAGTAGCATGGTCTCCATCTATTGGAATTGGTGGCATCAGCACAGATTTCAACTACAAAACAAATTTATGCTTTAGCCAAACCCTATGCTCAGGGTGCTGCATGTAGAAGCTTCAGCACTAGTTGCTATTCTGTCTATATTGTTGTGCCTTGACCCAATGGAAAACACATGGTCCCCTTTTCCATCTCACCTACCTCATGGTCCCCTTTTCCATCTCACCTACCTCCTTCATCTTATTGATCAACTGATCTCTAAAAGTGGGGCTGTTATGTTCTGTTTGTACATTTTTCAAAAAGAGATACTGTCCTAAGGGAAAGTTTCCCATTAGAGTTTCTAAAAGACCCCAGAGGCACAGATATCAGTAGAGATATGTTCTGTGGCGTCCTGACAGGAAAAAGAAGATGCTAAGGGAAAACTAGTCTCCCTCTGAGCCTTTATCTATACATGGGGCTAAGAGAGAGAACTAACAGGCCTAGAGTTCAGAAACACCTCAAGAGGATGGTTGCTTTTCCTTTTGCTGTGTTTTCCAGGAGAAATGAGAGAAAGTACATCTGTGCCTAGGAAAGTGCACAAAGGGGACATAAGTTGAAAACTTCGGAAGCCCTTCAACTTAAATGCACTGGGTTCTCAGTCAGACCTGCAAGCAATTGATTACATTCTCTAATCCTAGTAACAAAGGCAATATATTTCTTTGGAAATAAAATATCTCTCTGATAGTACATCAATTACTATAATCCCTTCTACATTCCCTTACATAACTTGAGACTGTAATTTTATGCTTGTTTCTTTGCAGTACCATACCTTTATACAAAACAATTTGAAATAATACTTCTGTTACATTGGTGACCTTAGTTCAGTGATGGACAATTCTCTGTGGTAGGCACTTAAGCTTCTTCTATAAACTAGGGTGTATATAAAATCTTACCTTTGTTTTTCAAAAATAAAATTGAACCTTATTCTGAGGTCCTGTCTCATTGAGATGGTTGGAGTTCAATTTCAGCTATTATTAGTGAGTTCACAGCCTACCCTCCCTGTCTCCCCACCAGCAAATGTCGCCAGGTCTTAGGCAGAGCAGAATATTCTGGGAGGACACTCTGGACGTGGCTCCACACAACTCACTTCTGATAAGGTCATCAGGCAGGGCAAAACCACATGGTCTCTTAAGTACATGTGGCTCCACCGTTTTCAAGGCCACTTGGGATCAGGATACTTTGTCCAGCCCCTGCTAAGGTACCACATCATCATTCTTTCCTGGGGGTCCTACTAGCCATCCCTTCTCACAACCCCTGCCAGGGAGTTTGAAAAATACTAAACCAGAGTCTTAGTGTTATAGAGTCTTCCTTCTCTGTCCCTCTGCATTCACCCTCCTCCCCAACCTGCCTACCTTACAAAATACCTTTAATGAACCTAGAATGGAGGTTGTCATCAGGTTCCCCCAACCCTACCCCTCTCCTATTAACAATTATACCATAACAGCAGGTATCAACAGGAAGCATGGTCACCCCTACACTTGGAGGGTCCAAACAGATGGGCAAGTGGGGGTTATAAAACTGAACTTGAAAACCTGTCTTTGTATCTCATCTGGTAGAGTTCCAAAGGCTTGAACCTACTACTTTCATTACAGTTCAATTACATTTCACACAACAAGCACGTGCTACCAGTTCAACTTCACTCTAGGCAGGGTAGACAAAAAATACACAAGTCAAATTTCTACCTTTAAAGCCAGTCTTTTCAGTAGGTGGAACAATGATCCCCAAAGGGGGTGAAATTTGAGGTATCCTGGTAAAATTCCTGGCCCCAAAATTTCTCCCCAGGGTCTGTCTTGGTGACTGAAATTCAAACCTTAGTTTTAAGTATCAGGAAAAAGAGGAGAGAGTTGCAGAAGAGAGTTATGTTCAAAGCTTACTCTATGCCATTTTCTTCATCTAGGTAATTATATTTAATCCTCCCAACAATTCAATACAGTAGGTATTTTTAGCTTCAATGTATAATACATGTGGAAACTGAGGCTTAGAAATCGTTGGCAGCTTGCCCAGTCACCCAGCCAGGAAGTGGCAGAAGCAGGATGTAATGGATGTAATGCTAGCTACATCTGTCTGATATCAGAGCTCCATGGTGTTTGCTAGGTTAAGGTGGCTCTCAATTTAGGGTCTCCACAGAGACAGTAATGGGCATTCCAGACACATGCTCTTAATATCTCAAATAGCCCTAGAGAGGCCAGGCTTCTCAGGCTAACCTCAGGAAAGGAAAAATTTTCAATCTGATCATTTGGTACTGGCTGCCATGGCTGATTAGCGCTGTTGTCACAGGGCAAGTGGTGGTGGACTGTTGCATTCCTGCCATGTGCTTGCCGATATTTGACTGACAGAAACATCATGTTCCCTTGCTCCTGGCTAGAATCATATCCACTCATTATGTTAACAGTGACTACCCCATGTTGATTGAAACGTCTTATTGACTTGACTGTTTGCTGATATTATAAGAAAGGTGACTTAAACTAGGTACCTTAAAATTTACTGCAACTGGGATACTTTTGAGAGTAAAGGGATGTGCTATTAATAACTACACCAAGACAACAGGTGTAAACCAGGAAGTATGGTCATCACTGGGTGAGGCTGGGGACTGGGGTATGTAAAGTCACCACAGAATCAGGAAAGGGTTGTAAAAAGATTTTTTTCCAGTTTTATCTTACACTTGCCCTACTTTGGTCTTAAACCTCTTAGGAGATATTCAACAAACATTAATTAATACTTAACTACATCTTGGTGCTGGGGTTGTATCAGTGAACTAGCGAAGCAGGGGAGGATGGTAAACAAACCAGTACTACAACTGCTTATTTAATTTTGGTAACTTTTATGAAGGATATGTACAAGGGGCTTGAAAGCACACAGAAGGGGACCTGATCTAGTGTGGAGGTCATGGATGGCTTTCCAGAGGAGGGGTGTATATTTAAGCTGAAATTAAAAGGATGAGAAGGAGTTAGCAACAATATTATCATTCATATGTGTATAAAGGCATAAGGGCTCTAAAAACTCAAGGTGGGACTTCCCTGGTGGTCCAGTGGTTAAGAATCTGTTTTGCAATGCAGGCGACGCCAGTTCGATCCCTGGTCGGGGAACTAAGATCTCACGTGCTGCGGGGCAACTAAGCTCACGCGCCACAACTACAGAGCCCACATGCCGCAACTACAAAGCCCACGCACTCCGGAGCCCACGTGCCACAGCTAAGACCCGACGCAGCCAAAAATAAATATTAAAAAAAAAAACTCAAGGTGAACAGGAATCACATTTCTGTCCATATCAAATTAAATTCTAGCTCTAGACCCCACTTGCTTAGATTGGTTGGAAGTCGATTATCAGTCCTGAGGAGTAAGGGTTTAGGTTTCTCACTAGGACCGTACAAGATCACCTGGCTCCAGAGCTGCCACTGGTCCTCATGCCCACCTGGCACCCCGTCTACCCCCTAGTCTGGGAGTGTTGGCTGGGCTCTGGTACAGGCGGAAGACGATTGCAGTCACTCTGCAAGGCCCAGCCAAAGACGCTGTTCACTACGGCTGGGAGCTTCACAGGCCCCCCACACCCACTACCCTCAGAGTGTCAATACATATTCCTGCTCTGCTTCTGCTGTATTGAATATGATTGCTTAAGTTGAAATATTAAAATATTCCCCCCCAGATTACCCTGAGCCATTTGGAATATATAAGGGAAATCATACCAATTCAGAAATAAATTGCTGTATGATTCCATTTCTATGAGGCACCTAGAGCAGTCAAATTCATAGAGACAGAAGACAGAATGCCAAGGGCTGGGGAAGGTAGAATGGGGAGTCTGTTTAATGGGTAGAGTTTCAGTCTGGGAAGATGAAAAGTTTTAGAAATGGATGGTGGTGTCAGTAGTGATGGTTGCAGAACAATGTGAAAGTACTTAATGTCACTGAACTATACACTTAAAAATGGTTAAAGTGGTAAATTTTATGTTTTGTATATTTTACCACAACTTTAATTAATTAAGTAGAAATTTTAACTTTTCAAAAATCAGGATTTTTCACTTTTAGAAACTATACGAAATGCCGATACTTCCTCATTTTTCCACTTTCACCATGAATTTTTTTTTTTTTTTTTTTTTGCGGTACGCGGGCCTCTCACTGTTGTGGCCTCTCCCATTGTGGAGCACAGGCTCCAGACGCGCAGGCTCAGCGGCCATGGCTCACGGACCCAGCCTCTCCGCGGCATGTGGGATCTTCCCGGACCGGGGCACGAACCCGTGTCCCCTGCATCGGCAGGCGGACTCTCAACCACTGTGCCACCAGGGAAGCCCTCACCATGAATTTTTAACAATGCATTTTCCATATATAGAAGTTATCCATTTAGTTCCTTATCATGCAATCATAGATTTTCTTAAAATTTGTACTAATCTTTTCAGAGTTACAGCAACCACTAAAACACGAATCAATACAAAATAATAAATGAAGGGAGGTACGTATCCCTTTATAAATCTCTGAGACAACATTCATGCAAACACTGCTTCTTACTTTGTTTCTTTCTATACGGTGGAGTAAATTCAAGTCTGTGGACTCTGATATCCCTCCGTGTATGACCAGGATTTCATTGTCAATGATTGTACCAATTGGGAGCCAGGTATAGATGTCTTCCAAGACTTGTAAGATCTTTTTCCCATGTAGCTGTAAGTAAGAGCTTGAGTAAGTTTGTTTTTTTCTGATAGTTCAAGTTTATTGAATAGTCCCAACATATGGACAAAAACCCACAGTTTTTATGCCACCCAAAGAAGGTCAGGATGGAATCACTAACCAACAAGCATGCATTAATCATGTCTTTTTGGTCTGTATTTTTGATACTTTGACATTTTGGTGCCTTGCTGACCCTTGAGAAGAGACTGCCCCTCCCAGGGCTAGTTAATTCCTAGAGATAGTAAAGGACTTGCCTTTTGTATGTAAATGAGGCTACCTTTCATATGCAAACAAAACTATCCAGAGCCTATCCTCCCAATTAGTCCTTTATGGAATTCTCACACCCAGGGTCACTATTGTCAGCTCCAGTCACCCCAGGGCCAGATACCAGACAACCTTGGACAAGCCCTAAGCCCCAGAGCCTGCTAAAACTATTCAAACTAGCCAATCCTAAACCTGTTTACAATGCCTCACCCATTTCTTCCCAAGGAAACCACAATAAAGGCTTTTGTCCATGTCAAGGAAACCACAATAAAGGCTCTTGTCCATGTTTGCCTGCATTCCCTCCGCCTCTGACTGACCCCCGGAGTGCTTCCCCATGTGGCCGCAGGGTGTGGTGTGCCATGCCTCCAGTTTCTAAGGAACTGTGAGTAAAAACCTTTTCCTTCATGACAGTCATTTCCATGTCTGCATGTTTTACCATACCTGAGTAGAACAAATCCCAGGTACCTTTAAAACAATGGAATATGTTTGTATCTATGCTAAAACTTACACAGAAGTCACAATGAAAAAGCTTGTGTCTAGAAAGAAAAACAGGTCTTCACTATGGCCAGGGCTTCCTTTTTTTTTTTTTTTTTTTGCGGTACACGGGCCTCTCACTGCTGTGGCCTCTCTCGTTGCGGAGCACAGGCTCTGGACGCGCAGGCTTAGCGGCCATGGCTCACGGGCCCAGCCGCTCTGCGGCATGTGGGATCTTCCCGGACCGGGGCACGAACCCGTGTCCCCTGCATCGGCAGGCGGACTCTCAACCACTGCGCCACCAGGGAAGCCCCAGGGCTTCCTTTTGTGCTTTTATATTATTGGCATGAATTCTGACTAGTTCTCCCCTCACCCTTCTTGAAGCTTTCTTTTTTTTTAACTTCTATGTATAAACAGCAAAGAAAATGCAAAAAACAAAGAGCCTTACCTTATATTTATGCAAAACTTCGTTTGTGAAGCCATACCTGAAAAAAAACAATGGGATTTCAACGCTTTCATTGAATGTTGAGAACTCCTATTTACATGAGTCAAGTCATGCAAAAAAGGGAGCCCTTGCCATCTCGCTACCACAAGTATCAAGAACTCAAGAAACTAGACTTTATTTGGAATGATTACTTATCCAAGACTTTGCTAGGCACGATGGGAAAGAAGAAAAGCAGCAGATGACATTGTCCCTATCCTCAAGGAGCTTCGGGAAAAGAAGATAAATTTTCATGAAACAATTACAAGACAACTTAAGAAATACATGGTATGCACAGGTGTGTAAGTACTGTAAGTATTCAGAGATGTGTGCTGTGGCCACTGGGGGAGAGTGTGTGGGAAAATGCTTTTCATTTAAATAGAATTTCTCAGACATCCTATATTTTATAGTAAATGAATGATCAGGGGGCAAAAAGACTGAATAAAGACAAAGAAAAGCCTAGAAGATAACAAGTTGGCTCTTTATACTCTCTCATAAAGTTCATGTAATGGTATTGAGGGTTTTAATAGAAAGTGTCAGGAATTTTAATGCCTGAATAGCAGTCACTAAGGGAGAATTAATGATGAAAAATTTTTTTCAATTACTTTCCTTGCCTTAGGATACTAATATATACCTTTAACACCTTTAACACGGTGAAGTCAGAACACAGCACACTCACTCCAGGTTTCCATGCAAATCATATCATGTGAAGCTTCTACAGGGTAACGTTATGTTTTCCAAGATGAACTCAGCCCTGCCTACTCAACAGCACCTCGAATCAGCTTACCCCAAACTGAACTCATCCTTCTCCCTCACCCCAACTTTCTCCACTTATCATGTTCCTAATAACAGTGATCTTGCAAAGTCAAGCTAGGAACCTGGAGGTCATCCCTAATTCTCTCTCCTTTCAAGTCCCCCATATCACGTTACCAAGCCTTAAATCATTGCCTAAACTTCCTCCTGAATGTATCTACTGCTTTGGGTCTCCATCTTTACCACACAAGTCTAAGTGAGACTCCATCATCTATCTCTTCAACTACTTCCTAATTGGCCTCCCCATATCAATTCTTGTCCCTCTCCAAACTAATCTTCCTGCTGCATTTTAAAACACAAATTGAATAATACTCTTCAATGATTTTCTCTTGTCCTCAGGAGAAAGCCCAAATTTCTTTGCAATCATTTCGTACGTCTCCAGCCCTATCAGGTACCATCCTGTCCTTCAGTCTTTGTTCCTCCCATCCTGAACTTCTTTCAAGTCTAAAAAGTCCTTTCTCAAGTTCTGCATAAGTTGTCTCCTCACCGTGGAACAGTTTCTCATTCCCCCTGCCACGGTCCTCTCTTGATCGCCTAATTCATCCTCCAGGTCTCAGGCTAATGCCGTACTTCTATGGGAGAACCTTCCAATCACCCCTCAGACAGATTGGATCCCCCACTTTACAAACTCATCACACTTGAAAAACCTGCTCAACTCGTGTCTTCCCTGTTAGATGTAAACTCCAGTAGGGCAGGGGCCATGTCTCTTTCACTAACCATTGTAGGCACTAGATAAATACAGTTGACTAGCTAAATAAATGGAAGGATAAATGGCATGCCCAAATAAACAGATTGAGCTATATTATATATAATGGGTCTCTGAAAGTAGCCTTGAGATTTTGGGTTTTTTTTTTCTTCATAATCTTATCATTTGCTTCCATACTTGAGGATTAGAATTGAAACTGTGTTCAGGCCAAGCGCCAAAACTGCCCCAAAGACAAAACTAATCAGCTGCTGAGCTTTGATCTAGGCACCCAAAAGCCCAGGACCATAGCATGAAACATGCCATGCCTTCTACTTCCCTAGAGCAAACTGGATTCTGTTTTTCATAAAACAAGAAACAAGAAAAACAAAAGGAGAAGGAGAGGAAGAAAAAGAGGAAGGGAAAGGGGAAGGGGAAGAGGAGGAGGAGGAGGAAAGAAGAGAAAGGAGAACATTTGTCACTTACTGAGCCTTTCAGCAAAAATTGGTAAACCATTTAACCAATCTTTATTCCCCAAAACTCCAGTGAGTCAGATAGTTGAAATGCTATGTTACAGCTGTTCTCAAATACGTTTATGAACAACTATGCCAAAAGCAATCACCGTGTCATAAAAAATATACACATCAGTGAAAAACACAGTACTAGTTTCTGAGACAACATGTGATGCAAGCCAAAAGAGTAGCAAGAGAATGAGTCCATCTAAACCTGCTCATACAACCCACCACACCTCCAAACCTGGCCCAACACGTCTACTCGGCACACAATTTGGCTTGTGAAGGCTGGGCACGGGAAGAAGGAAACATAATAGAAGGGCGAAGGAAGAACGGGAAGAAAAGATAGGAAGGGAACTTTAGAGCAATTTATACTCACTCACACAGCAGAAGATTGGGGGAGGTAAATCGCTGTAAGAATTGAGCTCTTCCTTGAGATTCTCCTCATCCCTGCTTCTCTACACTCACCTCTCACTCTCCGCTAGGAGCTAAACATGGCAGCATTTTCCAGAACAGGAAACAAAAGAGGAAATCCACAGGCCTAGGTTACCTCATATTCATCATAAAATCTTCATGGTTGCCTCTGTTCAGGTGCAGGTCATTGGGGTAGACCAGAAAACTCACAAACAGGATCATTAGGATCTCCATGGAATTTTTTCCTCGATCCACAAAATCACCATTAAAAACATATGGGTTGCTCACTGAGGGGAGACCATTCTGTGGAAGGAAGAAGGAGAAAAACAAGCAGTTAAAAGAATGTACTTTTAAAAGTAACGCTTTGTACTTAATGTCCATGTGGATGTGGAGAAAAGAGGCTGAGTTAGTTCTTCCACTGGGAAAAATCTGCTCACTCACTCAAGCCAGTTTCACTTTCCAGGGCAGGCATCTCCTGCAAGGGACCTTGGAAGTGAAGGATTAGCTTGGGACAGGAAGACTCCAGGGGGATGGGGATTGCTCATTCTACTCACCACCACCTACTATGAGTTTTCTCTGAAAGAACCTGATATTTGTCCTATTAAAAATGGTTATTCTCGGGCTTCCCTGGTGGTGCAGTGGTTAAGAATCCGCCTGCCAATTCAGGGGACACGGGTTCGATCACTGGTCCGGGAAGATCCCACATGCCGTGGAGCAACTAAGCCCGTGTGCCACAACTACTGAGCCTGCGTTCTACAGCCCGTGAGCCACAACTACTGAGCCTGCGTGCCACAACTACTGAAGCCCACACATCTAGAGCCTGTGCTCTGCAGCAAGAGAAGCCATGGCAATGAGAAGCCCGCGCACCACAACAAAGAGTAGCCCCCGCTCACCGCAACTAGAGAAAGCCCGTGTGCAGTGAAAAAAGACCCAACACAGCCAAAAATAAATAAATAAAATTAATTAATTAATTTAAAAAACAAACAAAAATTAAATAAAATAAACAAAATAAAATAAAATAAAAATGGTTACTCTCATCTCTTCCTTAGGTAGAAGAGGGAAACTTCTACCCAAGGAAGAACACTAAACTAAGAGCCAAATGTCGTTCATTCTAAGGGACCCTTATTTAACTTCTCTGGGCTGTGATTCTCTCAATTTGAAAAAAGGGAATGACACTATATTCTCCACACACACCCCCACCCCAGAGCAAACGAGAGAACGGGTATGAAAGCACTCAGGAAAGTGTAAGGTACTGCCCAACTGTGAGCAGGGCTAACACACCATCAGTACACTCTGATATGATCACACCAGGTGTTACAGGCATGTGTTTTGACTTCTCACTGACCAGGGCCATATTTGTTGTTAAATATTTTGATTACCACTCCTGAGTATGAGATAATACTTTAAGATACAGTGTTAGCACAAAAAAGGACTGGGATCAGGACAAAGGTCTGGTCTTTATAGCAGCTATTCGCTCGTTTACTTCTGTACTACTAAACTCTAAGATAAAACACGTCATGCCTGGTAGGGAAATGGTTGAGTGCATTTCTATTGCATAGTAAGATAAATTCAAATGTTTAAAAAATACATTACAAAGAGAAAATTTTAAGTACTCATACATCCTAATATATGTCCTCCTTCAAAAAAGTTACCTTCAAGAAATAATGCACGTATTCTAGTTATATTAATCTTTCTCAAATGATTTTCAAATTCCTTTTTTGTTAGATTTCAAATTACATAAGAAAATCTTATTACTTTATACTCACCACCTAGTATTTATATACATTTAAAAATTTTCATATCAATATGATAGAAATAGTTGAAAAAATATAATACAAGTTGTAGCAAGTAACTTAGGGATTCCAGAAATCATTATGCAATGAAACATGTCCTGAAGGCAACTGGAAACAAACAAGCAAGCAGTGGTGTAGTGTTCTGGGCCAGAAGACTTATTCTCTAATTCAGCTCCACTTTTACTCATGTGCCTGTCCTTGGGCAAGTTATTTGATCTTTATGAACTCTAGTTTCCTCATCTGTTAAATGAGAATGATAACTTCCATACTTATCACACAGGGCTACTTCGGAACTAAAATGAGACTGTGTGTATAAAATTTCATGAAAACCATAAAGCACCATACAAATTAAGAGATTCGTTTTATTATGGCCTCCAAGTTATTTCTATTTTTAAGATCCCATTATTTTATATTTTCTTATACATTAACTCACATAACCTTATTCACACTGGGCTTAGATAGTGTGAGCCAGTTATAAAAATATAGGCTATTGGTCATCAAAACGTAAAGAAAAGGGGAATGATTCTGCATCTCTGATACACTTCCTTCCCTCAGCCTTCAGCTGGCTGGGATGAGTAAGCTGGAGAAGTCTGAGAGGTGCTGAAGGCTATAGGTTCTATTGGGATGTCCAAGACTGAAGGGGGCTCAAGGAGCAGCAGCAGAGAGCCATGGAAGAACTAGGTCTGAGAGGACATGTGGACTCCTTGATTAAGGGGAGACCCTGCCTCAGAGCATGTGTGTGGTCTTGCTTGGGAGAGAGGGATCTGGATCTTACCAGAAAAAGTATAGGAGAACTTCTTTTACATCTCTGAAGCTAAAAGAATACTAATACTTGTATTTAGAGACACCTAGGAACATAGAGACTTCCTCTCACACTCTTGATGCAAGAGTAGAAAGTGTTGTGCCTCCAACTATGGAGAGGTTTAACCTAGCTTAAGCAGAAAATTAAAAATGGAAATAACCTAGTACTTAAGGGGATCCAGTAACCAGAGAGAGGCAGACCAATCAGATCTGCCAAAGTACGATCCCCTAATGAGACAAGACCGCTGGAGGAGACAGAGGACACTTTTTTTTTTAAGAGTACCATGAAATAAAGAACAAAAAGTTAATAATTCTTGGCATGAAAAATATGCTATTCAAATTTAAAATAGCATAGATTGGCGCTAACTAAAAGAAGGAATGGTTGAAAAATACATTACTGACCTGAAAGAGCAAGCAGATAAAAAATCTCTCACACAGAGCAAAAGGCAAAATGATGGAAATCATGAGGAATGAGTAAGAGATTAGAGTTCAGAGCCAAGAGAACTAATGTGCCAATAATAAGCATTCCAGAATCAGGAAAAAGGAACAGATGGAGAAGAGGCAATAATTACATAAATAAGAGAGGGAATTTTCTATGGTTAAAAAGAGACTTCAGCCTGAAGTTTGAAAGAGCTCATGATTTCTATGCTCAATGAACATGTATTGATTGCTTGTTATGTACTAGATACAGTTTTAGGGTGTTAGAAACACAGAAGTAAACAATACAAAGTCCCTGCATTCAAGCAGCTTGCATTTAGAGAATCTAACACCCACATGCCCCATAGAGGAAAATACTCAAGACAATATTCTAACCAAATAATAGCAGTAACAATAAAAAGTCCTTAAGCCAGGGAAAGACTAAGAGGAAAGAATACAGATGTGAACAATGAACCTTGCAATATATAATTAAATATAAATCAATAGCAATAATATGGAAATTGTGTTTAAGTACAAAGCAAGGATTCAAGAAATAGAAGAGACATACTATGAAGGAAATCTAATAATGGTCAAGAAATAAAAATATGGCATGAACAATAGCTAAGGATTTGCAGGAGAGCTGAAGGGAGAAAAGTAAAATTCTCTACAAATCTCATCTGAATGGGAGATGTACATGGAAAATGTGAAAACAAATACATTTGTCTTACTGGAGGAGAGAGAGGCTAATGGTGGAGGAATAAAGTTATAGCTATTTGAGAAGTATACATACATACATCATTTATTAGAAATGTCAGGAATGGGAAGACAATGACTAATGAATGGAAAAGCACAGTAAAAGTGCCAAAGAAAACAATAATTTTAAAATCTTCACCAAAACAGCAAAAAGAAAGGAAAAAAGGATGAAACCAAGAGAAATAAATAGTAAACAAAGTAAAATAGAAGGACATTTTTCAAAAATATGTGTTGTTATACTAAATGTGAGTGGGTTAAATTCTACCATTAACATACCAAGACTACCAGACTACATTAAAACACAAAACTCAGGTATGTATAGTTTGTGAGAAATACACATGAAAAAAATAAAGGGAGACTGAAAACAAGGTAACTACAACAAAGAAAAAGCAAAAATGCAAATATTAATATTAGATAGAGTGGAATTTTTAACATTAAAAGTGCTAAACATGATGATAAAGCAACATTATATCATAATAACAGGCACTTTATAAAGAAGATACAATTCATAAACTTGTATTCAATAAACAAAAGAACAAGTTTTTGCTTTGTATATTTAGCTACTATAAATTCAAGAAGATTTTTTTAAAAATACAAACATAGTAAATCATTCAGATCAAATTATTGGTTTAAAATAATGTCCACAAATTATTTGACACTCCTTTTAAAAGGTGAAGTCTAATTTACCATTCCTTGAATGAGGGTTGGACTTAGTGATTTACTTTTAAGAAAGGAATAAGAAAAAGCAGAAGTGATGGTGTGCAACTTTGGAGACTAAGTCATAAAAGATACTGCAGCCTCCTATCTGATCTCTCTCTTGGATCACTCAGTCTGGGGAAAGCTAGCTGCTATGTCATGAGAACACTCAGGTACCCTGTGGAGAGGCCCATGTGGCTGTTTTGTCAACAGCCAGCAAGGAACTTAAATGCTGTGCCATGTGAGTCAGCAATCTTGGAAATGGGTCTGCCAACCCCAGTCAACCTTACAAATGACTGCAGCCCTGGCCAATAGCTTGACTGCTAGCTCATGAGAGACCTTAAGCCAGAACCACCCAGCTAAACTGCACTCAAATTTCTGAACCATAGAAACTGTGAGATACTAAATGTTTGCAGTTTTAAGCCACTAAGTACTGGGGTAATTTATTACAAAGAAATATACAGTATACATATTTAGAAAGATATAGATGGAAAAAACTGAATATACAGTTTACCCTTGAACTGCAAGGGTCCACTTATATGCAGATATTTTTCAATAGTAAATACTGCAGTACTTGAGAACCTGCTGTATAGCACAGGGAACGCCACTGCGCTGTACAGTAGAAACTAACACAACACTGTAAAACAACTATACCCCAATAAAAAATAAATAAATAAATTTCATTATATAATAGGTAAAAAAAAAAACACTGCAGTACTACATGGTCCATGGTTGGTTGAATCTGTGGACACAGAGGAACTGCGGATGAAGAGGGCCAACAATAAGTTATTCGTGGATTAACTCTTGCATTGTTCAAGGGTCAACTGTATAACTAATGAACTTAATAGATAGATATATGAAGAACTTTGCATCCTATGAATAGAGAATACAATTAATTTTTCATTTGTCCACAGAGGCTTCATGAGAATCAATCATATACTTGATTTCAAAGAAATCCTTAACAAATTCAAAATAAGAAACATTTCATAGAACACATTCTCATATCATAATCCAATAAAATCTGAAGTAAATAAAAATATGATTCAAAAAATTCCAGCTTCTTGAATTAAGATCCTTGGAAATTAAAAATTGTAGTCTTAATAACCATTGGATCAAAGAGGAAATTAATAGCAATATTATAAGTTCAACAGAAGGCTCAGTTAAAACTAAAATTAGAAAAGATGCATTGCCTGAAATGCCTTCATTATTAAAGAAGATGCACGTGAAAGACTGTATTCATCTTAAGACATTAGAAAAATAAAACCAATCAAATAAAGATAAAAGCTGAAATTAATGAAATGGAAAACAAAAAAATGAAAGTTATATAATCCAAAGGGTGATTCTTTGAAAGAACAAATTGATAAAATTGATGATAAAACTCACCATGAGCCTGATTGAGGATAAGTGAAAAAAGAGAATAAATGTAAGATTAAAGATTGGAAAAAAGACAAAGATATACAGAAGTAAATTTTAAAACTATATATATATATATATATATATATATATATAGAGAGAGAGAGAGAGAGAGAGAGAGAGAGAGAGGAGAGAGAGAGAACATAATATTGGCATCTGTGGCAATGTACTTTGACAATCTAGAGAAATGGAGGATTTTCTTGAAAATTAGAAGCTACCAGAACTGATTCAAAAGAAGTAGAAAACTTCGAAAGTGCATTGGTTGCATGTTGCTTTATAGCAGAGCTCTATCTCAATTTTTAAGAGCAAATAGTTTTAATGTTACTTAAACCAGCGATTCCCATCCTTGGCTGCACATTAAAATCACATGGAGACTCCTAGGTGTCCATCAGAATCTCTGGGAGTGGGACTCAGGTATCAGTAGGTTTTTTTCCCCATTTTCTTGGGTGATTACAATGTATAGCCAAGTTTGAGAACAAGGGATTTAAGTTCCAAACCATAGAAAATGATGTACATCTCTCCAATTTATTTCATAAGATCAATAAAACCTTAATATCAAAATTTGAGAAAAGCAACAGTCAAAATTTGAGAAAATATGTAAACATACTTTCCACTGGAATGACCAATTTTCTGGTAGTAGAACTCATCCCCAGTTAAACCAAACTTTATAAGTATTTCACCTCTACTATGAGCAACGAATACCGAATTTCTTTAGTCAAACCTAATTTTAAGCCCCTAATAGTAAGGGTCAGCTAAGCCATCCACCTTACATGGCATGCTTGACACCCAATAAGTTTTAACCTTTTCAAAAAATCACACGACTTCAAAAGATTGATTTGTGATAATGAAGCTCGTTCAATAGAAAATGTTACTGTCTGTGAAAGTGATTCTAAAAGGAGTCCTAAATATATACTGAACTTCTGTAAGTGTTGAGCCTCTGAAGGCAAAGGCAAGACTTACTTGGATGTATAAGAACTGCATTGTTGAGCCAGGACTAGTTGTATTACTCTATATAGTCTGAGTTCAAATACGTTTTAGTCTTAGAATAATAAGAGAATTGGAAAACAGATAAAAAGAATAGCTAAGTCTCCTGGGACATGGGTCTCTAGGATATTTAGGCTTCTAGCTACGCTACTGAGATTTCTCTGGATTTTCTTCAAAGAAGCAAACACTGCTGCTGAGGGAACCCATCCTTCACTCAGTTCCAGTAAATCAAACTCTCTGGCTTATTCTGCAGCTGATATACAACAAACCATCTATGACATGGTGATCAAGGTGACAAATACAGAAAACCTGGGGTAACTACAACTCTGAACAGCATTAGATGACCTTCAGGGGGAAAAAAATAGCAGATCACAATTAATTAACTTGAGTAGAGATAAGGAGACCTATTTCCCACTGAAGTATTTTACATAAGACATCTAGAAGTTATCACAATTTTGGGGGGGCATTTTCCCGAGGCACATCAAACAATAACCTCTGGACCTCAACTCCACATAATTTTAATTTTTATTTCTTTTGCAAACTCTATTTTAGAGATCTGTTCTGATTATAACACACTGCCTTAATCTCAAAAGGTAAAGAATTGACTACTGTGGCAGTGGGAAGCATATCAGCAATAGAGAAAAAAGAAAATATTTAATGACCTTCACAGCCGGAAAATTTGGGGCATAGGGCGTGGGGTGGAGGATAGTGGAGAAGAGAGAAAGAAAAGGAAAACAAGGCTGCGTGGCTTCCATGGACAGCATCAGTATGACACCCATAGGGGTGAGAGGTAATTAGCTTCTCTCTGTCCATGTGCAGCTCTTTTTCAACTGTAGGAGGTTTCCACACACAGCATCAATTTAACAAACTAACTTGCCAATACTTGGTCTAAAATTTCAAGCTTTCTCGTCAATGAGGAAAAGGATCTGAATGAAGTATTCCAAACTGGTCACTCTAATTAAGCAAGAGTGGCTGATTAAAATTAACCTTTTCAGAAAATAAAGTCTAAAAATATGACCTAACTAATGCCATGTAAATTGCTTCACTTGATGATATGTGAAGCCATATAAAGTTGGGATGCCCTTTTAGGAAAGGTGTGCCATGGTTAACCGTGTGGAACCCAGAGGAAAGAATTCCCTTCAAATCCAGATAGGACTGTGAGCTGAAACTGTCTAGCTTAGTCTTAAGGTGCTAAATGATACAATTTGTAAGGACAACCAAATATTAAAGAAACCAAAAATGTCAAAACAATCAAAAACGATCACTGGTACGGATTCCATCATTTATTGCAGCACACCACAAAAAGGGTGTGGGAATAAAATCTTTTCTGATCCTTCAGAACTTTCCTTCATGATTTAGGCACTTATCAAATTACTAAAACTCTTTGAAGGGATTGTCTTAAATGTCACCTCCTCCAGGAAGTCTCCCACGACTTAGACGTTGTTTACCCCAGTTATAACATGTCTCACCCTGAACTGTCTTGTCTTTTCATTAGGTGACCTACCCCACTAAACTGTGATATCTTTGGGGCCAAAAACAGTTCCATACTCTTTCATCGCTGGGCTCTCAATCTCCACTTCCTGAACACCGTCATTGGTTAACACTCAAAATATTTCTTGCTTTCATGTGAATGCTATAATTTCACCTTTAGTCCTTTTTATAGTACTTCTTACCACCCACCTCCTCCTGTTCAATCTTTACATTAGCACTTTCCAGTTTTATATATTCCATTTAGTTTTGCCAATGGAATTAAAGAAACATTCTCTTTTTGCATCTATCTACTCCAGAGTCCTTTCCCTGATCGCACCTTAATATCTTCAACTACCTCTTGAAAAATTTTCTAATTGCCTAGGAAGTCACTTTTCCCATTTAATTTACTCAACTATTTTCCCTTTTTTGTATTTTCCAAGACCTCTAGAAAAATAATTACCAGATTTTCTGTTGTGGCTATTCCCCACATACCTCCACCCCCTCCTCCTTCCTCAGATTGTAATTGTCAAAAATAGCAGGACTGTACTTCTGAACATTTATATGGTGTTATGTAGACTTAAACAAATCTCATTCCTCAAACTGCATAAATAAACTCCCTTTTGCCTTCAACTCATTCAGAAAGACTTCCCTCTGGAAATCTGGGCCTCCCTTCGGGATGGTGCCAGACTCCTGACTCCTGCAGCCCTCTGGAAGGAAAGGACCCACTCTTCACAGGATGGAGACCTCAGGGTCAGGAGTTGGGGTGGGTCCACTTGCTCTTTAGAGCCACCAACAGACTAACACTTTGCCAGCCTCTCCTCCTTCTAGGCCCATGAGCTCTAACTAAACGTCCTTCCTCTGCATCTCATCTCTCAGTCCTGTGGCCAACCCACTTAACACACCTGCTTTCCACTTGCTTGACCTCCTCATCCCTAATATTCTCTTTCACTCACTTCAGCCACCCACATGCTGGATTCCACCTTGGACTCATTCATCCCCTAGGACTACTCCCCTTGCAACTTCCCAGCCATCCTGCTTCCTGGGCCTCCTGCCCTGACCTCAGAGAGCATGGCAATCCTTCATTCCACCCATTTCTCCCAGTTGGTTGCCATCCTGGCCTCTTCCTTCCCTGCCCAGACTGGATTCCGTAGCTGATCTCCAGAATTGCCCTATTTACCAGAACCCTCAGTTCCCTGCCGGCAAACCTTTGGCTGGACTTCCTGACACCAACTCACTACCTGGATGGCCTTCTATTTCTCCTGACCCCACTCTCTGGCTACCAGGCCCTAGACCTTTGCTTAGGCCTCCTGCAGTCTCAACTGAACCTCTTCCTAAGTGCTGGCTCCATTCATCCACTCCTGGTTTGGCTTCCTCCATTCCCTTCCAAGCTCCCATTCTGAATGAATGAAATGAAAACCTTGTATTTCTATTATAATTTAGTACTTTAAAAAATGCTTTTGGATATTTATGTTATCTTATTCACAAGACAACCTCTTATGGGGTGGAAGCTCAAGAATACTGCAGCCAAAGAAGAACTAAATAGACATTTATCCAAAAGACAAACAGATGGCCAAAAGGCACAAGAAAAGATGCTCAACATCGCTAATTATTAGAGAAGTGCAAGTCAAAACTACAATGAGGTATCACCTCACACCAGTCAGAATGGCCATCATCAAAAAGCCTACAAATAATAAATGCTGGAGAGGGTGTGGAGAAAAGGGAACCCTCCTACACTGTTGGTGGGAATGTAAATTAGTGTAAATCAGCCACTATGGAGAACAGTATGGAGGTTCCTTAAAAAGTTAAAAATAGGGACTTCCCAGGTGGCACAGTGGTTAAGAATCCGCCTGCCAATGCAGGGGACATGGGTTTGAGCCCTGCTCTGGGAAGATCCCACATGCCACAGAGCAACGAAGCCCATGCACCACAACTACTGAAGTCCACGTGCCTAGAACCCGTGCTCCGTAACAAGAGAAGCCACCGCAATGAGAAGTCCGCACACTGCAATGAAGAGTAGCCCCCGCTCGCCACAACTAGAGAAAGCCTGCACGCAGCAACGGAGACCCAACACAGCCAAAAAAAAAAAAGGTTAAAAATATGGTAACCATATGATCCAGCAATCCCACTCCTGGGCATATATCCGAAAAAGACAAAAACTCTAATTTGAAAAGATATGTGCACCCCAATGTTCATAGCATCACTATTCACAATAGCCAACATATGGAAGTAACCTAAGTGTCCACCAACAGATGAATGGATAAAGAAGATGTGGTATATATATATATATATATATATATATATATATATATATATATACAATTGAATATTACTCAGCCATAAAAAAAAGAAATAATGCCATTTGCAGCAATATGGATGGACCTAGAGATTATCATACTAAGTGAAGTAAGTCAGAAAGAGAAAGACAAATACCATATGATATCACTTATATGTGGAATCTAAAAAATAATACAAATGAACTTATTTACAAAACAGAGCCAGACTCACAGACATAGAAAACAAAATTATGGTTACCAAAGGGGAAAGTGGGGGGAGAGATAAGTTAGGAGTATGGGATCAACAGATACACACTACTATATATAAAATAGGTAAATAAAAAGGATTTACTGTATAGCATAGTTTCAGGTGTAAAGGAAAGTGATTCAGATATCCAAATCACTTTCCTGTATACCTGAAACTAACACAATATTGTAAATCAACTATATGTCAATACTATTTAAAAAAAGAGGGCTTCCCTGGTGGCGCAGTGGTTGGGGGTCCGCCTGCCGATGCAGGGGACACGGGTTCGTGCCCCGGTCCGGGAAGATCCCACATGCCACGGAGTGGCTGGGCCCGTGAGCCATGGCCGCTGAGTCTGCGCGTCTGGAGCCTGTGCTCCGCAACGGGAGAGGCCACAACAGTGAGAGGCCCGCGTACCGAAAAAAAAAAAAAAAAAAAAAAGAAAACCCAACCAACAAAGAGGAGTCATAGCACTGGAAGAGCAGCTGAGCCTGGCAATGATGAATCAGGGTGGAGAAGAGAAGAGCAGTTTGGAACTTGCTATGGGGGACTACTTTCATGCATCATTAGTGCACAATGGAGGAGAAGACTGCTGTGGCATGCTCACTTCTGAACCAAATAACAATAAAATAAAACAGACTGTTTCCCTCCCCTTCCTCTGCCATCTAGACATTTGCCATATAATAAAGAACATAAATACAATCAGGTACAAATCCTAATGGATCTACAGATAACAATAATATTAAACAAAGGCCCAAATTAAATCTTTAAAATTTTTTTGTGAAACGTGTGAAAAAACCAAATCTTTCAACTTCTTGGATAAAAACTGTCCTATTATATCTGTATTTGTACCTATCCCTAATAAAACTAATATTGTTATTTGTCCTAGGACTGCCTTCCCCCAACAAAAATATAAATATTTAGCAAAATAATCATTTACCTTATAGTAGATCAAAAAAAGATCATCCAGTTTCCCATGCAAATCACCTGGAAATGAAATGAAAAATCGCTATTCAGTAGGAACAAGAATTTAAAAACTGAAAAGACAAAAACTCTAATTTGAAAAGCTACGTAACAGAATTTAAAAACTGAAATACTACTGATATACTCCAAGCGTTTTCAGGACATCGGGTTTTTACCCTATGATGATATTAATTCAACAGACAATTTGTTTCCATAGCACTCTATGGAAACTTTGTCCCCTTTCCTATAGGGGACAGCATCCAATGTGGCAATTACCTATTCACTCCTGCCATTTATGGGCCTCCCTTCGGGATGGGCCTCTGTGCCAAGTGCTCTGTGCCACTCTCTGCCAAGTGCTAAACTAAGGGTTTACGTGAATTGTCTTGTTCAATCCTTACAACCACTCTATGAGATGGGTATTGTTTTCATCAGACTCATTTTACGAATGAGGCTCGGAGTAGTTAAGTAACTTATGCAAAGTTGCCCAGCTACCAAGTAGCAGAGCTGGAATTCAAACTCAACTTTATCTCTCTTCAAAAGTGAAGCTCTGGGCTTCCCTGGTGGCACAGCGGTTGAGAGTCCGCCTGCCGATGCAGGGGACACAGGTTCGTGCCCCAGTCCAGGAGGATCCCACGTGCCGCAGAGCGGCTGGGCCCGTGAGCCGTGGCCACTGGGCGTGCGCGTCCGGAGCCTGTGCTCCGCAACGGGAGAGGCCACAACAGTGAGAGGTCCGCGTACCACAAAAAAACACACACAAAAAAAATTGAAGCTCTTAGTGATTGTTCTGTACTACCTACACTGTAATCTCTAGGAGAACAGCAGTATCATCTATATTGGCATTAAACCCCAAATGCCTCCCATAGTACCTGCTGCATAGTAGCACTCAATAATTAAGTTTAATTGCTAAATGCAAAGGTTTTTAAAGCCACATTTTCAAAAATATGCTCCAGCAGTAGCATCTGAAACTTAAAAATTTTGAGTAGATAGTTGACATTCTCTTGATGAGACTATTAGAGAAAACAAAAATGAAAGCATGGCTTTATAAAACTCAGCCAACTGAGGGAAAACATATAAATAGATGAAGCCATTAATTTAAAAACAAGAGTAAATATGTGAGTATTCAAAAGCCCTATTTGGATAACTATTTCTAGGTAAATATTTGACTTTCATAACCTCTGATCATAAGTTTTTATTCCTTGTATCCAACTTAATTACCAAATATAATTTAATTCAGGAATACTTTTCCTCAGTTTGCTTAAAATGCTACAACCAAACTTAACCAAATATAGGCAAGAAATGACTGCAATTATAATGGGAATAATAAAATTAAAATCCTACGTCACCAGCACTTATTTATAAAATGACTACAATATTAAGAGCATATTAATACTACCATATACTTAAATCTCATTGCTCTCACTCCAAATCTAAGGAAATAAAAATGGAAGGACTTTACTTATCAGTTAAATATATATTTTTAATTATTTTGTTTTCCTAATTTTCTTCAGGATACTCCAATAAAGATGGTTAAAAAAAAAAAACAACTTCAGCTAAGAAAATATGAGCTCATTCACTCAGCAGCTACATTATGCTGCTTTAAAGGAGAGGCACCAACGTACACCATTGAGAATAAAGGTGCCTTTCGGGCTGACACAGCAGAGGCCTGTATATGTTTGCCAAATCTGTGTGTGGTTAGTGCTTCTGAGGCTACATCAGAAAAATATGAGTTCTGATGGCAGGGAGGAATTTCTGAGAGGGAGACAAGCATAATAATAAAAATGCTGTGAGTCAGGTATTCTGTAGAATTTGTTTAATTGGGAGCTTTAGAATATCTGCAATGCCTTAATGGACAAAGTATTTCACTTCATATCAATAAAACAAGCTACTATTAGCAGCTTTGGTTCCAGTTAAAAAAAAAAGCAAAAAACAAAAAACCCCAAAGATTTGGGTGGTCAGAACTGTTGCAGCTGGTATGCTAATAAATGAATTGCTTTCAGAATATTAAGAGTTGAGGCTATACAAATATTTTTATTTTCATAAGCTGCCTTATTATTTTTTAATTAATTAATTAATTAGGCTGCTCCAGGTCTTAGCTGCAGCACGTGGGATCTTCGTTGCCGCGTGTGGGATCTTCCTTGCAGCATGCAGGGTCTCTAGTTGCGGCATGCAAACTCTTAGTTGAGGCATGTGGGACCTAGTTCCCTGACCAGGGATCAAACCTGGGCCCCTGCATTGGGAGCACTTAGCCACTGGACCACCAGGGAACTCCCTAAAAATATTTTTAACTTCTAGTTGGACAGCAAGAGATAAAACTCAATGTATCATGGAAAGGCAGCCACAGAAAGATATTTCCACTGCATACAAAAACCTAAGTGCATAACTGGTTATCATTTATAACATAAACTAAAACACCTACTATATTTCATGCACGCTGAGAAATGTGTAGCATGTTTAGATGTGCATGTAAAAAAATGCATCTGGAAATTAAAATAATGGTAAAGGTTCACCATAATTTCTCCCCCTTTCCTAATACTGTCTTAAACAGAGGATGTTTATGAAAATATGGCCCTGATTTTAAATTTTATTTTAAATGATGACCAAATTTTTCTAAGTTCAATGGGGCTATTAAAGACAGAAAATAATAATTCCTATGCTATGGGAACCTATGGGCCTTGGTTTTTCCTTCTATCAATGGTGCTACATGGAAGAAGTCTGGAAATAAATGCCCTGCCAAGATGTGAGTATCTTTAAAATAATGGAACTGTCCAATCAATCCATTCCCTAGTCCTTGTCTCATGATGGAAAATGAAACATCAGTCAGAGCAGTGCATGATGGGAGTTGGGATAGCAGATACGGAGTTGGCTCTAACCTGGGATGCAGAAGATCTGATTTTTAATTCTGACTCTGCCACTAACCAGCTGAGTAAGCTGAGGTGGAGAGAGGGGGACAAGTTACTACATAGAAATGCATGGAAGGCAATACACTTTTCTCTCTGGGCCTCAATTTCATCCGTAAGAGCAAGGGATAGACTAGATGGTCTCTGTAAGAACCACTCGGTTCTTACACTGCATGATTCCAGGACTTACATGCCCTCTAATTAATTCATGACTTCTTCCAGATCCTTTTATGCAAAGCTAAGTCTCCAATGGCAACTGGAGGTATACTGGAAACATATGGGAGCAGATCACACTCCCTGTTTGGCCTATTATATACACTCTGAGAGCAAACCTCGCCTTGGCTCCAGAGGCTTCATGGGTTGGCATCGCTTCCTGAGCCTCATGACCCAAAATTCTTTATCTCCATGAAAAGTAAGTGCTGATGAGGCCTTGAATAAAAGGTCCCCACTGCTGAGATGCATCATCTGGAAGGCAGAGATGTGGTGGCCTGATTTGGCTGGAATTGAACCATTAAGGACTCTTCAAAAGCCTGAGTCAGGACATGTCAAGGAGCATGTACTGCTACATCGAGTCCCTGTCACCACTATCAGATGCTAGAATGGAAATAGTTTAATTAGATTGTCAAATCCATTCTACCTGCCAGAGTAAAAGAAACATGGGCTAAAAATTGATTTGGAAAATAACAATCACTGTTTTGTAACCTAAAGGCTTAATTAGAAGTTAAGGGAATTGCTGTTCCTTCCACGCACTCCATTCTCAGACAGTTGCAAGCACGCTGAGCACCAACTGTGTTGAATTTCAATGTGTACTGCTTCTTGAAGCAATATCCTGTCAGACTGGCCTATATGATAACAAAATCTCAGCTCTTGTTATTTAGAAGAACAAGGAACAGATTTCTGGGACATTCCCACTCTTCTAAAAGCTGCAGAGACCAGTTGGAAAAATCTAAAACAGCAGCCGAGGGCAGAGAAGAATTTAGTCTCCACCCTTCCTTGGGCTTTTCTCTTCCCAGCATAAGTGGCATGCAGAGGCCCACCTAGAAAAAGCTACATTGAACAAAGATAATGAGAGCCAGAGGGAGGGCAAAGAACACTTATTCCACCCATGGGTGATTTTCTGTATTAAAATGCTGCCTGCCTTTATAAAAAGCTATGAGTTCTTTAATTTCTCACATAATTAATTCCTGCCAGCTGGTATGCAAAACAAAGACAAGATAGGAAACAGTACTATCATGATAGAAAACTCTATATTAACACTTTTCCCTTAACACAGTCCAATTTACACAGTTTTCAAGTTAGGCCAATGATGTAGAACCAAGAGGCTCCTAAATATTAATTTGGCAACACTGCTCTGAAACTTACCACAGATTGTTATCTCTTTGGAGGGAGAAGTTTTTATGTGAGTGAAATTCGGCATTTGCTGCAGGAGCTTCTTGGTTTCAAAGAGCACCTCTAAGACATAATAAGCATGAAGTATCTGTGAGGGCGAAGGAGAGGAAATAGATATCATGAACTAGGAGAAAAGGCATGAGTGTGTAGAAAGCAATATAGGTGGAACATATGAGCACGTTTCAGGTAGCTGTAGTTCACGACAATCTCTAAATTATTTTTAAATAGATTTTCCTAGCACAGTATCTGGCACATAATAAGCCCTCACTAGAGATGTGTAAGTTGAATGAATGAATGGTTCCTAGGACGTCTATATTCTCATGTTCTTAATTGACATCACCCATTCACAGAACATTTCTTATTATTCTTGGTCCTTAGAGCCCAAGAGAGGTGACAAGAAAAAAAGGAGACTCCCTTGCCCTAAGGAAATGTGCAGGCAACAAAGTAAAGAAAAGAGAAGGAGGGAAAAGAGAGAGAAGTAGAAAGGAAGAGAGAAGCAGAGAGAGATTGTTCAAGAGGAGCTGCTTTGCATCTGCTTGTGACCTCCTGCCCCGGGGCTGGGAATTAGATGGGGGTGCTGGGTTAGGAGGTCTCACAAGGTAGCCAGACAGGCCCCAAGGGACTCCTGAGCCAGGTGTCCTAGGTGTGGCTCAATATTTGGTGCACAGACATGAGTTTACAGGACAGCAAGCACACTTATATACAAGTGTAAGTATACAACATATTGCCAATTCAAATAAACCATTCAGATTAGCTCCTATTATGACTATTCATCCCTTGATCTCCTCCAGTTACAGTGTTGATGACAGCATTGTTTTGGACAGATTCACTGGGTTTTCTCTTCCAGGCTTTTCTGTTTATTTGTTTTTAAATACAGTGTGTTGTTCTCCCTTTTTTTAAATTATGAACTATTCCAAATACATAATTCAAAAAGTGATGTAGCTGATACAAATTTAACAGATGCTAACACCACTTTCTAGTCAGGAGTGTCTGCGCCTGTACTGTCCAATGCAGTAGACACTGGTCACATGGGGCTATTGACCACTTGAAATGGGGTCAAAATTGAGATGTCATGTAAGCACAAAATACGCATTGGATTTTAAAGACAGTATGAAAAAAAAGTAAAACATCTCATAAAAAACTTTTAATATGATTACATATTAAAATGATAATTTTATATGTTGGAGTAAATAAAATACATTATTAAAATTAATTTCACTTGTTTCTTTTTGCCTTTATAATGTTGACTACTGGAAGATTTTAAATTATGTATGTGGATCACATTATATTCCTATTGGACAGCACTGGTTTAGATTATTGGAGGCTGAGAGAGAGGTCATATCTACATATTGTTCAGATAACGCTTTGGGCATGGGATTCAGGACAGATGGAACCCTTTGGAACAATCCTATCTCGTGGTGTCCTGAAATTTCCATTTCCACTTCCTATTAAAATAATGAAATTATTTTCCATTTCCACTTCCTATTAAAATTATTTAATCATGAAATTCTCCAAACTTATTTTTTTAAAAAAAACCAGGAAGCAGGATTGGAAGCAATGTGAGAATTAGGAGGAAAGAGAAGGTCCCCTGGATGTTAGTGGGGAGCAACCCACATTTCCTGTCTCTCCAAACCTAATGGATTGCTAAGGATTTTCCCCACAAAAGCGTTCTAAATCGGTGAGTCAAATCTTTAGCCAGATTTTAAAGGAAGAGGCAAAACACTCTGATAGCATGATTTATTTTAATTTCCATATTTAATTTACTGATTCCCAAAACTGGCTTCAGTGTTACCTTAAGTTGCCACTGTAGACTTTCTGGACCATTTGTAGTGCTAATCAGAGTAATTACTGTCTGAAAAGGCAGTTGTTTTATTAAGTTAAATTAACAAATAATCATTGAGGATATATTGCAACAACAGAAAATCCCTATTATGAAAATGTTTTTTCTGGGTCCTTTTTCAATTGGTTAAAATCACTTTGGTATTATTAGTTCCTACAAAGCCAGTCTACTTCTCTTTAAGTAGCATTATAATCGTGTTTATAGCAATATTAAATACTCAAAAGAGTTAACTCAGAAGTTGATTTCTATGTTTACAAATATATTCAGATTAAATGGCAACTGGAATAAAATACTCACATTCTTTTAAAGGCACTGAGGGAGGAAAATATTACTTTGAAAGGATTTTCTTTTTAAAACAATAACTAGTTTTTAAATGAAAAAAACCCCCACATTTCTAAAGTTGAAATAAAAATTTAAACAGCAAAAAGGAGTATAATAATGAAAAGCAATTTTCCTTCTTCCCCAGACTTCAGTCTCCTTTCCCCATTCCCCAAAACAGCCACTGTTAAGAGTATCTTGAGTATCTTTCCAAAAAATATTCTATGCACTTGCAAGCATATAAAAATCAATATAACCAGGCTTCCCTGGTGGCACAGTGGTTAGGAATCCACCTGCCAATGCAGGGGACATGGGTTCAAGCCCTGGTCCGGGAAGATCGCACATGCCGCGGAGCAACTAAGCCCGTGTGCCACAACTACTGAGTCTGTGCTCTAGAGCCCGCGAGCCACAACTACTGAAGCCTGCACGCCACAACTACTGAAGCCCTTGCGCCCAGAGCCCATGCTCCGCAACAAGAGAAGCCACTGCAATGAGAAGCCCGCGCACCGCAACGAAGAGTAACCCCTACTCGCCGCAACTAGAGAAAGCCCGCACACAGCAACGAAGACCCAACGCAGCCAAAAATAATAAATAAATAAAATAAATTTTTAAAAAATCAATATAACCACATATGAATATGCAAACACATGTATAAGTACATAATCCCTTAAATAAAATGTGGTATATTCACACAAAGGAATATTATTCGACCAAAAACAGGAATGAGGTACTGACTGATACATGCTACAACATGAATGAACCTTGAAAACATTATACCAAGCAGAAGCCACCAGACACAAAAGGCACACATTATATGATTCCATTTATATAAAATGCACAGGTTAGGCAAATCTGTAGAGACAGAAAGTAAACTAGTGGTTGCCAGGGGCTGGGAGAAGAGGGAATGAGGTACAGGGTTTTGTTTTGAGGATGATAAAAATGTTCTGGAATTAGACAGTGGTGATGGTTGCACCACATTGTGAATATACTAAAAACCAATGAATCATACACTTTATTTAAAATGGTTAAAACAATCAATTTTATGTGATATGAATTTTATCTCAATTTTTAAAAATCAAAATATATAATGCTTATTAATTTTGTTGACAAATGGGAGCACATTGTACACTATGTTGAACCTTTTATTCTTCCCTTAGCATCATATATTTTTCATTTTTATAAAATCAAAATTGTCTATCTTTTCTATTATAGCTCCTTGAATTTTTGCCATAGCTTTTATGTCCTTGAGCATATTAAGCATATTTATTTTCAACTCTGAGTCTGATAATGCCATTATCGAAAAACTCTATAGGTTTGTTTCCATTGTTTGCTGTTTGCCTCAGTTTTCTTTTGTGACTCTTGCATCCTCCTGTGCCTGGTTAACATTTGTGTTAAGTTCTGGATACTGTATATGAAAACTTGAGGAAATCATTTAAGGCCCTATTTTCTTACAGAGAGGGTTGAAATTTTCTCTTGGCAGGTGGCTAGGAGCACTAGCTGTCTAGGATGATATCAATTCAATTTCAGGAATTAGATGATTCAAAATTTTGCTTCAGTCCCTACAGAGCCAGTACTTCTCATTCACTCTTACTCCTAGGGTACACCCTTAAGGTCCTAACCTGAGAATGAGGGTTCTGGGGTGATGTCAGAAAATAATGAAGTAGGTAGTTCCAAGATCCCATCCCTCTGCAGAAACACTGAAAAATCAAGCCAAAAAACCAGATCAAACAAACAAAAAAACCTGTCCGACCCAGCTTTGTCAGAACTCTGGAAGATAGTCAAAGCTCACAGCAACCAATGCTGAATTAAGAAAGAGGCAACTTAAAAATGGCACAGTGCAAGCAGAAAGGAAAGGCTAAGATGGATTTGTAAACAGCCAGGCTAAGCAGTAAAGGAGTGTACCAACACAGAGCCAATCTGCAAAGACTAGATTTTCCTTGCTTCCCTTTCCTTCCCCTCTGTTCCCTTCCCTTCTTTCTTTCCCTCTCCCTCTTTCCTCCTTTCTTTCCTCCTCCCTCCCTCCTCCTCCCTTCCCCCCCCCTTTCTTTCTTTCTTTCTTTCTTAATGGCTCTTGGTGTTCAAGGAAATCTCTGTCGAAATCTCTGTTCACTAGGTGAACACAGCCTAAAAGAAAAGAAACTTTGGAAACCTCACACCCAACTAGACCTAAGAGACATCTATAGACGACTCCACCCAAAACAGCAGACTACACATTTTTTTACAAGTGCACATGGAACATTCTCTAGGATAGACCAGATGTTAGGCTACAAAACAAGCCTCAATACATTCTAAAAGACTGGAATCATACAAAGTATCTTCTCTGACCACAATGGAATGAAACTAGAAATCAATAACAGAAGGAAAACTGGAAAGTTCACAAATATGTGGAAATTAAACAACATACTCTTGAATATGTTGAAGAAATCACGAGGGAAATTAGAAAATACTTTGAGATGAACAAAAATTAAAACACAACATACCAAAACTTATGGGATACAGTAAAAGCAATGCTCAATGAGCAATGTATGGCTGTAAATGCCTACATTAAGAAAGAAGAAAGATCTCGAATGAGAAGCCTGACTTAATGCTTAACACATTATTGACCAGAGACACATTAATACGTCTTTTGTTATCTGAACATCATTGACCAGAGACATATCAATACGTTTTTAGAGAGTGATACAATTAACATCACCATGCAAAGTTGTTAGAGCTTAAAACTGATCAAGCGTTCATCATATAACTTATGATTGTCATTATCATTCACATTTTGCTCCATTAGGTTTTTGCTCCAACCTTGTGTATATCATAAACGTAAAATTTTCAAAAATGACACATTGTGAAATTTTGAGTGAAGAAGAACTGTTCCGTGAATTTTATGCAGAAACTTTCTCTGACTGTCCAAGCAACATATATACTAGTGTCCAGAAGATGACAGTTCTTCAGAATATAGTTCTGATTCAGACGATGTGAATACAAGACCAACAGAAAGACAAAAAACCTTAGTGATTGATTCTGATACGGAAAGTGAAAATGAAACTCGTGGTGCTGGAGAATGCTCCTTTGCTTCTACAGAAGAGTGGATAGAAGACAACATTTCACAAAAATTAGAAGACTTTACAGGTGTGTCAGATATAACTACTGAATGTAATAACCTGCAAAGTGTTAGTGAAATAACAGAATTGACTTTCTGGCCAGCCAAAATAAAAATCGCCAGCCACAGGCATTAGTTTCTACAAAAATCCCCCCATCAGTAATGAGTTAAGGAGCTAGAAAAAGAAGAGCAAATTAAACGGAAAGCCAGCAGAAGGAAGAAGATAGGGATTAGAGTGCAGATAAATGAAATAGAGAACAGAAAACCAATAGAATCAACAAAAACAAAAGGTGGTTCTTTGAAAAGAGCTACAAAATTGACAAAATTTTACCTAGACTGGCCAAGAAAAAAAAGAGAGAAAGTGCAAATAACTATAATCAGAAATGAAAATGGGGCCATTACCACTGACCTCAAAGAAATAAAAAGAATTATAAGAGAATATTACGAACAACTGTATACTAACAAATTAGATAACTTAGATGAAATGGACAAATTCCTGGAAACACACACATTATCAAAACACTCAAGAAGAAATAGAAAATCTGAACAGATCTAGAACACATAGAGATTGAATCACTAATCACAAACTTCCTAACAAAGAAAAGTGCAAGACCAGACAGCTTCACTGGTGAACTCTATGAAACGTTTAAAGAAGTAACACCAATCCTTCTCAAACTCTTCTAAAAAATAGAAGAGAAGGAAGCAATTCCTAACTCATTTCATGAGGACAGTATTACCTTGATATCAAAGCCAGATAAAGACACCACACAAAAAGAAAATACAGACCAGTATCCCTTACAAATAAAATGCAAAAATCCTTGACAAGATACCAGCAAACCAAATCCAACAGAATTTCTAAAGAATTATATACCATAACCAAGTGGGATTTATTCCAGGAATATAAGAGTGGTTCAACATAAGAAAACTAACCAATGTAATACACAACATTACTACAATGAAGGGAAAAAAACACACAATCATCTCAACTAATGCAGAAAAAGTATTTGACAAATTCCAACACCTTTTCATGATAAAGCCACTCAGAAAACTAGGAATAGATGGACACTTCCTCAACTTGATAAACAGCATTTATTAAAAACAAAACAAAACAAAACCATAACTAACATCAAACTCAATGGTGAAAAGATTAAAAGCTTTCTCCCTAAGATCAGGAACAAGAAAAGCATGTCCACTCTCACCACTGCTATTCAACATTATACTGGAAATCCTAGCCAGAGCAGTTAGGCAAGAAAAAGAAATAAAAGGCATCTAAACCAGAAACGAAGAAGTAAAACTCTATTCACAGATGATGTGATCCTGTATATAGAATATCCAAAAGAATACACACACACACACACACACACACACACATATTACAGCTAATAAATGAATTCACCAAAGTTGCAGAGTAAAAGATCAACCCACAAAAATCAGTTGTGTTTCTATACACCAGCAATGAACAGTTCAAAAGGGAATTAAGAAAGCAATTCGTTTTATAATAGCAACCAAAAGAATAAAATACCTAGGAATAAATTTAAGGTAGTGAAAGACTTGTACACTGAAAAGTATAAAATTATAAAGCATAGCTGAAGGAAATTAAAGAAGACCCAAATAAATGGAAAAACATCCCATGTTCATGGATTAGAAGACTTAATATTGTCAAGAAGACAATATTACCCAAAGCAATCTACAGATTCAGTGCAACCCCTACCAAAATCTCAGTGGGCTTTTTTGCATAAATGGAAAAGTCAATCTTCAAATTCACTGCAAGGGACCCTAAATGCCAAAACAATATTGAAAAAGAATAACAAAGTCAAAGGATTGACACTTCCTGATTTCAAAACTTACCACAAAGCTACAGTAATCAAGACAATGTGGTACTGGCATAAGGATAGACACACACACCAATGGAAAAGAATTGGAAGTCCAGAAATAAATCCAGACAGCTATGGCCTATTAATTTTTTACAAAGGAACCAAAACCATTCAATGGGGAAAGAACAGATTCTTCAACAAAAGGTATAGGGACAACTGCATATCCACATGCAAAGAATGAATTTGGACCCATACTTCATACCATATAGAGATGTTAACTGAAAACGGCTCATAGAGCTAAATGTCAGAGCTAAAACTATAAAATTCTTAAAAGAAAACATAGGGGTAAACCTTCATGACCTTGGATTTAGCAATGGATTCTTAGATATGATGCCAAAACACAAGCAACGAAAGAAAAAAGGAGATAAATTGGACGTCATCAAAATTAGAAACTTTTGTGACTCAAAAGACATTATTAAGAAAGTGACAAGACAACCTACAGAATGGGAGAAAATATTTGCAAATTGTATACCTGATAAGGGACTTGTATCCAGAATATATAAAGAACCCTTACAACTCAATAGTAAAAAGACAAATAACCTGATTTTAAAATGGGCAAAGGATCTGAATAGACATTTCTCCAAAGAATGTGTACAAATGGCCAGTAAGCATGAAAAGATGCTCAACATCTTAGCCATTAGGGAAATGCATATGAGAACCACAATTAGATACCACTTTACACACAACTAGGATAGCTATAATAAAATTAAAAATTTTTTTAAAACATAAAATAACAAATGTTGGCAAAAAATGTGGAGAAACTGGAACCCTCACCTATTACTAGTGGTAATGTAAAATGGTACAGCCACTGTGGAAAACAATTTAGCAGTTCCTCAAAATGTTAAACATTGAGTCACCATATGACTCAGCAATTCCACTCCTAGATATAGAAACAACAGAATTGAAAACATATGTTCATATAAAAACTTACACATAAATGTTCATGGCAGCATTGCTCATAATAGCCAAAAGGTAGAAAAAATCCAAATGTTCATCCACTGATGAATGGATAAAAATGTGGTATACTCATATAATAGAATATTAGTCAGCCATAAAAATAAAGGAGTGATGAAATATACCATGGCATGAATGAATCTTAAAAACATTATGCTACGGGAAATAAGCCACATACAAAAGGAAACATATTACATGACTCCGTTTGTACAAAATATCCAGAAGAGACAAATCCACAGAGACAGAAAGTAGAACAGTGGTTGCCAGGAGTGGGGGAGGAGGGAATGGTAATGGGTACGGCACTTCTTCTGGGGGTGAAGAAAATGTTCTGGAATTAGATATTAGTGATTGTTACACAATCTTGTGAATGTACTAAAAAGCACTGAATCAATCGTACACTTTAAAATGGTGAATTTTATAGTATGTGAATTAAACCTCAGAAAAAGAACAAGGAAATACTGTAAGCCTACAGATAGAGAGGAGGTTTCTGTGCACCTGAGGAGATTTGTATTTAATGGGTTAAGCAGAGCAGAGGGTAGCTCTCACTTAATGTGAAGTTTTTTCCCAAGGGAATGCATTTCTGCTGTAGTATTTTCATCTATTCATTCAACAGATAGCACATGTTATGTACAAGAATCAGGACAGTATCTGCTTCTACTTGCCTGTTGTTGCTTGAAGGCCTCAATCAGTAAATCAATATCAGTAAAAGTGAGAGGAAATTGCAGTCGAGGACCACAGTAGGAGTCTGGGACGTCTATCAACACCCAATAGTCCTGTCTATCCTTGTCCTGGATGTTGCTGTCAAAAAGGTGAGTTACTAATTCTGGAAATGGAAAGACAGAAAAGGGGGGAAAAATCTACATTCCCATACTTAAAATGCAATAAATAACTTCTTGAATACCTAGCCCATGTAAGGCACTGTGCTAAGTGTTATGAATACCAAGATAACCCACACATAACCATGAGGAATGATTTGTTCTGAGATCAGTAGGTACATTCACATGAAGCATCATTATCCCTTCCCAGGTGGACATTTTACCAAAGCAGTGAGTTCATCAGCGGGGAGGAGAGGGAGGAGCACAGGGAAAACTGGTCAATCAAGGTATTTTGATACTCTGAAGCTCTAACTCTACATTTTTTTTTGCCCACTCTAATATCTCAGATTTTTACTAATAGGGCTAGAAACATAACAATACATTGTATTTGGTTCAAATATCTGTGGCTATTCAGAATCTACAGAAAATTAAATGGCAACATTTAACTTTTCCCTGTTAGACACTTCAAATTCTACTTACGTAATTGATTTGTTTCTCTTGTCACATAAAAACCAATTTTCTGACATGATTTTCTTTTTCTTCTTGGTAACAAACCATAGGCAGAAATTCCCAAAGGACCTCTCTCTCGAAGAGATATTTCTGTGTAACGGATTACCTGCACTGCCCATTTCAGTAGGTGCTGAGACCCAGGATCTCTTTCTTGCTAGACTGCCTATGAAACAGTCAGCCCAAGAAAAGAAATCTGGCCAATTCAGGTGGAGAAAGATGAAAAGTGATATGGTAGATTGATTGCAAAAGTATCCCCAATTCTCTACTCCAACCTCTAGTCATGCTCTTTTTAATGTGATTTTGCAGCCACTCTCATCAAGAGTCTCCTTCCCCAGACCTTGAAGCTGGGTTGGGTTTGTGACTTGAGTTGGACTAAAGAATATGGTGGAAGTGTTATGTACCAGTTCCAAGCCGGCCTCAGGAGGCCTTGTATGCTTCCATGCTCTCTCTTTTGAAACTGTGCCACTACCACAAATCCCAGGCTAGTCTACTGAAAGCTCCAAGACCATGTGGAGCAGAGCTGAGTCACCCAAGCCACAGCCATCCTTGATCAGCCACCCGCCAGCAGACCTGTAAACACGAGGGAACTCCAACCAAGACCCAAAAAACTGCCAAATCAAGTCTGCCAAGATCAGCAGAAGTGCTCAGCTGATCTGTACACTTGTGAGCAAAAAGAAATGTTTATTACATGCTACTGAGCTATTATGGTTGTTTAATACACAGTATTATTGCAGTAACAGATAACTGATAGAGAGGACAATGACATACTCTTCAGCTCATTAATACTGAATTGCTACTAAGCTCATTAATTAGAAGTTCTCTAGGGTTTCCCTGGTGGCACAGTGGTTGAGAATCCGCCTGCCAATGCAGGGGACAGGGGTTGAAGCCCTGCCTGGTCTGGGAAGATCCCACATGCCACGGAGCAACTAAGCCTGCGTGCCACAACTACTGAGCCCGCGTGCCACAACTACTGAAACCCGCACGCCTAGAGCCCGTGCTCCGCAACGAGAAGCCACTGCAATGAGAAGACTGCACACCACAACGAAGAGTAGCCCCTGCTCACCGCAACTAGAGAAAGCCCGCATGCAGCAACAAAAACCCAATGCAGCCAAAAATAAATAAATAAATGAATAAGAAGTTCTCTATAGGTTTGGAAGGTATGATGTTAGCAGATGTAGACAGAATACGTTGTTTTTCATTATTCAGTTATGCTGAGAGATTACAATTAAAAATTAAACTTGAAATTTTTTCTAAAGTCATAATATTTGGTAATTTTAAAATGTTTTCTAAATTATTGTGTACTCCAATATTTTTTTGTGGTAATTGACGATGTTTTATAAGAAGTTAAATTTAGGAGTAATAATGTCTGTCTTCAGTGTGGTCCAGCAGAGGTTATTTTTCTCATTGGGATTTGGTTTGAGATTTGAGAAAACTTAATTATTTCATTTTATGTTTGAAAACTAGAAATGCAGAGCATCTTGGTCAATTTTATCTCAGGTTCATTTTGCAGGCAGAAAAGCCAAACTATTCTACTTGACTATCTTAATGATCATTTCTACTTGGTAGTCTTTCTTAGAATAGCATCTTACTCCAAAAAAACACCTTTCTTCTTCCCAGCTTTACTTACTGAAAAATCAGGCTCCTCTTGGGAAAACAACAACAACAACCAAACAAACAAAACCAAAAACAACCTCAGCAGTTTCACTATATCATCTTTTTTTTTTAACATCTTTATTGGAGTATAATTGCTTTCCAATGGTGTGTTAGTTTCTGCTTTATAACAAAGTGAATCAGCTATACATATACATATATCCCCACATCCCTTCCCTCTTGCGTCTCCCTCTCACCCTCCCTATCCCACCCCTCTAGGTGGTCACAAAGCACCGAGCTGATCTCCCTGTGCTATGCGGCTGCTTCCCACTAGCTATCTCTTTTACGTTTGGTAGTGTATATATGTCCATGCCACTCTCTCACTTTGTCCCAGCTTACCCTTCCCCCTCCCCGTGTCCTCAAGTCCATTCTCTAGTAGGTCTGCGTCTTTATTCCCGCACTGTATCATCTTATAACTACCTTACTGAGAAATCCCAACTGGTGAGGTATAAAAAAGAACTGATTTTCTTTTCCCGATCATTGCCTTCACCAATGTTCTGTCAACTTTCCCTTTCTCATCAGCTAACTGACACATCAAGTCAATTCCACCAGTTCTGGTTATTAAAACTCAGTCTTGTTATTTAAGACCATAATAAAAATATTGCTTTTCTTCTTAAAAAAAAAAAGTCCAGTCTGGCCCTTCCTTTCATACATTTGATGACCCTCATTTCTTATAAGTTCAGTGATAAATATATGAAAAAGCACCATTTCCCTAAACCAATTGTTTTCTTTTTTTTTTTGGTCTTGCTGTGCAGCTTGCAGGATCTTAATTCCCCAACCAGGGATTGAACCTGGGCCCCCTGCAGTGGAAGCACAGAGTACTAACCACTGGGCCACCAGGGAATTCCCTAAACCAATTCTTTTTTTTTTTTTTAATTTAGTTTTGCCTGCATTGGGTCTTCGTTGCTGTGCACGGGCTTTCTCTAGTTGCAGCAAGCAGGGGCTACTCTTTGTTGCGGTGTGCCGGCTTCTCATTGCTGCGAAGCACAGGCTCTAGGCGCCTGGGCTTCAGTAGTTGTGGCACGCGGGCTCAGTAGTTGTGGCTCGTGGGCTCTAGAGCGCAGGCTCAGTCGTTGTGGCGCACGGGCTTAGATGCTCCGCGGCATGTGGGATCTTCCCGGACCAGGACTCAAACCTGTGTCCCCTGCACTGACAGGCGAATTCTTAACCACTGCGCCACCAGGGAAGCCCCCAAACCATTCTTAATCAAAACTACTCAATATGAAATATCAATAAACATCAAATCATAATCCTTCTGCTGGTTTTTATCCACATAAAAAAGAATAACATAGATTTTCTTCCTAACGTGGGTAGCTAACGTGCATCATATGTGAAAACAATCAAAAGCGTTAACATTTCAAATGCAAGTACTGTCCTTGTGGGCTGTAACTATTATAACTAATAATAATAATTTAATGAATGCCAGCTATAAGAATATTTGTGCAACAGGTGATTAGAATTAATCCATACCTATTTGGTTTACAATTCTGTCAACATGAATCTACAGTAATTAAATATAATAAAATCTTGACTTATAACTGAATGATGCCTTAACAAGTTGTTCTAAAGAAAATACCTCAAAAATACCCCCTACACACAATCTTCTTTTGCCCAGTACAGACTCAAAATCTGGACTAGGAAAAATCTAAAGCCCATAATTAAAAAAAAAAAACAATTTCTGCCTCTACCACCTGCATATGTCACTTTGAATACAAGCTCCAGACGTTGCTGGAAAAAGAAAAGCACAAACTGAACCATGTTTATAGTTATTTCATTTCTCAATTATGAATCTGGATTAAAATCATGAGTGTTCATACAATAAGTTCAATAGATGCCAAGATGAAAGTTTGTAAAATTCAACACCTGTTCTTGATTTTTTTAAAAACTCAGAAAACTAGGAATGGAAGGATACCTCCTTAACGTATTTTTTAAAATTTAAATCAACGGTAATGGTTTTTCCATTAAATCATTAACAAAACGAGGATGCCCACTTTCACTGTTTCATTTTAACACTGTTCTGTATCTCCAGCAAATATAATAAAACATGAAGCCAAAATAAGAGCAGTGACTCTTGCATAGAAAGATATAAAAATAAAGTTACTTGTGACCAGTGTGATTAAATATCTACACTCAAGGAAATCAACTGAAAAACTCCCGGAATTGATAGGAAAATTAAAATAATACAGCGGTTAATCTCACTGGTTTGAATCACAGCTTCACCACTGATAAGATGAATAACCTTGGGAGGTTACCTTATAAGCCTCAGTATTCTCATCCACAAAAGGGGGATGAGAATACTAATTCCACTGGTTTGTCATGAAAACTAAATGAAATGATATATTTAAAGCACTTAAAAGACATGGCACATGGCATTTAATAAATATGAGTAGTAATAATAATAATTATTATTATTTAATGTTACTGCTCAATAGTATCACAATACAAAATAAACAGACATAAACCAAACGCTTCACTAAATACTACCAATAATCTTTAGGGAGATATGGGGGGGAGATATCTTATTCACCATAGCAACAAAAAATATAAAATACGTGGCTTGATAGGACATTTTGATTGATCTGGGAAGCAGAAAGAAAAGTCAAAACAACACTTCCACTCACTCCATCCCACTCCCCACTTCCACCAGACTCTGTTTAAACCTGTTGCTATGTATATAGCAGCTTTGGCTTTCTACCTGTGGGAGGAGGCTGATGTGAAAAATCAGACTGGGGAATGGATGTGCAGCATCTCCCCATCAAGTCCTATGAATTGGCTTTGAGCAAGCAGTAGGACATGTAGGTCACCTCTCATCTTTGGAACACCCAGAATGTCTCAGCATACTCTGTGCCTCAGAGTTAAAACCATTAATCTGGCCCTGGTATCTGGAAATGTTAAGTGACCTTCCAGTCCCTAAATATACCCTGCTTAGGGGTCATAGCACTTCTGCCAAACAGGCCTAGGTAGAGGTTGTCTGGAACTCTCCCACCAAAAAGGGCCATCAGAAAGCAACTTACAGTAATGTACAGTATGGTGACTCTAGTCAATAATACTCTATTATATATTGAAAGTTGCTAAGAGAGTACATTTTAAAAGCTCTCACCACACACACACAAAATTGTAACTATGTGAATGGATGCATGTGTTAACTAACATTGTGGTAATCATTTTGCAATATATGCATATAAGAAATCATTATACTGTACACCTTAAACTTATATAATGTTATATGTTAACTATATTTTAATAAAGCTGGAAAAAATTTTGAAAGTGAAATCAACATACAGCAATAATCTGTAAATCTCTTTTTCTGATACATATAATAACTAAATCAGTATGATTCTAGGACCCTATAATAGAGAGATGTATAAGATAACAGACAGCCCGGAAATATGCCCTATTACACATTTTTAAATGAATATATTATGAAGGAGGCACTACAAAACATGGTGAAAAGATACATTATGAAATAAATGTCATGGGGAAAATTTGGTTAACTACTTGGACATTTTCTTCGTAGGTGTGTTTTTTAATTATTCTCAACCACTAGGCATCAAATTTTCCTTTTTTAGTTTAATATCAAAAATTCAAAATTTATGAAATGTTAAAACTTTTAGAAGTCAAATCATAAAAAATCTAGAAAAATAGCCATGGTAATCCACATTTTAAATATTTCAGGGCCTTCTAAGTTTAAAAGCCAAGGATTCACAAAGAAAAAGATATTTAGACTTGAAAAGAAAGATAATTTAAATAATTAATGGATGAAAATTTCCTAAACCTGACAAAAATATCAACTTAGATATAACAGAAGCTCAGCAAACCCCACACAGGATAAATAAAAATGAAACCTCATCAAGGCATATTATGGTTGAATGCTATTTTCCAATGTCACTTAGGTTATTTTGTTTCTTCCCCACCTCCTTTGGGTGATGGTTATTCATTTGTAATACAATTAAGTTCATTTGTCACAGTGTGTATTCTACTTGGGAATCACATTCTCTCTCTCTTCCTATTTTTAATTAATTATTATTATTTTTTTTAGGGATGTGAAACATTATCATGGTTCTAAGAGTCAGAACTACAAAAAGGTATTCTCAGAGATGTGTCACTTTCCCCTCATCTCTCCTACCCAAACCCCATTCTCCCCATTCTTTCTGCCCTGCTCCCACCCATCCCTCCATTTCCTGTAGGTAAATAATGTCATTAGTTTCTGATTTACCCTGTAGGTTTCTCCTGTATTTATTTTTGCACAAATGAGCACACATAGACACACACACATGCGTGAACACTCTTATCAGGCAAGGGTTTCTTAAGCAGGATACAGAAAGCACTAACCATAAAAGAAAAAACTTGTACTACATTAAAATCAAGAATGTCTACTCACGGGCTTCCCTGGTGGCGCAGTGGTTGAGAGTCTGCCTGCCGATGCAGGGGACGCGGGTTCATGCCCCAGTCTGGGAAGATCCCACATGCCGCAGAGCGGCTAGGCCCTTGAGCCATGGCCGCTGGGCCTGCGCGTCTGGAGCCTGTGCTCCGCAATGGCAGAGGCCACAACAGTGAGAGGCCCGCGTACCGCAAAAAAAAAAAAAAAAGAATGTCTACTCACCAAAAGACATCATTTAAAGATTAAATACTAGGGGGATAGATAAAAGCCAAAGACTAGGAACAGATATTTGCAATAAATTTATCTAACAAAGATTCACATTCTCATATTTAGAATACCTACAGAACTCTTAGAAATTGGTAAGAAAAAGGCAGATACCCAATAGAAAAATGGGCAAAAGACCTGAACAGGCACTTTGCCATATGGGATGTCCACGTGACTGCTAAACATTCAAACAGGTGAGCAACTTCTCTGCTCACCAGGGGAATGCAAATTAAAGCAGAAATGTGATACTACTACATACTCACCAGAATGAATAAAATGAAAAGGACTGATAATTTCAAGTGTTGGCAAAGATACTGAACAATTGGAACTCTCATACACTGTTGGCAGTATAACTTGGTACAACAATTTTGTAAAACTGTTTATCAGTACCTAATAAAGCTAAGCATATGCATGCCCTATAACTCCAAACTTCCTTTCCTGGGTTGTGGTACATCTTTATAATAATGGTCCCCAACGAATCATGTCTCCTTGTATTCATATCCCTTTACAAGATAATGCTGCTGCTACTGCTCCCTGCAAGAGATGGATCTTTCCTAACCCCTTTGAATCTGCACCTAGCCTTGTGACTTGCTTTGACCAATAGGATATGGCAGAACTGATTTTGTGTGAGTTCCAGAGCAAAGGCCTAAAGAGGCCTTGTGGCTTCTGCCTTTGCCCTCTTGGGATCTAGCTGCCATGTAAAGAAGTCCAGGATATCCTGTTGGACAGAGAGGCTGCATGAGGAGAACTGAGGTACCCAAGTTCACAGCCCACACCAAAGTCCCAAACATGTAAGAAAACCATTTGGACCTCCCTCTCTAGCCCAGCTAAGTTGAGTGAGCCCAACTGACAGCACGTACAACAAAGACAAGCCATCCCCACTGAGCTCTTCAAATGCCTGACCCACAGAATCACAAGCAATAAAATGGTTGTTGTTTTAAAGCACTAAATTTTGGGGTGGTTTATTATACAGCAATAGATAACTGAAAATGAGCATATAGCAAAAGAAAAGAATATATATGTTCACTAAAAAGGACAAGTACACGAATGTGCATAGCAGTACCATTTAAATTACCAAAACTGAAAACAACTCAAATGTCCATAACAATAGAATGGATAAACTTTGGTATATTCATAAAATTAAATATTATTCAGCAATAAGAATGACCAAATGGATGACTCTCACAAATATAAAGTTGAGTAAAAGAAGCAAAACTGTATGTTTTCATTTATACAGAGAAGTTCAAAAACAAGCAAAACTAAACTAGGAGGTAGAAGTCAGGAAAGTAGTGAGGAGGGTGCAGGGATTGGGTAGTGAGTGGCGGAGAACAGGAGGGGGCTTCTGTGGCTATGATAATGTTTTATTTCTTGTTCTGGGTGCATGTTACAAGGCTGAGTTTACTCTGAGAAAATTTATTAAGTCATATACTTATCATTTGTGTACTTTCCTATAATTTGTATACTTTTCTTCCAGAAAAGTTTACATAAGAAGTTTAAACCACTGTCCCCTTCTCTGATAAAATTTTAAAAATATTTTTAAATCACTGGTATAATTTTTTTAAGCAGATTTTTAAAAATACAGAGCCTAAGTAAATATCTTTGCGCTGGAACCCAGCCATCTGTGGCTATGAATATCCATAAGTGATTCTGATGCATAGCTCAGATTAAAATATTAGGTCATTGGCAGAAAGAGGGCTGTTTCATTTCATTATTATTATATTTCCTCTCAGAAATATTTTTGCCAAAGAACATGAAGCACAAACAACTGTCTTCAAATTGTAATTAGCTAAAAGAAAAAAAATGGCAAAATACCTACTTCCCACCCACTGCCCACTCCTCAGGTTTGGCTATTCCACCTTTCAGAAACCTTCTACAGATCATTAAATGCTTTAATTAGTTTCACACATATGTACTTAGCTCAGAGCATACCATTAAAACACCCTTCTTTCACCACTTTGAAGGATGCTCACTAGATTAAAAGATGCTTTAGATGCCATACACATTTTTAACTAGAGCAAAAATAGTTGGCCCAAATTAAAGAAAAATGAGCTTCTAAGTCAAGTGCCTACCTTGAAGATAACAACAGGCAGATCTTAATTTGCAGAGAAATACATGACTTGTGAATAACTATAATTTTTTTTTTTTTTGGCTGTGCCGAGTGGCATGTGAGATCTTAGTTCCCTGACCAGGGACTGAAGCCATGCCCCCTGCAGTGGAAACACTGAGTCCTAACCACTGGACCGCCAGGGAAGTTCCTCAATAACTATCATTTTAAAATCATTTTGAATCACCCCTATATTGTCTGTATCTGAAATGATTTATTCAGTCATTTCAGAATGACTAAATAAATGATAGATAAATACACAGCCTGACAGACAGCTAGCTAGCTATGGAGAAAACAGAGACATGATGGTGCCAACTGTGTTTAATCCCCCACCCAGATCTGTTTCATGAAATAGTCAAGATATTTTGATCTCTCAGCACAAAAGTTCTGTAGATTAAAAATAAGATCCTCTTTACTAAGCTACTATTGTACATTAGTAGGTTGTGGTTCAGAGAAGGTATTCAACATACTAATGTAAAATGAAATCTAATTCAGTTTATTTATTTATTTATTTACTTTTTGCGGTACGTGGGCCTCTCACTGTTGTGGCCTCTCCCGTTGCGGAGCACAGGCTCCGGACGCGCAGACTCAGCGGCCATGGCTCACAGGCCCAGCCGCTCTGCGGCACGTGGGATCCTCCCGGACCGGGGCGCGAACCTGCGTCCCCTGCATCAGCAGGCGGACTCTCAACCACTGTGCCACCACGGCAGCCCTAATTCAGTTTTTTGAAAATGAAAAAATTAAATGGTCAATTAGTTAACAGCAATCAAGGATGGAAAAAGCCAGTTAAACTGTTTTCACCAGTTGCTTGGTGTCACACAGACAAGACAGATGGGCATCTTTTTAATTTCTTAGTGTTCTCTCATCTTCAGTTTACATTCCTTGATGAGACAATTCAATATTTAATGACTCCTTTTCAAAAGACTAAACTTTTTACTTACCTGAATCTTCCTCAAGTAGACGTGTATAGTTTTCCAACATGAAGGAGAAGAAGTTCGATAGCTGGACAAAATAAAAATACATTGATCAATTAATGAATCCCAAACAGGTACTGTTGGTATTCCACGCAAGTCCCCTTTACTCCTCTGAAGGTTCTCATCTCCCAGCTGCCATAGATGGTAATGGGTATCGCTTCTACCTGCCCGCCTCCTCCCCAGGACTGCCCTTGGCAGATGGGCAGCAGCTCCCCCAGAGTCGCTTAGGATATCAGATGCCCATGTGCTTCTTGGCCATCTGTATGTCTTCTTTGGAGAAATGTCTATTTAGGTCTTCTGCCCATTTTCGGATTGCGTTGTTTGTTTCTTTAATTTTGAGCTACATGAGCTGTTTATATATTTTGGAGATTAATCCTTTGGCCACTGATTCATTTGCAAATATTTTCTCCCATTCTGAGGGTTGTCTTTTTGTCTTGTTTATGGTTTCCTTTGCTGTGCAAAAGCTTTTAAGTTTCATTAGGTCCCATTTGTTTATTTTTGTTTTTATTTCCATTACTCTAGGAGGTAGATCAAAAAAGATCTTGCTGTGATTTATGTCAAACAGTGTTCTTCCTATGTTTTCCTCGAAGAGTTTTATAGTGTCCGGTCTTACATTTAGGTCTCGAATCCATTTTGAGTTTTTTGTGTGTGTATAGTGTTAGGGAGTGCTCTAATTTCATCCTTTTACATATAGCTGTCCAGTTTTCCCAGCACCACTTATTGAAGAGACTGTCTTTTCTCCATTGTATATCCTTGTCTCCTTTGTCATAGATTAGTTGACCATAGATGCGTGGGTTTACCTCTGGGCCTTCTATCTTCTTCCATTGATCTATGTTTCTGTTTTTGTGCCAGTACCATATTGTCTTCATTACTGTAGCTTTATAGTATAGTCTGAAGTCAGGGAGTCTGATTCCTCCAGCTCCATTTTTCTCCCTCAAGACTGCTTTGGCTATTTGGGGCCTTTTGTGTCTCCATACAAATTTTAAGATTTTTTGTTCTAGTTCCGTAAAAAATGCCATTGGTAATTTGATAGGGATTGCATTGAATCGCTAGGTAGCTTTGGGTAGTATAGTCATTTCCACAATATTGATTCTTCTAATCCAAGAACATGGTATATCTCTCCATCTGTTGGTATCATTTTTAATTTCTTTTATCAGTGTCTTATAGTTTTCTGCATACAGGTCTTTTGTCTCCCTAGGAAAGTTTATTCCTAGGCATTTTATTCTTTTTGTTGCAGTGGTAAATGGGAGTGTTTCCTTAATTTCCCTTTCAGATTTTTCATCATTAGTGTATAGGAATGCCAGAGATTTCTGTGCATTAATTTTGTATCCTGCAACTTTACCAAATGCATTGATTAGCTCTAGTAGTTTTCTGGTGGCATCTTTAGGATTCTCTATGTATAGTATCATGTCATCTGCAGTGACAGTTTTACTTCTTCTTTTCCAATTTGTATTCCTTTTATTTCTTCTTCTTCTCTGATTGCTGTGGCTAGGACTTCCAAAACTATGTTGAATAATAGTGGTGAGAGTGGACATTCTTGTCTTGTTCCTGATCTTAGAGGAAATGCTTTCAGTTTTTCACCATTGAGAATGATGTTTCCTGTGGGTTTGTCATATATGCCCTTTATTATGTTGAGGTAAGTTCCCTCTATGCCCACTTTCTGGAGAGTTTTTGTCATAAATGAGTGTTGCATTTTGTCAAAAGCTTTTTCTGCATGTATTGAGACGGTCATTTGGTTTTTATTCTTCTATTTGTTAATAGGGTGTATCACATTGATTGATTTGCATATATTGAAGAATCCTTGCATCCCTGGGATAAATTCCACTTGATCATGGTATATGATCCTTTTAATGTGTTGTTGGATTCTGTTTGCCAGTATTTTGTTGAGGATTTTTACATCTATATTCATCAGTGATATTGGTCAGTAATTTTCTTTTGTTGTAGTCTCTTTGTCTGGTTTTGGTATCAGGGTGAGGGTGGCCTCATAGAATGAGTTTGGGAGTGTTCCTTCCCCTGAAATTTTTTGGAAGAGTTTGAGAAGGATGGTGTTACATCTTCTCTAAATGTTTGATAGAATTCACCTGTGAAGCCATCTGGTCCTGGACTTTTGTTTGTTGGAAGATTTTTTTTTTTGGCAGTACGCGGGCATCTCACTGTTCTGGCCTCTCCCATTGCGGAGCACAGGCTTGGGACGCGCAGGCTCAGCAGCCATGGCTCATGGGCCCAGCCGCTCCGCGGCATGTGGGATCCTCCCGGACCAGAGCACGAACCCATATCCACTGCATCGGCAGGCGGACTCTCAACCACTGCACCACCAGGGAAGCCCCGTTGGAAGATTTTTAATCACAGTTTCAATTTCACTACTTGTGATTGGTCTGTTTATATTTTCTATTTCTTCCTGGTTCAGTCTTGGAAGGTTATGCCTTTCTAAGAATTTGTCCGTTTCTTCCAGGTTGTCCATTTTTTTGGCATAGAGTTGCTGGTAGTAGTCTCTTAGGATGCTTTGTATTTCTGTGGTGTCTGTTGTAACTTCTCCTTTTTCATTTCTAATTTTATTGATTTGAGTCCTCTCCCTCTTTTTCTTGATGAATCTTGCTAATAGTTTACCAATTTTGCTTATCTTCTCAAAGAACCAGATTTTAGTTTTATTGATGCTTGCTACTGTTTTCTTTGTTTCTATTTCATTTATTTCTGGTCTGATCTTTATGATTTCTTTCCTTCTGCTAACTTTGATTTTGTTTGTTCTTCTTTCTCTAGTTCCTTTAGGTGTAAGGTTAGATTGTTTATTTGAGATTTTTCTTGTTTCTTGAGGTAGGCTTGTATAGCTATAAACATCCCGCTTAGAACTGCTTTTGCTGCATCCCACAGGTTTTGGATTGTTGTGTTTTCATTGTCATTTGTCTCTAGGTATTTTTTGATTTCCTCTTTGATTTCTTCAGTGATCTCTTGGTTATTTAGTAATGTAGTGTTTAGTCTCCAAGTGTTTGTGTTTTTTACGTTTTTCCCTTGTAATTCATTTCTAATCTCATAGCGTTGTGGTCAGAAAAGATTCTTGGTATGATTTGAATTTTCTTAAATTTACTGAGGCTTGATTTGTGACCCAAGATGGGATCTATCCTGGGGAATGTTCCGTGCGCACTTGAGAAGAACATGTAATCCCCTGTTTTTAGATGGAATGTCCTATAAATATCAATTAAATCTATCTGGTCTATTGTTTCATTTAAAGCTTCTGTTTTCTTATTTATTTCCATTTTGGATGATCTGTCCATTGGTGTAAGTGAGGTATTAAAAGTCCCCTACTATTATTGTGTTACTGTCCATTTCCTCTTTTATAGCTGTTACCAGTTGCCTTATGTATTGAGGTGCTCCTATGTTGGGTGCATATATATTTATAATTGTTATATCTTCTTCTTGGATTGATCCCTTTGATCATTACATAGTGTCCTTCCTTGTCTCTTGCAACATTCTTTATTTTAAAGTCTATTTTATCTGATATGAGTATTGCTACTCCAGCTTTCTTTTGATTTCCATTTGCATGGAATATCTTTTTCCATCCTCTCACTTTCATTCTGTATGTGTCCCTAAGTCTGGAGTGGGTCTCTTATAGACAGCATATATATGGGTCTTGTTTTTGTATCCATTCAGCAAGCCTGTGTCTTTTGGTTGGAGCGTTTAATCCATTCACATTTAAGGTAATTATGGATATGTATGTTCCTATGACCATTTTCTTAATTGTTTGGGGTTTGTTTTTGTAGGTCCTTTTCTCCTCTTGTGTTTCCCACTTAGAGAAGTTCCTTTAGCATCTGTTGTAGAGCTGTTTTGGTGGTGCTGAATTCTCCTCGCTTTTGCTTGTCTGTAAAGCTTTTGATTTCTCCATCGAATCTGAATGAGATCCTTGCTGGGTAGAGTAATCTTGCTTGTAGGTTCTTCCCTTTCATCACTTTAAGTATATCATGCCACTCCCTTCTGGCTTGTAGAGTTTCTGCTGAGAAATCAGCCATTAACCTTATGGGAGTTCCCTTGTATGTTATTTGTCGTTTTTCCCTTACTGCTTTCAATAATTTTTCTTTGTCTTTAATTTTTGCCAATTTGATTACTATGTGTCTCGGCGTGTTTCTCCTTGGGTTTATCCTGTATGGGACTCTCTGCACTTCCTGGACTTGGGTGGCTATTTCTTCTCCCATGTTAGGGAAGTTTTTGACTATAATCTCTTCAAATATTTTCTCTGGTCCTTTCTCTCTCTCTTGTCCTTCTGGGACCCCTATAATGTGAATGTTGTTGCCTTTAATGTTGTCCCAGAGGTCTCTTAGGCAATCTTCATTTCTTTTCATTCTTTTTTCTTTATTCTGTTCTGCAGCAGTGAAATCCACCATTCTGTCTTCCAGGTCACTTATCCGTTCTTCTGCCTCAGTTATTCTGGTATTTATTCCTTCTAGTGTAGTTTTCATTTCAGTTATTGTATTGTTCATCTCCGTTTGTTTGTTCTTTAATTCTTCTAGGTCTTGGTTAAACATTTCTTACATCTTCTCAATCTTTGCCTCCATTCTTTTTCCAAGGTCCTGGGTCATCTTCACTATCATTATTCTGAATTCTTTTTCTGGAAGGTTGCCTATCTCCACTTCATTTAGTTGTTTTTCTGGGGTTTTATCTTGTTCCTTCATCTGGTACTTAGCCCTCTATCTTTTCATCTTGTCTTTCTGTGAAAGGAACTGCAGGACTGTAGTTCTTCTTGCTTCTGCTGTCTGCCCTCTGGTGGGTGAGGCTATCTAAGAGGCTTGTGCAAGCTTCCTGATGGGAGGGACTGGTGGTGGGTAGAGCTGACTGTTGCTCTGGTGGGTAGAGCTCAGTAAAACTTTAATCCGCTTGACTGCTGATGGGTGGGGCTGAGTTGCCTCCCTGTTGGTTGTTTGGCCTATGGCAACCCAACACTGGAGCCTACCTGGGCTCTTTGGTGGGGCTAATGGTGGACTCTGGGAGGGCTCATGCCAAGGAGTACTTCCCAGAACTTCTGCTGCCAGTGTCCTTGTCCCCACAGTGAGCCACAGCCACCCCCCGCCTCTGCAGGAGACCCTCCAACACTAGTAGGTATGTCTGGTTCAGGCTCCTATGTGGTCACTGCTCCTTCCCTTGGGTCCCACTGCACACACTACTTTGTGTGTGCCCTCCAAGAGTGGAGTCTCTGTTTCCCCCAGTCCTGTCGAAGTCCTGCAGTCAAATCCCACGAGCCTTCAAAGTCTGATTCTCTAGGAATTCCTCCTCCTGTTGCCGGACCCCCAGGTTGGGAAGCCTGACGTAGGGCTCAGAACCTTCACCCCAGTTGGTGGACCTCTGTGGTATAAGTGTTCTCCAGTCTGTGAGTCACCCACCCAGCAGTTATGGGATTACATTTCGCTGTGATTGCGCCCCTCCTACCGTCTCATTGTGGCTTCTCCTTTGTCTTTGGATGTGGGGTAGCTTTTTCGGTGAGTTCCAGTGTCTTCCTGTCAATGATTGTCCAGCAGCTACTTGTGATTCTGGTGTTCTCACAAGAGGGAGTGAGAGCATGTCCTTCTACTCCACTATCTTGGTTCAGGCTCGAATTTTCTACTTTAAATGGGTGAATTGTATCCCAATAAATTTGTTATTAAAGAAGACTCAATATTTAAAGAATGTACTAATACTGGAATGTCTGTGTACAAAGCATATCAATTTGAGAGCTCACCCTCCCTTTGTCTCCATCACTATATTCTACAGTACTTAAAAGGACAGTCAATGCTGTGAACTGCTAAAGGAATACCTGACTGAATCACATTATATAAGTTTTATAGCTACCAAGAATAAATTCAGCAATTTCTTTAATTCTTTTTGAAATTTTAATTATTTTAAATATTTATTATTTTATTTATTATTTTTATTTTAATTATGTTTATTATGTGCTAAATTTATAAATATATGATTGTTGAAAACTACAAATGATACAGAATGAAAATGCGAAGTCCCCTTCTACCCACTTCCACCCACCAACCATGCTTCTCCCCAGAAATAACCAGAGTAAATACTTTCTGTATATCTTTTTCCAGACTTTTACAGTATGCTTCATTTTCTTTCGCATATATGGGATAAAACTTCATATTGTTCTACAAGTTGATTTTTTCATTAACAAATACGTTATACCAGATCTTTCCAAGATCTTTTTATTGTTAAAAGTACTTTTTTTCTATTAAAAAGCATTAAAGCTGGATTTACATACCGCTTTTGCAAGCTTGACAAAGTCCTTCCTCACCCATTTATATTTTCTTCTAGAATTTTCATATGTTTGCTCCCTGCTCCCAGGAAATTCTTCTATTTATTTAACTCCTTAAAGTACTTTTTTTACTTCATAAAGTAACAACTTTACTATTAGGGCACATACCAGAAAAACAGAATAAGACCATTTTTTACTAGTTAACTAGACATCTGGCAGCCCTCTTAAAAATATGAACTTCAGAACTGAAAAACACCATCCTCTTCCCAAATCATACTCTCTCAGTAGCTAGTTCCAAAACAATGTCACTATATCTTCTATAAAAGCCTTTCACCAAGGTTCTTCAGCTTAAAATGCACTCAAACTTTCATTCTTTCAATAAAAGGGGTAAAGGGAAGCATTTTACCAAAATAAGAGACAAGCTTGCAAAACAGACCTCCAATTGGCCTTGTTCATCAGCATATTCGATGGACTGGAAGATGGTGAGGGCATAGCGTTGTCTGGTCTTCAGCTGAGCACTATGACCTCGGTACCAGTTCTGGATGACCAATGCGGCTTTTAGCGCTGCAGACCCACAGGATACGAAAGGGAAAGAAAAACAGTTACTGTGGAGCTATGGGGGGAAGGTAAGTGCTTCAGAAAAAATCAGTCCACCTGGATTCCTAGGTTCTAAGAACATAAAAACTACAGACAACGAGATGTTCCTTTATGTTTTTGTACAATGTCCTCAAGTCTCAAATACTCAGGAATAATGATGACCCAGCCATCAAGAGTAGCATTTTTGGAGCCTGAATTTGAATCCCAACTCTGCTGACTACCGTCTATGTGATTTTGGGAAAGTTATTAGAACTCTCAAAGCTTCAGTTTCCTCGTCTGGCACTATTTGAAGTCTATGTACACCCTATGAAGTAGCAATTCCATTCTTCATTATATACCCCGAAGCAATTCTCACACAGTCCATAAAGGAGACATACGGGGATACAATGCTTCTTTGTTGGCAGCCGTAGGGAGTTTGACACCAATGCAACCTGGCTTTCCACTGCTAGGAAGGAGAAGATGTGACTGTGGTGAGTGTACACCATGGAATATTATGCCACAACTGGAAGCGATATATAGCGACGTGGATGGGTCTTCAAAATAGTGCTTCAGTTAGAACAGTTATCAAAAAGTTAGAGACAGAATGGAATATAACATGATACCATTTTATATAAATTTAAAATACACGCACACGAAATCGCAATATACGTTTCGTAAGAATATACAGAAAGGAAAAGATACTAAAAATAAGAGATTGGTTATTTGTGGGGGGTGGGTGAATGAATGAGCATAGAGTATATGGTTAAAAGGGAATAAACTAATGAACTAACTACCATAAGAAAGGGCCTTGCGCAGACCAATGATGACAATGTACAACATACTGAGAAGTATGATTCACTCCACCTTCTCCACCTGCGATTCAACTGATAAAAGACAGATGGATAAATGAACACACCTCCCTCCTTCACAGAGTTACTATGAGGATGAAATGAGATACTACAGGTGAAGAGTTTAGGCCAGTGCCCAGTGTAAAGCATTTACTAAATAAATGGCAACTATAGTGACAAGTATTGTGTTGTTTGTGGATTATTCAGGCACACTGACTCTCTTCTGGGGCTGGGAGCCTTTGAACCATCCTATAGCTTCATAGTTTTGAAGAAAGAAATCAGGTGAGAGAGAATGAGATTTAAAATATAGTCTCTTACGCCTTTCTCAACTTTTACAGTGACGAGTAATCAACACCAGCTGGCTCCTTTTATTCATGCTATAATTTTTCCCAGTTAGCCCATAAGAATCAAGAGTTAACTCTAACAAGAACAATTTGAGTTCTGAAGCAGCAATCCAGCCTCTCGGCTTAGTACTGCTGTGGTATAACGAGTACACACTATCCATCTGAGGGTGTGTGTTTATGAGCTTCTCCAAGGCTGTTGGGTTCCAGAGACTCTTGTTTCATTATTCAGCTCTCAGAAAACCCCAGGAAATAGGCGTAAGGTCAAGTACCGTTATCTTTATAGGGAAAAACCACAGGGAGAAGAAATCAAGTGACGTTCAATATCACTAAGTGAATAATTCCATGTCTGAAATCTCAAGTGTTCTCACCATATCATCATGCGGAGCCCAGCTTCACCTGAAAGGTCTGTTCTGTGGGACACTCACTGTCATGACCAACCAAGCCTCAGCTCAGGGGCTCTGTTCACCAAGCACAGCGGAACTGTTCCAGGGCTGAACACTTACTGAGGGCCAGGCAGTGGACTCATCTCTGCAGTCAGTCCTCGCCATACTGTGAAGCTGGGAGAGACTAACTTACTTAAGTGCACTTAGCCAGTAAGTTGAAATGGACAGCGAGGAATTGCACCCACCTCTCAACCTCTTAACCTCCATAGAGCTATTGATCTTTTTCTGTGCCTCACTTTCTACGTCCGCACAATGACGTAGTGGAATAAATGATCACTAAAGTCTCTTCTATTTAGTATTAGCAACACCAAAAAAAAAATCAAGCTTAGTGTTATTTCTATAATTAACAGTAAAACAAAGTAGCTACCATACGTTAATGGTCTACTACAAGACATTTAGTCCCCACAAGTATTATCATCTCCATGTTACACATAAGGAAACTTCAGGTTCAGAGAGGCTAGCAACTTCTAGTACCCTCAAAGACTTCCTAATTATATATAATATTTCATTAAAAAATTCACAAACTAGTGTGAACAAACAGGTTACCACCTCAGAACCCAAGAGCCAGGAGCAGAAGAGCCATGCCAACCAGGACGCACAGGGCTCACTTCCTTAGAGTCCACAGTCTTGGCTCAAATGTTGCCTTCTCCGTGAGGCCTTTCCTGAACACCCCTTGTAAAATGGCACCCATCCCCATTGCCTATCTCCTTCTTTCCCTCCACAGCACTTGTCACCATCTGATATAGCATATATTTTACTCATTTGTTACTGTCTGTCTCCTTTCACTAGAATGTAATCTCCATAAAGGCTGGGATTTTGGTCCATTGGGTTAGCTGCTGTGTACCCTGAGTCTGGAACAGTCCCTGGAACATAGTAGATGCTTGATAAATATTTGTTGAATGAATGAATGAGTGAAATTACTGTTTAGTTAAAACTTCCTGTCTTGCGTTTCTCTTCATGCTAATTGCTGAATCTTATGTTTGGTTTTGTTTTTTAAATAGGAGTTTATTTGACAGTCCTTTAAATAAGAAGTTTTATATTCAAAACGGTAAGGCATTTAAAGACTCTGCTTTTGAAATTCTGCTATCAGAGGCCTCCTGAGGAGGCAACAGGATGAGTGAATATTTAATGTAACTTTAAGGGGCCTGATATCCAAGCAGGAAGAGCGACACAAGTGTGATAGAACTGATTAAAATGAATTCAAATGAACTGGAAAGAGAATGAACCATCTAGTGGCAAAAGGCTTTAAACAAGGAGGAAAAGCATCTATTACCTCAGCTGTTCAAAGCACGATGAGAATAGGGTATGCCTCAACTCTGGGACCACAGTTTTCACTGTTGCTTTTGTTTACAGATATCTGCCATCTGCTAGAGTATGTTTCTGTCCCAGCGAGACTTTCAACTTCACTGGAAAAACAGCTCAAAGCACATGCCCAGCAGACATGAGATGGTCACAAAGCCTGCTTCTTGAGCAGCAAGGCAGGGACCCTCTGAGGCTCGCTCCTCCAGAAACTCTGACATCCCTGCAGAGCAAGGGTACAACATAGGATCCTTGCCCCTGGAAAGTATTTTTCTCAAACAAGAGGGAAACGAGAGGAAAGCATGAGGTCCAGCCTCCAAAACAATGACAGATATTTTAAACAAAACTATCACTTTCCCAAATGACAGATCATAGTTTTATCATTCTTGGAAACATATGGCCTTCCAGTCAGAGAAGGGCAAGAAATAGAGGTCATTACTTTGACTTTTTATTTACCCACATACTCGCCCACCCACCAACCCATCCACATGGGATAATAAAAATAAGTTCTGAATTTGTAATCTGGAGACTTCCGTTTTGGTCCTAACTCAACCAGGTGCCAACTGTGTAACCTCAGGCAAATTGCTTAACCTCTCTGGTCCTCGGTTTCTCATATGAACAATGATAACTTGGGATTATGTGACCTCTAAGATTCTTTCCAATTATAAAATACTCTAATTCATCCCTCTATTTTTTTAATGCCCCAGCTGCAGCCTACCTAGCCTGTAGCAAAGCTGAAAATAACCATTAAAGGACAAAATAGGATGTGTAAATATGAACACTCAAATCAGAAGCTTCTGGATACAAAAGACAAATTCTAAAGGCTACTCAAAAAAAAAAAATCTGAATTATCCTTGTAGAAAAAATCCAAGTCAATTCATTAATATCCTTGGCTTTCCCATCAAGGAACCGTAGCCAAAGTTTGCTAGCAATTGGTCTAGGAACAAACATTTCACCTATTACTTCTCCTTTAAATGGCCTAAAACATGATTACTGTGTATATTCTGTTAACTGGTACAAGTGATAGCCAATAGAAGATGGGGAGAAACGGATGGGGAAGGAAGTGAAGACAAGAGGGGGTGGGGATACAGAGACACATGGGAAGGGTCTAAAGTCCAGAGGTTTCAATGAAAATTGAGAGATCAGAGAATGGGATAATGATCATAAAGATCGCAGAGGTGGAGCTGATCCAGGAGGCCACAGGGGCCAGGAAATGGGAATGAGCAGCTGAAGTGGAGCAGGTGAACGACTGTTCTAAAACAATCATTATCGTGAAAATACAAATTTTTAAAAATTATTATTGTATGAGAAATTTATCTATGTAAAAGATTTACTATCATTTTAAATCATTAAAATATTTTCTTGTAGGAAGTATGTTCTATTCAACAATTCAGTAACGACCTTTAATCCTCACTCAGAAAGAAAAATTAAATATCTTGACTACAATTCTGTTTTATGTCTCCCTTGTTATTAATTAGTAATCTGAGTTATACTGCCACACTCATTCACCCAAGATCAAATATAATGAGCATTAAATTTTTGTCTTTTGCAGCTGCTAAAAAGATAATGCAGTATAAAGCCATGATCATATAGAAAAGTGTTCTGATTACGGGAAATACAGGCATACCTTGGAGATATTTCAGGTTAGGTTTCAGACCACCACAACAAAATGAATAATGCAATAAAGAGTCACATGAATTTTTTTGTTTCCCAGTGCATATAAAAGCTATGTTTATACTATATTGTAGCCTACTAAGTGTGCAATAGCATTATGTCTAAAAAAATGTACATACCTTAATTAAAAAATACTTCATTGCTAAAAAAATGTCAAAACAATCACAATAGTAACATCAAAGATCGCTGATCACAGATCATCATAACAAATATAATAAAATGAAAAAGTTGAAAATACTGTGAGAATTACCAAAATGTGACACAGAGACACAAAGTGAGCAAATGCTGTTGGAAAAACGGTGCCAACAGGGTTGCCACAAACCTTCAATTTGTAAAAAATACAATATCTGTGAAGCACAATAAAGCAAAGTGCAACAAAACAAGGCATACCTAAAACTGGCAATTGGGGCTGAGGTACTGCTCTTTCTTACACTGAATCGATGCGCCTGTCTGTAACAGGATTTTCTAATAATTAACAGGATCCAACTATAAGGCTGGCTTCTTTGTAAATTATCTAGTCAAGGCTGGAATCTGGTAAAAAAATAAAGAGGTGGGACTTCATATCCTTTCAGCAGTACTTTCTACCTTCTAAAGGCTCACGATTCTACAGTAGATATCTAAATAGTCCATGTCAGAGTCTCATAATACCTGACATTTCTAAAGCAGAGGTGGATCAATCACAAAGCAAATAGAGAAAAAGATGAAGATGAATTTAATTGGTATAAAGAACAGAAAGGATGCTTGGCTTTTTGTTTGCCTGTTTCATGTAGGCAATAAATGTGTCTGTAGTATCAATCCTATATAAACCTCAAGGCCAACACATTATCATATTAAAAAGTGAGTAATTAACTGAAAATTGTTATTGAGAGGGATCATAATTTCAGATGAAGAAAGCAGTCTCCTTTTACAAAGAAAAGTACTTGTTTAAAATGATTCCCAATTGATGCCAACAAACTAGGGATTATAGTATATGATGTGGGCTGAAAATAAAGATATGGCAGTTTGGGCATACTGATGATAATTAAAGCCATGGGAGTAAAGTCACCCAAGGAGAGCATTAGAGCGACAAAATAAGAGGGCCAAGAGGAACCCCAATATTTTAAAGTTGGGAGAAAACAGAGCCCTCATAAACAGTTAAAACAGAGACATAAAAGGAAACCACGAGAAGATGCTGTCACTGAAGCTAAGGGCCATGAGTATTTTAAGACGGGAGTGTACAGGAGTGCCAGGTGCCGCCAGGAAGTCAAGCAAAGTAAGTACTGAAAATGCTCCATGGGATTTCAAGGTCATTCAAGAACTTGTCTAAATCATATTCCACAGGATGAGGTAAATGAGAAGGTAGGAGACAGCAGTGTGAACACACCCTTCAGGAGCAAGCTCTCTGAAAGGGAGGAGAAAGAGCAGAGTGACTGGAGGGGACAAGAGGGCTAGGGAAAGCTCTTCTTCCAAAGGGAAGGAAAACACAGTTACAAAGGGCAATTATGCACAACTGGGAAATTATGAATATGAACTATATGCTAGAGAATATTACTCTATTAGTTTTAATTTTTTCAATGTAATATAGGATTGTAGTTATGGAAGAGAATATCCCTTTTTTTAGGACATTAATGCTAAAGTATATAGAGGTTAATATATAATGTCTGCAACTTACCAATACTTTCAAATAGAGAGGGAAATGGAGCTGGAGAGAAAGAAGGAAGAGAGAGCGAGAGAAAGAGAGGGAGAGAGAATGGTAAAGTTAACGTGAATCTAGGTAAAGTGTATGGGGTATTCATTGTATTATTCTTACATCTTCTCTGAAGGTTTGCAATTTTTAAAAATAAGATGTTGGGGGGCTTCCCTGGTGGCGCAGTGGTTGAGAGTCCGCCTGCCGATGCGGGGGACACGGGTTCGTGCCCCGGTCCGGGAAGATCCCACATGCCACGGAGCGGCTGGGCCCCGTGAGCCATGGCCGCTGAGCCTCCGCGTCTGGAGCCTGTGCTCCGCAACGGGAGAGGCCACAGCAGTGAGAGGCCCACATACTGCAAAAAAAAAAAATAAGATGTGGGGGGAAAACAAAGCAGAATGGTCAAACCTCCTACTCAAAAAAAAAAAAAAAAAAAGGAAAAAAGAGGAAAGGCACTAGAACCTGTTAAAATGTTAATGAAGTATCAGCTAAGGGAGTGAGGGGGGAGGCAGAAGGGGAAGAGCAATGCCCCTCACTCCTACACATGCACCTGCAGCTACAGAAAACAGTCATAGTCCTTTGAGTGACAAGAACTTTAAAGAACATCTTATCTGATGTCCCATTTCACTGAAGAGGAAAATGAAGGAGGTCCCAGCTCACAGGGATTTCTGCTAGACTACACAGTGCCAGTAAAGACTGATGGCAATTATAACCAAGAATCCTCCAACACAATAACAAGAAGGATGGCAAGGGCTCCTCTAAATTTTCTTTCAGAAAATTCTTTAGAGAACAACAAAGATAAAGGAAACGGTGGTGTTCATAGTTTTTCCATGAAAGTCCCAAATTTAAATATGCAGCATTGTAAAGGAGTTAACACTAGGAAGGAGGAGGCTGGGGGTGAAGGGAGGGGATCCCTCGGGCAGTTATGAATGGTTTGATTATTAGATTTTTTAAACAGCTAGGTTAACTAGATGTTATTCCAAGAATTAAAGAAATATTTTGTTTTGTTAGAAAAGAGACAACAGGCCCAAAATGGAGTCACTTGTGCTAAGCTCCATGTCAGTAAACCGAGACTTAATACATAACCTAATTGTATTTTCCAGCCTCTCTTAGGAATGTAATCTTAACCAGTCTAGAATTTCCTGGCCAGCACTAGTGAGGTAATCAACCTGAAAGACCCTTGTCTTCCCACAAAGGAAGGTGACGTTGCCTGAAATATTCCTTTCTTTCCGTTTATGACTTCCCTATCTTACCCCTTTCTGCCTTTAAAAACCTCTCCTTTCCTGCAGCTTTTTGAAGCTCCTTTCTGTTTTCTGGATGGGATGCTGCCCCATTCATGAATCACTGAATAAAGCCAATTAGATCTTCAAACTTACTCCGTTGAATTTTGTTTTTTTAACAGATTTGGTGGCAGCACCAGGAGGACTGAAGGAGACTTCTGATGTCTTCAGCTAAAATGAGAAACAAAGGTGTGGTACCCGTGAACACTTCTGATTTCTCTTTCTCACCATTTCTGAGGGCTGTGGGTAATTTCCTCTCAATTCTGAGCTCTGCTCTCTTTGCAGGAAGCTCCTGATCTAACTGGCTTTCCAGTACACATTACCCCTTTTGGGAAACCCAGTGCAGTCCACAGTCTTCATTTTGGGGGTCTGCTGGTTCACTCCTTTCCCCAGTTCCAATTTGGGAATTGCTGGTGGTGCACACAGTGCCTTCTCCTAGCCAGTCCACAGTAACATCTCTTGGTTACCGCTGGTGTGTTGAAGTACATGTTTGTCTTGTTTTGTGTAGATAAAGGCTACTGGTAATGGGAATCTTAGAAGCCAAAAAAAAGCTGCAAAAATTGATGGACACAAGTCTAGCACTTTGAAAGCTGTTAGAGCGCTTGCCACCTAACTCTAAAAGACTCCTGTGTTAGGATAAGGTGGCCACTGAATGGGTCAGATTGACACTAGGTTGCCGACCAACCTCAAGAAAATTTCTGTGCAACAAGGTACACTGTAAAACACCACACAATCTTCAACCCAGCAGCATATCTGTCTTAGCTATTAGTTTGGCTCTGAGAGACTCAAAGGTTTAGCTAAAAATAAATTAATAATAATAATAATAACTGGAATCCTTAAGTTCTAAGGAGTTAAGTGTGCCACATTCTGACACATATGCTTATTTTATGTCTAAAAACTGTGATCCAGGGCTTCCCCGGTGGCACAGTGGTTAAGAAGCCGCCTGCCAATGCAAGGGACATGGGTTCAAGCCCTGGTCCAGGAAGATCCCACATGCCTTGGAGCAACTAAGCCCATGCGCCACAGCTACTGAGCCTGCACTGTAGAGCCCATGAGCCACAATTACTGAGCCCACGTGCCACAGCTGCTGAAGCCCACACACCTAGAGCCCCTGCTCCGCAACAAGGGAAGCCACCTCAATGAGAAGCCCACACACTGCAACAAAGAGTAGTCCCCACACGCCACAACTAGAGAAATCCCGTGTGCAGCAACGAAGACCCAACGCAGCCAAAAATAAATAAATTAATTAATTAAAAAAATTTTAAAAATCAAGAACAAGAAACTGTGATCGAGGAAGTTATAAATACCTACAAAAATGACAAAATCTTACTAAAAACAGTCTAGAATTAGACAAGATCATTGCTTTGTATCCTGGGAACTTAGCTTGATAACCATCAGGTTAGGGGCCCCAAAATATGGCCAACAGAAAAGTGGGTTGTACTCCATTTGCACCTAAATATGGCTGGACAGAAATGTGGATTGAAATTCATTTGCTCTAAGGATCTTACCAAACTGCTACTGGCCCTCAGGGAAACTACAACAGCCATTAAGAGGAACATTACAATTAGAAAAGATCATTTAAGAAGTACAGATGAGAGCTCTACCCACCACCAGTCCCTCCCATCAGACAACTTCCACAAGCCTCTTAGATAGCCTCATCCACCAGAGGGCAGACAGCAGAAGCAAGAAGAACTACAATCCTGCAGCCTGTGGAACAAAAACCACATTCACAGAAAGACAGACAAGATGACAGCCTGTGAAACAAAAAACACATTCACAGAAAGATAGACAAGATGAAAAGGCTACGTACCAGATGAAGGAACAAGATAAAACCCCAGAAAAACAACTAAATGCAATGGAGATAGGCACCTTCCAGAAAAAGAATTCAGAATAATGATAGTGAAGATGATCCAGGACCTAGGGAAAAGAATGGAGGCAAGGATGAAGAAGATGCAAGAAATGTTACCAAACCTCTAGAAGAATTCAAGAACAAACAAACAGAGATGAACAATACAATAACTGAAATGAAAACTACACTAGAAGGAATCAATAGCACAATAACTGAGGCAAAGAAGATAAGTGAGCTGGAAGACAGAATGGTGGAATTCACTACTGCAGAACAGAATAAAGAAAAAAGAATAAAAAGAAATGAAGACAGCCTAAGAGACCTCTGGGACAACATTAAAGGCAACAACATTCACATTATAGGGGTCCCAGAAGGACAAGAGAGAGATAAAGGACCAGAGAAAATATTTGAAGAGATTATAGTCGAAAACTTCCCTAACATGGGAAAGGAAATAGCCACCCAAGTCCAGGAAGCGCAGAGAGTCCCATACAGGATAAACCCAAGGAGAAACACGCCGAGACACATAGTAATCAAATAGGCAAAAATTAAAGACAAAGAAAAATTGTTGAAAGCAGCAAGGGAAAAACGACAAATAACATGCAAGGGAACTCCCATAAGGTTAACAGCTGATTTCTCAGCAGAAACTCTACAAGCCAGAAGGGAGTGGCATGATATACTTAACGTGATGAAAGGGAAAACCTACAACCAAGATTACTCTATCCAGCAAAGATCTCATTCAGATTCGATGGAGAAATCAAAAGCTTTACAGACAAGCAAAAGCTAAGAGAATTCAGCACCACCAAACAAGCTCTACAACACATGCTAAAGGAACTTCTCTAAGTGGGAAACACAAGAGAAGAAAAGGACCTACAAAAACAAACCCAAAACAATTAAGAAAATGGTCATAGGAACATACATATAGATAATTACCTTAAACGTGAGTGGATTAAATGCTCCAACCAAAGGACACAGGCTTGCTGAATGGATACAAAAACAAGACCCATATATATGCTGTCTACAAGAGACCCACTTCAGACCTAGGGACACATACAGACTGAAAGTGAGGGGATGGAAAAAGATATTCCATGCAAATGGAAATCAGAAGAAAGCTGGAGTAGCAATACTCCTATCAGATAAAATAGACTTTAAAATAAAGAATGTTACAAGAGACAAAGAAGGACACTACATAATGATTAAAGGGATCAATCCAAGAAGAAGATATAACAATTATAAATATATATGCACCCAACACAGGAGCACCTCAATACATAAGGCAACTGCTAACAGCTCTAAAAGAGGAAATCGACAGTAACACAATAATAGTGGGGTCTTCAACACCTCACTTACACCAATGGACAGATCATCCAAACAGAAAAATAATAAGGAAACACAAGCTTTAAATGACACAATAGACCAGATAGATTTAATTGATATTTATAGGACATTCCATCCCCAAACAGTAGATTACACGTTTTTCTCAAGTGTGCACGGAACATTCCCCAGGATAGATCACATCTTGGGTCACAAATCAAGCCTCAGTAAATTTAAGAAAATTGAAATCATACCAAGCATCTTTTCTGACCACAACACTATGAGATTAGAAATGAATTACAGAGAAAAAAACGTAAAAAACACAAACACATGGAGGCTAAAAAATACATTACTAAATTACCAAGAGATCACTGAAGAAATCAAAGAGGAAATCAAAAAATACCTAGAGACAAGTGACAATGAAAACACGGCAATCCAAAACCTATGGGATGCAGGAAAAGCAGTTTTTGTTTTTTTGGTTTTTTTGTTTTTTGCGGTATGCGGGCCTCTCACTGTTGTGGCCTCTCCCGTTGCGGAGTACAGGCTCCGGACGCGCAGGCCCAGTGGCCATGGCTCATGGGCCTAGTCGCTCTGCGGCATCTTCCTGGACCAGGGCACGAACCCGTGTCCCCTGCAACAGCAGGCGGACTCTCAATCACTGCACCACCAGGGAAGCCCAGGAAAAGCAGTTTTAAGAGGGAAGTTTATAGCTATACAAGCCTACCTCAAGAAACAAGAAAATCTCAAATAAACAATCTAACCTTACACCTAAAGGAACTAGAGAAAGAAGAACAAACAAAACCCAAAGTTAACAGAAGGAAAGAAATCATAAAGATCGGAGCAGAAATAAATGAAATAGAAACAAAGAAAACAACACCAAACATCAAAAAAACTAAAAGCTCTGAGAAGATAAAATTGATAAATCATTAGCCAGACTCATCAAGAAAAAGAAGGAGAGGGCTCAAATCAATAAAATTAGAAATGAAAAAGGAGAAGTTACAACAGACACCGCAGAAATACAAAGCATCCTAAGAGACTACTCCAAGCAACCCTATGCCAATAAAATGGACAACCTGGAAGAAATGGACAAATTCTTAGAAAGGTATAACCTTCCAAGACTGAACCAGGAAGAAACAGAAAATATGAACAGACCAATCACAAGTAATGAAATTGAAACTGTGATTAAAAATCTTTCAACAAACAAAAATCCAGGACCAGACGGCTTCACAGGTGAATTCTATCAAACATTTAGAGAAGAGCTAACACCCATCCTTCTCAAACTCTTCCAAAAACTGCAGAGAGAGGAACACTCCCCAACTCATTCTCTTTTTTTTTAAATAAATTTATTTATTTGGCTTTGTTAGGTCTTCGTTGTTGTGTGTGGGCTTTCTCTAGTTGCGGCTAGCAAGGGCTACTCTTTTTTTTTTTTTTTTTTTGAAGTACGCAGGCCTCTCACTGTTGTGGCCTCTCCCGTTGCAGAGCACAGGCTCCGGACGCGCAGGCTCAGCGGCCATAGCTCACGGGCCCAGCCGCTCCGCGGCATGTGGGATCTTCCCAGAGCGGGGCACGAACCTGCATCCCCTGCATCAGCAGGCGGACTCTCAACCACTGCGCCACCAGGGAAGCCCAGGGCTACTCTTTGTTGAGGTGCGCGGGCTTCTCCTTGTGATGCCGTCTCTTGTTGCAGAGCATGGGCTCCAGGCACGCAGGCTCAGTAGTTGTGGCACACGGGCTTATTTGCTCCGCGGCATGTGGGATCTTCCCAGACCAGGGCTTGTACCTGTGTCCCCTGCAATGACAGGCAGATTCTTAACCACTGCGCTACCAGGGACGCCCATTCCAACTCATTGTATGAGGCCACCATCACCCTGATACCAAAACCAGACAAAGATACTACAAAAAAAGAAAATCACAGACCAATATCACTGATGAATATAGATGCAAAAATCCTCCCTACCTAGGGAGACAAAAGACCTGTATGCAGAAAACTATAAGACACTGATGAAAGAAATTAAAGATGATACCAACAGATGGAGAGATATACCATGTTCTTTGATTGGAAGAATCAATATTGTCAAAATGACTATAGTGCCCAAAGCAATCTACAGATTCAATGCAATTCCTATCAAATTACCAATGGCATTTTTTACAGAACTAGAACAAAAAATCTTAAAATTTGTATGGAGACACAAAAGACCTCGATTAGCCAAAGCAGTCTTGAGGGAGAAAAACAGAGCTGGAGGAATCAGACTCCCTGACTTCAGACTATATTACAAAGATACAGTAATCAATACAGTATGGTACTGGCACAAAAACAGAAATATAGATCAATGGAACAGGATAGAAAGCCCAGAGACAAGCTCATGCACCTATGGTCAACTAATCTATGACAAAGGAGGCAAGGATACACTATGGAGAAAAGACAGTCTCTTCAACAAGTGGTGCTGGGAAAACTGGACAGCTACATGTAAAAGAATGAAATTAGAACACTCCCTAACACCATACACAAAAATAAACTCAAAATGGATTAGAGACCTAAATGTAAGAGCGGACACTACAAAACTCTTAACTGAAAACATAGTGAGAACACTCTTTGACATAAATCACAGCAAGATCTTTTTTGATCCACCTCCTAGAGAATGGAAATAAAAACAAAAGTAAACATATGGGACGTAATGAAACTTAAAAGCTTTTGAAAAGAAACCTACAAACAAGACAAAAAGACAACCGTCAGAATGGGAGAAAATATTTGCAAACAAGTCAACGGACAAAGGATTAATCTCCAAAATATATAAACAGCTCAGGCAGCTCAGTATTAAAAAATCAAACAACCCAATCCAAAAATGGGCAGTTCTCCAAAGCAGACATACAGATGGCCAAGAAGCACATGAAAAGCTGCGCAACATCACTATTAGAAAAATGCAAATCAAAACTACAATGAGGTATCAACTCACTCCAGTTAGAATGGGCATCATCAGAAAATCTACAAACAACAAATGCTGGAGAGGGTGTAGAGAAAAGGGAACCCTCTTGCACTGTTGGTGGAATGTAAATTGATACAGCCACTATGGAGAACAGTATGGAGGTTCCTTTAAGAACTAAAAATAGAATTACCATATGATCCAGCAATCCCACTACTGGGCATATACCCAGAGAAAACCATAATTCAAAAAGACACATGCACCCCAGTGTTCACTGCAGCACTATTTACAATAGCCAGGTCATGGAAGCGACCTAAATGCCCATCGACAGAAGAATGGATAAAGAAGATGTGGAACATGGGCTTCCCTGGTGGCGCAGTGGTTGAGAGTCCGCCTGCTGATGCAGGGGACACAGGTTCGTGCCCCGGTCCAGGAAGATCCCACGTGCCGCGGAGCGCATGGGCCCGTAAGCCATGGCTGCTGAGCCTGCGTGTCCAGAGCCTGTGCTCCGCAACAGGAAAGGCCACAACAGTGAGAGGCCCGTGTACTGCAAAAAAAAAAAAAAAAAAAAAAGAAGATTTGGTACATATATACGATGGACTATTACTCAGCCATAAAAAGGAATGAATTTGGGTCATTTGTAGAGACGTGGATGGATCTAGAGACTGTCATACAGAGTGAAGTAAGTCAGAAAGAGAAAAACAAATATTGTATATTAACGCATATATGTGGAGCCTAGAAAATGGTACAGATGAATCGGTTTGCAGAGCAGAAATTGAGATACAGAAGTAGAGGTAAAACGTATGGACACCAAGGGGGGAAAGCCGCGGGGGGTGGGGGGGTGGGATGAATTGGGAGATTGGGATTGACATGGATACACTGATGTGTATAAAATGGATGACTGATAAGGAAAAAAAAAATGAAGTTCAGTTGAAAGTAGGGTTCCCAAATTAAACAAACTGAATGGGACATCTATTTTAATTGGTACGTAGAACCTTCCAAAAGGCTTCAGGACCCCAGAATAGCTTCATTGAAAAATTCATTGAAAAAGTCTAATGAAAAATTAAAGACACAAGAGGTACCTAAACAAAAGATTGCAAGACAGACGCAACTTTTACTACTCGCCTCTATCGTCCTTTATTTGAGTACTCATTCTAGTAATCCTCAGTCTAAATTGTCTTTCCTAAAGAGACTACCAGACCATAAATGAAAGTCTGCCAAGTTATAGGCCTTACATATACCCCCATATCTACCCTTGAAGGAGGGCCCCCATATGAACCCCTCTCAGAGTTGATGAGACTCTGAGGGCCTTCATGGTAAACTGCTATGTTATCCCCTTAAGCAGCTAAGGGAAACTAAAATTAAATTAATGAAAAACCTTGACATCTGGTAGATACTGGAGCTACACCCTCTACTTTAAACCCCCCTCAGAGCCTGCAAATGGGATCCTGGGAAAACTGGCAGAAGCCAGCTAAGGGTGAGAATTCTTACCAGAGTCAGCTCTCCCAGATCTCTGTCTGTAGTACCCAAAAAGAGAAGAAAATAAAATAGTTTTTGCACCTTCTTTGGGGATGCCTCTTAAGTGCAAGGGGTTGTTCATTACTACCAGAAATATTTACTGCTTGTCCCAACTGAAAACTGACAAGATATTTAAAAGGATTTTTTTTTTAAGTAGCTCTGTGGTCAAAAGTTGGTCAGAAACTGGAAGATGATATTCAGAGTCTGATAGGAATATTTCTTTTAGGTGTCCTCCACTAAACCAAAATGAAACTATGCACCCAGAAGGAAAGAAAAACCTTCTAAAGCCTTTGTGAAAGAATTTACCAAAATCTTCCAAAGGAAAACAGCTCTAAGTCCAGAACATAGAAATTTTTTTTTTTTGCGGTACGCGGGCCTCTCACCGTTGTGGCCTCTCCCATTGTAGAGCACAGGCTCCGGACGCACAGGCTCAGCGGCCATGGCTCACGGGCCCACCCGCTCCGCAGCATGTGGGATCTTCCCGGACCAGGGCACGAACCAGTGTCCCCTGCATCGGCAGGCGGACTCTCAACCACTGCGCCACCAGGGAAGCCCCGGAACATAGAAATCTTTTAATTTCCATCTTGGTTAGAAATCTTGTCCCTGATATATATATATATGAAAAAGCAAATTAAGAATAATGTAGAATGTAGCTGAATAGGAGGATCGATCTATGAGGTCATTTAGGCTGCAACCCAATTCTTTGGGGAATTGAGAGCAACTATCCTTATCTTACAAATCTTTGCAAAACTAGAAATATAGCTCCAGAGGCAGTTCACAGTCCACCTATTCCTTTTACCAATCCCCAAATCTCTCCTATTTATCTCAAAAAGCTTGTAAGTATTGTAAACAATCTGGCCTTAGGAAACCAAAGTACTCCTCAGAGGAACTCGTATTCTTTTTCTGTACCTTTGAGATACAAATGTTCTACAGACTTCAGGGAGGTAATTCTTATCAGAATGTAAAGGAAAGGGGAAATGGTCCTTTGAAACCTAGGCAAATAAAAAATCTTTTAAGTGTCTTCCCCCAAAATATTAGTAAAAAATGCTTTAGCCATCGGAGCAGATAACCTTAACTTGTTCCATCTACCAGAAAAACAACTTAGATTCATTCAACTTATTTTACAACTAGTCAATTACTGTACCTGATTCATGGCAGTAATTTTAAAACAGAAGCTATAAGGTCCCTGTTTGCAACTGTCTATTTATGTGTGTCTATGTATGTATTGTAGATGTATGGTATTTTCTACCTTCAGAGGGTATTGCCAAAATTAATTTGTAAAAGAGCTCTATTTAATTGGCTCAAAGAAATTAAGTACTTATATAAATTAAGTGAAATCAATAAATTGAATAGATGTAAATGGAATAAAAGTTTTTAGGTGAACTTTTTAAACGGTTTCTCCAAATCTTTTTGGTAACCTGAAAACTTAAAGTTTTGCCAATTAAGTTAAATTAAATGATGGACAGTCAACGAATAGACAGATCATTTCCAAATAAGATAGAATACTGAAATATTAATTATTGAACATAGATTTATCCACTTTGGGCTTCCTTTTACAGGGAAACTAAAGATATTTGGGTCTCCTAGTAAACATGGTTTCTGCCATGCTGAGAAATTTACTAAGAGAAAATTTAATTATAAAAAGTATAAAAAATTATAAAAAGTATTTATAAATTTGCCAAGCCATATAATGCTAAAATAAAAAGAAAGTTCATAATTGACCTAAAGCATAAATAAATAATCTATTTTTAAAAAAAGTAATACTAAGCCTTTATGTTGTAATTGTACAGGTATATGTTATAAGTGTTCCAGAAACTATATGCAACTCCTAAAGTCTGATATGTATGTCCTGGTATAATGTTATCATCATAATTCCAGTTATCATTTTACAATATTGAGTGTCACAGAAATAACCAATTTCCTTGCTAATTCTATTATAATAAACTCTCATCAGAACTCTAACAATGGGCATTTTTTTTAAGTTTTCTGTCATTTATAGACAATTATTGTTTTAACTCAGATGTTTTTGCAAAAATGTTGCTGCAAAAGTGCCTCATCTTCAAGGAGATTCATGGAAAGGACTCCAGCAAACACAAGTTTCTGATAACTTTAAGATCATAAACTGAACTGGATAAGAATTTCTAGAACTAATGGAAAAAAACTGGATTAAAGCAGAACAAGAATTAATAATATGGGACTGAATGAACTGAAAAGGGTGATTATAATTTTTATTCCTTCTTGCTTGAAGCACTACTGGTTCTTTAATGTTTTGTTTTTCCAGATTTGAAGAAACTTTTTCTCTTAAGTTATCTATGACTTACAACAATTTGGTAAAGTATACTTTTGTAAACAAAGATGAAACATTTACTTTTTCTCCCTACCTGATCCCTCCAGAATTTGGAAACTCTTGAATATTCTTTTTATGGCAAAATAGTTAGTTATTTACATAAGTCCAATGAGAATCTGTTCTCCTTGCAACAGGACACAATTGGAAACACCGGTTATATTACCAAAACTTTAACTGGAATGTTATATTTGAGAGAGATGTACATAGACTCAGATATGACCAGACAGCTTTAAAGAACTAAGGTTGACTTTATGGAGCCAATAAAGCCCCTTGGAAAAATCGACCTGGTACCTTACTACAAGGTTCTAGCAAAGCAGTCTTAAAAAGAACTCATATGGTCAAGCACTACGCTTGCTACACCTATGTAAATAATCAGGCCAAGTATAACGCAAATAAATTAGTTTTACGGTGATTATCTTTGTTTTTTTAAAAATGGAGGTAGTTATAAAGATTATGTTTGCATCTTTGTAGATATTAGATTCTAATCCTGATAATTGTCTTTGAGATTTTGTTAAATACCTGTAAATTAGACCAGATCCTGAATTCTTCTAGTTTCCTCAAATACCTGGCTATAACTCACCAAACGAATGTTTCCAATTTTCTCCTACCCTTCTGATTTGGAATCACTAAGAACAAAGACTGCCCTTGAATCTCCTTGGAATGGACTATACCAGGTCTTCCTCACTACCCAGATGGCAGCCAAACTTTAGGAACTTGAACCTTGGGGACACATCTCACAGCTGAAGAAGGCTCCACCGGACATCTGGCCCTGCACAAATGGTAGAGACCTCCAAACCAAATCGACGAAGAAGAGAAGTAGCTGACATCAATGTGGACTGCTTCCTCCCAAGATGCTGGATCAAGACTTCATACTTTAAACATGAAACGCTTTCTTCTCTTTCTTTCCTTTACCCTGGCATTGGCCTTGGAAAGGTAACACCATCACCTGTATCTCCCAGTCCATTGCTAAGGGGGGGTAACTTTTCACTGCTAGATTTGTCATTATCAAAAAAACTGATCTGTTCATTTATAGTATTACCTTAGTGGGAGTGCTTTGTGCCCTGACAGGATTTATCTTTGTCTGTGGTGATTATCATTCTCCTTGGGCCTATGAATACCTAGATGGCTAGCGCATAACTCGGCAATGCCTCTTCGGTTACCTAACTGTGCCCCTAACTGTCCACAGAGACACCTCATTGGTCAACTCTCCTGAATTTGCACTGTCAAGTTAGAAAGAACCTACCAGGAGGCTTTCATGATTCAGGATTTGCTTTCTTTGGCAGGTGCCTACTGCCCTGGTTAGAAGTAAATGCAAAGGAGCCTATGATCAGGAACCTCTCCTTAACTCTTGAAGATACTGCAGAATCTGTTGATAAAGCAATAGCTGCTCAGTGAAAATCCTTAGACTCTCTGGCCCAAGTTGTTTTTGATCATTGGATAACCCTAGATTATCTTTTAGCTTTGCAAGGAGGTGTCTGCTGTGGCCAACACCACCTGTTGCACCTGGATTAACATTTCTGGGGAAGTTGAAACTCAGCTACATACGATCACTGAACAAGTCACTTAAAAAGGTGACTCCTTCAATAGGGTCTTTCTTTGACTTATTTGATTTTGATTGGTTTGGGTCCTGGGGACCACAGCTTCGAAGTACACTCCAAACACTGGGAATTATCCTGCTTATCATAATCATAGTAGTCTCCCTGCTACACTGTATTCTCTCAAAAGTTTTTTTTTAATAAGATTTAATTTTATTTATTTTTGACTATGTTGGGTCTTTGTTGCTGTGCACGGACTTTCTCTAGTTGTGGCGAGCAGAGGCTATTCTTCGTTGCGGTGCACAGGCTTCTCGTTGCAGTGGCTTCTCTTGTTGCAGAACACGGGCTCTAGCTCTAGAGCGCAGGCTCAGTAGTTGTGCCACATGGCCTTAGTTGCTCTGCGGCATGTGGGAACCTTCCCGGACCGGGGGTTGAACCCGTGTCCCCTGCATTGGCAGGCGGGTTCTTATCCACTGCGCCACCAGGGAAGTCCCCTCTCAAAAGCTTTAAATGCGTGATTGCGGCCACTCACCACCAAGCAAATGATCTCCCTAACACCGGAACATCAGAAAAGGAATAAAGAGAATGACCAACTTAAAAATTGTGAAACTGAAGTTGTGGCCTGTGTGTATCACAGAGATTAAGCAAATAACATTATGATCTGTGCATAGCACACAAAAGGTCAACAAAAATCGTGAGAACTCAGAGCAGTAGCTGGGAGTGGCACTAACATCTTACATTTTTATCATATCTTTCAGGCTGAGAGTCTGATGAAAAAGGGGGCATTGTTAAAAAAGAAACAACAGGCCCAAAATGGAGTTACTTGTGCTAAGCTCCATGTCATCAAACTGAGACTTAATACCTAACCTAATGGCAGTTTCAGCCTCTCCTAGGAATGTAATCTTATCCAGTGGGGAATTTCCTGGCCAGCACTAGTGAGGTAATCAACCTGATAGACCCCTGTCTTCCCCCAAAGGAAGATGAACTTGCCTGAAATATTCCATTCTTTTCATTTTTGACTTCCTTGTCCCACTCCCTTTCTGCCTTTAAAAACCTCTCCTTTTCTGCAGCTTTTTGGAGCTCCTTTCTATTTTTTAGATGGAATGCTGCCTGATTCATGAATCATTCAATAAAGTCAATTAGATCTTCAAATTTGCTATGTTGAATTTTATTTTTTAACAGATTGCTGCTTAGTATTTTTAAATTTTTAAGCAAAAATACAGAACAAATATTTTTTAGAAGAACAATGTCCATTAGAGAAAATTTCCATTTGTCATAGCTTAAAGAATCAAACTTCAAAACCAAAAATGCTAGGTAGCCTTTGCAGCACTGAGAGAAAATGAATAAATGCATTTCTAAGTGGTCTCAAGGGAAAAAAGAAAAGAAAATATAGTGTTCTCAACGTGGTCTACAAGAAAAAAAAGGCAACAGATTATTAATTCAAAACCCATCAGTATAAAATTTTAAGTGTAAAGTGAAGTTCAGAAGAAGGAAACTGCAATGTTTAATTTCTGGGTGTTGGATAAATTCCAATTTTACAAGTCAGGGCAGCATATCAAAAGGAGCATGAACTCTGGAAACTGTCAAAGCTGGTTCCAATTCAGGTTCAGCCATCAACTAGTACATGACTTTGGGCAGCTCTCTAAGTCTCGATTTCTTCACGTGGAAAAAGAAATTAATTAAAGCTTCCTCCAAGAGTTTTGGCAAGAAATAGAAATAATAAATGTAGTAGGCACTCAATAAATGATAGCTGTTATTACTCTCTTCCCTATTGCATATCACAAAAGAATCAAAAAATAACAATAATAATAATACAACAACAATGCTACTTCTCTACATGGAAGGGGGATAGCCCATAAGAAAGGGATAGTCTCAATTTTATATGCAGGCTACTCTTTCTCAAAAATGCCATGATACTCCAGAGGCAGAGAACTGTGCTGGGGCTGAATGACCAACGTAGGGAAAAACCCTTCACACTAGTCAGAAGTAAGCTCTAGGCCTGGCTCTGCCACTTACTAGCCATGTGTTCTTAAGCAAATCACTTTGCCTTTCAAAGCCTCAGTTTCCTTTTCTGCAATTTGAGAACAACCCTTCACAGGTTGTGAAGATCAAATGTATGTGAAAGGACTTGTCCAGCTATAAAAGCACTATGCAAATAAAAGGTACTTTACATAAGTACATTTAATTAAAGCGAGTTTCCAAGAACAGCAACTTTGGAAGGCACGGTAAAAGCATGTAATGATTGACGGCAAAAAACACTGTAGTCAGAACACTTTGGGTTCAAATCCCAACTCCGGCAATTGTTAGTTATATAACCTTGACAAGTGCTTACCTTACTGAGCACAAGCTTCTTCATCAGTACAAAAGGCAATAACACTTTACTCAGGTTTATTGTAAGGATTAAGTAAAATATATGTAGCACACTCTCTGGAATACAGTTAGTAATAAGGAAATAATAACTATTATTTTCTATCAAGACCTTTCAAAACATTCACAGCCCTTGACACAGAAATTTCATGTCTAATCACTTGAATATGGGAATAATCCAAAATAAGGAAAAATATTTACATGAAGAAATTCTTCAATGTGTTGTTTATATTAGTAAAAAAAAAGTCCAATATTAGAGGAATAATTAACTATATTATGGCCTATCCACTAATGAAACATTTAGTAATGGCTAAAATGATATTTACAAAACATTTATAACAACTTGAGAAGTGTTTACATAACAATGTCTTAGTGCCAAAAGCGAGGCTATAAAAAAATTATCATTTAGGGTGATCAAAAATATACACTAAAAAAATACATATATACTATACCAAAAAAAACTGGGTAGTAGACTGATGAGTAATTATTAATTATTTCCAACTGCTTTTCTATATCTTACAATATTCTGAATGAGAAAAACTTTTTATGGTAAATGTAAGTAAACACAGTATATCAGTTTTCAGCAGATTTATTATTATGAAATTATAATAAACATTGATTGATATATTCAACAAGAGATAATGGAAGAATAAGGGAATACTCTGAACAAGTATGTGCTAATAAATAATTTAGATGAAATGAACCCATTCTTAAAAGGACACAAACTACTGAAAATGACTGAAGAATAGAAAATCTGAATAGACCTATAACAAGTAAAGAGTAGAATAAGTAATCAAAAAACTACCCACAAAGAAAGGCCCATGCCCAGATGCCTTCACTGACAAATTCTACCAAACATTTAAAGAATTAATCCCAATTCTTCACAAACTTTTCTAAAGTATGGAAGAGATGGAATACTTTCCAACTCATTTTTTAAGGCTACTACTACCCTGATATCAAATCTAGACAAAGACATCACAGGAAAAGAAAAATAGAGACCAACATCTCTTTTGAATACAGATGTAAAAATCTGAAACAAAATACTACCAAACTGAATCCAGTAACATATAAAAAGGATTACATAGAGAGCTTCCAGGTTGGTGAACTCATGGTGGCTTGGAGAGGGCACAGAAGCTCGCACCCTTCCTGTAGCCTTGCCTAAGCATGTTTTCTCATAAACCGCTTCCCACCGGCCACAAAGCTCAGACCACCTGCCAGCACTGGGAGGAGGCTGGTGTCCATCCGCCATGATGCCTCAATGTGCACCTTTGGCCACTTGCTCACTCGAAGACGTTCAAAGGTGCATGACTATTTGATCACCCAGCACAGGGATAAATGTCAATCACACCTCACTATGACCACTGAGGAATTAAAGGGAAAAAAAGCTCACAGAAACATCAGATAACCTTGGCCACAAGATCAACTCATGAAACGATACGAAGTTTTCCTGTGGTGTTCTCCTAAGATGATGGTAACAATGTTGTGTCAAGGATGAAAGAAGCTACACTCTATAATAAGAGCTCTATACATAACATATATGATCAGAATACAAAAGTGTCAAGGATATGCTATTTTCTGAAATCAGTTTCCATTTCTGATCATCTATCTGTTAACCTAAACTAGGAATCATCTAAGATAAAGTCTGTCCCTCACAACATTCAAAAGTCTAATGTAGGAGAGGAATCAGATGGCAGAATAGAAGGATATGGAGCTCACTTCCTCCCACAAACACATCAAAAATCCATCTTCCTGTGGAACAATTCTCAAAGAATACCTACTGAACGCTGGCAGAAGATATCAAGACACCCAAAATTACAAGAAAAGTCTCCACGTAACCAGGAAGACCCCTCAATGCTTTTATCTGGATTCATGTTTAAAATGGGAGAGATTTCGTCCTTCATATTCCCCTGTAAATTCTCAGCATGGAAAAGAGACTCCAGTGCCTGCTATGTTCTCAGTATTTCTGGCAGAATGAATGAATGAAACCATCATACATATTACTTCATGTTATATAAAACCACATTTATCGTTCAGAGCATTTGTGCTTTCTCAGTATTTTCATGCATCATCAATATAGGTGTATTATATTCAGGAATAAGTAAAACAGTGCTTGTTTAAAAAAATAGAGTTTAGGGACTTCCCTGGTGGTGCAATGGATAAGACTCCGTGCTCCCGATGCAGGGGGCCCGGGTTCGATCCCTGGTCAGGGAACTAGATCCTACATGCATGCCACAACTAAGAGTTTGAATGCCACAACTAAGGAGCCAGTGAGCTGCAACTAAGGAGCCCATGTGCCGCAACTAAGGAGCCAGCAAGCCGCAACTAAGGAGGCTGCCTGCCACAACTAAGGAGCCCACCTGCCACAACTAAGACCCCGTGCAACCAAATAAATATTTTTTAAAAAATAGAGTTTAGGGGATTAAGAGGTACAAATTATTATGTATAAAATAAGCTACAAGGGGCTTCCCTGGTGGCACAGTGGTTGGGAGTCTGCCTGTTGATGCAGGGGACATGGGTTCGTGCCCCGGTCCGGGAGGATACCGCTTGCCATGGAGCGGCTGGGCCCGTGGGCCATGGCCGCTGAGCTTGCGCGTCCGGAGCTTGTGCTCCGCGGCGGGAGAGGCCACAGCGGTGAGAGGCCCGCGTAACGCAGAAAAAAAAAAAAGCTACAAGGATGTATTGTATAACATGGGGAATATAGCCCATATTTTATAATAACTATAAATGGAGTATAACCTTTAAAAATTGTGAATCACTATATTATTTACCTGAAACTTATATAATATTATACATCAACTATACTTCAACTAAAGAGAAAAAAATAGAGTTTATAAAGGTAATGCATGCAAGACCTCTTCAATAGAACCAGGTGGCAACTGCAAACAGAAAAAAAAAAGGATTATATACCATGATCAAGTGGGATTTATGCCAGGAATACAGAGTTGGTTCAATATCTGAAATTCAATTAATGTACAGTACATCATAGAATAAAGAACAAAAACTACATGATCATCTCAATACATGCAGACAAGGCATTTGACAAAATTAAATACCACTTTTTAATTTAAAAAAAACAATCAATAAACTAGTATTAGGAATGAACTTCCTCAACCTGATAAAGAGCATCCACAAAAAAGTCACAGCTAATATCACACTTAAAGGTGAAAGACTGAATGCCTTCCCCCTAAGATTAAGAACAAGACAAGGAAGCCTACTCTTGCTTTTCTATTTAACAGTGACTGAGACTGTAGCCAGGATAGTCAGGCAATAAAGTGAAATCAAAGGCACAGAATAGAAAGGAGGAAGCAAAACTTCCTCTATTTGCAGATGACATGATTTATAAATAGAAAATCCTAAGGGATCCACTAAAAATCAATTAGAGCTAATAAATGAGTTTAGCAAAGTCTCAGGATACAAGATCAATCAATATACAAAAATCAATTGTTTTTCTGTACACTTGCAATGAACAACCCCAAAATGAAATTAAAATGACAATTCCATTTATAATAGCATCAAAAAGAATAAAACACTTGGGCTAGATTTAACAAAAGAAGAGTAAAACTTAAACTCTGAACACGACAAAACATTGCTGAAAGAAATTAAAGACCTCAATAAATGGAAAGCTATCCTGTGTTCATGAATCAGATGATTTAACTGTTAAGATGACAATACTTCCCAAACTGATCTACCGATTCAACGTAATCCACATCAACATTCCAGCTGGTTTCTTTTGAGAAACTGATCCTAAAATTCATATAGAAATGCAAGGGACCCAGAAAGCCAAAACAATCTTGAAAAAGAGAAACAAAGTTGAAGGATTCACACCTCCAATTTCAAAACTTTCTACAAAATCTACAGTAAGCAAGACAGTGTGGTACTGGCATAAGGATGGACATATAGATCAATGGAACAGAACTCAGAGTCCAGAAATAAACCCTGACATTTATGGTCAATTGATTTTTAAAAAATAAATAAATTTATTTATTTATTTATTTTTGGCTGGGTTGGGTCTCTGCTGCTGTGTGCAGGCTTTCTCTAGTTGTGGCAAGCGGGGGCTACTCTTCGTTGTGGTGCACAGGCTTCTCATTGCAGTGGCTTTTCCTGATGCACAGCACAGGCTCTAGGCACGTGGGCTTCAGTAATTATGGCTCGTGGGCTCTAGAGCGCAGGCTCGGTAGTTGTGGCACACGGGCTTTGTTGCTCCGCAGCATGTGGGATCTTCCCGGACCAGGGATTGAACCCGTGTCCCCTGCATTGGCAGGCAGATTCTTAACCACTGCGCCAGCAGGGAAGCCCTGGTCAATTGATTTTTGACAAGAGCGCCAAGATCATTCAATGGGGAAAGAATAGTCTTTTCAACAAATGGTGCTGGGACAACTAGATATTCACATGCAAAGGATAAATTTGTATCCCTACCTCATACCATATATGAAAATTAACTCAAAATTGATCAAGAACTAAATGTAAGACCTAAAAATACAAAATTCTTAGAAGAAAACATAAGCACAAATAATCTTGACTTTGGCCCAAAAGCACAAGCAACCAAAGAAAAAATAAATTGGACTTCATCAAAATTAAAACCTTTGTGCTTCAAAGAACATCATCAAGAAAATGAGAAGAAGGCTTCCCTGGTGGCATGGTGGTTGGGAGTCTGCCTGCCGATGCAGGGGACACGGGTTCGTGCCCCGGTCCGGGAAGATCCCACGTGCCGCGGAGCAGCTGGGCCCACGAGCCATGGCCGCTGGGCCTGCGCGTCCGGAGCCTGTGCTCCGCAACGGGAGAGGCCACAACAGTGAGAGGCCCGCGTACCACAAAAAAAAAAAAAAAGAAAGAAAAAAAAGAAAATGAGAAGACAACCCACTGAATGGGAGAAAATATTTGCAAATCATACATTTGATAAGGAGCTTGTAACTAGAATATTTTAAAAACTCTTACAAAAAAATATAAAAATAAACAACTCAATTAAAAAATTAGCAAATGGGACTTCCCTGGTGGTGCAGTGGTTAAGAATCTGCCTGCCAATGCAGGGGACATGGGTTCGAGCCCTGGTCCGGGAAGATCCCACATGCCGCGGAGCAACTAAGCCCGTGTGCCACAAGTACTGAGCCTGCACTCTAGAGCCCGCAAGCCACAACTACTGAGCCCATGTGCTGCAACTACTGAAGCCCGCACGCCTAGAGCCCATGCTCTGCCACAAGAGAAGCCACCACAATGAGAAGCCCCCACACCACAACAAAGAGTAGCCCCTGCTCGCCACAACTAGAGAAAGCCCGTGCACAGCAATGAAGACCCAACACAGCCAAAAAAACCACATCAAATGATCTGAATGGTATTTCCCCAAAGAAGATCTACAAATGTCTAATGAACACATGAAAAGATCCTCAACATCATTAGTCATTAGGGACATTCAAATAAAAACCCTAATGAGATACCACTCCATACCCACTAGGATGGGTATAATCAAAAGGACAGACAATAACAAGTGTTGCTGAGGATGTGGAGAAATAAGAACCCTCATACTTTCCTGGTGGGAATATAAAATGGTGCAGCGACTTGGGAAAACAGTTTAGAAGTTCCTCAAAATGTTAAACATTGAGCTACCATATGACCCAGCAATTCTACTCATAAGTCTATAGCCAAGAGAACTGAAAACATGTTTTATATAATAACTTTTACGTGAATGTTCATAGTAGCATTGCTCACTATAGCGAAAAAATAGAAACAATCCAAATGCCCATCAACTGATGATTGGATGAATACAATGTAACATATTCATACAATGGAATATTATTCAGCATTAAAAAGGAATGAAGTTCTGATTCATGATACAACATGGATGAACTTTGAAATACAACACTGAATAAAAGAAGTCAGACACGAAAGACTCCATATTGTCTGATTACATTTATATGAAATGTCCAGAACAGCCCAAACATATAGAGACAAAAGGAGATTTGTGATTACCTAGGGCTGTGGAGGTATAGGGTAGGAGAGTAACTGCTAATGGTTTGGGGGGCGGGGGATGAAAATGTTCTAAAACTGACTGTGGTGATGATTGTACGGCTCTATGAATATACCAAAAATTCACTGAAGTTTACACTTTAAACTGGTGAATTGTGTAGTATGTGAATAATAAAGCTGCTATTATTAAAAAGTGATCCAGGAAAACAGTTTGGCATTTCCTCAAAAAGTTAACCACAAAACTACCATATGACCCTGAAATTCCTACTACTAGGTATATACCCCAAAGAACTGAAAACAGGGCCTCAAATAAGTACACGTACGCTCATGTGCATAGCAACACTATTCACAATAGCCAAAAAGGTGGAAAAAACCCAGATGTCCATCAAATGAATGGACTAAAAAATGAGATATATTCATACGATGAAATATTATCCAGCCTTAAAAATGAATGAAGTACTGATACATGCTACAACACGGATGAACCTCAAAAACATTATGCTAAGTAAAAGAAGCCAGACAAAAGGGTCACATCGAGTATGATTCTATTTACATGACATGTCCAGAACAGGTAAATGCATAGAAAAAGAATACAGATGGGTGGTTGCCAGGTGCTGGGGGAAGAGGAAATAGGGAGAAACTGCTTAATAAATAAGGAACTTTACTTTGGAGTGATGGAAATGTTCAAGAACGAGATAGAAGTGGTGGTTACACAACTTTGTGTAAATGGCACTTAACTGTTCCTTTTAAGATGGTTAATTTTGGGCTTCCCTGGTGGCACAGTGGTTAAGGATCTGTTTGCCAGTGCAGGACACAAGGGTTCAAGCCCTGGTCCAGGAAGATCCCACATGCCTTGGAGCAACTAAGCCCATGCGCCACAACTACTGAGCCTACGCTCTAGAGCCCGTGAGCCACAACTACTGAGCCCACGTGCCACAACTACTGAAGCTCGTGTGCCTAGAGCACATGCTCTGCAACAAGAGAAGCCACTGCAATAAGAAGACAGTGCACCACAACGAAGAGTAGCTCCCGCACGCCGCAACTAAAGAAAGACCGCGCAGCTACGAAGACCCAGCACAGCCAAAAATAAATAAATTTATTTTTAAAAAGATGGTTAATTTTGTGTTACATGAATTTCACCTCAATAAATTATTTAAAAGAAACAGCAATCCAAAAATTGAAGTTAATGTTCCCATTTGCATGCAACATTTTAAAAGCTGAAAAGTATTTCAAAAAGAGAGAATTTACGTTTACGTTTTTATGTTTTGTTTTGTTTTGTTTTTGCGGTATGTGGGCCTCTCACTGTTGTGGCCTCTCCTGTTGCGGAGCACAGGCTCTGGACGCGCAGGCTCAACTGCCACGGCTCACGGGCCCAGCTGCTCCACGGCATGTGGGATCTTCCCGGACCGGGGCACGAACCCGTGTCCCGTGCATCGGCAGGCGGACTCTCAACCACTGTGCCACCAGGGAAGCCCTACGTTTTTTTTAACCTAAGAAATTTGGCTAAATTTTTAAAACTCTGGGTAATCTTAGATATAAAAAGAGAATAACTCTCTTTACTCTCATAATAAATTACTACCATGGAATTAGTTCAGTTGGAGCTTTTGAAAGATTTATTTCATGACATGCTTACAGATCTGAAAGAGTTAGTGCATCTCCTGTTGCCCCACTGTCAGAGATTAACTTGCTAACTCACTGGCACAAGTCAGCTGGGAGGGAGACCAACATGTGATTCCCAAAGGAAAACATTCCACACTAATTAGAATAGAATACTCTGTATCCTAAACTCCGCATCTTAAGCCTGAGTAAACTGCTAAAACCAAGATGTGGAACAGAAATTGGGAAAATTATCTATAACCTAGATAACAAAGGAATGGAGTTTAAGAGCAAGTTATTCACACAAGCACCGCAGCTTGTTTGTTTCTGGTTTAATTTGCATGTGGAGACTATGTCGGTTAAACACTCAAGTGAGTTTCAAATAGATTCTAGTATCTATGAGAAAGAACATCAGTACAAAATAAACAAAGGAAATACTGAAGCCTCTAATTACATGGGGGTAGTGGGGGGCACATCATCTATTCAGAAACAACACACTTTTCAGGAAGCAGATAATCTAGCATTTCTCAAATTCTACGTAGAATATTCTAAAAACATGAAGCAAATCTCATGAAGTTCTGTATTGAATAGCTATAAAAAATCTGATCGAGTTATAAAATCTAATAAAAATTCAATGATGCTACCAAATGTCACATAGGTATGGACAGAGCTATTTATAAACGTACTGAATAAACAGATATAAATTTACAGAGAGGCTTTCTTGTTCCCTGCCACTGAGTTTTAAATTGAGATTTTATATTGGTACATTTTCAACTGAAATCAAATCAAACATAAAATATCTCTCAGATAATACTTTATGGCACATCATATATTCAAAGCTACATCTTCCTAAAGGTAGTTTCCAACGTTATCCCAATTTAACCTTCAGTTCAAGTGATGATGCCTCGTGCAAAATCACTCTGGGCAGCTTGAGAACTGTGTGCGTAAATGAGAAAGGGGCAGAGGGTGAACCCAGCTCACTCTCCCCTTTTGATCCAGGAAGACAGGCGCACTCCTAGCACTCACCTTTCTCAGATTTCTTGTCTTTCATTGAAGATGACGTGCCACAGCCCATGTCTTGTAAATCATGAATCAACTTCTCACTCTAAAACAGGGTGAAAAGTGCTTCCCTTTACTCTGCGAGGAGCCCCTCCTGACTGATCCACTTCGGTCACAGATCCTGATGAGGAGGACACACAAGGGAGGGAGGAAAGCGGCCGTTAACAAGGTGTCTAAGGGCTGCTCAGCAGGATTCATTTTACGCTTCTTCTGAACTGCTGTTCATCATATGATATGGAAAGTGATCAGACATAGTCTAATCCTGGTTTATTTTCCAAAACACAGAAGCAGCAACAGAGCAGCTGTACATTGCTTTTCTGCAACACATAAATTACATTTTCCCCGTGTCTAGGTCAGATCAATACTCTATAAAATAAAGCATTAAAATGAAAAGAAAAATGGAAATGTAAGATCATACAATTTTCTAATTGAAATATAGGGAATGGGATATGAAAGGATCTGACATAATTTAACTGTTTTGCTTTTAAGCTCAAAATAGTTAAATCTATCTGGGCTTTTAAAAACACAAATTGGAGAATGGCTATGAGACAACAACAACATACTTATACAACTATGCCAAAATTCAAATCAAAATGAGTTCTTTGACACTATTTCTCAGAATCAGTCAGGGCACTTATTTAAAAAAAAAAAAAAAAAAAAAAAAGGAGGCTTCAAGGCCTCCCCAGAAACTAAAGCATCAGAATCCAGGAAGTTCCCTTTTCAAACAAGCTCTCCAGGCATTTCTGAGGCCCCTCCAAAGTCTGCCCTTGCACTCACCAGGCCTTCCGATGGCTCAGCTGAGACTGTTACATTGGATCTTCCACAATCACTCCATGGGAGTTTTCAACAAAATTCCTTTCTGTAGTAATCCCACCTCATGCCTTTTTAGGGTGATGTTTCCTTTATTTCGTGATACTCCAAACCAGCCTGTGCTAATCTATTTGCATTTCTTGATAGTAACAAAGTCAAAGAACAACTGACTTGGGACTCTGCCAGGCATGCCTATTTTTCCGTTAGTACTACACTAAACGCTGCAAGATTGCGACTCAATGAAAGAAAGGGGCAAAACAAAATGAGCAAAATATCTGAATTATGGAAATATTTTTAAAACGACAATAACCTTAATAAACAGATATTCTGATCAGAGCTAGGCTTGATTCTATTATGTATTGAATTAATTAACCCTCCTAAACTTTGGGTTATTTCCAAATTTGAGAGGCATTTCTTACATATCTCTCTTATCTACATCAGGCGTAAAAAATGTTAACAGGGTCAGCTCCAAGGGCAGAAAACCCTTGTGGCATTCCACTCCAGACCAATCTCTAGGGTTACTACAGACACATTACATTCACACTCTCCTACTCCTTCAGTTAGGTGGTAAATTTACCCATCGTAAGCATCCACTTCCTTATCTATGAGACGTCCTGGTAAATTTCGCTAACTATTTTAATGAAATTAAGATATATAATTTGACACCTTGACATTCCAGGCTAGCCAGCAGCAGCAGAAGAAAAAGAGGAGGAGGAGGAAGAGAAGAAGGAAGGAAGGAGGGAGGAAGAAAGGAAGGAAGGAAGGAAATCAGTTTGCCATTACTTTTAATAACAGAATTATAGACGTTTAAAGGTGGTAGACTTTTAGAATTACCCAGAATTTACACAAAGTGCAAGAAAACCAAGCCCCTTGTCTAAAGTCATATAGACAAACTGGCTGTCAAACTGTTGCATATTAGCATCACCTGGGGAGCTTTTAAAACTCCCAATGCTCAGACGGCACCTCACCAAATTAGTCTCTGGGGATTTAAAACATAGTGATGCCTGGGTCCCATCCCCAGAGATTCTGAGGTAATTGGTATTGAGTGGGGTTTGGGCATCAGGGGCGTTAAAAGCTCCCCAGGTGATTTTAATGTGCAGCAGAGTTTGCCGTTCTCTACTGCAGACAATGTTCTAGGGAACCCATAGTGATGCCTAGTGATCATCACATTTTCCTCTAAATGCTTTGACTCCATCTGTTTGGAACAGAATTTTTCCAGAGGTCATGTCAGGCTTATAAGGCAGTGGCTTCTGGCATCTACTCTTTGCTTGTTTTTGAAATTGGGGCACTATTTACTCATCACCTCTGCTCTCTCCATTCTCAGACATTTCTCAAAGGTTATCTGCAGTGCCTATGAGAACACGTCTGCTGGGTTCTTCCTCAACCTTTGAAGTAGTTCATTTGGTCCTGGTGAGTTTCTCCAAGTGCCTAGATCCATGCTCTCCTATATGAGCATCACAAAACTTACCAGGGGAGATTATTTTAAAATGCAGACTCCCAGGCTTTACTGCCAATACTTGGATTCAAGCAGTCCAAGGGGGCCTGGGAATGTGCAATTAAAAGTGCACCCTTCATGGGACTTCGACACAAGCACTCCCCATATCTCAGTTTGAGAAAAACTGCTCTCCATATCTCCCTTGGGCTTTGCTTCCATCTTTATGCTATTTTTTTCTATCCCTTTTTATGAATACATAAGAGTTAGGCATTGAGTAGGCAACACTGATGCTACGATAGGAAGTGATATATTTCAAACTCAATTTTTTTCTCCAGAAAAAAAAAGCAATCTCTCTCCAAAGGCATTTGGTTCTCAGCCACTCCTCAGTCAATTCATTACACAACAAACAGAAGTCCATATAAAAGATTCACTAGGAACTAAAAAGCATCAAACTTGAATATATTTCTGCTAGACTGTAAGCTCCATGGGTACCTTTGTTTCTAAATACTCTTTGAATCTCTGGCACCTACACAGTGCATTTCACATAGCAGGTGCTTGATAAATGCCAAATGAATGAATGAATGAATGAATAAGGGAATGCATATTTCTAAGCCAGGGTCCTTTAAAAAATTAATGCTAAAAGTAATTATTAGTCCATCATTTTGTGCACAGATACATGCTATTTGACTACACAAAAGCCTTTTATTAAACCAGAAAATGGGTAGTACTTATATATTCATTTTTAAAGAAAAACTTTAAATCATGATAGAAAGAAATGAGCATTGTTCTAGAATTCTTGGGTTATTAGAAAAAAATAATTTGCTATTAGAATTTTTACATTATTAAATAATAATAATTTAATTTCCTTAGGTAACAGGTAAAACAAAACAAAAGAGTCAGCTCATTTTAATTCTCACCAAAACAAGAGCTGGTTAAGGCCAGGTGCCACTTACTACTCCCATACACTACCCAACCTAGACTGCAATCACCCACTTAAAGGCTGAGAGGGACGCACGTTTGTAAGCAGTGTATGTCCCTTTGAGGACAACCCTGGGTGGTGCAAAGCTGATAAAAATGATTTGGGAATTTTCCATTATTTGGGACAATCTAAGCTTCTTCCACTCCCTGCCCTCTGTCAGCATCAGATAAACAGTGTGCTAAAGAGGTCTCTGAAGAAATCATTTCCCAGTGCCTGAAAGGAGTCCTCCAGCTCAAGAGGTGGGTAGTCTCTGCAGCATTCACAAAGACCCAAGGATGCCGTAGTCAGTGACATAAACCACTTAAAAGGTGGATCTTGGCAAATAACAGCTTGAAACTTGCTCAGTGCTGCTGCCCCTACCAATATATACCGAGGGTGGTTTTAAAGCATAAACGTAAAATAATGACTCATCCTTGGCACACTTATAATCTGCAAAAGGAAAGTCTTCCAAGGCTTCTGCTAAAAGGTTTTCACTGTGCGTGGCGGGGGGTGGGTGGGGGTGCGGGGGAGGGTAGAATGGGGGAGAACTGTTTGACGTTGTTTAGTTCTTTTCATCTTAACCACTATTCATTTCCCAAGGCGAAAATACAAGGAAAGAACAAAAGATGGCCCTTGGAGCCAACCCAACCTTGGTCTCCAAGCACCCTCCAAGTGCTAGCCCAGCCTCCCCAAGTTGTTCTTATTCATTCTTGATTTTTTTTCAAAGTGCATCTCTATTGAACGTCCACACCTTGGCTCAGCCACCTTGACCTTGATTCTGCTCCGCCTCTGGCATTCTAGATGTGACTTGTGTGGTTTCCCATGCTAGAAGCTCAGCTTTTCCTACAGATGCTGACTTTTTTGAGAAATCTGTACTCCAGCTTGGCCCCAAGAAACCCAAATCCAGAACCCATAGTCATTTAACTGGCACCATACCCCAGCCCCCAGAGTGGGAGGTGAGCAGATCTAATTCTTCCCCCTTGGACTGTGAGACACAAGCATGGAGGACAGATGCGTCTTCAGGCTTACTCTGCGGCATTCTCTTTGGCATTCATTGAAACAGAGGTTCTACAGCCTGATGTCTGTGGACTAAAGATAATGAAGGGGCATAGAGCCGGGTAGAGGAGTCCCTGGCAGACTGCTCTAGATAGGCCCCTTCCACCACTACTCTTCCAGTAGAACACTGTAGCATTTGCTCCTGTGTGGGGTCTTAAATGAATAAAGGGAGTTCTGTAAGATGGAGCTGGTGATTATTCCTGGGTCCATGAAAGGGTAAGAAAAAGGAGGAAACGATACTGACCACCAGAATGTATCTGAGGGTGTGTGTTCTATCAGACAGGATTGTAATCAGGAGGCAGCTAGGCCTAGTGCCAGGTTTTCCAAAGTGTGTTTGTGGAAGAGGAGTTCTATGTGGTTTATGATTCTAGAAATAAGACCCCCCCAACAAGTAAAAGTCCCACCATCAAATAAGTTCAGGAGAAGTAGGATTAAACAGGTTCCTTTACTGCAGAACTCTTCAGAGCTTTCTGGATGTTAATATGCATCTCTAATATGAATCTAACTGCCTAATGCTGGTCCAATGGACACTGGAGTTTAGAAGTCAGACGAACCAGAGTTTAAATTCTCCTCAGATAGTCATTAATTCCTCTGCACCTCAGTTTTCTCATAAGAAAATAGGGATAATAACACCTACCTTACAGACTTGTATCAAAGGCTAATGAGAAGATCAATGGTGGAAAAAACCAACTGGAACAAAGAGCAATTCTTCCTAGTTGACGAGTTAGGAGGAGCCATGCACGGGTGGTACCCACTGTGGTTGACGTGTTGAAACAAAACGTGTTTGCTCACATCTCTTCCTTCAGAATGCACTGTCCGGGACCTCCCAGAGGTTAAATCCCACAGGTGTCTGTCTGCTGGTTCTGGGATAATTATAGACTCACAGAGAAAAGGACTCTTTTCCCCTGAGACCGCTAAGATCTGAGAAAACGCTTTACCAGTAATAATAATAACAGCTAAAGTCACTACTATTTATTAAGGGACTATTTACCCAGCACAGTGGGTACTTTATATTTCTACTATTCCAGTTAATCTTCACAGCAACTTTCAAGGGGAAAGTTGTTCACTCCCGTATTAGAGATGCAGAAACTAAGACTAAGAAATTAAATATCAGACTCCATGGCACAGCCGAACAGTGGCAGAACTAAAGACCCATTCTGTTTCATGCTTAAAGAACAAAAATGTCTGTCCACCAAAAAGTGAGCTGTGCCTTGGTTTCAGGATCCAATTTGATCAATCTACAGAAGCACTAAATCACTAAAGGGAATTCTTGAACATTGCAAGGAATTCTGTTTCCATTTCTTACAGATAGATGGAAATCCTGTGGTCCTCTGCGCCAACAAGAGGGCAAGGGAGCTAAAGGAAGATTTCTGAACATGAAGTTGTATAGTGGGCAATGACCCATGAGGGGCCTGGAAGGGTTTCTCAAAGTATCCCCTCCCTCATTTTCTAGCTCTCACCCAAGTGACCACAGAGTTTTCCCAAGTATGGAGTTCATCTGAAACAGGCTACAACCCTTCAGAATGCAAAGTCACTTGTATACCTTTTTAAGCTGATGACAACTGATTTGTAATCAGCATATTTGAGAAAAGTCATTCTGAGAAATTGCAAAGCAATAAAATAAACTTCAAGTAGAACACATTTCCTGTTCCATTGCTACACAATGTATGTTTATAATGTAGACTTCTGCTTGCCCAAAATACCTAAGAACAAACAAACATATTACCTGTTCCTTCTGCTTGGCCGATGCAGAGGATTATCCTCACCCCAGGTGTTTCAAGAAAAACAAAATCAGAAAAAAAACTTCTCTGTGAAGGATGCAGAGATCTGAAAGAAAAGAGGTACAATTCCAGCTCTCTCTGGAGCATCCCCCTACACATACTTAACACACACACACACACACACACACACACACACACACACACACGCTCCATACATCTCACATTTCTGCAGCTCTCTGCAGGGAGAGCTCTTGTTTAAACAAATCAAAAAACAAATACAGGGACTTCCCTGGTGGCGCAGTAGTTCAGAGTCCGCCTGCCAATGCAGGGGACATGGGTTCGAGCCCTGGTCCTGGAAGATCCCACATGCCACGGAGCAACTAAGCCCGTGCTCCACAACTACTGAGCCTGCGCTCTAGAGCCCGCAAGCCACAACTACTGAGCCCGTGTGCCACAACTACTGAAGCCCGCCTGCCACAACTACTGAAGCCTGTACGCCTAGAGCCCGTGCTCTGCAATAAGAGAAGCCACCGCGATGAGAAGCCCGCAGACTGCAACAAAGAGTAGTCCCTGCTCGCCACAACTAGAGAAAGCCCGTGGGCAGCAACAAAGACCCAATGCAGCCAAAAATAAACAAATAAATAAATTAAAACTAAAACAAAAACAAATACGCATGCATACACACAAAGAAATAACTCGAACAGACTTTGCCTTTCAGCCTGGAAGGTGAACCCAGAGCCGTAGATCCAGGAGAGGCTGGGCTGGCCCGTGAGCCGCAGCTGTCTGCCCCAACCCTGCCCTGTTCCCAGTGAAGAGATAAACGGATGCACTCAAGTAATGCGCTGTGGTCACATGACTGCTTCCAAGGGGACCAGGTCACTGTTTGCATAAACAATCTGATCAGTACAAAATACAAAATAAATTTTGGTAAATAAGGGCAGAAAAGCACTTAGTAGCTGACTCTTTAGGTCAACTGAGGATCATTTTTAGGAAACATTATAGTAACCTGGGCACGATTAAGAAAAGGAAGTGGGGGCTTCCCTGGTGGTGCAGTGGTTGAGAGTCCGCCTGCCGATGCAGGGGACGCGGGTTCATGCCCCGGTCCGGGAAGATCCCACATGCCGCGGAGCGGCTGGGCCTGCGCGCCATGGTTGCTGAGCCTGCGCGTCCAGAGCCTGGGCTCCGCGACGGGAGAGGCCACAACAGTGAGAGGCCCGCGTACCGCAAGAAAAAAAAAAAAAGGAAGTGGGAACACTAAACATTACTCCTTAGGATTTGAAAAGGCATGGGTTTAAGACAGTAACCTTTGGGTGCCATACTGCAAATTCATTTCTATGACATTTTTATTCTTCCAGTTATTCAATTAGCTGCTGGTTGAAGAACGTGAAATGGAGTCCCCCTAACACTGAGTTCCTCTGTGGAGTTTATGATTAAACTCTCTATCCCAAACTTTATTCCCTTTCTTGCCCTGCACCTGTTCCCCTCAAGTTGAGGAGTACCAAAGAAAAGGGAGGATTGAAACTGAGCAGGACCCTGCAGGGGCCCTCCCAGGTACAAAAGCCCCTCCATGTCCCCTGTTTCTTGTTCGTAGAGAAAGGCTTTAGTCTCCTAGGCTTCTCTGAGTTCCAAAGAGCAGACGCAAGCAGTTAATGATGAGGACAACAGTCACAGGACTCCTAGCTCCTCCTGAAGGGATACAGATAATCTGATGTATATCTCTGAGCTGTTCGGCAGAAACTAAGACCCCTTACCCAGCGGAGGATGGTGACTCCCTGCTGACCACAGGTATGTAGACACCACACTGGCTGGAAGCAGAAGGTTGAGATTCCTGAAACACCACCCTGCTACCTCACCACCAACCAATCAGAGGAAGCTCCACAAGCTGATCATGCATCCTATGACCCTCTCCCTTAACACTGTCTCTAAAAACCCTTGCCTGAAAGCCATCAGGGAGTCCAGGTCTTTTGAGCATAAGCTGCCCGTTCTCCTTGCGTGGCACCCTGCAATAAACCCTTACTTTGCTACAAACACCCGCTGTCAGAGTTTGGCTTTCGGCGCCACGGGCACACGAGCCCTTGCTCGGTAAAAAAAAATATCTGTGAGAGGGAGATTCACCTCCCATCATCAGCAAAACGGAAAAGGAAAGTTGACCTGTGATTTTGCTGAGTTTGAGAAGGAAGACGAGGAAGACATGACTGAAAAACTGAAGTGCCAGTGTCAGTACTGGATGTCACCAGCCTCAGTTCTGCTGTCCTTTGAGGCTATCCAGAGGCGAGTGATCTTGTTCCTAGAGTCTCATGCTGACTGCAGCTGCGCCAACAGCAATATTCCTCCCAAACTCTTCCTAACTGGTTACACAGCGTATGTATTTTTGAGCTTACTGGCCTTAGGCATCGTGAGCTAGGATTTAAAGGTCTCCAGCCATAATCATTTCATAACCCCACCCAAGCTGGTCTTTAGTCAATTCCTTTCTGCAATTGAGAACCACAGGAGATCCAGTAAAGTGGTTACCTAGCTTACTATTTAATCTAATGGAGTCACTTTAAAAATAACTGGAAAGGCAGTTCTGGGCTTCTGTACTCCTATTAGCATATTAAATATTGTCAGAGGGCCTCATTATGAGGTAATACAAATGTATAGGTTTCCATGGCAGGGACTCCAAGATTAGAACCTGATGTGAGGCTGCCATACACACTGTAAATGAGAATGTAATTACCCAGGCTCCCCAAAAATAGTGGACAATGTCACTATATGGCTGGGTTTCCAGCCAAAGGCCTATTCAATCCACGTGATTAAATGATGGCTATGTCTAGATACAGTTGTTCAAATGTCACCTCCTCTGCGTGAAGCCTTTCCTGAATCGCCAAAGGGGACTTAGTCATTCTGTCTTCTGGCTCTCAAAGCCATGTGTGTGTCCAATTATAGAACTTTCCAAAGTGTGCTGTAATTTGTCCTTTTACATGTGAAATCCTGAAGGAAAAGGATCCATTTCATTCCTCTTGGCATCTCCAGCTCCAAATGCATAAGAGGTACTGAAGGGGAGCAGGTTTTGCCACCCAAAATATGCCACTTTGGCATGAGAATTATTTTGAGCTAAAGGCAATCAAAAACCCAACAGATTCAGGAAAAGTTCTTTACCTCCCCCTCAACTGCCTAAATTTACATTGGAAAGGGGCCCTGTACCCGGAAAAGAACTATTACCAGAGATACCTTTTTACCTAACAAACTTATCTGCATTACAGGGCAACCTCTATTTTCCAAACCTCTCCTCTGCCTTCCTGCGAATGGCTTTCCTTTTCTTTGTATCCCCAGTCCCCCACCCTTTTCCTTAGCTCAGGACGTTATATAAGCCCCAATTATCTGGCTACCTTTTGAGTCTTCATATCTTTATGGGATTCCCATGTGTACATAATTAATTTGTTTTTCTCCTGTTAATCTGTCTTATATCAATTTAACCATTAGACTAGCCAAAGAACCTAGAAGGGAAGAAGGGAAAATTTTTCTGCCCCTACAGTACTCACTAAATATTTGTTTAATCATGGAAAGAACTCATGATTTAGGTGGTTATTTTAACAGCCAGTCTCTGGACCATGAATTGGATTGGCTGTGACCTTTATGTGATTTGGCTAAAATTTAGAATTTGCTTAAAATGAAGAACTTCACCATATTTTTCCACTGTACGAAGAACACTAAAATGTTACTTTGAGCACCACAAAGAGTCCTGTAGCCAGCTTCCAATTGTTAAATGAACCAGCATTGATGTATGGGAACAAATCACAATAATGATAATAACATTTATTGAGCACTTACCATATTTTAGTCACTTGTTAATTTTAAAGGTGTTAATCTTATTTAATTCACACACCATCCTATAAGGTATATACTATTATTATCCCTAATTACGCATTAGGAACTATAGCCCGAAGTCAAACAGCAAGCGAGTGGCAGAGTTGGGATTTGAACTCGGGCACTTTGACTCTAGAACCTCTACTTATGATCATTACACTATACTGCTTCAGTCAGCCCCTTGTGTGTCTGCAAAATGAAGCTTCCAGCCTCTTTGCAGATGTTCTCTGACTTTCCTCCAGCTAGGCAGGGCTATGTTCTCCCAGCCTGAAAAAAGAAAAAATGATGGGCAAAATACCATTAACTCACTCAAAAACAGATTTATACCCCCAGCAGGCAAGTTGGGTCAATTTATCTGTCAATGGGCACATCATCGTATGAAAACAGCCAATAGGAAAGGTGAGAGTTCAATTTCCCCCTTGGAAAAGGCCATAGAAATATCAAATCATCCTGAACTAAGATGCACTGGGCTCTTCTACTCAATTCAACACATTTTTATTGAGCTCCCTCTATGTGGCAGGCACTGTGCTGAGAAGCAAGGACATAAATGGTGAACAAAATGGATATGATTAGGTGAGGTAAACACATAGGTAAATAAGAAATCAAAATAAAATTACAAATAAAAAGTAACTCCCCTATTGGAATATAAGCTCCAGGAATCTAAAACAGTGCCAGGCGCATAATTGATATTTATTACATGAATAAATGAAAGCAATATGGTATGACAAAGTCTCTAATAGGACAGGTATGAGGCACAGAGAAAGAGCCCTACCCCAGAAAGGGCGATGAAGCAAGGCTTTCTAGAAGAAGTGATGCACTGAGACCTGATGATTTCACAGCCAGAAGTTAGGAGTTAACCAGAAGAAAAGAGAGTGTTCTTGTAGATATGTACTTAACAAGAATGTGAAATGGGAGAGGTGAAACAAAAATCAGAATGAAGTGAGTCCCTAATTATAATGCTGCAATTAGACTTATAAGCAGATAGAGAAAACTGTCCATCTGCTGTGTTTGAAAAATGGTGGCCTCTCCACCTCTGAAGGCTGGACTTACTCTTTCTTGGCTGTCTTGGTGGTCTCTCCTTCCTTTCTCACTTCCCCACTCCGCTACTGGGTTTGCCTTCACCTTCCAAATAAACTTGGTCTCAAATGCTTGTCTCAGGGTCAGCTTCTGAGGGAACCCAAACCAGGATGCTCAGTTAGTCTATGGTAGTAGCAAGCTATAGAGGAACAGAGAAGACTGGTTTCCTCACGAGGAAGAAACTGGGCATTGCAGGCAAACCTCTACTATTGCACAAGCTTTCTGAAGCTGGCCACAGTTCCAACTTCTACCAAGGAAAAGTCATTCTAATAGGCAGCTCCTATAATTGGTCATGACACACCCTGGGGAATATACTAGAATCTAGGCAAAGCAGCTGGACTTGGGAATAGACTGAGAAAAGAAATGACGTGTGCAGATCTATTTGGTGCTGAGTACTTCAGGTGTCTGCCCACTCATGGCCCTGATAGCGCCAAAGTGGGGAGCTCAGATGGGGCTGGCCTCCCAGCTCTGACAACTCTCAGCTAGCCCTCTGGTGCTGGGGCTGTTACCAAACTCAGGTTCAGCTGCCTGCTTGAAAGCCAATACTCGAGAGATGAGTGTTGGTTGGAAAGGAAAGGCTGCTTTATTCAGGAGGCCGGCAACCTGGGGAGAAGGTGGACTAGTGTCCAAAAACCAATTCTGAAGATTCTGTTCAACCATGAAAGTTTTTAAAGGGAGGATCATTTGGGGAGGGTGGTCAGAGTCTTCCTTATCTTCCAATGTGTTCAGACTTTATTCTGATTGGTTGGTGGTGAGGTAACAGGGCAGAGTTCCTGGGAGCTTGTGCTCAGCCTGAAGTTACCATCCTCCACCTGGGTGGGGGCCTTAGTTCCCTGCAGAACTCAAAGGTATTGTTAGTGTATTACTCGAGGAGGCACCACGACCCTGGCTGCACTGTTGTTTCTTGACTGCTCCTTCCCTGTTTCTGCATTCCCTCCCTTCCCTGATTAGCAACTGTTTGAATCTGCCCTTTGGAACTCCAGGAAGGTCAAGGAGGCTGAATGAAGCTTATTTCGTACAAACAAGAAACAGGGAACCCAGCTTTCTAGCACCTAGCAGTCTCCAAACTGAGGTACCTGCCCCACAGAAAATACACAGGTATGTTGGACAATAGAAAGCAAAATATTAGAACTCATATTTTCTTATTCTTTCTGAATTTTCTATTTTCCTCTATGTTTGGTAATGTAAACAAAATATGAGTTCAGTAGTATTAGTTGTAAATAAATAAATATAACTGTATCAGAAGTCCATTCTCAAAAAGCTTTCACTGCGACAGGTTCATGATCAAAAACATTTGAAGAACCTTGATTTAAAGAGCCTGCTTCCTGGGGCTTCCCTGGTGGTGCAGTGGTTGAGAGTCCGCCTGCCGATGCAGGGGACACGGGTTCGTGCCCCGGTCCGGGAAGATCCCACATGCCACGGAGCGGCTGAGCCCGTAAGCCATGGCCGCTGAGCCTGAGCGTCCGGAGCCTGTGCTCCGCAACAGGAGAGGCCACAATAGTGAGAGGCCCGCGTACCGCCAAAAAAAAAAAAAAAAAAAAAAAAGAGCCTGCTTCCTTTTGAAGAGAGGGAAGGAATACTAAGTAGTTTTACATTTTCATAAAGAGAAAGGATCAAGCATATTTCCAGGGATGAGTTCTGGGTACTGAAAAACCACAGTAAGTAGGAGAAAAGTGAGGCCATATTTGGCAAGTCATTAGAAAGTTATTAAAATAAATCAAAGGTGGGTTATAAGTCACTATCAGGTGAAAGAAATTCATAAGGGCCAGGGCTGGGCAGATCTGTCTGTTGGGGTCACCTGGTCAGCAGCCACAATGACAAGCTGAAATAGCTGTCCTGTGTTGAAGTTTATAAATTCATCATTGAAAGGCTCCATCTTGGATACAAAAGTTGAGCTTTCCATGGTTGTGACTTAATAAATACAAGATTAGTAGATACCAGAATTTAAATTTTGACCACTGATAATCTAACCCTAGCTATGTCCTAGATGGCTTGAGTTTAAAACAAAGCAAAACAAAACAAACAAAAAAACTCCTTACATTAACCTTGAATGTTCATAAATCAAATGAAAAGTCTTCAGAGAGAGTAAGAGGGAATAAGGACACTCTACTCACTCTACCCTGTCTCTCCCATGGAATGAAGCTATAAAACCTGGACAGAGGGCTTCCCTGGTGGCGCACTGGTTAAGAATCCTCCTACCAATGCAGGGGACACGGGTTCGAACCCTGGTCCGGGAAGATCCCACATGCCACGGAGCAACTAAGCCGCTGCACCACAACTACTGAGCCTGCGCTCTAGAGCCCGCAAGCCGCAACAACTGAAGCCCGTGTGCCTGCAACAAGAGAAGCCACCGCAATGAGAAGCCCGCGCACCGCAACGAAGAGTAGCCCCCGCTCACCGCAACTAGAGAAAGCCCGCGCACAGCAATGAAAACCCAACACAGCCAAAAATAAATAAATAAAATAAATAAATTTATCTTTTAAAAAACCCAAAACCTGGACAGAATCCATGGACCAGCTATTTGAAGACTGGCAAATTCCAAGATGGCTCCTAATGATCCCTGCCTCCTGGTGTTCGTGCCTTTGTGTAATCTACTCCCTTTCAGTATAAGGCTTGACCTAGTGACTGCCTTCTAATCAACAGAATATGGCAAATGTGTTGGCCTGTCACTTCCGTGACTTATGAAAGACTGTGCCTTTCTGTCTTGCTAGCAGACTCTCTCTATGGCCTTCACAACTCGTGCGCTTTTGATGAGGTAAGCTGCCGTGTTGGAGAGGCCCACATGACACAGGACTGAGGGAAGTCTCTGGCCAAAAGCCAGCAAGGAACTGGGGCCGTCAGTCAGACCTCAAGGAACTGAATCTTGCCAACAACCACGTGAGCTTGGAAGCAGATCCTTCCCCAATTAAGCCTTAAGATGACTGCAGCCCAGCCAACACCTTGATTGTAGCAGCTTGTGAGAGATCCTGAAGTAGAGGGCCCATGTAAGCTTTGTCCAGATTCATGACCCACAGAAGCTGTGAGATCACAAATGAGCGTTTTAAGCCTCTAAGTTTTTTGTAATTTGTTATACAGCAATAAATAAGTAACACAAGGACTCTAGAAAGTAAAAAGCAGAAGGCATACTGAGGAAGATCAGAGTTTGAAGTACCACCACACTGGTGGTGAGTTGACCATTTTTTCCCCTCCAATTCCCCCAGACAGGATTCAAGGAAGCAGAAATTAAAATCAAAAGCACAGTGAGAGTGCTTGCTTCGTCAGCACATATACTAAAACTGGAACGATACAGAGAAGATTAGCATGGCCCCTGAGCAAGGATGACATGCAAATTCGTGAAGCGTTCCATATTTTTCAATGTTCATTGCATCTCTATGTACAATAGCCAGGACATGGAAGCAACCTAAGTGTCCATCAACAGATGAATGGATAAGCAGATGTGGCACAGATATACAATGGAATATTACTCAGCCATAAAAAGGAACGAAATTGAGTTATTTGTAGGGAGGTGGATGGACCTACAGTCTGTCATACAGAGTGAAGTACGTCAGAAAGAGAAAAACAAATACCGTATGCTAACACATATATATGGAATTTAAGAAAAAAAAATGTCATGAAACACCTAGGGGTAAAACAGGAATAAAGACAGAGACCTACTAGAGAATGGACTTGAGGATATGGGGAGAGGGAAGGGTAAGCTGGGACGAAGTGAGAGAGTGGCATGGACATATATACACTACCAAATGTAAAATAGATAGCTAGTGGGAAGCAGCCGCATAGCACAGGGAGATCAGCTCGGTGCTTTGGGACCGCCTGGAGGGGTGGGATAGGGAGGGTGGGAGGGAGGGAGACGCAAGAGGGAGGAGATATGGGGATATATGTATATGTATAGCTGATTCACTTTGTCATAAAGCAGAAACTAACACACCATTGTAAAGCAATTATACTCCAATAAAGATGTTAAAAAAAGCACAGTGAGCTAACACTGCACACCTATTAGATTTTTTAAAAATCCTAATAATATCCAGTGCTGGCTAGGATATGGAGCAACTAGAACTCTTATACTTTGCTGGTGGGAATGCAAAATGGCGCAGCCACTCTGAAAAAAATAGTTTGGTAGTTTTTCATACAGTTGAACATGCATATGGCACTTGCCATATGACATAGCAATCCTACCCATCGTGGATATTTACTCCAAAGGAATGAAAGCTTATATTCATACAAAAACCTGTACACAGGTTCATATGGTCAAATACCGAAAACAGCCCAAATGTTCTTCAATGGGTGAATGGATACACAAACTGTGGGACATCCATACAATGGAATGTTATTTACCAATAAAAAGGAACAAACTACTGATACACACAAGCTGGATGAATCTCAAAGGCATTATGCTGAAAGAAGCCAGGCTTAAAACGTTGAGTATACTTACATGACATTCTCGAAAAGACAAAACTGTAGTAATGGAGAACTGATTAATGGTTGCCAAGGTTTATGGGGTGGGGGTGGGGATATGACTACAAAGGAATAGCAAGAGGGAGTTTTGGAGGCGATGTTCTGTATCCTGATTATGGTGGTGGTAACACTAATCTACCCACGTGTTAAAATTCACAGAACTGTACAACAAGTCGGTTTTACTGTACACTAATTTAAAAATAAATTTTTTAAAAAACTTCAGAGCTGGCTCTGGCTTAGCACCTTTGGGTCTGTAGATATTAAAGTCCCCATGGGCTGACTCTGATTGCCAAGGGCCTTCTTAAAGCACAGCCAGAAGCAATGTCTGCTGCTGTAAACTACGAGCACTACGGAAAACACTTGCCTTTCCCTCTGACTTCACTTTTAGCTCTCTATACATGGGCAAAACTCAAAAAACAGAGATCCCAGTGAGAAAACGCACCCCATCCATCCTTTACTTAACAGATACTTACTGAGCAAGTTCTAGCTACGAAGCAGGGATACAACGATGAATACATTCTGATTCATTTCCCTACCAGGTTCACAGTGCAGTGAGGGACACGGGCCCGTCCACAAATAATTTCAAGACAGGAGGTGTAGGTACAGAGATATGCCGTGTGCTATTGGAGCCCAGAAGGATATGAGCCCTACCAGGGCAAGTCAGGTAATGCTTCCTAGAGCATACAAAGTGGAGAAAGGCATTCCAGGGCACTCGGAAGCAGGTTACATTTGAGTAATGTTTCCTGAGACTAGGGGATAGAGGGTGTATAGAGCAGGGGATGGGGATGTGAACCTGAGGAGGCAGATTGGTGCCAAGTGTGACTGTTCTTGAAAATCGCAGCAAAGAAGTCATACTTTAATCTGTCAGTTAGGGATTGCAATTTCAAATGCTTACATAGGCTGGAGTACATAATATAAATGAATAAAGCAGCCTAGGTGGAAATGATGGGACATTCTAGAGAGTTCTTGTCTAAATGAGGCAGCTGCTACTTACCAGTAGCTCCCTCTTAGGCTGTCATCCAGAAATCCTGGTCCACTGTTACCCAGTGTAATTTTTCAAGAGAAACTGACATACTTTTATGTAAAATCTCCCTATTTTTAAATGTCAGTATGAGTATACGTCTACAAATTATAAGATGCCATCGATTACAAGGTGTATTATTATTTTATGTACGAAAAAGAAAGAAAAAAGCCACCCATCAAACTATGACACTCCATCGATTTTAAGGCACGTTCCAATTTCAGAGGTGCTAAAATGTGAAAAAATGTGCATCTTAGAATCAATGAAATGCAGTAATTCTCATTTTCTCAAAACACTGTATAGACTCCGGGTTGAGGCTGCCAGATTGCAAACTCTGTTTAAGTGAAGGGGAGCCTAAGAGTAATCTGATTAGATTCACACTTTAGGAAGATCACCCTGAAGGTCAGATGTGATGACCTGGGAAAAAGCCAGCCAGAGAAAGACCAATGAGGAAGCTCCTGCAAGGATCCAGGAGATCGATGATAAGTGCTGAATTAAAGCGGTGGCAGTGGAGATCAGGGGCCAAATGTGAAAGCCTTTTTCTTTTTAATGTGAAAGTCTTTTAGGTAGTAAGTCCCACAGGTCCCAGACTGGGTATAGGTAGCAAGGGGGACAGAGGCATCCAGAATGATTCCAAGGTTCCTAGTTTGGAATACCAGATGGATTCATCACTTCTTCAACAATGCTCACTGGGTGCCAGGCACTGCACTGGGCCCTGGGGGTACAACGGTGGATAAGACAGACATGGTCCCTGCTCTCTCGTCATTTACCGTCTAGTGAGTGACGCCATTAATTGCGGTAGAGGGCTACCGGGTATGGGGTAGGACGCGAAGGGGGACAGGCGTGTTTATGGTGGAGAAAAATAACGAGTTAAAAAGTCATATAGCCAGTAGAAGCTCCTTTTAAAGCCCAGAAAATAAATCAGGTCTGCAGATTCTGATTAAAGAGGTCATCAGGTTACCGATAACAGTTAAAGTGATTAGAGAAGATAAAACAGGCTGGGAGAGCTTGTAAAGTCACAAGGCTTTAGGGGCAAAATCAGAAGCCCGGAGGAATAGAGACATTTAAACGGAATGAGGAGGAAGGAGCAAACAAAGGAGACTAAAAAAGCAACAGTGCAGAAAGGAAGAGGCCCGGGAGAGAGGGTTATCTGTAAACCAAGGGAGACATATTATCATATAATCCAATATGCCTTTATCTATAATTACTGCACAGAGTAATTTACCTTGGCAATGTACAATTCAGATTTTCAGAGTTTATGGGTATTTTGCATGAATTCCAAATAGGCTTATCAGAACTGCTTCTTATTTAGAGAGTTGTGATATTTTTAAATATTGCCACAATCTGTTCGTTTAGCTTGCATGTGCTTGCGTTTTGCAGGCGCCTCAGTTTGACATCTAGCATGAGTCAATGGCAGAGCAATGTAATTCCTTCTTTTTTTTCCTTCTGCAGGAGCTATAATCTGTCATTCCAAGACGAATGTAAAACAAAGAATACACATTTATGCAATTCCCTCTCATGTCAAAGCACTGTGAATTGGGCAAAACTGACCTAGGCACAGACAGCGGAGTCCCTTTGCAAGATCATCACGAGGGCCTTGGCCCAGAGCTCTGTAACAGGTGAGCCTGTGATATGATAAGATACTCTGGTCCTCTGGACTTGTTCAGAAAGGCCCTTCATTTTATGGGAGAGGAAACCAGGCCCAAAGAGGTTAAGCAGCCTCCCCAACATCATAGTTGTACAACTTGGTGGCCAGTACTCTTTCTATTACATCAAGGTGATCCAATTCCACCCTATAAAGATAGCTCCAGGGATTTCCCTGGCGGTCCAGTGGTTAAGACTCTGAGCTCCCAATGCAGGAGGCACAGGTTTGATCCCTGGTTGGGGAACTAAGATCCCGCATGCTGCACGGTGTGACCAAAATAATAATAACAAATAAATACCTTTCTAAACGATAGCTCCAATGCAATATATGTTAAAGTATGACAAACTCCATACACAAAACATTAACTCTACTAGAGTTGGCCAAACAACTAGACAGAGGAAGGTTAACTTTTAAACATCTAGTTCCATGTCTACCCAGATCTCATTCAATTTATCTGCTACTTTAAGAGTTTTTATCCTTCCCTCTAAGTTTTACCAGTTCCACACAGGTTGAAGGAAAACAGACTCCTAGATTTTCACTTTGCTGGTTGCTGAATTAGCAACCATCGTCACGCTTGTAGATTTACTTGAAGAGGATTCCTCAGGCTCATCTGGAATTTTCCAGAGGTAGATTCTAGAATTATTCTTTAATAGGTTGCCTTGGCAACCCCACAATGATGGAGGCAGGTATGACAGTACCTGCCAACAGAATGTGAACAACACAACCTGGATGAGAGAACCACTTCCTGCTTACTGGGAAGGCAGGTTCCAGGTTCTTCAAGCTTTCTTTTTGCCAACCGTTGCCTCCCTTTCAACCATTTTTGTTTTTATGAACACAGACAACAACAGTTGGTTTCTTAGAGGAATGTTGAAACTATTACCTAAAGCAAGGCCGAGGAAAGATCCATGGCTTTCTTTTCAAAACACTTGCCAGTATTGCCTCAGATGACTAAGAGTTTATGGTGAAGACTGTGGAAAAGGTTTTAGTTTAAGAATACTTATTCTTGGGAATTCCCTGGCGGTCCAGTGGTAAGACTCGGCACTTTCACTTCCATGGGCCCGTGTTCGATCCCTGGTTGGGGAACTAAGATCCCACAAGCCGCAGAGGCGCGGCCAAAAACAAAACAAAACAAAAACTTATTCTTGTCTTGGTTTTATTCATACATTCATTCAACAAATATTTGTTGAGCATCTACTGTGTGCAAGGCACTGTTCTAGACCCTGGGGATACACTACCAACAGAACTGACAAGGTTGGTCCCTTCCCTCATGAAGTTTATAGCCTTGTGGGGGAAGTAAACATTAATCAAATAATCATAAAAATAAATGTGAAATTGTAAAGGAGAAGTACATGGATTATAAGAGTGAGTCAGGAGGTCAAGCAAAGGCTTCTGAAGATAACATTATTTTATTTTATTTTATTTGGCCACACAGCATGGCAGGTGGGATCTTAGTTCCCCGACCAGGGATCGAACCCATGTCCCCTGCATTGGGAGTGTGGAGTCTTAACCACTGGACCGCCAGGGAAGTCCCTGAAGTCGATCTTTAAACTGACATCGGAAAGACAAATACTGATTACTTAGTTGAAAGTGCTGATAGGGGAATGGAGTCAAGCATACACTTGAATTAAGGTTCAGTGACCTGGAGTACATAACTGGACTCCATGATCTGGGGACTTTCAAAGGAGAATCTAGGGTTTAATATAGGTCTTAGTTTACTAAAGCTGAAGTTAGTATCTTCACCAATATCCCAAAGAGGGCACAATCTGTGAGTGTCATTTACATAAAACTCTCTAAAACAGTGCTTCTCAGACTCTGATGTGCTTATAGATAACCTGGGGATCCTGTTAAAACACAGACTCCTGGGCCCAGCCCCTAGAGGTTCTGATTCAGTAGGTCTGGAGTAGGGCTCATGAATCTGTATTTCTAATTAATTCCCAAGTGATGGTAAAGTATACTTTGAGAGGCACTGCCTCATAACCCAGTATGATATTTGTTTAAATCTCTATTTCTTTTTCAACCCACTCTTTCATGACTTTTAAAGTCAAATTATATTCTACAATGCTTTTGTGATCTTTACGGTCAATTCAGTAGTATCACCGGAACAAGAGAATGTTGTCATGTATAAATCAAACAATGCCATAGCTAAAGATTTCAAATATTTGGAAAGAATGAGAGAAATAACATTACAAGCAAACTGAGGTATCAGTAATGTACTAAAACTTCACTAATTTACCCCAGTGAGGTGGACTGTTAATTCTTATTTTGTAATAAGTCTGATTTACAAAGTGGTTTTAAGGAATGTAATACAAATTAACCTGATGTAACTAAGGACAGGCAATTCCTATATGTTTAATGACTTTTACTTTAACAGGTAGATAAGAGCTATTTGTAATGAATACTCTCACATTTTGAATGAAGCTCTGGATTTTACATTACATGAGATAAGAATAACCTCCCCGCTCGGTCTCTGTTTCTCACTACTAAACACAATTCCTGCTGATACGCCATGATCCTGTTGGTATGGCTACATGAAAAGGACACTAGGAAAACCAGTTGGTGAGAGATCCAAGATTTCTCTGCACTGTTTTTCTTGAGAAGGTTGTGAAGTTAATATAGGGTCTGGAGCAAACTATTGTCATTTTTAAAAATAAAAAATGAAGTCTCTGTGCGTGGAAGAATAGGAGGATTAGGAAAGGGGACCAGGAGTAAGTTTTTGTAATTCTGAGTAAACATCAGCTCTGCCACTTACAAGGTGGGCACCTTAGGTAACTTTTATTACTTCTCTGGGCCTCAGTCTTCTCATTTTTAATATAGGGATAATAATATTTAAATGGAATAATCTAAGTGGAAAATTCTTCATAAACTATAAAGTGCTAAACAGATATTAGCTACCATTTCTAGGAGAGCCCTACATTTTCTGAGTGGTTACACATCCTGGAGAAGAAATGTGGTCTGACCGGTGGGTTGGGGTATGTCTGGGAGCATCAGAGAATTCGGTTTCAGAGTCAGATCTAGCTCCACCACTTAACAGCTGTGTGTGAGCTTGGGAAAATTACATGACCTCTCTGTGCCTGTTCTTAAAAACCAGGATAGTAATAGCGCCACCCACACTGCGTTGACGTAAGGAATAAATGGGTTCATAGATATTGTGGCAGCCACTGCTAGTTGCCTAGCCAGTATCTATTCTCCTTTCTTCCTTACCAATAAAGTCCCAATTTTATTCTAGGTGGCAATGGACTCAGCCACCGAAACTTGATTTGCTAGGATCCCTCGCAGTTAGGGGTGGTCATGTGACTCTGTTCTGGCCAATACGACATAAGCTGAAATCTACTGGCTGAGGCTTCCAGAAAAGCCATTTTTCTGATAAAAAAGACAAGACAGCTGTCATGAGCCCTTTCCTTTTTGCCCTTCCCCCACTGTGCCTGGAACCATGACATAATGCCTGGAGGAGGAGCAGCCCTCTTGAGTGCATTAGGAACAGAGGCTCATGCTGAGAATGATATTGCAAAAAGACCAAAGGATGGGACACAGAGCCTGGGACACAGATGACGATGTGAAGTTGCTTCTTTCCTAACTTCATATCACATGAGATAAAAGGCAACCCCTCTGTGTTAAGTCCCTGTTATTTCATCATTTACCTCATCACACGCAGCCAAACATTCTCTAAGCGATACACTCGTAAAGCAGTTTGAGTGATGCCTGGCTTACAGTTAGTATTCAGTAAATGTTATTATTTGCCCAGCATTTTGTTGCCTAACCAGGTGGCCGACAAGTATTCCCCTCCATCCCTTGCAATAGTACCCCAATTTTCCTTTATGAGATCAACCCTCTCCCTATTCTAAGCCCTGTGGTTTGCACGGGATTGACACCACCCTCTACTCTAAGTGTGAGACTTCACTGGCTTAATTCAATCAGCATGAGCCCACTTCCCAAGCAACAGTGACTGCCCAGGGCTGGGCACATAACACAGGCCTAGGCAGCTCGCACATCCTCTTCTCCTGGCAAAAGGGAGTGTTCAGGTGGGCATGTAACTAAAGACAGGCAATATGAGTAATCTCCGGGCTCCTATTCTATTTAATCAAATCTACAGTCAAGGACAATAAAAAATTCATATCCAAATCGCCTTTCCCAAAGAAAAGAAACAGCAATAAAATCTACCATTTGCAATTGTGTGAATTCATTCAAATTTCTCTTCCAAAAGAAAAAAAACCCAGCCGGCTGAAACTGTTTTGTTTTTGTTTTTTGTAAACACGTCCAGGAGAACTCCTTTAAGAACAGATGTGCATCTGGGTTTTAGAATGAACGTTGGACCCGGAGGCAGACACTGGAAACGTATGACTAATATTGAAATAATATTCACAGACAGTTGTCATGGCAGCCTGCTCATTCTGCACAAAATAGAACCCACTGCATTTTAACAAGATCTAGCAAAGGAAAGCTGCTAGCCTGCAGACAGCCTCTAACTGAGTTAAACAACCTATTAATTGGTTTTGGTTTTATTATTATATATAGCCTTCAGACTATACCCTAACTGTATCCAAAAAAATCACAAACACTTAAAATCACTAATACAAACACATAAGATGATCTTTGTTTAACACCTCCACCACTCTTGAAATCTTCCCATCAGACTAGGAGGAAAGCTTAGAGGCAAGGCCCATTGTGTGCACAGCTGAATCCACTTAAATCTAAAGACAGTAAGTTTGGTGGAAGTAGAGTGAAATTTCATTTCCGTCACCAATTAGCATTGGCTGGATGCCACTATCAGGCACCCCCTCTTAAGTGGGGTTCTGTAGGAGTGGGGAGGAGCCAAATTGTTCTGTGCTCAATTACATAGTCCCAGGGGAGTGACTTTAGAAACTGGAGGCATCTCAAGTCATATAAATAATGGAGGGGGAGACAAAGTATTTACAGCTGATCTGTTTCTCCCTTGAGCGGCTATCAAATCTAAGCTCATTGAATGTGACTGCAGGTGATTTTGTAGATTATATATAGCTGGTGTTGAGGGGAATACTACAAGAGGCCATCTTTCCCTTTAGACAGGCTTTCGCATATCACCCTGCCCCTCTGCCTGCTCTTTTGAGTTTCTTATTTAAGAAAGAAGAGACAGGGTCTGATTAAAATTCAGTAACATCCAAAGTTAGGAAAAACCACATCAAGCCATTATCATCCATTAATATCTTGGAATAAATCAGTCCTTTGGGTTAATTAATGTTCTTCAAACTCCTTGAGATGGGGCCATGTCATACACTTAAAAAAACAAAACAAAAAATTCCCACACTACCAAACACTGAGCTCCTAGACATGTTGCAGGTATGTGACAATAAACAACTTCAATCAAGGGACTGGGACACTGAGGAGCAGTCCCTCAGTAGCTGGTGGGCAGATTAAAGACATTGCCAAAATGGTATAGGAGAGAAATGTGGAAATACTGAATCAGTAGTGATTGTATTTTCCCTCAAATAACTGAAACTCCCACTAAACAGTAGCATTAAAGATTAGGGATTTTACTTTTCACATATAACGAGGAATCTGGAAGTAGTAAATTTGGGGCTGGGACCCAGGTAACTTCCTTCTTTCTGCTGAGCAATGTAGCTTTCTTCTTCCTGACTGTCAACTCATGGTCACAAAATGGCTGCTCTCCCTCCAGCATCACATTTGCGTTCTGAGGAGAAAGTGAAGCTAAGGGCAAAATGGGGCATACCAGCTGAGTCTACCTCCTTTTAAAGAAATGGTTTTGTAAACCCAACTACTTCCATACAAGTCATTGGCCAGAACTGTGTCACACAGTCTCCTCTAGCTATAAGCGAACCTGGGAAATCAAACTGTTTTAGCTGGACACATTGCTGAGTCAAACAAAATCAGGCAGTGCAGTGTAGAGGTTAAATACAGCCTATAGAGCCAGATGGCCTGGGTGTTAAAACCCCACTCCTTTATTTACTACCTGTGTGACTTAGTTACCTAATTATTCTGTGCTTTGGTTTTCTCATCTGTAAACTAAGCATAGTAACAATACCTTTCTCACAGGGTTCTTGTGAGGATTAAATGAGTTAATATGAGTAAAGAGTCTGAATAGTCTCTAATACATAGCAAGCATTATACAAATGTTTACTCTTATTTTTATTACTGACAAAAAGAAGAATGGATATTGAATAAGCAACTAGCAGTATCTGCCACAGTTGTGTTGCCCACTCTGTAACCTCAACCGTCCTGGTTACTGTAATACGTGGGAACAAGTGCCCTGCTGCATCTGAGAACTGATGGCTGCCCAGGACGCCGGAAAACCAAAGCCCTGACCTGCCAAAGCGGTGATTCCCATGACCATCAGCCTCTTTCCGCATTTCCTGGGAACTGAGAGCAACAAAACTTCCCAGTATCTGAGCCAGGGAAGCAATGCCAGCCACTGCGGTGATGCCCAACATTTTAGATATGAACCATCAGGACTCCTTCAGTTGCAAGAGTCAGTAAACCCGACTCCCACTGGTCTAAGCAAAACCGGAAATGCACCCTTCAAATAGCTAAAGAGCCAACAAGTATACTTAAGGTCTGACTTGGTCGAGGCCTTAAATGATAGCACCTGGTCGCTCTTTCTCAGCTCTAATCCCTCGCTGTTGGCTCCATTCTCAGGCTTCAGGCAGGCAGCCGATGTCCTTCAGACTTGTGGTCACCCACACTATCTTCTCAACATCCTCCCTATGTTTTGGTAATTCCCCACATCTGAGTCCTCGAAGGAGAAACAAGGAATTTGATTTTCCAGCCTCTCTCATAGCAGGAGCACAGGTATGTGACCTAGGCTCTGCGAGACCTAAATTTAGAAAAGGGCAACACAAGGAGTCAAGGGGTTATGAAAGCCATCCTCTCCCAAAGTTAGTGGCAGAAGGGTCCAGTTTGCAGATACAGCAGTGATAGAGACTCTGAGCCCCATCACTGGCTTGCATTGCTAACTCTGTATTCAGAAGGGGCAGCGGTGGGCAGGCATCTTTGATGGTGCAGCCCCGCAGTGAGATTTAGACATTATTCCTGGCTTTGGAATCTCCAAAGCCTTCTCGGAGAGCCTGTGGGCCACTGTATATCCTTTAATAAACGCATTTTCTTCTCAAACTAGTAGGAGTGTTGAATCAGCTTAGGTGATATTATACCCCAAATCTTAGTTTATACTTATCAAGGTTTATTTTTCACTGCTGTTCCTGCGCAGGTTGGCTGCAGTTCTGTAACATGTGGTCTTCCCTGTAAGACTCAGGCCAACCTCTCTCTGGGGCACTGCTGTGCTCATAACAAAGGGGAAACATCAAAGCTGCACCCTGCAAGCTGGCTCTTCACACCTGTGCTTGGAAGCGAGGCACATCGCTTCCGCCCACACCCAACTGGCAAAAGTCAGTCACCCGGTCAAGACTATCAGTGGGGCAACTGTGTAAAAATCCCATGTAGGGAACAGCAGTAAATATTTTGGGCAAGAAGGTTCTGCTGTGGGCAACTCAGAGCCCCGTCTGATACAATGCAATAATCAGATGGCAGCAGAACCTCCAGCCTCTGGATTAGCTCACGTTGAGTCCAGGGTGAACACGGAAATGTCTCTTCTCAGGAATTCACACAAAAGGCCCAGGATTAGCTTTGATTGGGACTGACCTGGCGTGAGTCATTCCCCAACCCTGAACAGATCCATTCAAGACATATTCATTGAGCGGTTACTATGTACTAGGCGCTACTTAGGTTCTGTGGAATACAGCAGTGAACAAAACCAAATCCATGCCTCATGGAACTTTCATTCTAGTTGAGAATGATAGGGGACAGACAATATCTAGAAATAAGTAAATATCTAGAAAATTAGATAGTGATAAGCACTGTAGAGAAAAACAAAGCAGGAAAGGGGGATACTGAGTTTCCAGGGTGAAGGGGAAAGGAAAATAGCAATTTTTAAATAGGGCAGTCAGGAAAGGCCTCACTGAGAAGATATCTGGGCAAATACCTGAGCAAGATGAGACAGCAAGCAATGGGGCGACCTAGGGAAAGAGCAGTAAAGGCTGCGAGAACAGCAGGTGCAAAGGCCCTGAGGCAGAAGAGTCCTACTGTGTTTGAAGAACAGCAAGCAGGCAGGTGTGGTCCTGTAAAAGCAATGTAATAGGATATATGATCAGAGAGGTAATAAGTGGAAGATCAGATCATGTAGGGCCTTGCAAGCCACTGTAAGGCTGTGGCTTTCTTTCTAGTTAAGGTGGGGAGCTACTGAAGGGTTTTGAGCAGAAGTGACACAATCTAACTTAGGTCCTAAAAGGATCACTCTGGCTACTGTGTGGAGAACAGTCTGTAGGGAGAAAACGGCAGAAGCCGGGAGGCCAGAATATGAGGTTCTTGGCAATGATCCAGACAAAAAGTGATGGTGGCTTTGATTAGTATGGTAGCAGGGCAGATGGTAGAAAGTGATTAGATTCTAGATAGATCTTGAAGGTGTAGCCAATAGGATTCGCTAGTGAGATTAGATTTGAAGTGTGAGGGGAAAAAAAGAATCAAGTATGATTTCTTCCATTTTTTTCTACGTTTTAGGCCTAAATAACTGGAAAGATGAGGTTGCCCTTATCTGAGACAAGGAAGACTGAGAAAGGAGAGGGGATGGAGATCGGGAGTTTAGACACAGACAGAATAGGATTGAGATACCTATTAGACATTTAAATGGACATGTATAGTAGGTAGATTTGGAGTTTGGGGTAAAAGTCTGGACTAGAGATATAAATTTGGAATTCATCTAGGTTACAGACCATATTTAAAGCCATTAGATTAAATGAGGTCACCAGAGTGGTGAGAATGAATAGAAAAGTCCACGAACTGAGACCTGTGGAACACCCATGTTCAGAGGTCAAAGAGATGAGATCCAGCAAAGGTGACTGAGAAGGGGTGACTGGCGAGGTAGGAAGCAAAAATCAGGCGAGGGTGGCATCCTAAAAGCTGGGAGGGGAAAGTGCTTCCAAGAGGAGCAGAGGAACCGGAGAGAGCACCTAAAGACATATTTTCTAAGAGTTTTGCTATAAAGGAGAGCAGAGAAATGGAAGTAGTTGAGGCAGCAATGAGATTAAGAGATTATTTTTTAGTCATGAGAAAAAAATTATAGTATGGGACTTCCCTGGTGGCGCAGTGGTTAAGACTCCGAGCTCCCAACGCTGGGGGCCTGGGTTCAATCCCTGGTTGGGGAACTAGATCCCACGTGCATGCCGCAACTAAGAGTTCACATGCCACAACTAAGGAGCTGGCAAGCCACAACTAAGGAGCCCACCAGTTGCAACTAAGACCCAGTGCAACCAAATAAATAATAAATAAAAATTTCTAAAAAATTACAGCATGTTTGTATGCTGATGGGAATGATCCAATAGAGGAGGTAAATAAAGATGCAGGAGAGGGACTTCCCTGGTGGTACAGTGGTTAAGGATCTGCCTGCCAATGCAGGGGACACAGGTTCGAGCCCTGGTCCAGGAAGACATGCCACGGAGCAACTAAGCCTGTATGCCACAACTACCGAGCCTGTGCTCTAGAGCCCGCAAGCCACAACTATGGAACCTCAGTGCCACAACTGCAGAAACTCAGTGCCACAACTAATGAAGCCTGCGTGCCTAGAGCCCGTGCTCTGCAACAAAGAGAAGCCACCAAATGAGAAGCCCGCGCACCACAACGAAGAGTAGCCCCCACTCGCCACAACTAGAGAAAGCCCACGTGCAGCAATGAAGACCCAATGCAGCCAAAAATTTAAAGAATTTTTTTAAATAAAATAAAATTTTAAAAAATAATAGTAATAAATAAATAAATAAAGATGCAGGAGAAAGAGGGGAGTTGTTGCAGGGCTTTCCTTGAGTAGGCAAGCGCAGGTGGAGGGCTGGGTGTCGACAGGAACTCAGACAAGTCATCTAGGGCAGGAGTTCTTAACCATGGCACGATTGACATTTGGTGCCCAGTTATTTCTTGTGGTGGGTGGCTGTTCTGTGCACTGCAGAACGTTTCACTACATCCGTGGTCTCTACGCACTAGATGCCAGTAGCACACTAACCCCGACAGCCCAGAGCGTCTCCAGACATCGGCCGATAGCCCCCAAGATTTTGCCCCCTCCGCCAGGGAACACTTTGGGTTCTCACAACTCGGGGAATGGTGCTATGGGCGTCTAGTGAGTAGAGGCCAGGGATGCTGTGCAACCTCCAACAATACACAGGACAGCCCCCCACGACAGAGTTACCCGGTCCCAAATGGCAACAGGGCTGTGGTAGGAAATCCCCAGTCTCGATCTAGGAGGGCACAGATGCAGGCAGGTGAGCAGATGTGGGGCTTACCTGTGGAAGTTCTCTTCAGGCTGCTTGCATTTTTTTTTCACTGAAATAAGGAAGCAAGGTCATCAGCTGTAGGTGAGGTTGGGGAAGGAGGTACAGGAAGTTTAGGGAGAGAAGACATGAACCTGTCCTCTAGATGAGGTGGAAAATGAACGGACAGGGAAAGTAGACATGATTCTGGGCCGCATTAAGAACACACTTGAGGTACTTACTCAAGAATTTAATGTGAAACCAGTAGGCCTGAAGGTGTGTTCCTCCTGGGGCCATATTCAGAGGCGGAGAGGGGAAACAGTTGGATTTAACAGACTGGTTTTGCCAACAAGTACAAGCAACAAAGGGGCAAAGGAGTGATAAAAATGACCACAGAACTTGAACTGGGTAAAAAGACTGAGGGATGTAATTAACTATGAAAAGGTAGGTGGGCAAAAAGTAACGAACACCCATTCCAACAGGCTAGTTTCAAATGTTCTGATGAGCCGTAAAAGGGGAAAAATAAGGTGAACTCTGCCATACTAAGGTAACCACTCACTTTCCTTAGTAAATACTTGAATATACACTGAAAGACAAAGTACAATCATTTCTAAATGAAGTCAGCTCAATGGAGCTTCCTAAGTCAGCTCGGTGTTTGGGGCCATGGTTTCCTTGGCTGACGAAAGCCAAACCATCAGTGAAGGAAGCCGTCAGTGAAGGAAGCCGTCAGTGAGGAAACCATCAGTGAAGCCAAATGCTGGGGAAGCCACACTAAACACCTGAGAGATCAGAGGGCTCAAAAAGTTTGAAGTGACTTCTAGTCTTTATTTGCTAGTTCGTTTATTTCTCTGGTAGTTGTTCAGATGATTATGGGCAGACCCGGGGGTCACAGGCCTCACAAATCTGACTGAACAGGCTAAAGTGCCAGGGGAAACTGTGGCCAGCTGCAGCACAAGCCATGATGCTGGTGGTATCAAAGTGAAAGTCATCAACAGCGGTTCACGACAGGCTCTTACTTCTGGCTTTTAGGGATTTCATTTAAAAATTACAAAAGACAAAAAAGGTATCCACTTCCTCACTGGCATGCATACAAAATATTATAAGACACCAATGGCACTCTTATGGGAACATTTAGCCTCTATGAACGCGGGCCTCCCCAAATCACTTAGATATCAGAAAACTGAGTATGAGCCCAGCCCCGCCACTCACCAGCAGAATGGTCTCGGCAAGACATTCGAACTCTTCGGCTTCAACTTCTTCAGCTGAAAAATGGAGATAGTAATACTTACCATGGCTACCTCATAGGAATGTATGTGAAAGTGCTTTGTAAACCATATTGCACTTTACTAGCAACACAGATTGTGAATACAACTTGAAGGCAGCAGGAGTGGAACAAAAGTCTCCCTCCTTTTTGCTAAAGGCAGAATCCTGTGTTGCGTGCATCAGAGGTGTACCAGCCTCTTTTCTTTGTGTGGGAACCCGGCCAAAGCTTGCACGTGGCGAACCCACCCTTATAGCAAGGGCAGACAGAAAGCTCGAGGAAGGGCAAAGTATTCCCTAGAGACAAACCAAAACACGACTAGTGAGTGTAATTTTAGGCCCAATTCTTGACAGCCTCGTTTTGAACTGACAAGGGTTTGGCAACGGGTTAAATATACTGATCACTGGGCATGATGGGAGTCATTATAGCTCACTGACTAGCAGGAAACATGGAGTTTTCATGAATTCATCCTCTGGCTAGTGGCTGTCCACTCATGGTCATCTCATGGCTCACAACCTAAGCGTCAAGTGTTCAAGAGGCCTCTCGAAACGTATCAACAAAAAGGCATTCTGGAAGGGGTCCATGATGAAGACTACAGGGAGCTAACTAGGATATAGGAAACCTGGTACTAAAGAACCTAAGCCAGCTTGCCTCTGTTTCTGTGGAAAAATTTACATGGCAGATAAGTGCCTCCATTTTCCCAACCCGGAAAGTAGAGATAACATTTAGACCCAGACGGGAAAGGGGGTGTCTAGTCCAGCCCATGCATTTCACAAAGGGGGATACAGAGGCTTGGAAAGTGAACTGATGTTCAAGAGTACACAGCTAGTGAGTAGCCAAGGCAGCGCTAGAATCCTGACCACCACCCCCAGATCAGTGCACCTTCCACCCACCTGTTTCTCCCAGGGGCCTTCCCAGGAAGACAGGAGTTGGCCGAAGGGGTTGCTTCATACAATCAGTATCACTTCTCCATCATTCTGCCAGCCTCAAAGTCAGACGCCTGGGAAAAGGACAGCCGCAGCCTTCAGCCACTCCAACTCACCACTGAAAGAGCCGCCCCCGACCCACCCAAATGGTTTCAAGTGCGTTTTCAAGCTTGAGGATGGCGAGCAATCCCAGGATGGTGACGAAGATCCATCCAGAAGCACTGGGGAGGGCAAACGGCACCGACAATGGAAACCAAGAAACGGTACCATACAGGCGGCCTTCGTAATGGAGGGTCGCAGCACCTTATCGGGACCACAGTCCTGGAAGCACAGGGGCAGGCTCATGGGCTGCACTCTCACGGGCCCGCGCTGCGTTTAATGCTCTGCTGTCATGGTTGTGGAATTGTCAATAACTTATGATCAAGGAACCTGATATTTTCATTTTCCATTGGGCCCCTCAACTCTTGTGGCCGGTCCTGCTTCCCCCTCCCCGCGCCAGCCAAAGAGACGGCCTGTTTATACCGGCCTCCTCACCCCTCCCCTACCCCAGACAAATAAGATCAAACAAAAGCCCTGTAATTTTTAGCCCCTCTGGGGCTTCCGGAAGGGGAAGAATGTTGTGGAAAAGGTCAGGGAAGCATTAAGAGCCTGTATCCTCGGGGAAGAGGCAGAGTGACCAGCTGCCTTTTCCAACCCTGGCAAAATAAAGGCCAATATAAAAAGGAGCCCCCAGCCCTCCCCCCCAGCCCCGCGCTGCCTGAATCTTCGGCTCCTTGTGGTGCTCCTGTGCGCCCTGCTCCGGACTCAAGGCTTCCAATGCTGCCGGAAGCGGCTCAGTGTGCCCGGGGGAAAGTGGGTAAGTGCGGGTCCCTCAGGCTGAGGGGAGCTGTCAAAAGGGGCCGCGCCCCGGGCACTGTCCCCTTCCGCCCACCGGGCCGACCTCGCCGACGCCCGGGCTGCGGGAAAGTTTGGGGAAGGGTGACTAGCGGGGCGACGCTCTGGCCAGGAGGGTAACCCCTCGCCCCGGCCTCCCCGTGGTCGCAGGGGCGACGAGGCCGGCGGGGAGGAAGGACGAACTACCCAGACGCCGGAGCCGGAGCCCGCCACCTGGCCGCGAACACCAAATCTCACAGGCGGCGCGGGGCCACGGCAGGGGCGGAGTTACGGCGGATGGGCGGGGTTTCAGCCGAGGAGCCGGTTCTCATGTGACACTATGAATAAAGTAATGATAAAAGGGAGGTGCGACGGGGTTCCATAGTGTAGTGGTTATCACGTCTGCTTTACACGCAGAAGGTCCTGGGTTCGAGCCCCAGTGGAACCAAAGTAGCACGGTTGATTTTTCACTCTTTAAAGAAGAGAAGTGCTTTTCTTTCTCCCATTAATTTTTTTTAATCTTTATTTGTCTACTTTTTGGAATGTTTTTATCGCAGAAGCGTAATGACAGATAGCCACTCCTCCCATCCCTGCCACCCTCGCCCGACCTAGGAAACAGCATAAGTGGGGGCCTGGCCGTGTTGTAGTCCCGAGGGCGACCCCGCCCCGCCAGGGCCCTACCCCGACCTCTCCTTCGGTGCTCCGGGGCGACCTCGGGAAATCCGGCGCTCGTGGGAACCAAGATCACCCAGCACGGCCCCTTCCTTACAAACCAGGGCAGGCCGGCCCTCCGAAGCCTCCAACTAAACTATGGCAGTACAGCGGTGCTTTGACTGCAGTTAAATTATTAAAGGTTTATTATTATTAAAGGTTTAATTTTTTCAGTAAACTCTAAAATACAGAGCAGAGAAAACAATAGTTCTTTTCTTTCTAGTACTGCAGTAGGGTTTGTTAAAGAGACCTTCGTCTGTTTAATGAAGAATCCATACATAGTATAGAATAAGCGTCAGGCTTGTGGACACCCCCAAAATGCTGATTGAATGAGTAAACTTTAGTTCCTTTTTGTTCCTCTGTATTAGTTCATTACAGCTTCGCTTTGGGGGGTTATTATCTTTTCAATATTGACCTTTTTCATCTTTGACAACAGGAGTGAAGTAAAGGTCTCTGGGACCCTGGGGGATTGAGGTGAAAAAGGTCAAGAACTAAAGTGGTGGCCAAGAACTAAAGAGGGAAGCGGATTAATGTACAGCACGGTGATTACAGTTAACAATATTGTATACTTGAAATTTGCTAAGAGAGTGGATCTTAAATTTTCTCACCAGACACACAAAAAATGGTTACTTTCTGAGACAATGGATGTGTTAACTAACCTTATTGTGGTGATCATTTTGCAATATATATGTATACGGAAAAAAAAAGGGAAGGGGAAACTCAGTATTTTTCTTTGAGTTTTTCCACATAGTTTTGTTCATACAGTGGGTAAATTTGTATCCTTTTCTAACTCAGGATTATAACACATGATTGTCCTTTTTATTACAATCACTTCATTAACTTTTTTTTAAACCTTCTTAACTGTTTTTAAGTGTATAGTTCCGAAATGCTAAGTAAAGTCACACTGCTGTGAAAAAGATCTCCAGAACTTTCTTACCTTGGAAAACTGAAGCTCTGTATCCATTAAACAACTCCCCTCCCCACCCCATCAACTTTATTGTTATTGGCTGTATAGCAATAATAATAGCTAATTATGTTAAACACTATTCTAAGTATTTTTTATGTATATCATCCCATTTAAGCCTCAAACTAACTCTATGAAATAGGCATTATTATCACCATCATACAGATGAGAAAATTGAGGCACAGAGAACTTAAGTGACTTTCCCAAGGCTACATAACAACTGGTTGAGCCAGGATTTGCATCCAGTCTGGCTTGGGAATCTGTGCTCTTAACCCTGCCTGCTGTCCTGAATCCCCTATGTAGATTGTTTCCAATTTTGTCTTATTATAAATAACACAGCAATGTAAATCTTTGCGTGTAACTGACCGCCCCCTCCCAATTTTGTATTTTCCTGAGTGAATAGGTGTAAACATGATGCCAGCTTGCTTTCTGAGAGGGGGAATCCATGTCATTTTCATAGAATTCGAGAATGTTAGTGTTTGTTTGGCAGGAAATTGCTCAAGGTCACCCCCTAGAAGACGATGGCAGAGAAAGGATTAAGACCTGGGTCTTCTGATTCTAGTTTCTATTTTCCTCCACTGCTTCCCTTACATTTAAAGACAGAATAAAGCCAATACCTTCCTTTGCTAAACTGACCTCAGTTGACGTTAGCTTCTCCTCTGAGACTTCTTATTGAGGCAGGTAACTATGTGGGTTAACTTAGCGGGGCTTGGCCAAAGCCCTAAGAAGTAAATGAAATAAGATGCTTAATGAGGCCAGTGCTCAAGTTAAGCTGCTGTTCCTAGGAAAGCTCTCCACTTTGATAAGGAAGAGCAGCAGCTAAGGACGAGGGGAGAATGCCACGCAAGATAGAAGGCTTCTTGCTTTTACTTCTCTTTGGCTCTGAAGGTATGTGCTATCAAACCATTAGCACTCATTAAATACCTAATAATACAACTGACTTAATCATACAGCTGATTAATAGAAATGCAACCAGAATAATTAAAATATTATCAATTAGCAAAGCATGCTAATGAATTAATGTGTTATTAATGAACAACAGTTGTCTTTGTGTGATGCAGTCCTCTTTGTCTCACCACTGGCTTTCTGGTTCCGTGAGGAGCCTTCTGAAGTTCAAAGGATGCTTAAAATGGGACAGAAAGAAGGAAGGGTCTCAAAAATCGTATGAAATAGCTATAAATTGCAACAATTCATAAGAAAGTGCGGTGTATTCTTGAAAGTTTTTGGGAGTCAAAGTTAGAGTGACTATAGAATTTAGTCTTCCAAACCAGGACACTACTGAGAGTGGTGGAGGATGCTATTAATAATTTTGCTGGGACAACAGGTGTGAACCAGGACTGTCCCAGGCAAATCAGGGTGTAAGGTCACCCTAGTTTAAATATGGATTAACATAGCACGCCGAATACAACTGGACACTAATAGAAAGCATAATCCAACTGAGAGTCAGGAATCCCCAAAGACTCAATATACTCAATCATTTTAAAATTTCTAAATATAGCCCTGGCGGGAGTGAAATGCTTAATTACGGAGAAATTGAAGGCAAATCTCTAAAATGTCATCCAATTCAACTTTTAAATTCTCTGTCAATCTTTGAAATCATGCTCTTCCATGCCTCTCTCAACTCTTAAGGACCCATCAACTCAGACATTAGAAATTGGTTCTTTGTGGTCACTGTGTATTTATGTGCATTACAGGAAATAAATAAGGAGGGCAGGAAGGAGGAGACCTCTCCGCTCTGCCAATGACCTGGTAGACAGACATGACAAAACTCACACAGAGTCAGAAGCCCTGGTTTAAATCATTCTCTTCTCTACTCTCTCATTATATTTTATTGGTAGAATACTCACTTTCATGATTACCCAATCTCAAAACTTGTGTTAGTCACATTTCTCAATATTTGGAAAGACCTGTAAAAATATAACCCCAAGGTTATTTTGCAAACCCCCAAGACATATTTCTAAGTAGGGCGGGGGGGGGGGTTGTTGTTTTTCCTTTACTCCGTGCCTCTTCCTCACCAAGAAAATCTAAACAGAACCTTTCAAGGCTTAGATCCCAATACCCTTGGTTCTCAGACATCCACAGGGCTCACCCTCAGACTCCTCTTATTTGTGATTGGCATTGAGATTCATTCATCCATTGATTCATTCAAGAATCCATTGATGTCAGTTCAAGAATCCATTTCTGAGTTCCTGCTATGATAGGCCAAATGCTGTGTAAGAACTTGATACACCTGGCAGATTCTTGTTTTCGCTGTGCCAACTCTAAAATCTTTGTTCCGTGACCCCTAAATGGAAATAAGCCCTAGAAAAGTTATCAGGCCACTTTTCAATTACACCCGCGCAGTCAGGGGATAACAGTAATAAAAGACACGCTGTCAGGAGGCACAGTGCACAGCACTCTTTCCTGTTCTATAGCTTATCAATCTTTGTGCATGGCTGGGGAGCTCCAGAAATTTCCACGAAGAACAGAGAATCCCATCTGTCCTGGTGGAATGGAATGTGGTCCAGCAGGTAGGCTTGAAACACTTAAATTCTCTTACCCACCTAACCCAGGCCCTCCACCCTCACGGGCATCAAAGGAAAGCAGCCACACCAAAATTTGGCTTGGCAACCTAGGTGTGCTCTACCCTGAGCTAGAGGGATACGCCAGGAGGCAGAGAAAAAAAGGCAGAATACAACTGCTGCACTTAATCAGTTTACAATCCAGATAGAGAAATAAGGCCAATGCACAGGGGAAAGATGTATGCTGCACAACTGGGAACCTGAAGACAAAGGTTCTTTGTCTAATTTACTCTTTGCTGTTTCTGTTCCACGGCAGCAGTGGATCCTTACTACAGTGAAATAAGGTAAATGGATTGACTCCACTTATGCGTTGGATGAAGGGTCATTGGGGATACACAAATCATCATCGTAAAGCACTACCTCTGTCTCTTAACTGAGGCAGGCTTCTATTTATCTTGCATTGTACATTTCGGATTACACACCGATGATGATTTTTAAAACACCCACCTTACTGAAGTATATTGTTCCACTGCTTGGTCATGGCTATTATATAAAAACAAGCCAAAAAAAAAAAAAAAAATCACCAAGCCTCATCTTACAGGTGAGTGTGTGTCCTTCCTTGCAGGTGTGTCAAGCATCAGGGATAGCAGATTTTTTTTCAAAGTAGCTTTATTGAGATGTAATTTACATACCACTAAATTCACCCATTTAAACGGTGTAATTCAATGGTTTTTAGTGTACTTACAGATTTGTGGAGCACACAATGTAATTTTAGAACACTTTCATCATCCCCCAAAGAAACCAGTAGACATTCAGTACTCACTCCCCACTTCCCCCTCCCCCTAGCCTCTGTCAACCACTGATCTACTTTGTCTCGTATAGATTTGCCTTTTCTGGACATTTCATTTAAACAGACTCATACAACATATGGTCTTTTGTCTTTCATTTAGCATATTTTTTAAAATAAGTTTATTTATTTATTTATTTTTGGCTGCGTTGGGTCTTCGTTGCTGTGCACGGGCTTTCTAGTTGTGGCGAGCAGGAACGACTCCTCGTTGTGGTGCGCAGACTTCTCATTGTGGTGGCTTCTCTTGTTGCGGAGCACAGGCTCTAGAGCGCAGGCTCAGTACTTGTGGCGCACGGCCTTAGCTGCTCCGCGGCATGTGGGATCTTCCTGGACCAGGGATCGAACCCGTGTCCCCTGCATTGGCATGCGCCACCAGGGAAGTCCCTAGCATATATTTTTGACATTCACCTGTGTTGAAGCATGTACAAATAACAGATTTACCCCATGAATATGCCTGCCACCTAAAAGAGTAACACTTTCACACCAGAAGCAATTTCCTTCTTTCTTCTTTGCCAGAGGGACATTATTGCAGCCTACTGTTTTTCTCCTGTGTCTTATTCTTGTTTCTCTAATAGTTTGGAAGGTAGTTATAGACAGTTTCTATCATTCATAATTTTATGCTTTTCTCCTCGGCTTCACCTGTTTCCATGGGAAGGAAAACTCTGTATTTAGTGACAGCCAAGCAAACAGACTGAAATAGTCTTCCCTAAGTGTGTCTAATGCGCACTTTGATTCTGGCCTTGCAAGGTACATTTCGAGAAATAGGCATGCTTGAATTTTCTGGCTGCAGTAACAAGCATTTCCCTATGGAGTAGCCCTTTGAGCAAAAGGGCAGAATCGTCCCCTATTGCATAAATCTAAGGCTGGTGAGTGGCAGACGTCGCAGACCCTCTGGTGGAAACCTGTAACCTGGAGGAATCGCGAAGATGATCTGAGTGAGGACAAAAATAGACAACCATGTAATCGAAATCTTGCCCTTTTTCCTTTAAAGGCTGACCTGTTTTCTTTTGCTCATCCCAACAGTGTTATATTCTGGTATCATAAGACATTGTCGTCAACACGATGTTTGCTTTTGTTCGCCAGCTTTGGGGTGATTAAATCATTTCAGGGATGACAGCAGCCACGTTGCTGCTCCCTTGGTGACAACTTTTCTTGTAAAAGGCTTGTTGTTCCTTCTCTCTCTGCTCATTTCCATAAGATCTGGTGCCTCACAACCCCAGGCTGCCTACAGACAAATGCTTTCTGGGGAGAGGAGTCCGGGAGGGGCAACAACGCCAGAAATCTGATTGAGCACAGGGGGTGGTTCTGAAACCAGGTCTCCCTCTTGGGTCTCTTCCTCTCCACAGGTAGAAACCTCCCCGCCCTTTCCTTTTTGCCTTCTGCTTTGTTTCTGCACAAGTTGGAGCCCCTCTGGGGGCCCACCCATGGACCCAGGTAATGCAAAGGCCCTGAGCGCCGTGGCAATTAGAGGGGCCTCATGTGAACTCTGGGCTTGCTCAGTTGCAGCGGCACAGACCTTCTTCGGTGCCAGGGCACGTCCTCTGGGCCAATTTGATCTGGTTAGTAAGGCCGCTCTGTCAGTGACCCACACACCTCACCTCTGGTCCCCCCAAAAGAGATTCTTGGCACAGCTGACAAAGCCTTTCTGCTTTTCTGCCATCCCAGCTTCTCTGGAAGATGGGGCAGAGCCGAGTGCCTTCTGCATTAACAGCCCTTAAACCATCTAGATGCCAATTGCTCATCTACTTTGCAGTTCTTGGGGAGCAGCTGTGGGGCTGACACTATGGGTTCATGTACACATTAACTGGCCTTTCCCCTGGGCTCTAGTACCTTCTACCCAGCTGCCCACTCAACCTCAACACTTGGGTGTCCCGTAGGTCTCTCAAAAGGAACATCTCTACCCCATCCCCCCTAAATCCCTCCTTCCCCTGGAATCTTCTCCTCCCCTAGTAAATGGTAGCTCTATCCTCCCAGGCACTCAGGCCTTGAACCTCTTTTTATTTCACACCCACGTCATCTGTCAGCAAATCCTGTTGGCACTACCTTCCAAAGACAGTCAGAATCCAGCCACTTCTCATCACTTCCACTGCCACCACCCCAGGGCCAAGCCACCATCATCTCTCCCCTAGATGACACGCCAAGCACCGGCCTACCCCGGGGTCTTTACATGCTATTGCGTCTGCCCAGAAGGCTCTGTCCACAGGTATGTCACTTCCTTCAGGTCTTTGCTCCAATATCACCTTCTCAGTGAAACCTTCCCTAAGCCCCAAAGTACCACTCCCTGTCCCTCCACCTCCCTGCTTTATTTTTCTCCATAGCAGTCATCATTATTTTACATATTATATATTTTATTTATACATTCACTACCCCCTCACCCCCCCCCCCCCACATTAGACTCTTAAGTTCTAGGAGGGCAGGTGTTTTTTTCTGTTTTGTTTACCGGTATTTCCCCAGCACCTAAAGCTAGGCCTGGAATATAGCAGATGCTCAAAGAAAATTAATGAATGAATGCTTTGGGACCAGTCATTATCAGCTATCTTTTATATCAATTTCTCTAATTGCACGGGTGCTTAGATAAACCTGTGGATAAGAAAGAAATAGGATACAAAGGCCAGAGCAAGCGGTGAGTTCTACATGAGGGACAGAAAAAGTCCTCTTCATAGGGAAGGGGATAAGTAGGCAGAAAAGTTGGGAGGGGAAGGCATTTGAGGCCAAGAAATCATATGCACAAAGGCATACAGGCATGAAACAGCCTGGCACATTTGATGAATTATAAGTAATAGAGAGTGCAACAAATAAATTTGGAGAGGCAGCCAGGAGATACATCACGGCAACCCCTTGAAGGACACATTATTATTATACCCATTTTAGAGATGAGGAAATAGAGAGACGCAGTCATATAACTAATAAATGTCAGAGGTGAAACTGGGGCCATGGTAATGGGGACCCAACAAAGGGTCTGGAGCAAGAAAGTGACACAGTCAGGCATTGGCAGTATGGAGGATGGATGAGGCAAGGTCTCTCTTTAGCAAGGAGAATATCCAGAGGAGAGAGGAAGTGGTAGTGGGGGTGGAGAGGAAAGATGGCTCCCGGTAGACACTGGATGTGGGGGTTTAGGAAAAAGAAGTGACTAGGAGGAGTCCCAGGTTTCTGGATGGGGTAGTAGGTGGATGGTGGAGCCATCAGTAGGCTAAGAAATAGAGAAAAGAGGGGCTTCCCTGGTGGCGCAGTGGTTGAGAGTCCCCCTGACGATGCAGGGGACACGGGTTCGTGCCCCCGTCCGGGAAGATCCCACATGCCGCGGAGCGGCTGGGCCCGTGAGCCATGGCCGCTGAGCCTACGTGTCCGGAGGCTGTGCCCCGCAACGGGAGAGGCCACAACAGTGAGAGGCCCGCGTACCAAAAAAAAAAATAGAGAAAGGAGAACAATATGAGGAAGGATGGAATGAGTTCAGTGTTTAAAATTTTTTTTTTGCTGAGGTAAAACATACATCCAGAAGAATACAAGTAAGTGTATACATCCAGAAGGATACAAGTAAGTGTACAGCTCAATGAATTTTTACCACTAAACACACCCAAGTAACCAGCACTCAGATCAAGTAACAGAACTTTGCCAGCTCCCCAGACACCCTCCCTGGGCTTCCTCCTTGCCACTCCCCACCCCAAGTGTGACCACGACCCTAATGTCTAGCGGCATAGATGACTTCTGCCTGCTTGTGTACATTTTAAATGGATTCATGTAGTGTGTCCACTTTATCATCTGACTTTCCACTCAGCATTGTTTGTGAGACGTGGCCATATTGTGGCATGGAGTTGTAGGTCATCCATTTTCATTTCAGTATAGTGTTCCACTGTGTAAATCTACCACTCGTATCCATTCTACTCGTGATGGACATATGAGTGTTTCCAGTTTGGGGTTTTTACAAATACTGTTGTTACAAATAATCTAGTACATGTTTTTCTTTGTTGGAGAACATATGTATGCACTTCTAGTGGGTAAATACTTAGGAGTGGAATTGCTAGGTCATAGGGCACATATATGTCCAGCCTTTGTATAAATTACCAAAGAGTTTTAAAAATAGGTTAGACCAACTTATACCCCCACCAGCAACATATGAGAGTTCAGGTTTCTTCATGACCTGGCCAGCACTTGGCTGGGTCCAGTTTTAGATAGTGAGAGACATCTACGGGGAGCTATCCAATAAGCCGTTCAATGAACATGTCGGGGATCTTGGGGGTGGGAGTAGAGGAAGCCGAGCTCTTGAGAGAGATTAAGAAGGATTATTTAGAGTGGTGGGAGAAGCAGGTGAGTAGTGTGATGGAAGCTAAAGGAAGATGGGAGGAACTGACAGCACCCAACACCGCAGCATGAAGATGTAAGGTTAGTGTTGGGAAGAGTCCATTGGTTGTGAAAGTAAGAAATCGATGGCGGGGGGTGGGGGGGTTAGAGTGGGGGAGGGACAAATTGGAAGATTGGGATTGACACATACACACTATTATATATAAAATAGATAACTAATAAGGACCTACTGTATAGCACAGGGAACTCTACTCAATACTGTGTAGTGGCCTATATGGGAAAATAATCTAAAAAAGAGTGGATATATGTATAACAGATTCATTTTGCTGTACACCTGAAAATAACACAACATTGTAAATCAACTATACTCCAATAAAAATTATAAACAAACAAACAAAAAGAAGTCATTGGTCACTTCCTTTGCCAGCACAGGGCTTGGCCTCCTACCAAGACGGTGCTCCCTAGTCTACATTGCTACCTGAGACGGTCAATTCTGCCCATAGCAGGTGAACCAAGGAGTCTCTAGGAACGAATCATCAGTGGACAAGGGACCAGGAGAGACAGCAGTTTGCTGACCACAGTTGAGAGATGGCCCTGAATCCGCCCAGGCGAAAAGATATGCCCCCTCGACTCCCCTTACAGCCTATGCATAACCCAGCAGAGGACTCACCATGTGTGTCGTCCAGTGGTCTATCTTCTCCTGAGTCCTCAAGCCCCTTGTGGGCAGAGAGTGAGGCTTCCATTTCAGAAGGCCCAGGCCCTGGTGCAGGGCCAGGCTCACAGTGGACACGCGAAAGTGGTATGTGAAATGGATACATATTATTTAAAGAAAGATACAATTTGAAAAAATAGCTTTATAATTCTAATGAAAAGGATGAGACCATTCCTTTAACTCTTTAAAACAATCTGAAAGTTTTTGGTGGGCATCAGATTCAATATTTAGATAGCAAAGTGGTTAAGGAGGGACTTTTATATCTACTGCCTACACTCAGGTTTTGTTTGAGATTTTTATAATAGGTATGTGCTGCTTTTATAATCAGAAAAGAAATAAAGGCATTTGTTCTGTTGAAAATGGGAAATGGAACTTGGTGTGTTAAACCAGCGCTGTCTAATGGAAACTTGTGCAATGATGAACATGTTCTGTATCTGTGCTGTCCAGTACAGGGGCCACTAGCCACGTGTGGCCAGCAAACACTTGAAATGTGGCTGGTGTGACTGAGGAACTGAATTTTTAATTTTATTAATTTAATGAATTTAAATTCAAATAGCCACATGGGACTAGTGACTACCACAATGGACAGTGCAGCTGTAAACAATCAGCTTATGCTAATATAGACAAACTCCTTTCCTGTTAAATTGTGCATTCATTCTATTTATTCATACTTCTATGAAGATAGGTTAAATGTTAGTCTTAGGTTAAATTTTACACATTTTCAATTTTTCCACATCATGTATACGGTATTTACACTTTGATTGTGGTTTGATATTTCCTGTAGATAATAGACAAACCTAAAAAAAATTTTTTTAAATATTTTTTTAACAATGTCCTAATTTTAAATCACCTGAATGTGTCACTTCCCTACTTCCTCAGCATCTGTGGATGTTTCTCCTGGCACGTATTTACTTACTTTGACTTCTTCCAGAAGGGGCTTTGTTAACTTTTACGTGACTGTGATCATTTCACTTTTCCATGTAATGAATCATTTGTTGAATTTTTCTTTCTTTTTTTAACTTGATGTTTCCTTTCATGTCCTTTTGCTCAGCCACACTGGGATTATCGTCTACTGAGGTATGTTACAGTAAGAAGGCTGGAATTCATATGGTTACTATTTTTGAAGATTTTTCCTAGCCAAAACAATGTATAGGATTATCACTTTTTTTTTAATGTATTTCTAAAGGTTTTTTTTTTTTTTCCTGGTGGTGGCAATAGCATGTTTTATCTGGACAAGCTCCAAGACTGGTTTTTTTAATGAGTGAATGCAAGTAAACCAGGTCTTAAATCAGATGGCGGAATCTTGAATCCAGTCCCTTTTAAAATTGTATCCCCAGAAGGGACCTCCAGGAGATGTAAGGCGCCTGACCTCGGACTGGGGCTCCTCGAGCCCCTGAAGATAGATATAATGGGGTGGACATGGCTCTCTATGTGGGTGTGTCTGTGAGATTTTTAGCTGGTCACCCAAGGTGGCAAACATTTATCTAGACTCAAAGATGAGCGGCAACTGTGTGGGTTAAACTGGATTTATAATTCAGTTGTGCTGCTGTAGTGTGATAGCCGCCACAGACAATAGGAAATGAATGAGCAAGGTTTTTGAATGCGAGCTTTTCCAGTGGTGCTGACCACAGTTGCCTTTGACTGTGACTTTTCTGAAGCTCCTGCCCCTCTGGCTTCCCACAGGATGAGGGTGAGGATCCCTGGTACCACAAAGCGTGCAAGTGCGATTGCCAAGGAGGTGCCAATGCCCTGTGGTCTGCAGGCTCCACCCCGTTAGACTGCATACCGGGTGAGTGTCCCCTCTCCTTGGGGCACCAGATCCTTGGGGTATCCTTGGGAACACCCTGTTTCTCCTCTTTCTTTCAACCCTGATGAATTAAACCCCCTGAATGCCACGTTCTGGGTTTTCTCCAGTCGGCCATTGAACTTCAAATCTCAATGGCCACTGCTCCAACAAACTGCACTGATGTCATTGGTCAGGACAGTTTCCTGGATCTCTACTTGGCCTTGGTGAGATGGCAAGATGGGACCTAACTTTCAATGAAAGAGACTAATGGAATTTATCGAAAATAAACTAATGATAGGCAGCAATTTTGAGAAAAGCACAGGCTTTTGAGCCAGAAATACCAGAGTTGGAATCTTGGCTGCATTGTTTTTTAACTCTGGGACCCCCACTTTGGCCTTTTTCTGTCAAATGGAGGCAATACTACTGTGCCCGGATATTCATTGCTCACCAAACAACCACGTGCTTCCCCACATTCTCAGCCCCTTCCCAGTCAGGTGGCTTCACAGGAGCAGTTCCAGCCGATGGAAGCCGTGTCTCTTCTGAAATGAGGTCCACTTCCCTGCCTGAGAAAGTGGCTTCTCCTTTAGTCTGGGTGCTGGGGAGGTAAAGTGGAGTAGAACTTCCTGCTGACCCACAATGAACCACCTGAGTGAAAAATCAACCTTTGTTGTGTTAAGCCTCTGAAATTTCTGTGACAATTCGTTCTGCAGCATAAACAGCCTCTCCTGACTAATATGAATGACTTCCTCTAAGGCAGGGGCCAGCAAACTTTGCCTGTAAAGGACCTGGCGGTAAATCTTTGTGGCTCTGTGGGCCATAGGGCCTCAACACCTCAAATGGAAGGCAGCCACAGACTGAATGTAAATGCATGAGCATGGTTGTGCTCTAATAAAACGTTATTTATAAAAACGGACCCTGCTGTAAGGAGTTGTTACGAGGAATAAAATGCATGAGGCATTAAAGCATCTTGTCCTGGACCTGGCACACTGCAGCTCCTTTTCTTCCTGCCTTCTAAGAGGTCACACTCTGACTTTCAGAGGCTCGGGCGGCCTATCACACATTTGCCACGCTCAGTATTTACCACAGCTCGGAACCTCTTCTGCTGAAACTGTCCTTGCCCCCGCTTTCCAGGGTTATGATGGCGCCATGTGGCGGCCCGTCATTCACTTTACATAATCACCTAATAAGAGCTCCAGGAGAGAGGTTTGTGTGCAGCGTGTGAGCTTCTCTGCATTATTTCATTAAATTTGCATTAAAATAGCAAATGTGGGGGAGGGGGGCGTCCACAAAGGCTTTTACTGCCTGTTTTCCTATATACTAAAGGGGTAGGAATTGGTTTCTGAACTAAGCTTTCTGGAAGGGAACAGTGGGGCGCAGTAGTGAGGAAAGCAGTAAGTGCTGATGAGTTCAGCGGGCTTCTCCCACGGGAGGGACGTCCCACTGAGCTCCACGGCGTGAGCTCCCGCAGCCATTCTGTGCTGGGGTGATCTGCCCAGTCAAGGCTGAGGCACCCTCCTTAATAATCCATTTAGAATTCAATTCCACCCTCTGTCATCATGTGCCTATTATGTGCCGATAGGGAGACAAAAATGAACCATTGTCTCTACGCTGGAGGAATTTACCATTTACTGGAAACAAATGTTCTCTTCACTAGAGACATGAGACGTACTGGAATTCCAGTCCACGGAAGCTCTTTCTAAGAAGAAATTGAAAAGAGATTATTTATACGGATTGGTTTCATTGACCTGATCAACTGTGCAGCTGAGGAGGGCTGTGTGTCTGAGGAGTGTGAAAGATGACCTGGGCTGCCCAGGCTCTCTCCCCTACACAGTTGCCATGAACTTGAAGTTCTGAAATCAGAAATTCTTTTAGCTTAAGTGTTCTCCTCTCCCCACTGGGGTTTTCATTTTTGTTTTGTTTTGTTTTAACAACACAGATATTCCCAGGAAGGAAAAAAATGCAGCCTTAGTGTTAAATGGTTGATTCATTAATGTTCATTTGTTTTTCCACGGGAGAGATGATTCAGGGCAGCAGGACTAGCCACAACCTTCCAGAATTTACTTGCCTGTCAGTGCCTCAGATCCTCATTCGAACGCTGCTTGGTCTTGCTGGATCCTGAGATTCAGCGCTTCCACCAGAGTCCAACTTAGGACGGAAGGAGGCCCTAGAAAGCACAGGACAGGAGGGTCACTCAGAGCTGTCAGGAGATGCTCACAGGTGCACACTGGCTGTTACTGCCAGGGGGCCCTACCCACAGAACAGAAGGTGACCAGCTAGGTGCATTATGGCCTCCTAATCTTCAGCTTAACACTATTATATTAAAAGGTCTGTCTTTTCCAGAGTTGAGCCAAGATTACCTCGTCACTCTGAGAGGGGGAAATACGGCAGGGAACGTATCAAAGCATAAGAAATCTAATGACTCAACGCTTTACTTATATTCTGGATTTTATATTTCCATATTATATTCAAGTTTATACCCTATTCTTCTATAAATATTATTCTGTATTCCACTACATCATCATATAGATTCAAGTCTAACACATGTGCATAATAATGTTCACATGTCTTTTGTCAAAAATGGCCCCGAACTCTTCTTTGTGTTCCTTTCGGTTACTATTGTTTAAAAGCATGTCTGGCCTTTATATGTCTACACATCGAGAAATTATCTACTGCATAAGAAAGGCTAGTATGTTAAGTGTGCATAGCCTGGATTAACAGCACATATGACTATGTCTTTATCGATCTCATTATCAAATCATCGCTCAGAAGAGGCAGGTGTTTCCTTAAGAGTAAAATGAGTGTAGAAACAGGCTTAATAGCTTACAGTAACCTCCACTGAGCAGAAAACTTGGGAAGGACGTATTCTGTGTGTGTAAAGAGGATCCCTTTAATTCCTCCAGCAACATTATTTATGTCGCTTGATACTAGTTGAGACTCAATTGACAGTTTCTTTTTGATTAGGCCAGTGGGAGTTCTCTGGGCCAGTCAACTCCCACTTCCTCCCTGACCTCCCTGCTTCCTGTTCCTGCCATTTTCTTTGCTTATCCCCAGTGGCCACCTGAGATGGGGTGATGAAGTTTGTTTATCCCTCCATTCATCCATCCACTCAATATCTATTGCGTGCCTAGCACATGCAGGCATTCTGCTCGGCTCAGGAAAGCATGGTGAGCTAGACAGACCTGGGGAGCTGGGCAAGTGGGCAGAGATCCAAAGGATGAGGAGAGGTGTCCAGGTGAAGGGGAAAGGAGGAGACAGGGAAAATAGTAATCATGTAACTGGAGTGCCCTTCACTCCAGGGCACAAAGAGCAGGAGACATGTTACATTTTCTATTTTTCCAATTTTCAGATAACTCCGGTTTGAGTCCCCCTTTATCATGGGCTGTGTGGAGTCTAAAGACAGGAGGATTGTTGAAGATTCTGACCCTCCCCTTTGGACTACACCTCCCCACCCACCCCACCCCCCTGCCCCCAAGGGGCCTGCAAGGGCTGACTCGGCACAGGGCCCAGGCTCAGGCTGAGGGCAGCTCCCTGCCCGGCCGGCAGCCCCCAGGGGAAGGCAGACACCTTGTTGGTGCCCTTATCCCTCTGAACCAAGCTCAGTCCTGTGACCTTCCCAAGTCTCTGAGGGTGTCAAGAGTTCAGGGGTCCCGCCCCCCATCCCTGGTCCAGCCCCCTCAGAGGAACCATTTCCCCACTGAGATCAGGCCCCTACAACGAGCCCCCCACCACCCAGCAAGGGGCAAAGCCCAAAGCCTCTGGCCACCTCCTCTGGGACAGTCAGCTAGTTCCTGTTGAGGCCTAGACCTTCCAAATCCATAAGCCTGAGAGATGCTAGGCTGTCAACAGGCTTCTCCTCTCTCAAATCACGTTCATGCGTGTGCAAACAGCTTATTCCTTCCTGATGCAAGGAGACTCCAAATGTTTAGAAATAGGAAGCTGACTTTCTCAGGGTGATGTAGGGAGGATGATGGGGGCAAGACAGACTTGGGTAGAGGGGTGCTAGATTTTTTTCCCCTGGTGAGTCTTCACCATAAAAAACAAACATACACAACTCAAGACATTAATATACTCTCATAAATTCACCCTATTACACCAGTACTAGCTGCTTATTTTTGGTCAGGCACTACAGGCTCTACGCTCTACAAACACTGCTTCATGTAATCCCAAATCAACTTTATGGAGGCAGGGACTACTGTTGTGCCCATTTCACAGATGAGGAAACTGAGACCCAGAGAGGGTGAGCAGCTTGCCTAAGCTCACCAGAGGGAGAGTGGGATCCAATCCTAGGTCGAATTGGCTGTAAGCAGGTGTTCTTGACCTTGGCTGCCCATTACCATCACCTGAAGATTTACCCCATGCCCAGGTCATGCCCCAGACCAATGACATCAGAATCTCTGGGGGTGTGGCCTGAACACCAGCACTTCTATAACTTTCCAGGTGACGCCCAGGCTGAGACCCATCACAGAGTCTGTGCTCTGTGCCTTGGGCCAAAACACTGCCTTTTCTGGGTTAGCAGCTATGTAGCTGGAGGCGCCAATGCCTGAGACAGGAGCACTGGACAGGGGTTAGGCTTGGGGCTTGGGTGCTTAGTTTTGGACACATGAGTGTGAAGCATCTTTGGGTCACCCAGATGAAACTGTTCACTTAGAGAATATCCAGGTGGCAGTGGGATGGAGCTTGGGGCCTGGGGGCTGGGCACTGGCTCTCAGGCACTGGCTGAAACCATGGGGATGGTGAGCTCATCGCCTCCCCTGGAGAGTATGGGCAGGATCCACGTCTGGACAAGCCCTTACAGGCCTCCAAGACCATTGCCACTGGCCAGGTCCCTTCAGTGTAACTCTTAACTGTTAGATGGGCTAACTGGGAAGAGACGGCAAAAGAGATGTGAGGGGAAAATAGAGAAAGAGCAAAATGCCAAGAATAAAGCAATCGGGAGAGGTGGCCATGGCTTTTCTTTCCCCTCTGCTTCTTGCCTCTGAGCTGGTGGCCCTGGAGCAAGAGAAGGGAGGTTCAGGATGGACGGTCCTTAGAGATATCCACAGTTAGAATTTAAGTGGCGACCGAGGGCCCAACTGAAACCCAGCTTTCTGACGCTGGGGCCTTGTCCCTCCTTCCAGTGGCATGGCTGAGCTTGTCTTCCAGGTCAGAGGGGAGCTGAGGAGGTGGAGAAGTCCCCAAGGCCACAGGCGCCAGGCCCCCTGAATCCTCCAGCCAACGTCTTCCCTGGCAGACCAAGGTTCTCAAAGTGTGCTTGTTAAAAATGTGGCCACTCTGGGGGTGGAATCCTGGAAACTGCGTTCTTAACAAGCCCTGATGATTTGGCCACACAAGGCGTGATGGAGTCGCTCAGAAAGCGCTCCTATTCTCTCTCCCTTGACATTATTTTAATAGGCCGCCCCCCCCCCAAGCTTCGGGTACTTGATAAACTACAAATGCTGTCCCCTCACCCCCAGCCCCGCTGAGCTGCAGTTACTGGTGGGAGTTGGCCCTATTTCTTTGGTTCACTGGGCAGAAAGGCAGTTAAGCCGCCCTGGCCAGAGGCCTGAAGCTGTCCTTCTGTCTTCAGCCTCTGGGGACAGGGCATGACTATCCCCGCAGGCATTTTGGAGCCCCAGGATGGCATTCAAGCTTTTACATGCCTCATTCAGTTTTCCTGACTTTTGAAAATTATCTGCCAGAAAGACCTCAGCACTCATTTTGCTGTTGAAGGTGATGATGCCCCAGTAAATACACTTGGCTTTTCAATCTGAACTCAAATTTATACATGGAAAGAAAGTAGTTTGATCTTCCTTACTTGAAGTTTATCATTCACAACTGGGAAACTAGGAGAATGTATTTGCCTAAGTTTATCATTTGTTTTCTAAAGAAATTCAGCTAGAATCTGGGTTTGGTTATAAATAAGAGACCCCCTAAATAGTGGCTTATTGAAATAGGAGTTTTTCTTTGACCCACACAGTAAAAAGACTAGGGGTAAGGAGCAGCTTAAAGATATCAGGGCTGAGGTCTCTTCAGTTCTCTTGGCCTTACCTCCAGGGTGCAGGATGGCTACTGTTGCACCAACCATCAGGTCTTCCTTCTAGGCAAGAGGAAGAAAGAGGGGGCAAGCAAAATCTGATCGGAAATCCCCAGCAGACATCCTCTTCTATCTCATGAGTTAGAAACTGTGTCACGTGGTCACTTCAAACTGCAAAGGTGGCTGGGAAAGATTGTTTTGTTTTGTTTTTTTAGCTGGCTACGTTGCTGCACCCAACAAAATTAGGGTTCTTTAGTCTAAAAGCAGGGAAGAATGGATACTGGGTTGGCAATTGGTAGTCTCTGACCAGGTAACTGAACGCTAAATTAGTGAGAGGAAATCCGTGAGAAGCAGCAATTAATATACAAGAACCAGCTTCGGCTACTCTTATTTGGAAAAAGCAGCTCCTTTCAACTGTTCCTTATTCAAGTCACTTAGACGCATTTCATTCCCGCCCCACCCTTTTTTTTCATTAGACTAGTGAAAAACTGCAATTTACAAGTGGGAAGTCAGTCTCAATATATAACTGCCCTTCCTGCCTCTCACCATTGTTTTGTTCCTATAATTGGCATCATATGCTGCCTGAGGACAATTAGGGGCCTTCCTGTCATCATGTGGGATGGCTAACCCGTGTTAATGAGGAAAATAAAGAGTATGACATTTAAGTATGATATTTTCCTGTGAACCTCTTGGTTTTTAGGTCTCTGAGTTTGTGGAGGAGGTGAAGTATTTCTCAAAATTCTCCCCCCCACCACCAAGAGGTTGCCATAGAACTACTTCCCTTTTATGAATATTGTGAGTCTCTATGGCAATCCCTTTACTTCATCTTCACTCTCTTCTCGCAAGAGCAGTGAAGAGGATGAAGACCCAGTCCTCCCATTGTGAACGGCGCCACCAAGGAAAACATCCTCCACCTTACAAAGCGCGAACGAGAGGGTCGGATTTGTCATTTTGATCATGCCGTGTTTGTTGAGTCTTGCCATGCGATATGAGTGTTTTAATGTGCATTGTTTTTCCTTTCCCAGAATGCCCATATCATAAGCCCCTGGGTTTCGAGTCAGGAGAGGTTACACCAGACCAGATCACCTGCTCCAACCTGGAGCAGTACGTGGGCTGGTATGCCTCCTGGACCGCCAACAAGGCCCGACTCAATAGTCAAGGCTTTGGGTAAGCAGAGCAGGAGGCTCAGGCGATTTTTTTTTTTTTCATGTGATTTGAAAAAGTAGGTCTCTGTAATAAATGAACGACACAGAATGCATTTATTTATTCAACAAATATTGACTGAGTGCCTTCCACGTGCCAAGGACAGTGGATACAGCAGTGAACAAGGTGAATGAGCTCCTCGCCTTCGAGAAGCACGCAGTTTAGAGGGGGGACTCTAAGCACATTGTCACACAACTGGCCATCCGCCAAGTGTGATGAGTGCTGCAGAGGAGAAGAAAGACCTGGTCCACTTGAAGCACCAGGGAAGGCTTTCTAAGGAAAAGATCTTTGACCTGAGAGCTGCAGTTGGCCAGGTGGGGGGAAGGGGAGAGAGGCACAGGGTACAGCCGGTGCAAAGGCCCTGAGTTGGGAAGATCCCTCAAGTGCATGGATGGGGACTGTAAAGAAAGCCAGTGAGGTTAGCGCACAGGTGAGATGAGGCTGGAGAAGCAGAAAGAAATCAGATGGTGCAAGGCCTTATAAGTCATGTTAAGGACTGTGGTCCTTATTTTAGGGATAATGGGAGAACCCTGAATGTGCATTAGTTAGAATACAGGTTTGTGCTGCTGTAACAAACAGCCCCAAAATACAGAGACTTAATCAACTTGGAGGTGATCAGGCAGTCTAGGGTTGTTATGGCAGCTGGATGGTATCAGGGGCCCAGACTCTTTCTACCTTGTTCTCTCACCCTAACATGAAGTTTCCACCTTGGGGTCCAAGATGGCTGCTCTAGCTTCCACTATCACATCCACATTCTAGTCAGGAGGGAGAAAAGAAGAGCAGAGTGCATATACTTTTCCTTTAAGGATACATACATAATCCTGCTGGCCACTTCTATCTACATCGCATTGATCAGAATCTGGTCCGACTGCCCCACCCAGCTACAGAGGAGACTGGGAAACGTCGTGATCTTAGCTGGGTGGCCTCTTGCCCAGAGAAAATTTAGGGGTTCTATTACTAAAGGAAATGGGAAGAGGATATTGGGAGACAATGAGCAGACTCTATCAGAGGAAGATTTAAAGTTGGGGAGTATCACAATCAGATTTAGGTTTTAAGTAAAATCTTCTGGCTCTTGTGGGAAGAGCTGTTTGGTGTGGGGTACGGGCGGGGGGTGAGGTGGGGAGAGGAATCCAAGGAGACCAGTTAAGTAAGCTATGGCAGCTGTCCAGGCAAGAACTGAGGGTGACGTGGGCTAGAGTGGTGGCAGTGAAATGGAGAGAAGTAAACGACTTTGAGAAACATTTGGAGATGGAGCCAAGAAATGGATTAGATGTTTGAGGTGACAGAGAGGAAGGGGGTAGAATTCAGAGAGATGAACACTGGAATGAGGGGTTGGGGTGAGGATAATTAGGAGCTCTTTTGGGACATGTTTTATTTGAGCTGCTATATGGCATCCAGTAGAAGCTGTCTAGCTAGCAATTGATTCTCAGGGTTTAGAATTTAGAAAAAGTCTGAGATGGACCTAAAAGTCAGGAGCCACCCAAGGAGCAAGTCCAGAATTAGAAGAGAAGGCTGCCAAGGGCCGAGTCCCCGAGAAGCTTATTAACGCGCACAGGCGCGCACACACTCACACGCCACAAAGGGAAACCATAGGTTTCCACAACTTATGAGGATATTAACTAAAAAATAAATCAGTTCCTTCAGTGGTTGCTTTGCTTTACAATTGTGAAAAGCCCTTGCAGAGCCACTTGGTTCCATGTTCTGCACATGGTGCCTACCATGGCGTGGATGACAGCACCTGAAGGAGACGCAGATAGGTATGAAGAGAGTGAAATTAAAGAAAAAAAAAAAAAAAAAAGACTTACGGAAAAAGGACATCAGGGGAGACTAATGAAAAGGGAAGGGGGCTGGAAGGTGCGATTACCATGGATTTGCATGTTTTGAAGAAAAACATGCTCAACCACACGCCAAAGGTGATTTCAGCTACAGTTGAAGGCATTTCTTTGACAAATTATTTGAATCTGACAATTTTTCCTTGGGCGGTGGAGGTGCAGGGAGAAACTATACAAGTATCACAGAGGCCGGACACTTCTCGGAGACAAGCTTCTGGGTGCTTAACAGATTGCAGCTCAGACTGCCCGAGCATTGTGGGGGCTCTTCAGGTGCTGGCATCCCCTCAAAAGACAGCACCTCCCAGCTCTTTGGAGGCGCTCACGGGGAAAGGCTCCTGGTGACTCGCTGTGTCCGCGGCAGGTGCGCCTGGCTCTCCAAGTTCCAGGACAGCAGCCAGTGGTTGCAGATAGATCTGAAGGAGGTCAAGGTGATTTCGGGGATCCTCACCCAGGGGCGCTGTGACATCGACGAGTGGATGACCAAGTACAGTGTGCAGTACAGGACCGATGAGAGCCTGAACTGGATTTACTATAAGGACCAGACCGGAAACAATCGGGTACGTCGGGCTTACCCCAAACCAACTTCAACACAGCCCCTCTGGGACACCCCTCCCACCCGTCCCTGTGTTCCTGTCACCACCCTCTGTCAGAACACTGACCCCACGGTATGGTGAATCATCCGTGCTTTCTCCCCACAACACTATCTGCTCTCTGACGACGAGGCAGGGGTCTTTTCTTGTATCCCTCATGTCTAGCACAGTTGGCGAATGAGTGCCATCGTATGTGCAAAAGAAGTCTGAATTCTCACATCAGCACAGAGTTGCTTGAATAATCAAGACTGGCCATTTGGATTCTGCCCAAGTCACTGGACCTTGAACACTTTGCTGCATGGGTCTGGCTTGATCTACTACTGATGTGGCTAGGTTCTTGTCCCTTTATGTAGATATGGCCTCTCCTTACTATTGAGACCGACAATCTCAACAAATTAGCCACTAAACTGTATAAATGGTTAAAACAAGTCCAGCTGAGAAGAAACAGTCACTTAAACCTTTGAGCAACTTTATATCCTACTAATCTCTGAGGGCTGAGACCCACCCAATTCTTGCTCATCACAGACTGAACACAGTAGGCTTTTGATTTTATATATTTTATATAAATATATACACACATATACACACATATGTATATTCATACATGCATACACATATATACACATATAAATATATAATCAATATTTTACATATATATATACACACACACACACACACACACATATAAAATGTTATCTGCAATGAATTAAAAACTCACTAGCTGTTTGGAAATGTTAACTGCCCTTTTGTCTGAGAGGACTTCCCCCAGCTAATCTGGACATTTCATCAGGTTAAGTAGACATGTGCAGCTGAACATCAGAAGGCTCCGTACTCTCTTGATGACAATTTGTACAGCAAGACATTCATGGGTTGAAATTTCAAGGAGTTTGAACACAATAGGAAAAACCATCTTGATACTTGGACATTTTATTTCATTTTTGTTCTTATTAGTTGGCTTTTCAAAAAGATATGAAAATTCTTTTTCAAGCTCTACCTGTGTTTCTGAAGGCCTTGATAGTTCTTTGCAAAGAAGCGCTCCACTCCAGCAGTTGTGAGGTCTGGAGCCTGTTCCATCCTCCTTCTTCACTGGGCTCCTGATTTAAAGAGGTTCAAGGGCAAACAGCTTAGAGAAGGGGATGTGGGGTGTTGCTATTGGGAAGAAATAAAGGCAAGATCATGGCAGCTGAGGTCCTTCTTGATTTGTGTATGGATGAGGTCAATGTGGCAGCCAGATTTTTTTCAGGAGATAATTCCAGAAGGAAATGAAATGTTCCAGTGTCATTGGGCAGAGCACTAGGACTCTGGAAAAAGTGCACAGAAGTTTCTTTGAAGATATAGCCAAATATCCATTGTACCTTATGTTACAGCCACTGTGTAATTGCTGTTACATCCCAAAACACAGGAAGCAACACCTTTTTCTATTTTGGGCACTGCTCTCCCACTTCGAGAATCTTCTCTCTAGTTTTTATGTCTTTTTGTTTTTTAAAAATATTTTTTTCCAAAAAAAGTCTAAAAAGTACTTGCCAGGGCTTCCCTGGGGGCGCAGTGGTTGAGAGTCCGCCTGCCGATGCAGGGGACACGGGTTCCTGCCCCGGTGCGGCTGGGTCCGTGAGCCATGGCCGCTGAGCCTGCGCGTCCGGAGCCTCTGCTCCGCAACGGGAGAGGCCACAACAGTGAGAAGCCCGCGTACCGCAAAAAAAAAAAAGTACTTGCCATTTGTATCAATGTAGACACACACAGTTAAGCTTTGGCTCACAACTTTAGAGCCAGCTCACAAGTTTTCACTTGAGCCCCACTTTGGCTACCTTTGGAACATGGGAACATTCCTCTCTAAAGTATAATGTGCTCCTTTTCAAAATTCTTGTCAAAATGCAAAGGATTAAATCACAAAATTGGTGATAAGAATCAAGCAGCATTTTCTATCAGCGCCGTCTAGTAGAACTTTCTGCAATGAAGGAAATGTTATTATCTGCAGTATCCACTATGGCAGCCATTAATCACATACAGTATTGAGCACTTGAACAGCAGCTAGTGTTACTGAGGAAGAATTGTTACCTAATTTTAATTCATTTAAGTTGATGCCTGGAGCATGTAGGTGCTGACAATCATTCAAGGTTAGATTTTGGGGGACATCAGCAAATTCTCTGCCCTTTCAGCACTGAGATTTTCCATAGTTAAAAGTTGGGGCCAACTCCAGACAGGAATCTGTCTTCCTTTTCTCTCCTCTTCTGTGATGGTGATAGGATTTCCTCCCTCTCTTTAGGTTTTCTATGGAAACTCGGACCGAACCTCCACAGTCCAGAACCTGCTGCGGCCCCCCATCATTTCCCGCTTCATCCGGCTCATCCCGCTGGGCTGGCACGTCCGCATTGCCATCCGGATGGAGTTGCTGGAGTGCGTCAGCAAGTGTACCTGATGCGCGCCTCAGCTCAGCACCTGCCAGGGGGTGGAGGGTGCAGCGCGGCCCATGCGGGAACGCTGACTGTGACCAAAAGGGCTGGATTTTACAGGCTCTTTTCAATGCGGAGCTGGGCAGAGAATACTTCTTTCTTTTTTGTAAGATATAGTTTCCAATTTCAGTGAAAGGAAAAGAAAATGAACTTATTCCCCACTCAGGGCCGAAGAAAATAAGAACAAAGAAAATGTCCCTAAAAACAATTTTCAAGCAAAAGCCTAAGTAGCAGGAGTAATTTGCTGCTCTCGGGTTTTTTTGGTTTGTTTTTGGTCTCAGTGACACTGTGAAAGGTGCAGTCCCAGGGGGATGAAAAGCAGCCCTGATAATTTGAAAATTCTTTTGCTTTACCATGTTCAAAACAGGAACATAGAGTTTCATAAAGCCTCCCTTTGAACACAAAGGGGGAGCAAGCTTGTGTTTTCTCCTAAGTTTTCATTAAATCATGGCCTTTTAGGACTTTAGAGCACTGCGTTTGCAGTTTTGGGGTGACTGGGTGGCACAGATGAGTCTGGTGGATGGGAGCCCATGTCTCAGTCTCGTGAGAGCCGTGCATGACCAAACACCCCAGAGGTAGGAGGGCCTCCCCTGCTTTGAGCTTTCACCCCTCACACCTAACCCTGAACACAGGGATGGGGGGAGGTCCAGAGCTCTCATCACATATAGCTCCATTCTGCAGTCCCCTCAGGCAAATGATCCCAGTCTGTGGTCACTATTTAGGTGAATACACGGGACAGGCTGCATATGTAAGGAGCAAAGTTTCCCTGTATTTAGGAACCCCAAATGACCAGAACACACCAGAATTTCCTTTTATCTAGGGCTACCATTTTTCAACAAGCTTAACACTTGGAAAACAGTTGGCCAGGAGCTATCACTGGCTACACAGAGGAGGCCCATCAGCTGAGTACAGTCTGCAGAAAGTGGTCAGGCCCTACAATCTGAGAAGCGTGATGCGGCTAGGCCGCTGGTGAGCCCAACCTTCCAACCTCTGCCCCCTTGCCTCGTAACATCTGGGCTCAGCCTGGCCTTCCCCTCCTGGAGGAGCTCCACAAGCGGGGAGCTCGGGGGAAGGACAGTCCGCCTTTGTCGTTTATAGCTCAGCCTGAGTTTTCAGGCCTTTCCCTGGAAGAGGCTGATGACAGGGCCGGTGGGCAGGAGAGGATTTGAAAGCAGGAGCCGAGAAGGGGTGGAATCAGAGGATGAGGGCCCTCCAGCGAGACTGGGGAAGCCAAGACTGTCCTGGTCCTGAGGCAGTGCAGCCTCTGCTAGCAGCTCATTTCTCTGAGTTACTTTCTGTTTTCAAACGCCAAGCCGAGGCAATGGACTCACACCAACACGATCCTGGACATCGTATTCACCTCTGTGAACGGCCAGCCTCCTAAAATCCCCAAATCTCTTCCCTGGTGTTTTTGGGCTTAGAACAGCTTATTTAACCCAGCATCTTTCCAATCCCCATGCTGTACACTTAAATGTGGAAAAACACTTTTCTCTGCTCAATCTTCTCTCACATATAAAGGTATCAATTCAGGGTAGGGAAAAAAAAAAATCCTTCTCTGGCCTTAGGACACATGGACAAATCCACTTTGAACAGAATGCCTAGAGATTCTTACTAGGAAAGCTGAACGAACTTTTATCGTGACATGGATTGTCAGAGAAAATGGCAATAGCCTAAGAATTCAGGACTCTACAACTGGCACACCAGACACAGGAGGGGAGTATAGTTAAGGGAAAAAAAGAAAAGAAGTAAACAGCGTGAGGCAGGGATAAAGGTTCTCCAAATAATTGTTTATATTGGAAAGTTTTGTTTTGGAACAGCTTTATTGAGATAAAATTCACATACCATACAAATTTCACCCATTTACAGTGTATAATTCAATGACTTTTAGTATATTGAGTTGAGCAACCATTATCACAATCAATTTTAGAAAATTTTCATCACCCCCAAAAGAAACCCTGTCCCCACTAGCCATCACACCTCTCCAACCCACTTGCCCACCCCAGCCCCGGGCAACCATTAATCTCGTTTCTGTCTCTGTAGATTTTGCGTATTCTGGACATTTCATATAAATGAAATCATGCAATATGTGGTTTTTTCCTGTCTGGCTTCTTTCACTTAGTATAGTGTTTTCCAGGTTCATTCATGTTGTAACATGTATCAGTACTTCATTCCTTTTTATGGCTGAATATCATTCCATTGTATGGATAAACCACATTCTATTTACCCATTCATCTGTTGATGGACATTTGGGTTGTTTCCACTTTACGGATATTATGAATAATGCTGCTATGAACAACTGTGTACAAGTTTTTGTGTGGACGTTTTCATTTATCTTGGGTATATACCCAGGAGTGGAATTGCTGGGTCATATGGTAACTCAATTTAACCTCTTGAGGAACTTTCAGACAATTTTTCAAGATGGCTGCACCATTTTACATTCCCACCAGCGATGTATGAGGGTTCCAATTTCTGCACACTTGTTATTATCTTTTTGATTGTAGCCATCCTAGTGTGTATGAAGTAGTACCTCTCATTGTGGTTTTGATTTGCATTTCTCTAATGAGTAATGATGTTAAGCATCTTTTCATGTGTCTACTGTGTTTGTACACCTTCTTTGAAGAAATGTCTATTCTGACCCTTTGCCCATTTTTAAAATTAGGCTGTTTTCAAAATATTGAGTTGTAAGAGTTCTTTATATATTCTAGATACAATTACCTTACCAGATAAATGATTTGCAAATATTTTCTCCTATTTCATAGGTTGTCTTTTCACTCTCTTGAAGGAGTCCTTTGAAACACATATTTTAAAATTTTAAGTCCAACTTATTTTTTCTCTTTTGTTGTTTGTGCTATTGGTGTCATATCTGAGAAACCATTGCCAAATCCAGATCATGAAGATTTATTCCTATTTTTTTTTTCCCGAGGGTTTTATAGTTTTACCTCTTACATTTAGATCTTTGATCAATTTTGAGTTAATTTTTGTATATGATATGAGGTAGGGGTCTAACTTCATTCTTTGCATGTGGATATCCAAATGTCCCAGCACATTTGTCAAAAAGACTATTCCTTCCCCACTGAATGACCTTGGACCGTTATGGAAAATCAATTGACCAGAAAGGTGAGGGTTTATGTTTCTGGACACTCAATTCTTTTTTTTTTGGCCATGCCACGCAGCTTGTGGGATCTTAGTTCCCCAACCAGGGATTGAATCTGCACCCTCAGCAGTGAAAGCATGGAGTTCTAACCACTGGACCGCCAGGGAATTCCCTGGACACTCAGTTCTATTCCATTGATCTATATGTCTGTCATTATGCTAGTACCACACTGTTTTGATTACTGTAGCTTTGTAGGAAGTTGTCAAATTGTAACGCATGAGTCTTCCAACTTTGTTCTTCTTCAAGATCATTTTGGCTATTCTGAGTCCCTTGGATTTCCGCAAGAATTTTAGGATCAACTTGTCAATTTCTGCAAGGAGGTCAGCTGAGATTTCCTACTGGAAATTGCTCAGTACTTCAGAATTTAATAAACAGTGAGATTCGTAAAACATTTATCTGTAGGTAATTTATTTACTACAGCATATGAATTTTTACTTCATTTAATTCATGACAGAATGTATAAAAAATAAAACTTTTATTGAGGGACATCTGAAGCCCAACAGAATCTTGCCATTAAACACATGAACTATGTTTGCAGTACTATTTCTTTTGTGGGGGAAACTTTTGGTTGAAGAATATTTTCAGAAATTCTAGAGTGTGGCCTATACTTGCAGGACATTTTTTTTTTAATTGTGGTAAAATACACGTAACATATTGCAGGAGATTTTTAAACAACTAGATGAAATCCTATGAACAAAGAAGTAACACTAAGTGTAGGCAAGGTTAAGAAAAAGTCTGAGCTGATTTTGGTATTCAGGGTGGGAGGAGGTTACTTAGATGAGGTAAAGGTATTTCAAAATAAAGGTACTGCTATGATTCCAGTCTCAGAACCCAGAAGATTGCACCCCTGAATTGAGCCTTTGAACAGACACTGACAGAAGCCCATCTTTTTGTCTGCCTGGAGCATGGTTGCTGAGGCTTGCTGACAAATGCACACCTGTAAGGGCTATTGCTTCCCCTGTGATCCCAAGAGTAGCTCTAAGCTGGGTGGTTCTTAATCGTGAGAACTTTACAGGGCTGATGTGAAGATCAAATAAGATAAATGCACCTAAAGTGCTTAATGAGCTCTGTATAAGTGGTAGTCAAGATTCAGTGACATTCCTTTTTAACTTCATAGGGCTGTCAACTGGGGCACAAATAATAGCAAAAATACTGTAGCAGCTAATATTTACTGAGAATCTATCAAATGCTTTGCAGGTTATCATCTCATTAAATCCTCACAACAACCCTATGAAGTAGGCACTATTATTTTTTCCATTTAAAGATAAGGAAACCGAGGCATAGAAAAGTTAAGTAACTTGCATAAAGCCACACAAGATGTAGGTGATGGAGCTAGGATTGCACTCCGGTAATCCGATCCCAGATCCTGTGCTTTCAGCCATTTCACTAGTTTCTGGACCTCTAGTGACTTGTTTCAATGAAATGTTCTATTCTCAAATCAGTTCAATTACCACTTGATGGGAGATGGGAAGAAGGGTGGTACATGAATCACCCCATGTCATGAACCCATGTCAGTTTCTATACATGGAGACATAGTGATCACACTGTATAGTAGTGTTAAAAGGGTATGGGCTTTCCAGTGAACATACTTGGATTCAAATCCTAGCTGGGTGACCTTGGGCAGGTTAACATAAAGTCCATAAACCTCAGTTTCCTCATCTACAAAATGGGGATACTACCCACTCTGCGGTCTTCCAAAAAATAAATGTAATAATAAAAGTAGGGCTTCCCTGGTGGCGCAGTGGTTGAGAGTCCACCTGCCGATGCAGGGGACACGGGTTCATGACCCGGTCTGGGAAGATCCCACATGCCGCGGAGCGGCTGGGCCCGTGAGCCATGGCTGCTGAGCCTGCGCGTCCGGAGCCTCTGCTCCACAACGGGAGAGGCCACAACAGTGAGGGGCCCGCGTACCGCAAAAAAAAAAAAAAAAAAAAAAAAAAAAAAAAAAAAGTAAAATACTTGGCAATGTGCCCAGCCATAGTAAGTGCTATGAACATAAAAAAATGACAAGCCCCAGTTACTTTGATTCAGTCTTGATAAACAGTATAGTTGAAATCACAGGCCACAAGTTTCTATGACACTTGAGAAACTTGGAGTGAAGATTTTGGTGACACAGGGTTTTAGCTCCTATCCTTTGTTTAGAAAGATAAAGAAAGTTGGAGAATATTTATACATGTTATCACAGAATTTAAGCTCTCCCCTGGCCACCCCATTTACTTAGTTGGTCTTCTTATCCTTAAAAACAAAAGTGAGGGCCTGAAACAGGCTGGCAAATCTGGTTCCCTGCCTGTTTTTGTAAATAAAGTTTTATTGGAACGCAGTCACACCCATTCATTTACATATCATCTATACTGCTTTTGCACTACAATGGCAGAGTTGCATGGTGAGTAGGGTTGAGTAGTCAGAGATCCAATGGCTCATGGAGCCTCAACTATTTACTATCTGGCCCTTTACAGAAAGAGTTTGCCAACCCCTTGCTCTAAAACATGAAGAAATCCTTATTAAGCTGTCCATCTTTGCTTCCTCCATGGCACTAAGCAGGAGGTTGACATCTCTTCCCATCTTCCCCAAACCACCAAGTGAGTGTCTGGCAACGTGCAAATGAGGCAACACTCAAGTGTAAAAGAAGCCAAAGTTTTCAAAATGCCAGAAGGGGAAAAAAGCTTTATAAATACAAAAAAAAAAAAATTATCAACATCGGTAAATAACAGGATTTGCCCTGCCTTACAATAATTTCTGTCCCTTAAACTGATTCCAAATTCAAAGGCCCATTATCCCTCATCTGAATTCAAACGAGTTCTTTACAAAGAAGGAACTACCACGGAGCTGCTTGTTGTTCAAACAAGAGGGACCACAGTGCTCAAGATGGGGAAGGCCTGGCAATCACATCAGTCAGTGCAAAATCTGCATTTTATTAAAGACATTTGGGAAGATCCATTCAAAAATACATTGTGCTCAGTAAAAATTAACCATTTCATGCTGATAATTAAGGTTACCACGGAATAGATATTTGTATAATATTTACAGCAACAATAGAAATTTTACAGAAGTTTAGAATGGAATACATGCCAGAAAAAACTTGATAAGATGTACCAATACATGATACAAAGAGTTATATAAACACCTTACAAATGGTTCATAATTAGCTTGTGAGGAATTTAAATATTCAACACTTTAAATTCAGCTTGGATTCAAAAATTAAAAAGGTTAACACCACGTCACACCCTTGCCACAGTACAAAGTATGGAATTACACTTTATATTATGGATTATAAAGTCTGTGCAATTAAGAATTTCAACTGATTCTTCATCTACCACAAACTTAGATGTTACATCATTCTGGCTTATCCCTATTTTTGTTTTCAGGCACAAGCAGGGTTCTCAAAGTCTCCCTGCTCTGTGTCTTCCCAGATACCCCCTTCAAACTTCCTAGAGATTGAAGAAGCTCAGAATAGTCTTCTAAATATATACAGAATAACTACCTGAATTCAAAATGGCACAAAGCAATTCTTGGAGATAGGAATTAGGGGCAACTATTTTGTTTGGTTTGTTTCTGTTAATCAGTCCACGTTCACGTGAGAATTTACTTCTTACAATCACAGCATTACCCCTCCAGCCTGACTCAATCAGTGACCAAGGAGGAAACAAGGAGAGGGAAATGGACTGAGGTGACTATAATCGACTGTATATCTCTAGTGAAAACAGATTTTATACAAGCTTTACTTTCCATTTTGGAAAATCTAAGCTGCTGTGGAGAACTTAAAAGTTCTCCAGAAGGAAAAGTATCATTTTTTTTTCCCTTGAAACTGAATGCGTTGTAACTGGAGCTTTTGACAACTCTGGCGATAAACACTTTAATCCCCCAACAGGGACAAAAGTCAAGGCATCTACCTTTTCTATTCCTGGGTTTTGTCTGATTAGCCCTGAAGCAGAGCACTAGGACAAGCTTGTCTATGCCTGAAATGAATCAGATCAGGCTTTTGGGAAAGTAAAATCCCAAACCAAAGGAAGTCCTGAGGAATTCTTTGCAGTCTGTCAAAACGGAGGGGATGGAGGAACAGATAAGGCCTCTTTCTCCCTGATACTATGCGCTGGAAGAGTAGTGAACAAGGCAACTTCTAATCTGCATACAACATGAGACCGATTTTTAAGATTCCAAAGGAAGATCAAAATACAACCCAAGGATCAAATGGGGTTCAGAGAGCTTAACCTTTTGGGTAATGAAGGGCCTTAGAAGAGATACCAGTTTCACTGCCACAGTTCTCTGGCCCTAGAAATCCAACGTGTAGACTATTATAAATTTTTTTCTGGCAAAACAAAAGACAAACTTCCCTCAAACTTGGGAGTAAACAGTTAATGAATGGAAGTACAAGGCAGGTTGTGATCATATTTAATAGCCTATAGGAGATACACAGAAAGGTGGGTCAGTGCCTGGAGTGGAGAAAGGTGGAGTCAGGACCAGGCCTAACACTGATGTATTAACAAAGCACTATGGGAAATGAATATTCACATAGTAACTGACTTGGCACAAAAGTCTATGACATTTTATAGTACATTCGATTAAAAAAGAAGAAATAGAATAGAATAGGGCAGCAGGCCCATAGTTTCCTAGCCACTGTACTTCTACCACATTGTGTGTATACAGAAAGACAAGGGACTCATCCTGTCACAGATTCACTTTCTTGCATTTACTCATGGTTTCTAATACAGAATTTTTTACCCAGCTGAATCAGACCTCAAGTTATTATATTCTATATCTCAGCTGGTCAAGATGCAGAAGGAAGAAATCAGAGCCACTTACAAGTTTTTATTTTGCAAGTTGGCCCTTTAAGTCTCTAAGAGAGCCTTCTTGTGAGTTCCTGGCCCTGCGGATTAGCAACAGGACACTTATGACATTTGTACTGTTGTTTCTGCAGCCCCTTTTAAAGAAACCATTTTTTTTAACTGCAAATAAGTTTTCTCTGCCTACACACTTTATTAGTGATGAATTGAAGGAGGCAAGGAAATATTTCAATATTTTCTGACTTGGTTCAGTGTATCATACCACATTCCCAGTTCACAAAAGTATGAGTCTGTGGATCTTAGTGCTCGCACGGAGCTCAATATCTGACTATAATGCAGGAGCTAACAAACTTCTAGATATAAAAGCACTGCTCTCCAGAAAATATGTTCTGACCAGGAGAGATTATGCAGATTTCTGAGTCCCAGCTAAGCTCTAGGAATAAGTTGCAATGAGCCATTGCCCTTGCTAAAGGTTGAGTCCCCACCAGGACCTAGGTGAACAGAAATGGACAGAGCCTTCTACATACTTGAAAAGTAATCCTCTTGGCCTTAAAAAACAGTTGTACACTTATGAGTCATTCTCAATACTTAGCTAGAAGAAAATAAATGGCTTTTTTCCTTATTTACTCTAAAAACTAGTTTAAGGAGTGAGGGTACTATGATGTTAACTAAGAGGTGCTGGGAAGGAAAAATGGGGTAGCATTTCGTAGCAAAGCCCACTAATTTTCAGGTTAGAAATATGCTAAACTGTCTAACTCTACAACCACAGCATACTTTATAATACATGATGCGACTGGAAACTACCCAGCATGGCTCTGAGCTTAGAATTAAAGTACAACTGCAAATGGTGAATCTTAAAGTACATTTTAAAACAGATTTAACCAAAGCACACGGCACAAATACTCCTATAACAGCCACATCATGACCACCAATTAAGAGTTTTTTGCTTCTAATCGGTCATACGCCAATATTTGTAAAGAGTTATTAAATGACTTAAATTAAAAACAAACACATTTTCTTTTGGGAGAGACAGCTAAAAGCCACGGATGCCTTTGAGCAGTTGGTAAAAATCATGCCAATCTGCCAGGCTGCTGCTTGCTTCTAAATATAAGCTTCATGGCTCTATGAAAGATTTTCTAAGGATGCTGACCTAGAATTTAAGTTCTCAAACACCTATAAAGTGACTCTGGTCCCCTCCCAAAGGATGTACCTTTTAGCAGGTCCAAGATAATGAAAACAGACAGTAGGATTCCAGGGATTCAAGAAAGGTGGTAGAAGACTCTTTAAGAGAATGCAACGCTAAAGAATTCGTACCTGCAGTTTTGAAGCCTGCAGAGAACTAGCGCGGGGCCAAGCTCTGCAGACAGGTGGGCTTGGAATATGGTAGAGCAGGGTTTCTCAGCCTCGGCACTACTGACATTTGGGGCTGAATGATTCTTTGTCTGGTGGGGGCGGTCCTGGGCATGCAAGATGTTTAGCAGCAACACTGGCCTCTACCTACTAGATCCCAGTAGCACACCACCACCCCCAGTTGTGACAACCAAACATGTCTCCTGCCATTGCCAAATGTCCCCAGGAGGCAAAATTGGCCCTGGTCGAGAATCCTGCTGTAGATAACTCACTTGAGCCCCTCAGCATGGAGCACTTTTTGTCTTGGGCTCTAGAGAGGCTAAACCTCTGACTGAAACCAAACAAGGTTTAGTAAAAGTTCATTCAGAACTTCTGAGAAGAATAATGAGGACGGCGGTAAAGCAAAAGTAGAAAAACAGTAAAGCAGAGTTTCTTTTCACAAGATCAGCGATACTTCCATAAACAAAGCAATTCATAAGCCTTCATTCAACCTTTTTATCCTTTAGGAAGTTAGGGCAGATGATAGAACATGGATGTCATAAACTTCCCTTCCTAAAGAAAATGCAGACTTTTGTGACCTTAAGTCAAGTCCTTAATCTTATCACAGATGGCAATCTTTGTGAGGCCAATAATTCATCAACCAGAGGAAAATAAGTTCAGAGCTAAAAGAGGGCCCATTAGATTTGAGAGAAAACTTTACCATGTGACCAGGAAGAGAAATATGCATGCTAGAAATGCGAATTGTAGATCATTTACAGCTTACTGAGGTCAATGAAAGTCAGAATGGACAAAAGCTGAGAAGAGGATAAAAGAGCTACGTCAAAAACACTAGTTGAAAACATTGCAGATATTTTCTGGCTCAAATCTGGGAATGTACGAAAAGTATGTATTGACTCTTCATCAGTTAGGTTTACTTTGCTCTAGGTAGAAGGCAATTATTCTAGCCCTTCTTTGAAGAACCATCACGAATATAAATGTTCTGCAAATATCTAAGATCCCAATGTTAGCAAGGATGAAAACATGGGAAACCAGCCCCTAGGTGACGACGAGCCTCAAATGCCACAGCATGGCAATGTGACTGCGCAGTTCCTAAGCGCACAGCACAGTGAGAAGTCTTTCCAGAGGAAAAAAATGGAGTTTCTGGTTTGCAAGGGGGAATACAAGGTACAGGTTGAGTTTAAAAAAGAAGAGCTACACACCCTTTTAGAGTCATTAGTATCCAGGCAAAAACTGCTAAGGGTCCACATCACTATATAACTGGGCAGCTGCCTGGAAAAAGCCAGAATTCAGAGCTACTCAGACAGCACTGAACTGGTGAAAGCAGTAAGATATAAAAAGAACCGAAGAGCATGCAAACTATTGGTTTGAATCAAATTGTTTCAATGATAGTACCTAGTTGAGTTTTATTTTAGTGCCTATTACACTTATTAAAATTAAATTAAAAGCACCTTAAAATGACCTCTATATATAATCAATACACATCATTATAGTAGTTATATAAAAATGCAATATGCACACAATTTAAGCTTCAAAGAAACTAAGACCTTTTTCTTTATAATCTTCATAATCATCAGAGCTATGATTCTTAAAATGTTGGGGGAGGGGAACAGTAACTCAGCAGATTTCAATTATAGCCAACTTGATTCAGGGGCTGATACTCTCACAGTCCTGGGACAAGTAATAAATACCGAGAAGCTACCTCTTTGAGGGGTGGGAGGGGACCTTTAAAAATATTATTGCTAAGAGACTACTTCCGAAAATCTAATACTCTTGACGGATGATGGTATTGAGGTGATTTCTGTCAAGGATGGCCCAGAAACGCGGGGCTATGACCCTTGTTGGCCAAAGGCCTTGATGATACTTGGGAATAACCTGGGAGTTGAAGGAGATCAAATGAGGGAAAGGTAAGTCCTGTTCTGGCCACGTGTGTGTGCGTATGTGTGTTTATTGATGTGCATGATAAACTTGTTACAAATGGACCGTCTCAGGAAGATGAGTACAGCAATTTTCTCTACATCTGGAATTGCCTCAGGAGCCTTTTAAATATATTGGAAAGAGCGATAACAAAAGAAGCATTTAGAAATAGAAATGCCACACATGTATCTCACACGCTACCAGCCAAGAGTCTCCAGTACAGTGCACAGGATTCAGGAGCATAGAGCTGGTTTGCAAGATCTGCAGATACCTTTTACAACCTCGCAACTAGGAATGTTCACTGGCAAATCTTTGGTCTATGCCCTACGCTAATGCTAAGTAGAAGAGCACATTCTCTCTACAAAGACCCCATGAGTAACCCTGGATCTGTTCTCCCCTCAGGTGCAAGGAACGTCCCTGGACACGAAGAGGAGCCAACTGTGTGAGGACGGAACAGGCCTGCTGGAGTTCTCACTGGCCTAGCCAACTTTCTTTCCCTGTGGGTTCAGAAGGAGATGCTGCATCTCGTCTGCTACCAAGGATCGTGTCTACAAGCTGCCGCTGTCGCCTGAAAGTTTAGCAAGGTTCCTACGGTTACAGTCACGAGCAGCCACAATTCAACTCCCTTGATTAGAAGTATAATACTCACTTCATATCACAAATGTATAAAAATATGGCAGATAGTGTCATAACGATACTTTCTTTAAATGATTATATTTATAAAACAGACAGATATTTACCATATATATATTTATATATAGAATAAAATACTCCTGATGCAATATATAAACGTTACTGTTTAGTTTTTATAGAAACTACTGTAGCTGTCCCACTGCTTCACAATGTTCCAAACAGCTCAAAATAACTTTACGTTTAACAGAAAAGGTATGATTATAACAGTACAATATTAATTAATTATAAATAAATGTTACAAACCCTATCAAATATGGAAGTTTAGAAAACAATTTAAGACATACAGTTAGTTCATCTGCTAACCCTTCAAAGGGATACTCTTGGATTACAATAAACCCCACATTTAGTCTAGGCGGAAAAAAATCTGTGGTAAGGACATCGGTCAACACATATTTTTCTATCCCTTGCAGTGCCAAAACACATCCTGGCTTTCCCAAGTTCAACGGCGATTGCACTAGAGCTGGAACCTAAGGGGGAGAACCTGGCAAAAGTGTCTTCTTCCTCAGCTGCACACTATCCACTCTCACACAAGACTCGTGGGGACTGGTGATCCCTAAGGAACTCCTGTGGCTCTAAGATCCCTGACTAGCATTTGTGGCCGTGAGGAGCCAGCTGGCTCCACACATACAATATTGCACACACCTTGATAAAGCTGAAAATACTGGCTTACCACCCCGGCCCCGCCCATTCTCCACCCACCCCACCCCGCCCCTCCCCTCCTAACCGGATTGTCCCTTTCCCCCCCACCCCCACTCCAGCACACATTACAAGGCTGTCTCTTTTAAATCATTCAGATTTGGCATTCGGGACCTATTTGTTCTGTTATAAGGGTGCCCGTTTGGCCCACTCTTGGCACCCAGCTGTTCAGAGTAGGAAGGCCCCTCTGTGGCACTCCGGGTCACAGACGACACGTGCCAACCAGGGTCCATCTGACCTGGCAGCTGGAGGGCCGGCCTGCCCTTTGGTGTTGGCTCCTGCCGGATGTTACTGCTCCCACCAGAGGCCTGGCTCAGTGGGTGAATCCGAATTTCTGAGAAGGAATTTTTGGCTTGTTGAGTTGTTAAGGGCTGGAAGCGGGGGTCTGAGGAAGCCGGGTGATTTGAGGCTGAAGAGAGATGTAACAGCTTGCGCAGTGATTTTAATGGCTGGCTCTGAAAGAAAAGATGAGGGTGCATGTAGGATTTAATTTAGAGTAGACTTGAAAGCTGGGAGGAAAAGGAGCACAGACCTGAGATGACCGTGTGGAGCCAGGGAGGGCGGGTGTGGGGGAGGACGGGCCAGTCCAGCCTTATCTGTTCTTTTGTTCTTTTTCAGGCAAGATTGGAGTTATTTTTCTTTAATGAAAAAGCCTAGAAACGTAGAAGAAATCTAGAGCTGGTATGGTGACTGATCAAAGGCTTAGGCACCTTCTATCTGGCTGCATCCCATCTTTATGGGGGGGAGGGGGGAGGTCTCATGCGCCAACCATCAGAAAGAAGCAAAAGAAGGGATGTGCTTCTCCCTTTCGAGAAGACTTCCTTCCCAACAACTCTGCATAAAGCTGCCACTTAGATTTCACCTGCTAAAATTCAGCCACTCCACCATGTCTAGCGGCAAAAGTAACTGAAAAAATGTAATGTTTCAATAGGTAGCAACATACTCGGCTAAAAATTGTGTACCCCCTTCTGTTCTTATCTCCCTGATTTTCCCTTTCCCTTGGCATTGCAAAATCCCAGTGTTCCCTTTCTGCACTTTATCATTTTTTTGGTGTTTTACTGTTTTGAGGGGGAGGTAAAGTTTGGGCACTAAAAATGCAAAGCACACAGAAATAAGCAAAAGCCCTAGAGACTCTAAAACACAATTCACTCATAGGGAGCCTTCGCCTCATGGGGTGCTGCACTGTGGGGGGGACTTCAAAACAGGAGGGAGGGTCCCAGAAGCCATCTGCCCCACAGGCTCCTCACTGGCCAAAGCTGACTCACACCCCTTTCCTCTTTATCAGGCTTGATGGGGTCACCGTCAGAAGAGGCATGGGAAAGCACCCTGACATTCAAGGCCCTCACCTCGGACCCCGGCACGTGGGCCGAAGCCCCAGCCTGAGGCACCTCCGGCTGCCAATCCTCAAGGGCCTCAAGGCTTTTAAGGGCTCAGCAAAGTAAAATGTTGATAATCTCAAGAAATACTAAAGAGTCGGAGGCACAGGGCATTGAAATCCAGGGGCTACTGCTTGAGCACTGACTCGAGTAGAAATCGCTCCTGGGGAAGCATCCTCCATGGTCATTTCTGGTGATTTTTACAGCCCTGACCACATGTAACTATTGAACAATCACAATAGTTCAGATGGAGATATAAAGTTACCTGAAAAGAGCTTCTCGGCAAAAGAAGTGGTTCTAAAAGAGGGTTCTAAAACTCTGTACTTTCTCTCTCTCTCTCTCTCTCTCTCTTTCTCTCTCTCTCTTTTTTTTTTTAATAAATGAGGAATAGAACATCAGGCCCTCTCACTCACAGCCTTGTGCTTTTAGTTCGGGTACACGTCCAATAACTGGGATATCTGGTTCTCTACACTGTCTTCGTCCCTCCAGCCAATATTATGTTAGAAGCAGAAAATATAAATGGCTGGGCAAATACAGTTGAAATTTAGGGAGCTCTTCTCAGCAGCTCTAAGTAACAGCTTATAGTTAAAGAGAGTAAACAATAAACCTATAAAATAGAACCTACTCCTCCGAATCACAGAAATCCATGGTCATTTATAGGCACAAGTAACCCTACAGCCTCAAAAGCTCATGAGGGTTGTGAGAAATTTCAGTACAGAGGACTAAGAGATTTATAAAATATTGAATATAATCAAAAACAAGTTAGATTATGTTACTATGCTCATTATGGGATGCTGAAAAGATACAATATTTAAAAATTTCCATCAAAACAGGTTGCTTCAAGGAGATAAGACCTCAGTTACCTGAAAAATTTATGGATTCGGATTCTGCTTATTCCCCCATTATGGCAGAGAAATGTGACTATACATACTTTCTAATATGCAGTTCCTAATGCGAATGTTTGCCGGTTTTCTATCAAAACTAGTACGGATTTCAGAAGCTTAAACAGTCTTTCAGAAAGCTTACTATATCTGTCTTTCAAGGCGCAGTTTGTAGGCTACCACCTTTAACGAACGCTTAATCTTCGCACTACCTTCTCTTACCCTCCCCTACATTTTAAGGTACGCTTCACTTTTACCACGAATTATGGTCATTTGTGAATTTTCTCTCTCTCCTAGGCTGCAGAGTTTTTGTGGACTGGAACCGTATCTTATTCATTCCCCTTAATTGTCCTCCCCCTACCCACAGGTGAAGACTAATAGAACCTCGCTTTTTTCCTCCATTCATCCGGACTACCAAGATGCATCTGGCTATTTCTGAGGGTATATTCTGGGCAGACTCTCAGCCTTGCTGTAACATTGAGAGGCTAAATTTCTCAACCCTGTCCTCTCTTCAGGAGAGACCGGTCACTGCAGAGTCTGAGAGTCTAGGAGTGATGCAGGCACCACTCACTTGGGTCTGTAGATCAGAGATCTTCTCAGGACGCCACTCCTTTGGTCTGCTGCTTGGGGTGCTAGCAGAGTGAATGGCTTTCTGTAATGTCAGAAGATCAGGGCCGTCAGAATTGGGCACCTAGAGCAGAATATGGACAAGGATTCAATAATCACACCAGTAAGCCTAAATAGGATATGCAACCACACGCAAGAGGAGAACGAAAGCAAATCAAACCAAACCAAAACTCACCCCCCTCCCCTCCAAAGAAGACTCAATAAAAAAAGAAATCACAACTCTCCCAATGTTCACAATGCAAGTGATGCTAGTTAAAGTCTGCTGCCCTCTTAATAATTTTCCCTGCATTAGGAAAAATTGGCAGATGTCATGCAGCTTTGTTAAACCTCAACCCTTAAAGCATTCCCATGCTGTTAGTTTTAGTCGCTGTAAGAGAGAGCAGTTAAATTGAGCTGTACCAGGAATTGCTGCCGTATCCTCATTCCATATTGCAGTTAGGTTATGAACCAGTTCAATAAAACAAAAATTTGTTCCTGCTGGGAAAATGATCCATACACTGTGTTTGGTGGTGCCAAAGAAGTCTAGCAGGCTTTTAAGGATAGCAAAGTGAGTAAGTGTGGTTTGAATCATATTCCCAAGACACTACCCAGTAAATCTGGGTCTAGCATTATGCACTATGTAAGTGCTAGAAATTTGTGCCACAAATTCCAGACGAATGCAATTGGTCCACTCGCCGATTCTGGTGGACAGAGGAGAGTGCAAAAGCCCTGGCCTTCAACTAAGTGACCAGCAAAAGCTAGAGCCAGGCAAGGAAAGAGCAAATCACCAACTAACAGAAGCTGTTTTTTCATGGAGCCTGCAAGCTCACCCAATTTGGTCAATTTCACTTGGTTTCAAAGAGACAAACTGCCAACCAAGTGTTAACAAACTTTGTGAGCCAAACCAAAAGACATTTGTTAATTGTAAATGTTAATCAAATTCTTTACAGGAAATAAGGGATTTTATGAATACTGTCTGCCAACAACTGGCTAATCAGACAACCCAAACTAGCCTTTCACTAGTTTGTTTGTTTAATAGCCTTTTATGCTTCAACCTCCTTAACTGATTCAGGAAATCCAGAGTGTCGAAGAATTTGTATCTCAGTGAATTTATGGAACTGGCTCAGGTACTTAACTAGCACAAAGAGAATATGACCCCATGAAAATAAAAGACATGCTGTTGTCATCAGTAAAACAAGTTTACTGGAGCAGTTTTCAGGGCTACCATACGTAAAAATGGGTACCATGGGTGGAGTGACTACAGGAAGCTTTTTCAAAGAAGAACTATGCTTTAAATGATTCTTTGAATTAAAAAGAGGAAAGAGGGATTTCTTGATGCTTGGATTCTCCCCGTTGGTGGAATCTGTCTGCAATATAAGATACAAATAAACTAATTGCCAAGGAAAAAAAAGAAGGTGTTCTTATCGAAACTCCTAGCCCTTGGATGCTCTCAAATTGTTAAATATTTACAGTCACTGAAAGAATCTCTGTGCTGTGTGTGCATCTTGAGAGGTTCTGTTTCATTTCTCACCTGGACATGAAGATGCCAATAATGTAAATTCAAGACATGTAGAAACTTCTGTGTATATAAAGAACATTTGGACAGGCTCAATACCTATAGCAGGAATGTCTCTAGAGACCTACACACATATATTCACATTAAGCTTACAAAACATTTAAGGATTTATTTATTTATTATCAGAAATAGGACTGCTACAAAGAATTATGTTTAAAGGGCTACTGATGAGCTTCAATCTTTTCCTAATTGCCAGAGGTCTTAAGCAACTAAATAATCTACCATGTAATCTGCCGGTCTATTAGGAAAAAAGAAAAAGACACCGCAAACCTTTCTGAACGTGGTCAACTCTTGAACCAGAAAACATCACTTGGAAGAGGAATATATCAATATTGCAGGATTCTACCGTTGAGGAAGAAGCCTGGTTCTACACTGTGAGAAGTATTCACCCCATGGAAAATAGCTGGCACAATTCAGAATACGCCACAAAAGTGAAGAAACAGAAAGTTCAATCCTTAAACTGAAGCATGATTACCAGTTGAGATACTAACTAGGGTAAAATTACCAAGTTGGCAAAGTCACCATATGCTCTGAGGGCTTATGTAACTGTCTGAATGTGGAACTGAAGCCAGATTTCCCAAGGAGGCTTCCAGATTTGCTTGAGTCAAAGCAGGCATCTTTACAATACAGAATGATTTTCTGGCACGACTTTTCCCTGTTTTGGATATTTCAATTGTCAGAGAACCAGAATGTATATGAAGGTGTTCAGATCATCTTTTATTGGTGTGTATGAAGACATTCGAGTAAAATAGCCCATAAGGTTTCCTGCTCCCAAGACAGGGATCCAGGAAGAGTTTAACTTGCATGTCTAAGGAGGCCACAAGAAAGCCCTCAGACACGTATATGTATAACTGATTCACTTTGCTGTACAGCAAAAAGTGACACAACATTGTAAATCAACTATACTCCAATAAAAAAAATAATAAATAAAATAAAATAGAGAAGCAACAAGGATATAATGTATAGCACAGGGAATTCTAGCCATTATCTTATAATAACTTTTGAGTGTAAACTGCAAAAATACTGAATCGTTATGCTGTACACCTGAAACAAATATAATATTGTAAATCAATTATACTTCAATTAAAAAAAAAAAAGACAAGTAGCCGGCGGCGCTCTGTACCGCTGGGCCCCTGGCAGGGACTGAGCTAGGCCTACTATTCAGGAGAACCCACCTCCCGTTCTCCCAACTGATTGTGCAACTTTGGGCAGGTCACAACTTGCCTGGGCAGTTAGCAAAGTAAAGGGGTTAAACTAGATTTAGGACCCACAGAGGCTACTCTCTGTGCACTGGGTATCAGATTACCATTTTGTTGAATCTTATGCAAAGGCCACAATGCTTTAAATCTTTCAAAGTTCATTTACCTAGTTTCCTTTTGCTGAGTTCTAGAGAGTGAAGAAAAGTTAAATTTAATTCTGTTCCAATGCTCATGTGAAGGAGGCAGAGTTAACACAATGTCAAGCCTGGGAGCCTGAGGTCTGCCAGGAAGTACTATGCTGAGTGCTTTTTGGAAATCTTACTCTAGATATCAAAGTCCTTTAAACATTTTTTTTCCTCTTTTAATTAAAAAAAATGCAGAGGGTATAAACAACTTTTGGTTTGGAAGGCTTAAGTCATTGTGACCTGTGCAGAGATATTTTGCAGTTGCTTTACATATCAAAAAAGAAAAGTATGAAACCCTAAAAAAAGTAAGTTCAAGTGGAGAGTATGTTAGAGAATAGTAAATTTCCTATTTACCCTACTCTACACTATTTAAACATCTAAAATTTGAACCAGATCTTGAATAATAGTCAGTCAACATGTACATACTTGACTCATGCCATGGTGAGCCGCAGGTTTAACGTGGGTCTAAGGCAGATATCAAAAGCTAAATCTACACACAAAAACACCTTCAATTCCTGTGTCCTTGCTATTTTCTTCCACTTAATCACCCCACAATGGCTATGGGCCTGAGGTTAAGAACAAAAACAAACTCGAAATAAAAATAACAGTGGTTAGGAGGAGGTAGTCTAAGTTTAATGTTCATGATGGATAAATATGTTCCACAGATGATGATATAAGTTTTAATAGCACTTTACATATTTTAAACTTCTCTACTTCAAATCAGGTCTATTTTGTTCATCTGGTCTAAATAACATATGTAGTTAATATGCAACTAAGTGACATCTTGACTGGACCTTCTACTTTAAGTGAGTTTCAGTTAGCCATATAGGCAGGTTTTGCTTTTTTTCTAAATAAACATTTCAGGAATATTATGCAGCCATTAAAATGAAGATAATAAAATCTGTGTAGTAACGTACATATTGTGTGTATGTGTGACAGAAATACTATTAAAAAGCCAGAATACAAAATTATACTAGAATGACTACTATTATTTAAAACAAACTAAAAAACCACCTTCTTTCCATAAACATATGCACAGGCCAAAAAGCTAGGAGGAAATATACCAAAATCCTAATACTAGTTGTGATAGGGTGGTAAGATTAGAAATGATCATTTTTTTCCTCAATTTTTCTGTAATGAGCTCATATTTATATTATAGTGACATCATAAATTTAACAAACAAGCAAGTAAAGAGTAATCTAGAAAGGTAATCGAGGAAGGCCTTTATTAAATCCTTACTTCAAATATTATATTCCTTTTTACTATCATCTATCTCATCTTTACTCACCATTGAGTCATAATCCTAGACTTTTCGTAACGGAACAGACCTCAGAAAAACTGAGTCTAATCTATTCATCTTAAGAGATGAAATCAATGAAGTCCATCTGGGTAGGTCATTTTGATTATGCCTTTTTCCTTTTTAAATAAACGAGAGTCAATCACGTATGAAGTAAAACTAGAAACAAAATAATTTAAAATGGCTGACTCAACCTTGTCTAGTCTCAAACGTGTCATAAAGCAAAGGAGGAAGAACGCCTTGTGTGGGTGAAGACGTTCCTGCTGGCCTGGAGGCCTGGCTTCCCCACGTGTTCTCACGTCACTAACCAGCAGAATCCTTGCCTGGTTCGTTCAGTGATGTGACCTGCACAGTTCCATGCACCCAGCCCTTGGTTCAGGTGGAGGGCTCTCAGGAAATGAGACTCATTCCATTTCACAGCTCAATCACAAGATAAACATGTCCTACTAAAGCAAGCCCTGAAATGTCAAATACTATGACCTGTCTGTGACTAGGCAGCCCAGAAATGCACTTGTCAACATGGGAATCAGATAACCAGCCAGCGGAGAACAATGAACGATGGTTAGTTAAGAATTTTAAGATTTAAACACAAACCAAAACCATTTCCTAAATTTTCATGTATCTTTAACCCTCAGAGAGAAATAAATCCTGCAGCTTCATAGTTTTTACATGAATATAAACCCACATGGATAAGATGTTTATTGAGAAAGGGTTAAAGCATTCTCTTTCATCCAAATTAAATTTCTTCTATTCCTGGAGATTCTGTTGAACCTAGAAAAGGCTCTGTGAGAGGAGGATAGTTGTATAGAATTTGAGAGAGAAACATATACAGTATATGCATGTTAAGTCTCAATAAGAAAATAATTCACTTTGTCACATACAAAGTGTAAAGTACCCACAGACTAATGCAGACTCATACGGATGCCACTGTAAATAGAAACTGGCCATCTACTTACTGTTTGAGATTTCTTCTTTTTCTTTTTCATTGACCTGAAAAAACCTTGTTTTTCCTTTTCCTTGAGTTGTTCAGAATGACTAATGTTTTCAGGACTTTTCCTAAATGGGAAGACATTTTTATCATATTGATCTTTCAATCATTCTCCTGCCATTATATGACAAACATAATGAAGACTAAAAATGCATGACACCAGGTTCAAATAGCCATGAAGAATCAAGCACATAGGTAAAGAGCCTCTAAAAACCACAGAAGGAACTGAATCTCATCAACCATGGTTAATGATTAGCCTTTTGGCAAAGGCTCACTTGAACGAGCAATTTGAGCATTATTACAAATGATCTGTATCTATGCCGCAGGACCATTTTCATGCTGTTGAAAACCTCAGAATTAGAGAGTCTGAAAAGCACACGCTTTGAAGGATGGCTTTTCTGTAACCCTCTGAGAGAAACAGAAACATTTTCAGTATCTTCGTTTTTCTATTTACCTTTTAAAAACCAGCTTAACAAGTTCATTATTAGTGGCTTGCCAAGGTACTGAACATTAAAAAAAAAAAAAATCAATACTGCTACATAAACCTTACAAATAAAAGTAAAAATTGCCTGAAACTGGAAAATCCCTTTATAAAAATCTTATATATATTTATTAAAACTAAATAAAAAATAGATAAGGTATGAAAAAATGGAGACAGGATGAATGCTTTAATACAAAGCACTCTTCTGGAAAAAAAGCTTCTAACTGAAAATAACGACATTAAGCTTCATACCACTGACACCACCAGGTATTTTAATACAAATAGATATTAAAAGAGAGCAAACAAGACACCTCAGCCCCAAGAAGGTGACTACTTGTATGTTAACAGAGGCCCTATATTACTTAAATTAACTTACGGTCTTTAAAAAACAACTGGAATGGCGTCATTCTCGAAAAAGGCACATTCCACGGGCCCTATTTTGAATTTGAACATCTAGATGACTGTGGAAAACCATTTTCTCAAATGACTGAATTCCTTCTATTAGCTATTCCCCAAAATCAAGAGTAGAAACATTAACGGTGACAGAATTCATTCATATTTATGGTTTTAGAGTACTGAACAGTAAAGTTACCAGAACATCTAAAAAAACATGAGCAAACCAGCATCCTTTACTTGATTAAACCTCTGTGAAGGCAGAAAACATCTATAACAAACCATTACAGATCCACATGATAGAAAACACCATGAAGCTATTTTTAAAAATCACATCTTCACAGATTTTTCACTAATATGAAGGAATATTCCAACTACAATATGAAGTGAAAACATCAGGATTCAAAACTTTCTACATAATATGAGCCCAACTGTATTTTTTAAAAAGGGCATATATGTGTATATATACACACGTTTTTTAAAAAGCAGGAAGAAAATTTTTAAAAATCTTAATAGTTATCATTTCTGGGTAGTAGGATTATTGGTGATTTGTTGTTACTTCTTTTTAATTTCAAACAACAAACATGTACTGCAGATATAATAAAAAGGTTTTACAAACCACACAAAATTCATTTGAAAAGCCACGAACTCATGATCAAAGACCACAAGGGAAACAATTTAGAGAGAGAGAGAGAGACAAACACACAAAAAACAAGAAGTAAAAACCATGACTGTTTGAAGGAGCCATGGTCATTTCTTCTCGTTTGGCCTAAAAGTTAATGGGAATACCAAAGAAGGAAAAACATGTACTGTAGGCTCAAGTGTTCTTGAAACTCATTAGGACCTGCAATTTTAAACCTCACTGAGAGAGTTCCAAGTTCTGAAGTTAAAGTTTTGTAATACAACACAACCAATAAAATAATTAGCACTGGGACTCAGAATGATGCATATAAAATTTTGAAAGCTAAAAAGCTTCAGACATGATGGAATGAGTGAGAATGGAATAGTGAAAAGTTAAAGATTCTTTAAACTCAGTGTTGTAGTGCTGGAAAAAGCACTCTCATCCTAATGACAGACTGGGCCTATTCGGTCAAAGTTTCTTATGACAAGTACTGTTGAGATTAAGGAGATGAAACCCTTGGATGGGGCCTAAAGACAGACTGCCCTAAACTAAATTCCAGGCCACAGCATTCAGTTATGTGAGGGTTCTACGGAACACAGCAGAACAGTGTAAGTAGTTTGCTGGAATCACAAAAGCACCACTCTTAGAATTGAAAGTAACCTTAGAGAGCATCTAGTCCAACCAGCAATACTATTCCTAATGTTCTGTAACTTCCAGAAGTTAAAGAATTATATGCTTATGATATAGCTTATGCCCTTCCATAATGGGGTCTGCACATAACCTAGAAGCACAACAGAGTACTCAGATTAATGGGTAGAAGTTTTTGCTAATCAGAATTAAAGTCTAACAAAATCTCAAAGGTCTGCTGAGGGTCAGTAGTTAAAGTGCTTTCTGCCAACCCAGGAAATCTTTAAGGGGGACACATTCATCATGACCACAATCTCAGGATGGGAATGGGCGTTACTATAAGAATGTTAACATTGGCATGAGAGGAAGTGAAGGCTTGAGACACTAGTCCTAGGAGGAGCAGGATTTGGGTAGGAAGAAGAGTCTGTCCAATAAAATGAAAGTGAGAGGATGGGGGGGTGGGGGAAGGGTACTGAAAGAGAAGAAGCAGCAGGACAAAAAGACCGGTGTTTGCAGTTCCTTGTGTCCCCAAAACACAGAGGATGAATCAAAGACTCCCGCAGGGTCTCTTCAGAGGAACTGGATAAACTAGAGCCCGGGGGAAAGGGGAATGATGAAGAAAACATCCTCAAACTGGAGCTGCAGAGAGGCGGTAGGGCCAAGATCCAGGTGGGAAAAGATTGCAGGGGCCAAAGCAAAAAGAAAATAAATTACCCTTGGACTAGAGGATGAAAGCTAGGTGTAAGGTGTGAGTATGCATGCATCACAAAAGACACAAAAGGAAGTCAGAGAGAAAGAAAGAGTGCCAGTCGGGGAGAGAGAGGGAGACAGAGAGGGAAAAGCTACATTGAATCATACACATACAGAGAATTAACAGAAAAACATAAGAGGAAAAGCCTGTGAGAGACACTTAGGGATGGAGAGAAGCTGCCTGGAACACAGGCACCTAAAAAGCTGTGTGCTGTACAAATGAATGAAAAGACTTGAACATCTATAACCAGCAGTGCACCCAAAGGGTAAGAGTCGCCGCACGACTTAATCTCATTTGTGAATTCTGGACCCTGTTATTGATTCTACCTGGTACGGTCAACAGTTGTGTGCTGAGCTAACTGTACAGGCAACAGATGGGTTCAAGAGGAGCAGCACAAGAGAAGGGCAAGTGGGTGATCACATAAATCACAGGGACAGGAGCTTTCAGAAGGACCACCCAGCTAGTCACTTGGCACAGTGGGGGGTGGGGTGGGCAGTGAGGATGATGGGGGAGGAGTGTGTGTGTGTGCGTGGGTGGAGGGAGCAGTTAACAATAACAGTCTCCTTCCTGAACAGTCATGGGACTCAAACAGTATCTACCACAACAGCTACTACTTCCATAAGGGGTTAAGAGGAAAGAGAATTCAAAAGACTCACCTAAAAAAAGGAAGGAATTAAAACTGACTGAATCAAAGCCAACCAACACTTACAGAGTACTGTGTATGCATCAGGATCTGTGTTAAGTGTTGGAGATACAGAGAAAAACTAAAACAAGGAGTGTGACCTCAGGCTGCTCACAGACTCAAGGCAAGAGACCCACAGGTTTGACGGAGGGCCAGGAAGTGCCAGCATAATCTCCCCAAAAGCAGCAGCATGAAGGCGCGCAGAAGAGGAGAGATGCTTACTCTGTGACACTTGTCCTGCCACCCTCCCGCCCTGCCAGTGTGACTAGGGTGGGTCGGCTAATGTCTGAGAGTAGGAAGTCAGTGACTAATTCTACAGGAATAATTCTGCGAGTTATCAGGACAAGCAATAATGGATACCAATGTCTTCATAACTTTACAAGAAGAGAAAGCCTGGGATTGTGCGAGTGACAGCAATTCTTCACTTATTTCAACGACTGGGATTTCTAATTAATTTGGTTTACTATTTAAGTGTCAATTTTTAACCCAATTTTGACAGCAGTCTTTCTAAACACTTTGTCTTTTTATGGAAAGTAAGAGCAGCCTATTTTAAAGATATATACTCTACATGGATATCTCTGCTATGTATAAGACCATACAGCTAGAAATGATTTTCCCACTGGGGCCTGAGAAAAAGCAAAAATACCTCTCTTCTCTCTACAGCTATTGTTTAGAATCCTTCTCCCTCTGCACACTGTACTGTTACCTGGGATTATTTCTTGCCTGACAACCTCAGTGCCAACTGCTAGAACTGTGCATAAAAGAAGAATAAACAGGCTCACAGGGAGGATGGAGGTGTTTTCCCGTTAGTAAAGATGATCAATCTGACTGCATTAACCCTATTTTTGTTGTTCTGAAATATTTTGGCTTATCTCCCAGTTCTTAACTGGATTCTGGACAGCTGAGATGGCCAGAATAACAGCTCTGTGTATTATACTACACTATCCATTTATCACTTTAAAGTATGACATAGTAGCTTGATTTTTCTATTGCAAGAAATGTGGACACTGTACAAATATCCTCTTCTCCAAAGAAATGGAAGTACTACTAACAAGGAGAAACAGACTGCTCTTAGGTAGGTGATAATTTAGGAACAGCAATTCACTATGTCACCATGGTTTGTTCATGTTTTTGTAACAGTTATCAAAAGGCATTTCTCTCAAATATAAATATGGTGAACCAATGAGAGATACTGTTCAAGAAAAAAATCCAAGACAAGTCAAGCTTAATGGATGACTTAGACTAAGTTAGATATGATGCGTGGAGAACTATCATAGCAGCATTATCATGAGGGGTAGTAGGAACAAAAGAATATAGCCAATTCATCCCTGGCAATTCTGGAATTCTCTCAAGCCTCATAACAGCAGTATCAGAGTAAAGATGACTTGATGAAGACTTATCTAAAGTTCAGCATCCCAACTGTGCCTCTTTTTTAAAACAATTGTTGTTAGGTTTCTACACATATCCAGGTCTAAACAAGCTCTACTTAAACTGATTATCAAAAAGACAGAAACAATATGCTGTTAAGTTGTTTTGTTTTTCTTTTTCAATATGCTGTTAAGACTGTTAATCCCACATTTGGATTTAGTTTTGATCTGACCTACCTGATTTTCATAGGACTACGTTAACATGCAATCGACGCACTTTTAAACCATCACCACTTCATCATGCAATGACCAAGACGAAAAACAATTCCATCTGAACTTCTGTGTTCTCACAACTTAGACACTATTCTCACGGCTTGTCAAAACCACACTTGAAAACTCTCAACGCCGTTAACTTAAAGAAGTTGTACCTGTGCTCTCAGGTTAATGTATAGATCTTGTCTACTGTTACACGTTGGAAGAATGCACTGAAGTTCATCAGCAAAGTAAGTGGAGACGAGACACCTGGCAAGTCATACTGAAGTTAGAGAACATTAATGGCAAAAACCACGGCTGCTAACGTTAACAAGTCACAACGGTGCCAGGCACTGCTCTAGATGCTTTTGATGTTTGACTTCATTTAACGATCATATTTACCCAATGAGGGAGGTGCTATTCTTAGCCCATTTTACAGACAAGGAAACTGAGGGGCAGAGAACTGAAGGTCACATGGCCAAAAGGTGACACTAGTCAAGATATCCTATTTCCAGGGTCTAACCTCTGAGTCATTAATGTTAAAACTCTCATTTTATAAATAAGGCGATAGATATAAAGTATGCTTACAAAAGAAAAAGTATTTATAGCTTTAAGAAAACCGTTTTTATTATTGTAAAAATAAGTAAGTTATTTTCCGCATAGGGCATGGTAACACTGAAACCTTGATATAACCCTGCCAACAGGGTCCAAATTGTGTGAATTCTGGCAGTAAACAGCAGAGATGGAATCTGACAGATTGGTCTCGTTCTCAATTCAGTGAGTTACAATGAGGCACCATTTTATTCTCTTGGTGGGGAGCTTAGCAGCTGTATGAAATACTTAAACACCCCTCACATCTAGATTCTGGGAAGTCTTTCTGGGGAGCTGAGAATATAAAGTCTACATTATTAAAAAAATAGTCCTACCCCTAAGACAAGATCTGCTAATGAGACTTGATGTATGTTATAATTCTCTCCTTAAATTTTTATTACACATGACACAAAGATTAAAGGATAAGCAAAACTGGCACATCATTTTATCCTCTGACTACCAGTACATTTTTGTGGTAGCATGAAGGGTTGTTCCCCTATTTCTCTCTTTTCACCCTGAATGAAAGTCAGGCGGCACAGAAGTACAGGACATGAGCTTCAGAGTCAGAATGCATCTAGGTCTAGATCCCGGCTCCCTCCTCCCTGTTTCTGGCTGTTCAGCACCAGGCAGGCTTCTTACCTTTTCTAAGCTGCAGTTTCCTCATCTGGAGAGTGGGAGGCACCCCTACTTCAAAGGCTGATTGTGAGTACTGAGTGAGACAGTGCACACAAAGAGCTAAGCAAAGTGTCTCCTACATGATTCAACAGCAACAAGTGGAGAAGACAGCAAAGGACATCAATCATGTCAGAAGAAGGCGATGGAAGACTTATGAGGTATGTACTGACCCAGGATATTTTCTTTCTTTTACATCGTATTTAATATAAATGGTGAACATGAAAGAAACTATTACAAATAATGACAAATCACATTTCCCTTATTAAACAATCTCTCTTTAGAAAGAAAGGCCTAGCAGGGGAAAGAACGCTAAAAAGTTTTATCCAGAATTTCTATGAAATCTAAAATCTACAATTAGAAAAAAGAAGAGTAAAAACAAGCTAAAATACCCACCATGGATCAAATGCTGGTTGTCTTTTTGAGTGATTAGTTCCAGAACTGCTTTCTGACGGTAGGGAAGAGACTCTGGTTGACACATTATTTTCATGGAAAGAATTATCTGGACGTGGAGATGGCACTGAATGAAGAAAAAGTAAGCCACTGATATACTCTTTTGGTTAAAGCAGTTCTCATGTTGTTCTATTGCACTTTCTCTCACACAAACAAAATAAACTAACAAAAAGATAAGTCAAAATCCTTATTTGCCCTTCATATAACTCGTATGTTTTCTGAGGCTGGAGGCATTCCAGGGAGCATTCCCCCCACCTCCAACTGCCTATGACAGTAACTTGCAAGGGTCAATTAACACCAGGCAATATATATTCAAGGCATAAATTGATGTATCAGCTGATAAACTGGAGAACATCGTAGGAGACTTAAAAGTATGAATATGATCCCCATTTCCCTGTTTTGACATTCTTTTAAGTTGAGGCTTTCTTACATCATAGGCCCAACTACGTAAAATCTATTCTTAGTGTGAAGTGATTCTTAACAGTATGTGTACTGGAATACACAAACTACAGTTTAACCCTTGCCACTTGGAAGGTGGCATCAATTTTATATTTTTTAAAACTCAATTCCAAAGAAATTTGGTTATTTTTACAAAAATACTATTTTTCTCTAAGTTTTCAATCCAGGAATAAACAAAAAGACAAACCACAATGTATGTGAGTAAATCCTTTTCTGCTTTTCTTTGGGAGGTGGGTGGGTATTATCTTTTTCTATCAATTTCTAAGCTTGGTCATAAATGAAAATATATTGCAAATTTCATCACAAAAGGAATATACAGGCTGTATATAAAGACAAATGACACCATACTACTTGACTCTTGGCCAGCAGGACTGAAAATGGGAAATATACTAAAAAATCTGTCGTTTCAATGATACCACTAAATCTTTATCCAGTTAGATTTAGTAGCATGATTGAAACAAGCGATGTCTCCAAATGTTTCACCTAGTTAAATCTTTTCCTTCTATTTCTGGACTTTCTAAAATAAAAATGTTCTTCCTGCCAAACAGTGAAGTCGATTATGAGGGGCTTTGCTGATAGTAACCTAGTTAATTCACTTGCAATCAAAATAAAACCGTGTTTCTAGAAGTCAAGGACTAATTAATTAATTGAAAACTTAGTTAACATTTTAATATTAAAGTATACTCTCCAGACATCTATAGAAATAAAACATGTATGATCCACTTTGCACGTAAAACTTACAGTGAGAGAAGAAAAGACTTGCTTATATGTACACTACAATATTTTGTTTAATTAACTTTAAAAAAAAATTTTTATTTATTTTTGGCTGTGTTGGGTCTTCGTTGCTGCACGTGGGCTTTCTCTATTGTGGTGAATGGGGGCTACTCTTCATTGCGGTGCAAGGGCTTCTCATTGGGTGGCTTCTCTTGCTGTGGAGCATGGGCTCTAGGCACGTGGGCTCAGTGGCTGCGGCACGCAGGCCCTAGAGCGCGCGGGCTTCAGTAGTTGTGGTGCACGGGCTCAGTAGTTGTGACTCGCGGGCTCTAGGGCGCAGGCTCAGTAGTTGTGGTGCACGGGCTTAGTTGCTCCACGGCATGTGGGATCTTCGTGGACCAGGGCTTGAACCTGTGTCCCCCACACTGGCAGGCGGATTCTTAACCACTGCGCCACCAGGGAAGTCCCATGTTTAATTAACTTTAATATGAATTAAAATTTTAGTCCCATAAGGTTCTAAAGTACCCATGGCATCAGAAAAAAGAATAATAAATGCATCAAAAGGCATATTCAATGCCTTATACTTTTCTCAAAGGTTGGGCTAGGAGGGAACAGAGTAGCCTAATCATTCAATATACATTATGTCCTGCATAACACTTGTATGCATTTATTTAGCTCAGGTTCCTAGTTAAAATGACCAAGCAGTTGTCCGTGTTACCCCCCAGTTCCTGCCCTTTCCAGCTGTCCTCCCAGATCAACAGAATAATGAGAAGGTGGGCAGTGTGGATGTGGCAACTGTAGAAGGTCGTGGTGACCTTTGAAGGAGGCTTTGAGAAGCTGAGCCTCACGGACTCAGAAGGCTTACTGAGTGGGCTTACTGCCAGTCTCACCACTAGGGTCTGAGGATTCCTGGGGGCTCCCACTCTATTACTACATAGCTCCTTAAAGGTGATACCTTTCTCTCTCAATCTGTCCTAAATCCATTCAGCCACTGAAACATCTGTTACAGGTGTCAAACATCAAAGCACATTTTTTGTTTTTTGTTTTTGTTTTTTTTTATGGTACGCGGGCCTCTCACTGTCGTGGTCTCTCCCGTTGCGGAGCACAGGCTCCGGACGCACAGGCTCAGCGGCCATGGCTCACGGGCCCAGCCACTCCGCGGTATGTGGGATCTTCCCGGGCCGGGGCGTGAACCCATGTCCCCTGCATCAGTAGGCGGACTCTCAACCACTGCACCACCAGGGAAGCCCAAAAGCACATTTTTAAGGTCATGCAAGTACACTTGAAGATTTTCTTTCATCCAATCAACAAATATTTATGAAATTGCCAGGCAGTGTGCTAGTCAATGACGGTAAAAGAGGAAAAGGTAAAGGGCCTTGTAACCTTGTGAGAGAGAAATGCAAACAAAGAATCAGTACCATGTGGTGTGTGTCATGTTAGAGACACAGGGCCATGGGCAGAACAAAAGAGGGAACACTTCACTTCACCTAGGTGGGCAGGGAAGCCATCACACTGCAGAGGACCTCAAAGCAGAATCTCAAAAGGGACAGAAACAAGTTGTCCAAGCAGGGGGAGTACTGCATTCAGGTCAGAGGAGGGCACGGCCTGTGTGAGTCCCACAGGCTGGGCACCAGAGTGGAGGAGGAGGAGCTGGAGAGGATAGCAAGGGCCAGGGCAGAGAAAGTCTAGAATGCCATCTTAGGGAACTCAGATTTTGTCCTGATGCCAATGGGAAGTCGCCAGAGGACTCTCAGCAGATGAGAGATAGAGGACTGGGGCTGGGGTGGAGGCAATGGATTGTCCTGCTGTATTTTTTTCCCTGTAGCATTTATTATCTTTTACTGCTCTATGTAATTATTACATTTAGTGTTGCTCTCTCCTCATGAGAATGTGAACTCTGTGAGGGTCGAGACCTTTGGCTGTCTTGTTCACTGATGTTCTAAATTAGAAGTGTCAGACATACAAGTGACATCGATAAATATTTTAAGACTTGGGACTTCCCTGGTGGTCCAGTGGTTAAGAATCCGCCTTCCAATGCAGGGGACGCAGGTTCAATTCCTGGTCGGGGAGCTAAGATCCCACATGCCGCAGGGCAACTAAGCCTGCGCGCTGCAACTACAGAGTCCACGCGCTCTGGAGCCTGCGCGCAACAACTAGAGAGAAGCCCCCGTGCCACAGTGAAGAGCCTGCGTGCCACAAAGAAAGATCCCGCGTGCCACAACTAAGACCTGACGCAGCCAAAAATAAATAAATTTAAAAATATATATGTTATGACTTAATCGAATGAATGAGTGGTGTGGTCAGAACACAGCTTCAGAAGGATCATTCCAGGGACCGTTTTGATGGTGACCTTAGAGACAGGGAGAGCAGTTGGGAGGCTACTCAAAGTACCCAAGTCAGAAGCCACAAGGGTCTGAACTAAGACAGAGGGAACCAAGGCAGGGAGACGAGGTGGAAGGCAGTAGTGCAGGTAAGAATGACACTTACCGGAAGTCAGGGCAGTGAAATGTAGGGGAGAGTGCAGCCTGGATGTGTAGTGGGGGGGAGAGAAGAGAGGACCCTGATGGGTGCTAGGAGCTGGGTTTACCTCGGTAGAAGCTGCCAACTCTCCTCGGAACAGGATCATTGTACAGGTGTCTGTTTTCTTTGGGGACAGTGCCATCATCAGAGTGGGGGTCATGATACGCTCCACCCTGAGATAAAAAATAGGTTTACAAAAAGTAAACAACAGAGAGATAATGAGGCAACCTGTGAACGTAGAAAGGTGCCTAATTGATCTATAATTTACTCCGGGATTTATTTAAGAGAAAACTCAGAATTATGGCATGAGGAAGACTGCTTACTTTATAAGCCAGTTCGAATAATCTGTGGGAGATTGGGTACGAATAAATCTTACAAGGTAGACTGTAATGATGCTGAGTGATCAATCTTTACAGACATGTTCTATTGTACAAGGTAACAGCTCTAGAAAATTCAGACCTCAGACTTCTGCCGTGAATGGAATGAAGTGGTGCCTTCTCTGGAGGACTCCTTAACGGAAGATCGCGCCACAGTCATCTCTGGAGGCAGTTGCTCTCCGGGCTGGAAGTCAAATTTCAAAGGATTTATAAGAGTGTCCTGTTCCTAGGGATGAAAATCACCTAAATCGCCATGGGTTTTATTTGGTATAACCAGTACCTTAACTGGCTAAAATTAAACATGTGAATTGGTTAAAACACAAATTGTCCTATAAAAGAGTGAATCATCTGATGAATGTAAAATAAGTCAAACAAATGTCACACAGATGGAAAGTGAAATTCTCATTAAAGTTAATGCAAGCAGGGAATGAATTACTCTGAAAATAGTTCAATTAATTATTAAAAATAAAGAAAATTATCTTCCTAATATCTAGAAAGTCATGGTCTGAGCAGCACTCAATTAGAATAGAGATTCTGTTAGTTAATCCAAAATTTCTCTAGCAGATTTTAGGCTGAGTTCTCAAAAAAGAACTACAGATGAAAAATTATATTTCATGAAGGACTTACATGGCAGATTAAGATGAAAACAAATGTTCTTTGGATATATCAAGGAATTGAATCAGTACCCTTAATAATTTGTCTTAAAAATTCCCTAACTACTGCAGTTTTTGTACTTAAGTTCTCTTCTTAATCTTCTCTAGGTTAAAAGTACTTATACTTCATGTATTTTCTTAATAATCACGACAGCACTCATCTCCGGAGACACTACCTATTTCTCTCAAGGAAGTGAGTCACAAGCTAAAAGCAGCCTTGGTCCACAGTCGTGTTCATTGAGGGGAAAAGTAGCATTTTCTAACCTCAGAAAAAAAAGATTAAGGAATAAAATTACCAAGCCATTCAGAGGAGCTAGCTGAATTGCATACCTGTATATTATGCACAGAAAATTATTTTTGAGCCTTACATGGTGTGTCAAAACCAGTTTATTTGAGATTTAAAATATGGTTTTCTCTTTCTTCCCCTCACTCCCCAAATGTACTACAAAAGGATTCTGGGCAGGAAATTACCCAATGTAGCCTTTCTTCTTTCTACCTTGTGACAAGATCTCATTTGAATTTTATCACATGCATTGTTTACAAAGACCTCTACATCTAACATAAACTCTAAGCGACAGAGCCAGTCCAGTCCCCTTGCTCTTGAAGGTGCCTACAGTACTTTGCAGGAGAGTGATTCCTATCATTATTCACAGCTTCAGTTACTTTTCAAGCCATATGCCATCTTTGTGCCTTTAAACTTGTACTTTCTTGCAGCTTGGCACTGCATTTCCTGAACTGGACTTAAAATTCAGTAACAGTTGGATCTGTGTTTAGCCGACAGTTATTGTTTTATAATTAGCTTATTTCCACCATGTTCATGAAGCCTTTTCTCTAGCACTCTCAGAGAGCCAGTCCATTTGCCCATTTTCCAAGGTATAGTTGTTTTTTTTTTAACTTCTTCTCTATTTACACTATGCTTAATGCTAACACACTTTACTGGCTTTGACCTCCATGTAACATCTATGTGTAGCTGCCAGACTCTAGAGATCTTTCTAGGCCCTAAATGATCCCTTCTCTCTAGAGGGGCTCCTCTGACGACTGCTCTGACTCCAATCATGACATCTCCTACCCCTCCTTTCACCTGGGCCCCAGACAGTCTTTCCAACCTCATGGAGAACATCTCTGCATAGGGGCCCAGGGTCACTCTTCAACCTCAATATGTCAGCATGACATGATGCAAAAAGCTCTGGCCTACGGACCTGGACATTGCCTCAAGATCCCAGCTCCACCCTGAACTAGTTGGGTAAACTCGGGCAATCCACCTAACCTCTCAGAGCCTCAGCATGCTCATCTGTGCAATGGATGGGTTGAATGAGGTGACTTCAAGTCCTCTCTTCTACTCTGAAAAGGAGCTCCAAGAAGAGAAACCTTGAAGGCTTCCTTTTTTCTATATTCAATCTTTCAATTCACAAGTCCCGTTTCTACTTCTGAGGGGTCTTTAGACCCACACTTTCTCTGTCTTCCCACTGGCACTGACTTAGTCCAGAACGTATTTCTCCTCACCCCATGCTTGGATTATTGCAAAAGCCACTCTAAATCTTGCATTTTTTCACTCAAGCCACGTGGCCCAAGTTGCAATCCCACAACTCACCATGCTACTTAATGTCTCAATTATCCTCCTTAACTTCCAGATACCCTTTTTGGCCCTCCCTCGAGCCTCTTTCCTGATGTCCACTCTACTTTCTTCCACTGGTGAAACCCCCAACATCTCAGAAGTTTCTGCTCAGATTCCACCCCTGCCCCCTGGGGGCCTCCTACAACCCCCCGCTGGGACTGTGCCACTCCCCTCTGTCCCTGTTCCCCTCTGCCCCTGCGGTGCACACAGCTCTAGCACAGTGTGGGCATGCAGCCTTACAGTATTATTACTACCTATCTATTGGCAAGTGTCATCCCACCACCTCCAGCCCATACATTCTAAGAGGACGGGGACCACATCTTTTTCATCAGAGCCTATCATCGTGCCTAGCTCAGTAAATGCCTGAATACGTCTTCATCCTTTAGCCACAAAACCTCTCTCCACATCTGAGCTCTAAGCAAGACCTTCAGTTGCTCCTAAAGCCACTTCTGATTGCTCCTGCTCACAATGACCTCTCCCTGTCCTCAAGTACCTTTTATAGCCAGTGCCACAGAAATGTGGTTCTTAATTAGTTCATTTTTATCATGTATAATTTAATCTTCCTTGAGAGAGGATAAATTTCTCAAGAGCAAGAACCCTGTCTCAGACTCTTTTGAGTGCCCAAGAATACCCAGCATAGAGAAGGTATTCAGCGCCTAAAGAACAGCCCCCATCATCCCAAAAGCAGTAGCAACAACTAAGACATTTACTCTGTGCCCGGCATAGGGCACACAGTGCTTTATACACCATGTTTAATCCTCACAACAACACTCAGATGAGGTATCAAGGCACAGAAAGATTATCACTTTCCCAAATTTACAGAGTTTGAAGCACACTGCAGGACTGGCTGCCGGGCTTTCCAGCTCAAGATCTTAGCTGCTTTGCTATACCAACTGCTCAGTTATTGACAGTCTCCCCCTCCCCAGCACTGATCTTGCTAAGCTTCCCACTGCACAGTCCATCTTATTTTCTGGAGCTCTGACACATGCCGATGAACCAATTTTTGTATCTTCTAAAAGGAGAGTACTTTTCCTACATGACACTCTTTTCTTCTTCTAACATTGGTTTTTCTCCACCTTCATTTCTTTGATGCAGGTGAATGTTTCATATCACGAAAATATAATTTTAAAAATATGTGTTCTGTTACAAGAATGCTGCTTCTTTTAAATAGGTTAGTGTCAGTTCTAGAGTCTGAAGATCAGTAAGATAGAGGCAGCATTATGCTAAAAACATTGCCTTGGGATTTAAAAACAACCCAAAAGACTGAAAATTAGCATTTATCCTGGCCTGAAGTTATATTTACCTATAGTTCTGGATAAATTTAAAACTTTTCAATTCAGTTAAGATATCGAGTAAGGTATTAGCAAAAGGGTTTGATTTAAGCAAATGTGGTTTGGAGAGATTAGAGAAAATTCCCATGAACTCACACTGAATTTTGAGAAAATTAAAAACTAACCCATATAGCTGATGAATTCTGTAATAAATCAAACTAGGATTCTCTAATGCAAATCAAAACTACAATTAGGTACCACCTCATGCCGGTCAGAATGGCTATCAATAAAAAGTCTACAAATAACAAATGCTGGAGAGGGTATGGAGAAAAGGGAACCCTCCTACACTGCTACTGGGAATGTAAGTTGGTGCAGCCACTGTGGAAAACAGTATGGAGGTTCCTCAGAAAGCTAAAAATAGAGCTACCATATGATCCAGCAATCCCACTCCTGGGCATATATCTGGACAGAACTATAATTCAAAAAAATACACATACCCCTATGTTCACAGCAGCACTATTCACAATAGCCAAGACATGGAAATAACCTAAATGTCTATCGACAGAGGAATGGATAAAGAAGATGTGGTACATATATACAACGGAATACTAGTCAGCCATAAAACGAATGAAATAATGCCATTTGCAGCAACATGGATGCAACCAGAGAGTATCATATTAAGTGAATTAAGTCAGAAAGAGAAAGACAAATAACATATGATATCACTTACATGTGGAATCTAAAATACAACACAAATGAACCTATCTATGAAACAGAAACAAAATCAGGGACATAGAGGACAGACTGGTGGTTGCCAAGGGGGAGGGAGGTGAGAGAGGGTTGGATTGGGAGTTTGGGATTAGCAGATGCAAACTGGTATATACAGAATGGATAAGCAACAAGGTCCTACTGTACAGCACAGGGAACTATATTCAATATCCTGTGATAAACCATAATGGAAAAGAATATGAAAAAGAATGTATATATATGTATAACTGAGTCACTTTGCTGTACAGCAATAATTAACACACTGTAATTCAACTATACTTCAATAAAAAATTAATGAAAAAAAATAGTACAAAATATGAACAAAATATGCCAGAAAGGAACATTTAAGAAAGGAAAACGGATTTTGAAAAAAAGCTTTCTGCGTTGAGTACTCAACAATTAGCTTAAGTAACTAAAAAAAATTTTTTTAACAGATTAGTCCTTCAAGTATTGCTTCCTTAAATGTGTCCTATCAAGAAAGTATGACCTCCTGCTGTAGGGACAACTGCACACTGACCCCATCACATCCCCGCACCACCTTTCCATGATGAGCCGACAGATCTGGTCAAGGTCCTAAGTTGTACCTGAGGTGATAAGAGCTGCAGGCTGTTGGCTCTGGCCGCCATCCCTTGCCCTACGCTCAAGCTTCCGTCCAAGCCTTTGGCTCTCACTTTGTCCCGGGTCACGTACATGGAATGCCTGTGTGGACGCTGCTGGGAGGAGAAGGGGCTGGTGTAGCCAAGCCCATACGAAAAGGATTCATGAGGCGCAGACAGCGAATGTGAATGGCTGCTGTCCATGTGTTCGGGCAGCTTCAACTCCTCCATCGTCTTAGAATGCCTGGTTGTGGTTCGGCGTGAGTCAAGAGTGCCCTCACTTCGGTTATTTCTCCCCGAGGGGCTGAGCAAAGTTCTTGTGTCGCTGTGCCTGGTGAGGGTTGGGCTGGTGGGAGAGTTCAAGTCCAAACAGCTGGATGGGAAGTACCTACTGGTACTGGACTCTGCGATCTGGGCCCTGGCTTCGGAAAGGTTGCTCACAGACTTGGAGTCACTCAATGCCCCATGGCTTTTGGCCTTGGTCCTATAGGAAGGACTCCTAGAGGACTGGGGAATGGTGTCGATGTAGCTATGCCGACTCTGCTTTTCACTGGGCTGCAGCGTCCCGGCTTTGCTCTGAGAACTTTCCATAAATGAGTGCCGGTTCTGCTGAGATCTGCTGCTTGATTTGAGGTACTTCGTGCCCGGGCCTTCCGAAGGCTTTGGGTCAATATTAAAATCAAACTCTGTCTTTGATTTGGCTTCTTTTGGGCTGAGAAGGTGTGGTATGTTGTTGTTGGTCAGATCTTTGCTGGTAGGCCCAGGCTGGCTGCCCGCTTGGTAGGTTTTGGTGTGCATGGGACTAAGAGTAGCTCCAGCAAGGTTTCCGTTCAGGAAGCTTTCGTTGGCAGGAAGACCTTCGTCAGCCCGGGGCAGACCCACACCTAGGTTCTGGATGTCCTTGCTGTTAGATCTGTGATGAGACTGCAAAGCCGCACTTTTGCTGGCTTGGTTTCTATGTCAAAAATGAAAGAAGTATATCAGTTTCCCTCAAGAGCAGAGGCACAAAAAGTTATCATTAGAACAAAAAAGAACAAATACCTAAAACACTGCAAAGACTAAAAACAGTAACTCTCTCAAACATGTGACTATAAATAACATGTAATCTATCAATAAGAATTAAGTTGCTTAGATCAAGTCACTCTGCCACAAAGCACTGGTCCTGATGAAGTGCTTTGGCATTCTTAAATGCTCAGCTAACTTACTGCCAACACAGCTTCTAACTGATAATCTGGGCAAACATGCTTTTGCTATGTTGGTGCTCACATGCGTGTGTACTGTAGAAAGCCTGCAAAGAAAAAGAGGGCTGAGCTATAGGCAAACTCTTTATGACTCTTTGTCTGCTTGAACATCAGAAGGAGACATTTAGACTTGCAGATCACTGTGTTCCTTGAACTTCGTTTTTATTTGTAAAACTCACAGCCTGCCTCAGAGATACACACTCACAGCACATACACACAAGCACCAATGTCTTTTGTCTTTAGCCTGTATAATCAACAAATGAGAATTCTACCAAGGTACTCAAGAAAAGAAAATGATACTCTGAAAAGAAGTGTGAACTGCCTAGTGAGGTTTGTTGGAAAACAGGATGATCAACATTTATGTATTAGAGAAGCAGTAATACTCGGGGCATGTCAGTGTCAGATACCTCCTGTACACTAAACAGGAGCATGTCTCTAACTGGATCACAGGGATCTAAACAGGTAATTTCTCTCCAAAAGACATAATTTATTCTCTTCTTCATTTCACACTTCATTATTACAAATGGGCTGAGGCTTCATCTGGACTGAAATCTTTAGGACTGAAAGCTTCATTTCCTACTTGGTTTAAAATACAAAATATAAATCCTGAGGAAAACCCTGTCCTCTATTTGAAAGCTGAAGCTGACATCACAGCAAGGTCAGTTTGTTCTACTGTAACTATTTAAAGGACCAAATTGTGGTTTGAGATAGGTAAGAATGCTTTTAAATGAACAATAACTTACACAATTCCCTTTTTACTATGCATTCCAAAAAATTTGCTGCATAAATTGCTATTGCTAAAGACGGTTTGATCTGGGAGAGTTTTGTTCCCATTGCACACTAATTAGAGGAAAAGTCCCATTTTTTTCCCCTGTAGAGTGGTAATCTGTGAAACTATGCCTTCCTATTTTGTCTATGAGAATCCACTCGTTCAGGCATCAAAGGTAAGGGCCCTCATCCTTTCCTCCTACCTTGCAGAGGAGTGTTAAAAAGTATCTGATATCAAGCATGCCTGTAATAGTGTGGAAGGCCTCATCTCCAAAACGCACTTACTAATATCTCTCCCAATTGGGTCACAAAAATTGCAACATTAAATAAGGTCACTTAAATATGAGCTAACTGGCAGGATCAGAGGCCATGGATACTGACAACTGATTTGTCTGTCTTCTTCTGTCTTTTTCCGTGACTGTATCTACTGCCTCATCTTGATTTACAAGCAAAACCTAGAAAACCTACAAAAATAAGTGTTTTACGGTTTATCTAGGAATAATACAGAAGATATTGCTGTTATTTTGGGTGAAGAAAATCAATTTTGTATAGTTTATTTCAACCTAAATAAAATGTGAATTTTGTTTAAAAAAGAAAAATATGAGCTAACTAAATGGCAGACCCAGAAAGAAATTACAAAGAAAGGAAAGTTTCACTTTCTGTTAAATGATGGTAACAGAGTCTATCTCCAGATCTATAGAGGACAGTCCTCATGTCAGGTTTTAAACCATTAGAGTTGTTTGTCAACTTACATCCTGGTAACTAAAATATCTCAGCAACTTCTCAAAAAACCCAAATGATGATAGACAGTCTCACCCATAAATAGATGTAAGTGTGTTGGTTATTTCCCACGTGCCCAACCCCCAGTCCATTCTCCATTCCTCTCTGCCCCAGCCTGGGTCTGGGGAACCCAACACTGAAGAGTGTCACCCAGCCTCCCTTGTCACCTAACTCCCAGTTGGGCTTAGCAGTGCAAGGGGCTGGGGGCTGTCTCCCCCAGCAGTGGCTCCCTGACTCAGATCATAGCTGTGCCTCTAGATTACAGCTCCCACAGGGTGGTTTCCCCTGCCTGGCTCCCCTGGACTCTCACAACCCTATTTCTTCCTCTTTCTCCTTCAGGCCTAGAGAGGGTAATCGCAGAGATAACTCATGCAGATGTTGTGAAATGTCCAAAGCTCCAAAGAGGACATCCAGAAAAGGGTAGAGAAGAGTGAAGATAGCTGCTACAGCTTTTGAAACTCTTGGAAACACTGCTCTCAATGTGGAGCACAAACCTACGTATGTTACGAAGAACATATTCATAGTAACATAAGATATAATTTCTAATGTGAAAAGAGAGGCTATAAAGTTAAGGTGGAAACATTTGTCACAGAGTTAGGTTTCCCATAAATGTACAAAGTGCCTAAACCACTATTCTGAAAGTTTCTGTCTTGGTATTAATCTGAAGCCACTGAGCTCTGCACACAACTCTTACATCGAAAGGACATCATACTGTCTTCAAATTGGAGCTCTGCCAAAGCACAATAAAAAACTGCTTTAGAAATTCCATATATCTCTTTGACACACAACTGTAAGGAATCTGTGTTAAACTGCCAACCACTTAAGAGGATTTTATATATAAACCCTTCTTAAATGGTTGGCAGGATGGATAGATAGCTGGTTAATTTCTAGTTAAAATAACTTTTCAAACCAAACATCAAAGACGCAAAACTACATTTTTATGGGGAAGACTGGCGAAGCAGGACTGCTGAGAGGGCAGTGTGTGGCAGGATGAAGCACCATCCCACCATGTCCAAGGTGAGCGGAACCTCAGGAGAGTATGAAGGAGACTTAGGCAAGGGCTAGGTAATGCAGAGTCCACTGCTTCTCCTACAGAGACATGAACGTGGAAGACAGAAGACAGGGTGTGTGAGGGTATGTGTATGACGATACTTGTCTCAGGGACAAGGCAGGGCACCAACACGATATGGTGCCCTGAACATCTCTACAATGGTGCTAGGAAGTCCAACGGAGCCATGGTTTGTGCAGAATTAGTGTCCCCAACAAGAGCTTCCATGGAGGAAATATGGACCGTAGGCAAGCGTGGAGCAGAAATATTTCCAGATATGTGTAAACTGAGCTAATGGTTTCTTTCCTAGAGAAACCAGTTAGGACTGTTTCTTTAATATATTTAATACAGTGTCAAGACCTGAAAACAAATTCTTCCAGAGATTTTTATTTACTTATAATTTTTATTCTCATCTGCTTCAAAAGGAGATTTTGTAGGACTCCTCAAAAACCTATATGAACCGTATCCTCATGGCCACACACATCCTCCTTGACAGATGCCTGAAGAGGGTTCCCAAGGAGAGCCATGGACCCCCATGGGGATTTCTCCCAAGTGAGTCATTACAGGATGAATACACAGGCCTCCTTTTATGGTATGGTTATACCACCCATCACTATAGCACAAATCAAAAATTTATCATCAGTCTACTGAACTTTCTATTGAGATCCTTCTTCTTTGCAAATGTAAACTAGAGGAGTCAAGTGACAATCAAGGTAGAAGGGAGACAAAAGCACCTGAACTGGGAGTGACCCCAGATAAGACACAGGCATAATGTGAACCTCCTAAACTCAAAGGAGCAACTGAAAGATGAATACTGGTCCTTGCCTTAGTGCACTGATCTCATGGAAACTGACAACAAAGTGAACACAAACTTGGCGAAATAGAATTTGAATCTCCTCCCAGGCCTCCTTGAAAACAAACAGGTAAGAGTGTTTTATAAGATGTGAGGGAAACAATGAACAAACCACTCATTTTAAATAGAGAACAGCTATAAAACACAATCACACCATCGCAGTTAAGCAGAGAAAATACAGGGTAAATGGTTATTGCTTATTTATAGATGCACTCACAGATCTAAAAAGTACCAGGTCTTAAGCTTTCAAAATTCCAATTGGTTAAAAATAATTGTTCAGGGCTTCCCTGGTGGCACAGTAGTTGAGAGTCCGCCTGCAGATGCAGGGGATGCGGGTTCGTGCCCCGGTCCGGGAAGATCCCATATGCCGCGGAGCGGCTGGGCCCGTGAGCCATGGCCACTGAGCCTGTGCGTCCGGAGCCTGTGCTCCACAACGGGGGAGACCACAACAGTGAGAGGCCCACGTACCACAAAAAAAAAATTAATAATAATTGTTCTATGTGGAGAGAAAGGGGGGATATGGGAAAAAACTTATATAAGAAAAGCTTCATATTAAGAATTATTGTTTTCTACTTCTCTTCTAATAGTAGATAAGATAAACTATTTCCTATCTTCCATAATTTAAGCAATGCTAGATGACAAGACCAGCTTCTTGGAAGAGGAAGGAAGACAAGGAGAGGAAGGACCTGCCCCTGAAAATGCAGCCAACAGAATTAAGGAATGTCACTTTTGGGGAGAGAACCTGATTGCAGGGTCCAACTCCTTGTGCCCCTCCTTGCTTCCCCTGCCCCAGGAAATAGATGTTTTTTTAAAGATTATGCTGAAAATTACATTAGAAAGCATCCATTTTAATCACTATCTACCAAACTAACTTTACTATTTCTATATTCTTATTCTTATGAAAAACTAATTTCTCAACTCAATGATTAAAAGACAAGGGCAACAAAAACACAAGCCCCTGCTATGGAGCCAGAACTACTTGGTTCAGTTGCAAAGGTTGTCCTAGGTGCCTTCCCACCCACCTGTGTTTGGCATCCTCCGCTCCCTTCAGGAATCCCTTTGCCCTCACCCATCCTTCTTCCTCCAGGAATCACCCCTGGGTCCCATGTACACAGGATCTTCTAGCTTATGAGGCCAGAAACCCCCTTAGTTGCTAACCCATGCTACCTTTCCCAGGGAATGCATAGGTTTCCCTTGGAAAATCTTGTAAAAGATAAAGTCTTTATGACCCACACAACTCTTTAATTATGGTTCTGAATCATACAATAAGCATAAGAAAGATATTTCTGAATAAGGAGGGCTTTCCTTCTTTTCTCTAATTGCATCATTTAAGCAGCCACCTCCTCCACCTACTTGTAAGACCAATACTGCATCTGTATTTCCTTAAAAGGGAATATTTACCTATTAGACAAAGTGCTGCTTTCCACGTGGTAAGGTTTTCTTTTTGCTGACCTTGAAGGGGAGCGATCCAAAAGTCTCTGGGTTTGGAATGTAGGGTGATTCAAACACTGTTCTGTCAAGTATCTGTCAGCTGGGTCCAACTTCAGTAAATTCTTAGGAAATGAAGTTAGGATTGGAAAGAACATCACAAAGTCAAATTTAAATTGTAATAAAAACCGTATTTCTTTTCCTTATAAAAGAAATGCATGGTCATTGCAGAATATCTAGCAAACAGAGTTTAGTCCAAAAAAAATTTTTTTAAAGGACTATCTAAATCACCCATAACCTTACCATTGTTGTCCTCTGGGAATATGCCCTCCCAACCCTTTAAAAAATACCATGTATACATTTTTTCTTTTCTAAAATCTGGCTTATATTATACAAATAAGTTTTGTATACTGTACTTTTCACTTACTAATCAAAAATATTGTTTACAACATAATTTAAACATCTAAAATATATTTTTATTTTTGGACGCAACATGCAGCTTGTGGGATCTTAGTTCCCTGACCAGGGATCGAACCCGAGCCCTCGGCAGTGAAAGCACGTAGTCCTAACCACTACACTGCCAGGGAATTCCCTAAAATATATTTTTAAATAAGTATATATTCATATCAAAGAATATACATTCTTCATCTTTTTCTTGTCCTCCTCTCTGGAGGCAGCCCATGGTACCAGCATCTTGTGAATCCTTCCACAGGTACTTTGTACATATCTCTATCTGCTCCTTTTATTTTATCCAAACAGTAGCATACACACAATAGGCTGCACTTAGCTTTCTTTCCACTCAACATTAGATCTTAAGAGATCATTCCATATCAGTAAACAGCCTCAATTTTAGATGTACGTTAGGCAGCATTTTGTTTTCCTTCTTTTAATATTGTGAACAATGATGCAACAAATAACTTTACAACATGTTTTAAATGACTACATGGAAGTTTGTGGTATGATTTATTTAATGATTTATTGTTGGATGTTTAGGTGGCTGCCACTTTGCACTATTATAATTAATGCTGTGATGTACACCTGAAACCGTTGCATATATCCATGATCCCTTGCATAGGATAAGTTCCCAGATATGGAACTGGTAGGTATGCAAACCCTTAAGGATTATCTTCTATGTGTTGCCAAATTACCCCCTAGGAAGGTTGTCTCAAATAGTACTTCTCTGAGCAATTGAGAGTCTACCAATTTCCTGGCACCCTCATCAATAATAGGCATTATCATTCTTTTTAGCACATACTTGTAAATTAGCTATTTAAAAAATGGTATCTCACAGCTGTTTTAATTCATATCTTTGATTAATAGTGAGGTTGAATATTTTTATGTTTACTTATATTCCTTCTTTTCATATTTTTCTATTTGTGTAATTTTCCTAATTTATTTGTATGTGTTCTTTATTAAAGTACTAATTTTGTTAACAACTAAAATGTTTTCTTCTAACATTATTTATCTGATTAGTAATTGGACAAGATTTTAAAAGGTGAATCATTATTAAAATTAATTGATTTTGGGGCTTCTCTGGTGGTGCAGTGGTTAAGAATCCGTCTGCCAATGGAGGGGACATGGGTTTGAGCCCTGGTCTGGGAAGATTCCACATGCCATGGAGCAACTAAGCCCGTGCGCTACAACTACTGAGCGCATGTGCCACAACTACTGAAGCCTGTGTGCCTAGAGCCTGTGCTCTGCAACAAGAGAAGCCACTGCAATGAGAAGCCCGCGCACCGCAAAGAAGAGTAGCCCCCTGCTCACTGCAACTACAGAAAGCCCGCAGGCAGCAACGAAGACCCAACACAGCCAAAAATAAGTAAATAAACAAACAAACAAATAAATAAATTTATTTTAAAAATTAATTGAGTTTTATTGATAAGTTAGGCAAATACATAAAGAAGCATAACCTACATAACCTAACACAACTCAATAGAGCACACTGACATTTGTTCTTTTGAGTGATGGGCATTTTCCCTCAGAGAAAGGAAAAAGGGTGAAATTCCAGCATGCCCAAATGCGTCTCTAGCTCACTTTCATTGGCTTTGCCCACAGTCAATTTCTTTGTGATCCACTACTGAACAGTGAGAACAAACCTCAATTTGTTCTCAATAAGCCAGAATTCAATTTCAGACAACCACCTTCAACCTAGCACCACAGAAAATTTGAATTCTGATCCTATTGTATCCTATCCTACGTTGACTCAGACACAACTCTAAAATTATCTCAATGCTTTCTCCTTCTTTATTAGAAAACAAAAACTATGGAGGTATATGAAATGATTTTGGTCTTACTGGCAGTTAAGGCAGTTAATATCAAAATGGTTTCAACTGTATGGTACTAGTTAAAACAAAGGAAATTAAAGTACATATGACCTTTTAGAAGCTAAACATCTACTAGCATTAAAGTGCTATTTTCATTTATTTAAGATTAACAAGGGTAGAAATTGCTGCACATACAATGAACTATTTTTATATTTATGAACACAGCTGTTAATTTTCAAACACCTGGAAGGATGAGGTCATTATGAGGAAAGTATGAAACTTAGTAAATAGTTTCAAAATTCAGTATTTGGGGGAAAAAACAATTTTAACTAAAATAGAGCCCATATAATTATTGTAGCTATTCTTTATATTATTAGGAGCTTTGATTAATTCTGGTAACTTGTATCCCCACTAAAATGGCTGATACGTATAAATAGACGCAGGATGAGACGGCCATTTTAGGTATTTATATATGGACAAAATTATCAAATCTGCTTTAGGGGATGGCATAGAGAATAAATTTCTTCATGAAAGGATAAATGGTACTATTTATTTTTCAAATTCATTTTCAAAAATAGCTAAAAGACAAAAGGAATAATTCTATTTATATAACATTCAATAATAACAAGGCAGTATTAACCTTTGGTGATAGAGGTCAAAGTCCTGGTTTCCAAGAGTGGGAAGGGGCACCTGGGAAGGGGTCATGAAGAGATTTCCGGGGTGTTAATAATTTCCTGTATCTCAATCCGGGTGGGGTTACATGGATACGTTTACATTATAAAGTTTTACTCTGAGGTACATTTATAATTTGTGTACCTTCTAAATATACGTTTCAATAAAATGTTTATTTAACATTAAAGAAATCTGAGGGTAAATATATTAAATGAATGGGAATTCAACTGTTCAACTTTCAAACTGGTATAAATGCATAATGGTTCAGGTTATCTTCGTATTTTTATCTGTGTTAGCGTTTACCAGGTGCTATGCTGATACTTGGTAATTACATTTGGTAATGATTTAACAAAAGAAGTTCAGTTATTTTTAACTAAAAGAGACAAAAGGCAGAAAACACGAAATTGTATTTCAGTTCTTCTATTTTACTCTATTTACATTTTAAAAGTTACCAACTAATTAAAGCCCTGATAAATAAACACTGACTGTGTGAAAGAACATATGACATAACGCAAATGATTTAAGAGATAATTTATGCCTAATTAACCTTAAAGAGCCTTGAGGATTTTTTAAATAGCATCTCTCAATCTGTGTTCAGAACTAGTGCTGTAGCATTTTATTTTTTTTTTAAGTATTTAGTATTTAATTAAATTTGGGAAATGCTTCTTTACTGTGGGATTTCTGAAAGCCTTTATAAATTAATGAATATTGTGAATCTCTAAGAAAGGTTATATGGTAAGTGGCCTTTCCCAAAGGCCACACCCCCTTGCCCACCTCTGCCCCCACACCTATTTACACAGGGCTCCTCGGAACACAGATTAACATAGTTTTAAAGCAGAGCAAAGTTCTGAGAGTGCTGCTCAGCAATTTCCAACTGTGCTAAGTATGCCTTTAAAGGTCCTGGGCACAGTGTAAACTCCTCTGTTTTTGACAGTTGACTGAACGGGCAGAAAATAAAATTGATCCATTAACTAGTATCTTTTTTTCTTTTTTTAATAAATTTATTTTATTTATTTACTTTTGGCTGCTTTGGCTCTCTGTTGCTGTGCATGGCTTTCTGTAGGTGCAGCGAGCGGGGGCTACTCTTTGTTGCGGTGCATGGGCTTCTCACTGTGGTGGGTGGCTTCTCTTGTTGAGGAGCACGGGCTCTAGGCGCGCGGGCTTCAGTAGTTGTGGCGTACAGGCTTAGCCGCTCTGCAGCATGTGGGATCCTCCCGGACCAGGGCTCGAACCCGTGTCCCCTGCACTGGCAGGCAGACCTCCAACCACTGTGCCACCACGGAAGACCCAAGAAGTATCTTTTGAAGGTCTACTATCAAATAACTAGCACTTGCTTATGCACTGGCTGGCTGCAATGAAAACTGGAGAAATATGAAAAAGTAGTTCTCACTCAAGGGGCCATCTACTTGGGTAGAAAAGCTTAAATAAGAAACTGTGAGAGGGCTTCCCTGGTGGCACAGTGGTTGAGAGTCCGCCTGCCAATGCAGGGAACACGGGTTCAGGCCCTGGTCCGGGAAGATCCCACATGCCGCGGAGCAACTAAGCCCGTGTGCCACAACTACTGAGCCTGCACTCTAGAGCCTGCCAGCCACAACTACTGCGCCCGTGAGCCACAACTTCTAAAGCCCGCGCACCTAGAGCCCGTGCTCCGCAACAAGAGAAGCCACCGCAATGAGAAGCCCATGCATCGCAACAAGAGAAGCCACCGCAATGAGAAGCCCATGCATCGCAACAGAGTAGCCCCCGCTCGCCGCAACTAGAGAAGGCCTGCGCACAGCAACGAAGACCCAACACAGCCATAAATAAATAAATATTTTTTAAAAAAGGAAGTTTATTAAAAAAACCAAAAAAAACTGTGAGAACATTTTCAGTAGTCCAGAGCATGAAGACCTTCTGCACAGGGGCACCAGCATGAGGAGGAACACTCAGGCATGGTAGTAGCAGTGATTTTGCAGTTGTCAAATGAAGAGCCAGAGGGAGAGAAATCAAGTTAGAAAAAGAGCAGAATTAGGTTCGCTGATAAAATAATCTTATGGGAGGCCTTGAATATGCAAAAAATATTAGAATCTCTTTTCTTTCAACATTCATTTTAAGATTTGTTTTAAAACCTTATGCCTGAGCAGCTTGAGTGCTGGATAAATTTTTAAATGATTTATTTCTCATTATTTATATTTAGATTGTTACTATTCTGTCCATTTTAGGAATCTAATTTAGGTATCTCATAGTCCTGTCTAGACGGAATGTTACAATACCAGATACTTCTGCAATTTTAAATAAACTGCAACGGGCTGTATGTATATGTATAACTGATTCACTTTGTTATAAAGCAGAAACTAACACACCATTGTAAAGCAATTATACTCCAATAAAGACGTTAAAAAAATAATAAATAAATAAATTGCATGCCTCTTCAGATGACACAGTGCCCCATTATTCACCACTATACACCTATTAACAAAACATTTAATTCATAAAAGCAGGCTATGGTCATATATAGACACAAGAGAAATCACAAACCAAAAGACATTTTGTACAGATAACATCAACTTGTCCTACCTTCATTAAGTCAAGTAAAACGCTATTTAAAATTCCAAGGTATCTTCTCTCCAATGACTGAGGATGGTTAACAGCTGGAAACTGTAACAACAACATGACAGAAGTATTAGCACGTAGGTAAGGGTATGTGTGTGCATGTGCTTTGAGTGTTGGAGAAGGTAGCAGATGAGCAGAAGCTACTGCCCTAGTGCCAAAGTTAAATTTATTTCACATGTATATTACTTTCGGTGTCTATGTATTTGAGGTAGGGATTAATAGGATTGGGTGTTAAATGACAGGAAAACTCACAAGTGAAAGATGATACTTAAATCTAGTTGGACAACACTGAAGCATGTAAAACAAAACAAAATATAAAAATTTGAAACTATTTATTCAGTTTATACAGTCTTGTCTACTTATACAAATAATTTGGTTAGAATAGAGTTCATATAGAATTTGCTTATACAGACAATTCTTACACCCTTTTCACAACAACATATCATTTACTCCTGAAAATTAGAGAAGTAAAAAAAGAGAAAAAGGCCAGTACCTGAAAGGCTACAGAAGTAGAAATAATGAATTCGGACACATGTTCTATTATTGCTTTTAATATACTCTTTGAATGACCTGTTTTCAATTCCTTCCTTTATGTAAGTTGGAACAGAAGGCAAACAGGCTCCTAAATTAACAAATACATTTTTAAATAAAATGAGGGGAAAGGGTCAAGTTTATTCAGATGCTCTGTCCTTCCCTCTGCCAACTCACATTTTGCAATATCTAAGTGGATGGTAAAGTATTAGAGTCCAACGCCATGTACTCCCTCCCAAGAATACAGCCCACCGACCACATATCTACAGACTTCCCATAGGGAGCTCTGAAAAGCAAAGGGAGAGATTATCTTGGCAACTGAAGAAATAAGTTTTAATAATTTCCAAATTATTTTGAACAGATTCATGATTTAAAGCATATTTGGGTATTTAAGGAATTAAAAAGTACCACATGGACAAACGTGAGGATGAAAAAAAGGAAGTATGGATATCAAAGTAAAACTTCAGAACACGGGCTTCCCTGGTGGCGCAGTGGTTGAGAGTCTGCCTGCTGATGCAGGGGACACGGGTTCGTGCCCCGGTCCAGGAGGATCCCGCATGCCGCAGAGCGGCTGGGCCCGTGAGCCATGGCCGCTGAGCCTGCGTATCCGGAGCCTGTTGCTCCGCAACGGGAGAGGCCACAGCAGTGAGAGGCCCGCGTACCGCAAAAAAAAAAACACAAAAAACAAAAAACTTCAGAACACAAGTGAATAAATCTATGCTAATAAAGCCATCAGTTTAATAAAAATTTAGTTAGTATACACTGATTTGAAATCTATTCACATCCAGATATATTTTGAATATGAATGGATTAATAAACCCTAAATACAGCATACATGTCTGATGAGTTACCACTCACTTGGAGAATGAAATGCTCCCAAGAAATGTATTTTCTAGGTAATTATCCTTTAGCTCCCTGTATTTCCTTTATACCAACATAAGAGCATTTCAAAGCCTGAAATCTCTAAACATGCTAAATAAGTGGATGAGAGAAGTAGTTATGTAGAAAAATTCAAACAAGGTATTAAGACGTCATCCCCACACAGTGCTAGGTATGGCAGGAGATGCAGAATATGGGTAAGACCAAAACCTTGCATGTAAGCAACCCTCAGTCTGATTGTGAAAGCAATCAGTATGAAACTGTACTAAATTCTAGTTGAAGCTCAGAGAAAGGAGAGGCCAAGGTGGTTTGCAGCTGTAGAAAAAAGAATCCATACATAGATAATATCTGCACTAGCTTTTGAAAGATAAGAAAAAATGTGAGGACAGAGAAAAGTAGGACAGCACCTTCTAGATAGAGGACGTAGAGGGAATAACATGAATTTAACACAGACACACAGGCAATAACCTAAAACTGATTTCTGAGGGAAGAAATGCTCTGCGAGACATTTTAACAATTGTTATTCTTCTTATTTCAGAGATGAAGAAGGTGATGATCAGAAAATTCAAATAAATGGTTCAAGGCAGGTTACATAATTAAAAATCAGAACTTATATTTGCACCCAGGTCTGTGATCCAAACCCACATTTTTTCTAAACATGGGTGCCTTTCCTAAAGGAGGTACAGAGGTTCCTCTGGATGTTATTGGAGCATTGAACATCAGCCCAAAGAGAGAGACACCTGTCATGCTGTGATAAAAGACTCTATACCACTAGACTTTAATTAATATCTTGCTTATGAGGTCCTATCTTATGCTACCAAATACCCCCTCCTTTTTTTACAGAAGTAACATTTCATCAATAAGAAAATTAATGCCCAAAGTCAAAAGGTATTAGAAATATGATTTTTAAATGACCACACAAACTCCTAATTTTAAAAAATTAATTAATGTTTTTTTGAAAGAAAGACACCATTCTCATATTAGGTAATTCAACAAATAACCAAAACTCAAGCATAGAAGTTTAAAGTATATCTCAATCAGTAGTTTGTTTTTTCTTTCCTTTCTTTCTTGATCACTTGGCCAATATGATACAATGAGAGTGCCTCTTTACTAAGCACTTACTATGTGTCAGGCACTGGTCTGGGCATTTTACATATATTATAATGTTTAATCTTCACAACAACCCCATCAGGTGGTACTTCTGTTATCACCATTTTACACATGAGGAAAAAGAGGCACAAGGAACTTGCCCTAGGTCATTCAAGTAGTAAATATGGAGTCAGGCTTTGAACCTCAGCAGTCTAACTTCAAAGTCTATGCCCTATATTATGGGATAGCAATTGTTATTTTTTTCAAAATAATACATACCGTTAGAGCAACATCTTGTTGATTTTCCAATCTCTACACAATTGAATCAAAATACAAATCACACTGGACTGGTTACTGGTAAGTCCATGTTTCAAGGCAGCTGCAGTTCACACACCCTGTACGCTTAGCTGAGAATGTCTCAGACATTCTCAAGTAAATGATAAAGGAAGACTTTTCCCTCAAAAGATGTGGTTAAACCTCCAAAAAGGTTAAACTAATTTAGCTAAAACACCACAAACACTTTCAGACTAAAATGTAAAAACATTAAGGCTTATAAAAATCAAAGTGTCAGGGAAGCAGCAATTTCTCCAAAGGATATTTACAAGCAGCACCGTCCTGTACTCTCTACCATTTACCGATAATACTATTTAGTGAGGTCTGTAAACAAACAGGACCATAGACAAAGGAGTAAAAGATCTCCTTTGTTTAGCCTATCTAATCCAAATGCTACTCATTCTTCAATATCCATTTCAAACTGTAAATCCTCTATATATCATTCCTAGTGAATCCAGCCAACTTTCTAGAATGTTTAACATTCTCAAGGTCTCAACTATATTTAGATGTATTAGAAAACAGTACAATGTAGTAAAGAATGTAGTACTTTATTATATACCACACTTTATTATAAATTGTATTGTTTTCTAATTATTTCATGCACAAAAGTCTTAATTCTTCAGCTAGTTTACAAGCTATTAAAGCCAGGTACCATGGCAGATCTGTTTACACTCTCTTCAGAGAATCCAGCTTAGAGCCTCTTTAACCAGGCAAAGAATAATGCAGCCAGAAGACCAAGCTTGATGTTCCAGGTCAAATATTCAATCATTTAATACTATTCAACCTAGTAAGAGCAACTCTAGGTGTGTTGTGAATATAACGGTGGCCATGATAGCTCATTTCTTTACAAAATTCATTAGTCCAGTAAGGATACATTTTTCAAAAAGCTTTTTTTTTTAAAAAAAAAAATCTTATTACAATTTTTAAAAAATTGAAGTATAGTTAATTTACAGTGTTGTGTCAAACAGCTACTTAAAAGAGACTGCCATGTGTACTACAAGAGCTATGACCAGAGTGCTTCAGGAGCACAGAAGGGGGAGGCACCCATTCCCCTTGGAGGAGTCTAGAAGGGCTTCATGGAAGGACACTTGACTTGAGTCTGGGGGGAGGGAGGATGGAGAGCTTTCCAGGAAGTGGGGTAAGTATTGGGAGAATTACAGAAATGAAAACATAGCACTGCAGAAACAAGGAAATGGTGACAAGTTCAATGTGGCTGCAGAGCAGGGGGCAGGGGTAGGAAAAGGTGGAAGACAAGGCTGGAGGCCTAGAAGGAAGGGGTTTTTAATGCTATCCTAAGGAGTTTAAATTTAATAAGCAATCTTGCAGAGGTTTTCAGCACAAAGACGACAGAATTAAATGGGCAGTTTGCAGGAAGATCATTCTAAAAGCAATGTGAAGACTGCAGTGAAGAGAGAAACTTGGAGAAATCAGTTTGGGAGTGGCTGTTCAGGTAAAAGGTGGTAAGAGTGAAAGAAGCATTAGAGATGGAGAGAAGGGAAACATAAATGAGCTTGACTGCTGATAATGCAGATTGGTTCAAGAGAGCATTCAAATATTCATCGAGTCCCTACTACATGTGCTGGGCTAAGCTAGATGCTGGAAATACAGCAATAAAACAGATGATTTCTAACATTAATAATTAAAAAAATAAACAAAATAATTACATACTGTGATAAGTGCTATGATGGAAAAAGAAGGGTGCTATGGGAGAGACCAAGAAGGAGGTGGGGGAAGTATGTTGGGGGGTCAGAGACAGGGGTCATTCTTGGAGCTGAGATTTATAAAATGAGAAGGGGCCATGCAAGGGAAGTGCCTTCCTGGGAAAAGGAGTCACAAGTGCCAATTTCATGAAGCTGGAACACCTGGGAATGTTTACGGAAGTTAAAGAAAAAGAAAGGTAAGTGTGATGAAAGTCTGGAAAGGGATGGGAATGGAAAGGGGTATGAGCTGAAGTCAGGGAGCTAGAAGGGCCCAGAAAAGGCAAGGTCTGATGGGAAGGAGTTTGGATGCATTCTCAGTGAGACAGTAATTCATTAGTTATGACTTGCTTTATTTCTGACTAGAATAGATTTTCCTTTCTTCTGGACTGAGGACAAGTCCTATTTATTATCATATTTTCAGCATCTAGTAGGACAAATGCTCAATAACTGTTGAACTATTTGTACCCTAATTAATGGTCATAATTTGGCTATTTTTCAGCTTACAAAAGCAAAAATAAAAGGAGAAGAAAGAAACTTGCCTGAGGTAACTCAGACAGATTTGGAAGAGAGAGAAAGCAGGAAGGGGATGGAAGAGAAATGTTTGCATTTCTGTTCCTTTCTTTCTTCCACACTCATTGAGCCTAGCAGGAGGTATACTGTGCTGGGCATTCATGTGTGAGGAGGAGTACTCTTCAAAGTGAAATAAACTGAGGCCAGAAAGTCAAAGGAAAAAAACAAAGTGCTTTGCAAATGTCAAGAAAACATGGTTTGAGAATTATGCATTTAAGAGAAACAAAAGAAGTGGTGGTGAGCTTATTTTATAGTTCCCACAAGGGCCAGCAACTGGCATGTTGGCCCAAACAGGGTAGTTGAAAACTAAAAATGTTGCTTTGGGGGTGGATGGAACAGAGAAGCAGCTTGTAACTGGCCACTCCAGTAAGATGCCTCCTGCGACTTGGTTGTCCCTCATTTGGGGAAAGTTTATACTTTAAGACTCTTTTTAGCATATTTTCTGAAATCAAGTTTTGCACAAAGTTAGCAAGTCTAGAAAAGGCTGCCCAAGACAATACACTAGTTTGAAAAGAAGATTTGATGTTTCACTAAACAGGAAATACCCACTAGAACAGCACCTTTAAATATGCAGAATGTGAGTATTCATCATCTTCCTCAAATCACTACAACTATGTTTGCTCAAATAAGCAATAGCCATTTATACATTTTTCTATCTTTTGGGGATGCTTAATATTTTGCATAAAGAAACATTCTGAGATAACCAAAGTTTAGAATAACGCGTACACTAAAAAAGGTTTTGAAAAATTGGAACTTACAAATTAGGAAAATATTAGCAGCTCCCACTTTCGAATTCAGAATTCACAAATACTATATAAAATTCAAAAGTAAAATATTATAGGGCTTCCCTGGTGGCACAGTGGTTGAGAGTCCACCTGCCGATGCAGGGGACACGGGTTCATGCCCTGGTCCGGGAAGATCCCACATGCCGCGGAGCGGCTGGGCCCGTGAGCCATGGCCACGGAGCCTGCACGTCCGGAGCCTGTGCTACGACAGTGAGAGGCCCGCGTACCGCAAAAAAAACGAGAAAAAAAACCAAAAATAAAATATTATAATGGGGATTATAAACACTGTAATGGGAAAGGCAATAGTATTCGATGGATAGCTTAGCATTCCACTGTGCAATGAGCAATGATTTAAATACTAGTGTACTGATTCCATTTGGGGTTTTAGCAAAGCCTCTTACCCGGAGCCCGTGGAAGCGAGGATTACTGTAGAAGAGCTTCATTTGCTCAGGTGGAAGTGGTCCTAGCACCTTCTGAATAGTAAAAAGTTGGTCAATTTCGCTTTCTCCAGGAAATAAAGGCTGTCCATCACTAAGCTCCCCAAGAATACAGCCCACGGACCACATATCTACAGACTTGCCATAGGGAGCTCTGAAAAGCAAAGGGAGAGATATCTTGGCAACTGAAGAAATAAATTTTAATAATTTCCAAATTATTTTGAACAGATTCATGATTTAAAGCATATTTGGGTATTTAAGGAATTAAAAAATACCACATGGACAAAAGTGAGGCTGAAAAAAAGGAAGTATGGATATCAAAGTAAAACTTCAGAACACAAGTGAATAAATCTATGCTAATAAAGCCATCAGTTTAATAAAAATTTAGTTAGTATACACTGATTTGAAATCTATTCACATCCAGATATATTTTGAATATGAATGGATTAATAAACCCTAAATACAGCACACATGTCTGATGAGTTACCACTCACTTGGAGAATGAAATGCTCCCAAGAAATGTATTTTCTAGGCAATTATCCTTTAGCTCTCTAAATGTCAACAAGTTATACTGATCCATTTTTTGAGTTCAGCCTATTAAAATGTACCACTGACTTATGTGTCTTCTTAAACAACAAACACTTAATATTATTTAACCTCTGACTGCACAGAGTCAAAACAGCTAAGATTGTGCTAAACGCTATTGGATTATTTACTTCAATCTATTTATACCCTTTGTTTATGGGACTTTATGACAGGCATTTCCCTCAAAGCATTTTTTCCACTTCTTTAGGGATTTATAGCTATCTTCCAAGGTCTGAGTTTACCAGAAGGCTTTTGGAGTACTACTGTTGCTAATCAGCTATACATGAAAATCTACGTATCCCCAAAAAAGCTTTACATGTATACCGCAATATCTATAGCCTTAAATCAAATTACAGAAGGCAGATTAAGAAATCATATTTTTTAGTTTCAAACATAAATTATCTAAGTTTTAAGCAGGGAAAGCCAAAATAAAATACCTGAAAAAAAAAAAGGAATTAAAATTCTAGAATGCCATAGTGCTATAGTAGTAATATAAAACTTTTAACAAATACTCTAAAGCACTTTTAACATAATACAGAATATGTTTCTAGGATGATAAATCATTGTAACAATAAGTCAATATTTTATTTATCTCATTTCCTCCCATAAAAACACAAGAACCATACTAGGAAACTTCATTTAGATTTTTTTGGTAGCTTGCTGGGAAGGGAAGGATACTGATCTTTCTTTCATACAAGTATAAGAAAGACAAAACTTGTGCTAGATGGAGAAAACTATGGAAAATCTTTACATACCCACCATAAGCTATTTTTCTTCTGTCAACTAATCTGAATAATTTATGCAGCTGTAACTACTTTGAATGTCAAGGACAAAGTCTTGAGAATGTATAAAAACCTGTAAATTCTTCATGTTAACCAAATATCAACTGATTTCAATGGGATTTTTATACAAATAATATGGTTCTTCAACCAGTACTTGACAATCATTTAATCAGTAATATTCAATTTGGCTCAAATTAGTTGGAGTCCCCATCTACTTTTGGTAGCTCCCATATAGCTCTAAACATAACTCAGTTAATGAGCTATAAACATAGCTCAGTTTTCCAGGAGGTATTATTAGGCAGCAAATACTCTCCGAAGTTTCATAATAAGGCTGTCCTCAGAATGAACTCCTCAGGGACATCTTATAGACAAAACCATATTATAATGAGTCCCTCTACAATACTTGAATCCTCAGATGGGGTTCTAAGAATGATTTACTTCGTACTCATTTCTTCTTTGGAAAATCCTGTCCAGGAATTTCAAACTCCCAATCCCTCCCAAAAGAATGAACAGATGAATAGACTACACATTAGAGTGAGTCCAGACAGAGGTACACAGAAGAAACATAGACAACACAAAAGAAAATCAATCCTAAATCCAAGTTGAAAAATGAGCACAGAAATTCTAAAATCTATCCACACAAGGAGGGATAATAAAGTGACTAGCCACCATTTATTTCACAGGATGAAGCACAAGCTTTTGATTAAAAAAAAAAATGGTAAAGCTTTCAATAACCGACACCAATAATTCTTATAGGCTCTAGGTCAGCAATGAAACAAGATTTAACGCCAAATGGTTGGTAGACCCTGGGAAATCAATTGTTAACTTCAAAATAAACCCTCAATGAGAACCTGCTGCATAGTACAGGGAACTCTACTTCACTGTACAGTAGAAACTAACACAACATTGTAAAACAATTATACCCCAATAAAAAAAAAACTTTTTAATAATAAAAAAATAAGAAAATCAACTGACCACAAGTGTAAAAAAATAAAAATAAACCCTCAGTGGGGGGGGTGGTGGTGGTGGGATGAACTGGGAGACTGGGATTGACATATATATACACTAATATGTATAAAATAGATAACTAATAAGAACCTGCTGTGTAAAAAATAAATAAAATAAACCCTCAGTGAGTAGCTTAAACATATAGTCATCATGATCTTCAGAAGAAATTTATATTTCTATTATATAAAAAGTACCTTTATTTATTAAAAATTTTTTTAATTGAAGTATAGTTTACAATGTTGTAAAAAATATCTTTTAAAAATTAAATTTCTCATGTCCCCTAGATACATGTATGGCACACTAAAGAAAAGAGATGAAACCTATAATAATTCGTGCACTGGTCATCATTACCATCATATCTAATTTTATTTGTAGAGTGTGTCTTCTACCTCAATTCTTTGATGGTCCCAAAGAAGGAAATACGATCTAGGAAGAATAAGAAAATACTACAACTACGATAGGTAGAGAATTATTAGTGAAACTGTGATGGAGATCAAGACTACAGGTCCTTTCTTAGGTTCTGAAGTTAAAACATAGTAAGAGGAAGAAGTATCTTATCAGAAAATGTTTTTCTGGTGTTGACAGGTGAATGAAATACCACTGAAAGTGGAAGGGTGGCACAAAGTGGATGGATGTGGCAGTGTTGCTGAGAAAATTATCAATATATTAGTCTGGAAAGCCATTTATCATCAAACAGGATTTACAATGTTTGGAAGGAAAATATCAGTAGGTTCAATATTTACAGAAAAGTGGCTAGGCATAAGAGATACTCCATAAGTATCTGCTGAATGAATGAATGAATACATGAACAAACAGATAAGCCGGAATGTCAAATTCTGTGGATATACACATTCTTAATGTGGAAGACTATTAACAAAGATGGCAGCAATAATTTCCCTCCATTTCCATACACCTGCCACTTTGTAATGTGATTCTGCCACTCCTCCCATCAAGAGGCGAAGTTTATTCCTCCATCCCTTGAATCAGGGCTTAGACAAGTAACGTGCTTTGGCCAATGAGGCAAAAGTCATGCAAAGAGGCTTGAAAACCACCTTTGCTTTTGGGCTTGCCCTCTGCTCAGGGAATTCTTCTGCTATTATATGAAGAAACTTGGACTAACGCACTGGAGGATGAGTCCCCATGGAACAGAGATAGTTTGTCCCAGCTGAGGACCTAAACCAACCAGCCTCCAGATGACCTGCTGACTGTAGCTATATGAGCAACTCCAGTTGAGACCAGCAGAAGAATCATCCAGTTGAACTCAAACAGCTGACTCCCCCAACCCGATGGCACCCAGAATTGTGAGCAAATAAAATGGTGCTTGCTTTATGTCATTAAGTTTTTAGGTGGTTTGCTACACTGCAATAGGTAACTGGTATTTAATTAACTCAAGTTCTTATCTTCCACAGATAATCCCAAAGTTAACAATAGAGGATCAGCAAAAATGTAGATGTCACTCTATTCTGGGAAGGTAACTCACCCAAGTAAGAGTTCTGGAGACCGATACCACCTGGTGGCCACATATTCTGTATAATTAGCATTATTGCCTTCTGAGAGATTCCGAGCAAAACCTGAAAGATAGCAAAGCCCAAAGGTGTAATTTTGAAAAAGAATTAATTTTTTTAAAGAATTAATTAGAATTAATTAATTTGTCATGTTGACAAAATATTTCAGTGCTATTAATACCTTAAAGGAACATCAAAAGAATATAATGATTGTTACTGAATGGGCTGTTTATTAACAGTGTCCTTGTCATTTAAAAAAGTTAGTCCATTGTTCATTCGTCAATTAAAATATACAGTGTATTCACTACAAAACCAGCCTCTCCTCTCTGATAAAGAAATCTATGTTTTCAAAGTTATTGCATGCTTTTATAAGCATTCAGAGCTTTTCCAATAAGTGTAAATCTTAGAAACAAAATGAAGACTCCACAAGAGCCAGAAGTCAAAGCTAAATTAGCATGTCGCAGATAGTCGTTAATTCTGCTATGTGGGACCTTAGATAGCATTTGTATATCTATTGGTGCTGATCAGCTCAGCCATTATGTAAACAACTATCGGTAGGGTTTGGCAATGATGGAAACAAAGCAGGCTAAAATGATTTTTATCTCCTAATGTGACTGAGAAGCATATTAGGGATATCTTAATTACCTTACAGACTCTATTGCTACCCCCCGCCCCCCGCAAGTAACAACCCTTTCAAAAGGTTTTGGGGCCACAAAATAAACTGGCAAGTAGCTTAATTACCCATCTAACTCACCAAAAGCAATATAGGTTCACTGTAAATAGTTACAGAGAACCAGAATATTAAAATTAAAGGTAAAAGTTAAGGTGTATGTCAGTTTCAAGAAATAGAAAATAGTGTTTCTTAAAGTGGAACAGTAAAAAAAAAAAAAACACAGCAAAAACAAACCCCCTAACTTCAGTTAATCAACACTTCTTTATAAGACATATTTGGAAGAAATATTCGTATTTTTTAGTGGGATTCTTCAAGCCAGACAAAGGAGCTACACACTCTGGGAGGGAAAACAATCAGGAGGTTCTTGGTGGGGATGTGCAGGGCACAGAACGCCATATGTGGGGCCATCATGTGGAACTTCCTGACCGTTTAAAGCTGTCTTTTCTTTAAGAAATGATGCTAGACTAAGGATACTTTTTTCCTATTATTAACCATTCTATATGCATCTTTTTTATTTATAACTTGCTTGACAAATTTCAGCTCCTAAGTACTTCTTAAGATGTTTAGGTACAGCAGGACTCTTCTTTGCATTATTTTTTTTAAATTAATTTATTTTTTGGCTGCATCGGGTCTTAGTTGCAGCACGCAGGCTCTTTGTTGCGGCATGTGGGCTCCTCTCTAGTTGCAGCGTGCGAGCTCCAGAGTGAGTGGGCTCTGTAGTTTGTGGCACGCAGGCTCTCTAGTTGAGGCACGCGAGCACAGTAGCTGTGGTGTGTGGGCTTAGTTGCCCCATGGCATGTGGGATCTTAGTTCCCTGACCAGGAATCGAACCTGCATCCCCTGCATTGGAAGGAGGATTCTTAACCACTGAACCACCAGGGAAGTCCCCCACTGAACATTTAAAGGGAATAAACGGAATCATTCTAAAAATGTCTTTTAACCTTACAGATATATAACTATTGCATATATACAACACATATGTATTTACATAGTTATATTTTCAGTGTTTATGATTATGCCTGAAACAATTTCTATCAATATTTAAAATATTAAATTTTTTTTTTATCCAACTCAAGTCAGCAGGCCATAGTGGTATTTCTGGAAAATTCTTTCTCTGAGGTCATTAAGTACTGGGCTTATGAATATATGCACATGCATGTATTTGCTTTGAATTCTCATTAAACAAATACTGCATGATGAATTTTTTAAAATAGTAGACAATACTATGCAAAGAGAGTAGAACTCTTCCCACAATCAACTTTTTAATATACAACCCAATAGAATGTTCATTTGCTAATTTAAGTCAAAAGATAAAAAATACTTTTAATACACCTGTAAAAGCTACTTAAGTGCTATATTAAATTAATTCTGTACTTACAGGGCTCAATTTCTTTTTAACTTACCAAAGTCACACAGTTTCAAAACATCATTGTGGCTGATTAAGAGATTTTCTGGTTTTATATCTGGAGTATCAAGATTAAAAAACAATTATTAAAAAATGTTCCATGTACTGCTGATTGATACTGTTAGAGCACTGTAATGGCACCTAATTAGAAATATCCAGAGTAATATGAATAGAAAACTATGGCAGTGAAAAGCAGAGTAACACATTTTATGCTGGTACACAAAAGTTCCAATTAATTTTTTTTTGAAAAACATGCAGACCACCATTTCAAAAATATTTTTCCCCTTAAATTTTAAAGGTATCAATTGGACCTCTGAAAGGAATTTAAAAATGATTAAATCTAGGCTACCACATTTTAAGGAACTATTTTTACTTTATAAAATACTAATAATACAAATTTTTGGAGATAGACTATAAACTGTTTACACCCACAAGATACTTTAAAAACATATATGAGAGTAAGTAGGTAGCATTATATTTACTGGAGAAAAAAATACAAATAAGATACATTGTTCGTTATGATTTTCTGTATACTTTCTATATTTATGTATCTCTTTAGGTTTTCTATGATGTGGTTCACAATCATAAATGTCTAGTGCTGAAGCTATGATGGATGAGTCAAGATAAGATTTCTCATTTATTCTGTGGATCTTTTGAAGATGTGGTGGGAGTTAAGGAGTAGAAATACACAGAAAATGCAGTTTAATTCCCTCCCTTTGGAGGCATCTCACAATTCTATTTTTAGAGTGCCCACCATCTATATTATATGGTAGAAGTGAAAATGGAGAAAGGGAAGAGGTAGGAGTGAGATCTGTAGATTTCAGAATCATGGTTTCTGAATTAATTCACAACCATTAATTCACTATACACTTAACCAAATCTCAGTATCACTATGGAAATGCAGCTAAATCAGTTTCTTAATATCCTCAAACTGTAGTAGAGACTGTTATTAGAATCATTACCCTAGACACTAGATGTCCAGGTGACCAAGACATCTCTCCATGCTGCCAACAACCTTCATAATGTAACTGCTATGAAAGTCAAATGCAAGAGAAATACAAACTGTCTCTTTCCAGAAATAATAGGAGTTGGCATTCTTCACATGACCTTTAAGCTATTCTTAAAGTGAGGCTTTTTTTTTTTTTTTTTTTTTTGCGGTACGCGGGCCTCTCACTGTTGTGGCCTCTCCCGTTGTGGAGCACAGGCTCCAGACGTGCAGGCTCAGTGGCCATGGCTCACGGGCCCAGCGGCTCCAGAGCATATGGGATCTTCCCAGACCGGGGCACGAACCCGTGTCCTCTGCATCGGCAGGCAGACTCGTTTCAACCACTGCACCACCAGGGAAGCCCAAAGTGAGGCTATTTTTAAAGTGATATCCTTGTGTGCCTGTTTAGATAAATTAAAATGTAGTATTCATTTGTCTGATAATTCAAAGATAAGAAGTGGATACTGCAACATTTTCTGACAAACATCTTTGAGCTTCATTATTGTATCAATTTGTGTCCCTTGAATGCAAGAGATTATCAGGAAAAGATAAATGGTATAGATTAAAGATCTTGCTGAGCAAGTAATTTCCCTTTTACTGCTATAAACCACCCACTTCATGGCAATAAAGGACAAAATAGAACAGTTTATGGAAGTATAATCATGGCCCTTATGCAAGGTTCATCATGCCTACAACCTGCAAACAATGGGCACTTTTCATGAACAGGTAGGGAAAATCAGGAGGTAAAGGTACATACTAGAGATCTTGGTCTAAGAGGAAATGAGAAGTGGCTGTCAATGGGGGCCAGTGACTTAGCACCATGTCTAAAGCCTGATTCTGGCTTGTTTCACATTACCTGCTCTACCTGCAGGACCAAAAGGCAATGGAGAGGGTAGTTCCCCCTGCAAGTAAGCTTCAAAGTTTCCATTTGTTGAGTTCGTTTTATCACTAGGTGCTTTTGCTGTTGAAAGCGGATCTGGTTTTACAAACACAGAGATCTCACCATAATATCCAAATAAATGTGCAGTCCATCCTTTTGGTGATACAAAAGGAGACTTGGAGCCCAAACAATGTCTCATATCCTATACTTTCAAAATGTATTTAATTTAAATGGAATGTCAGTGCCTGTGTGAAATATTTTGTTAACTTTATTTGATATTTTCCATTTCAAAAATTCCATACTTACCTCGATGAACAATATCATTCTTATGGCACCAGTGAATAGCTTTGATTAGCTGATAGATATAACTTTTTACTTTTTCAGGTGGAACTCCATTTGGCATTTCTTCCAGCAATTCAAGCATATTCTAAAAATTAAATAGAGAGCCAATGATCTCCAAAATTAGGTGGCCCATAAATCATGTATTAACAATTTAAAAAAGCACCTTGGATGATAATTCATCTAATACACAGCATGCATTTTTAAAAAATTGCTTTGCTTTCCATCCACAACCTTTCTTGTGAAGCAGCATATTGTATTGAATCAAGGTTCTCTTTTAAGAGAAATTCCATTTTTACTACTCCCCAATGCTATCTCAAATAATAATCCTGTGCATTTTTCACTCTCCCTAAAATCTATCAGGCATCATTTTAGCCTAATTTCGAGGGAAAAACAACACAAAGTAGAGAAAAGACACTGTAATGTATAGAGGAGAGGGGAAACAGTCATTTTAACATAGTGCACTGTGCATCTCCGAAAGAACTTTGCGATAAAATCAAGACTTGAAATATTTCTGGGAGACCTGGAAAATATTCTTAAATGATCCCTAAGGTTAGCAGTGATCAATATAATCAGCACAAATATTTAAACAGGCTACAAAATATGGTTGAAATAAAAATTCACAGACTCCAAACAAACCAATATTCAAAAATCTTAATCTGGAGTCAGAGACCATTCTAAAACTCATGCACATTTTTTATTTTATTTTTTTAATTAAAAAATTTTTTTTTTTGCGGTACGTGGGCCTCTCACCGCCGTGGCCTCTCCCCTTGCGGAGCACAGGCTCTGGACGCACAGGCTCAGCGGCCATGGCTCACAGGCCCAGCCGCTCCATGGCATGTAGGATCTTCCTGGACCGGAGCACGAACCCGTGTCCCCTGCATCGGCAGGGGGACTCCCAACCACTGCGCCACCAGGGAAGCCCCATGCACATTTTTTAAGTAGAAATTCCACTTAACCAATTTCTGCTGAATTTCCAGATTAACTAAATATTCTCCACTCCCTCTGTAAAGCATAAGACTAAGGTCTACAGCATGATTAGAGCTTATTGTTTGTAGATGACCATCTAGGACAGCAGTTCTCAAAGTGTGATCTGTGGATCTCAGAGGAGGGGGGTGTCTCAGAGGACCCATGAAGTCAAAACTATATTCATGACAGCACTCAGTTATTTGTCTTTTTCACTGTGTTGGTATTTACACTGATGGCACAAAGCAATGATGGGTAAACTGGTGGTACCTTAGCATGAATCAAGGCATTGGATTCTTCAATGCCATAACCTTACAGTTAAAAAAAAAAAAAAAGGCCAATTTTAGTAAAGGATGTTTTTGATGAAGCAGTAAAAATTATTACTTTTATTAAATTTCAGTTCTTGAGTACATGTCTTTTTAGGAATCTACATGATAAAATGAGGAATACGCATAAAGCACTCCTGCTGCATATCAAAATACGATAGCTGTCATGGGGAAAAGCACTTGGGCAACAGAGTTATAAACTGAACTAGTCATTTTTCTTCGGGTACACCATTTTTACTTGAAAGAATGAATGATACACAGGTATTTATGTTAACATGTAATGGGTCTATTATTATTTTTAAATGAATTAATATTTTTATATTGCTCAGTTTTGACTTCTACTATGATAAACATTAATAGATAAAACTCACATAAATACAAAGCTCTTAGGGTTCCCAATAATGTTAAGACTGTAAATGGAGTCCTAAGACCAAAAAGTTGCTGCTCTACTACAACTTTACAATGTTGTTCCCACCAGTCAAGTTGTATTCATATAAACAATCAGGTGTTTATAATACTCCCATATGTATTTATAACAGATGCACTTGTTATTTTAATATAATTAAATATCATATAAACCAATGAAATAATGTTTCTAAAAAAGAGATTTGCTGTTTATAAGAAAATGAAGTTTCATACTTTGAAAAGACGTAAAAAAGGAAAGCTACCACACATAATGCTATCTAATCGATTGTGAGTGCAACAACTATAAAACACTGGCAAGGGACGGTGGTGTGGTACAGATTCTTCACTGAAACTACTTTGCAATTTTTTTTGTTTTTTAACATCTTTATTGGAGTATAATTGCTTTACAATGTTGTGTTAGTTTCTGCTGTAATAACAAAGTGAATCAGCTATACGTATACATATATCCTCATATCCCCTCCCTCTTGCGTCTCCCTGCCACCCTCCCTATCCCACCCCTCTAGGTGGTCACAAAGTACGGAGCTGATCTCCCTATGCTATGCGGCTGCTTCCCACTAGCTATCTATTTTACGTTTGGTAGTTTATATATGTCCATGCCACTCTCTCACTTCGTCCCAGCTTACCCTTCCCACTCCCCGTGTCCTCAAGTCCATTCTCTATGTCTCTGTCTTTCTTTACTCCTGTCCTGCCCGTCAGTTCATCAGAACCATTTTTTTTAGATTCCATACATATGTGTTAGCATACAGTATTTGTTTTTCTCTTTCTGACTTACTTTACTCTGTATGACAGACTCCAGGTCCATCCACCTCACTACAAATAGCTCAATTTTGTTTCTCTTTATGGGTGAGTAATATTCCATTGTATATATGTTACCACATCTTCTTTATCCCTTCATCTGTCGATGGACACTTAGGGTGCTTCCATGCCCTGGCTATTGTAAATAGTGCTGCAATGAACATTGTGGTCCATGACGCTTTGAATTATGGTTTTCTCAGGGTATATTCCCAGTAGTGGGATTGCTGGGTTGTATGGTATTTCTATTTTTTGTTTTTTAAGGAACCTCCATACTGTTCTCCATAGTGGCTGCATCAATTTACATTCCCACTAACAGTGCAAGAGGGTTCCCTTTTCTCCACACCCTCTCCAGCACTTATTCTTTGTAGATTTTTTGATGATGGCCATTCTGACTGGTATGAGGTGATACCTCATTGTAGTTTTGATTTGCATTTCTCTAATGATTAGTGACGTTGAGCAGCTTTTGATGTGTTTGTTGGCAATCTGTATATCTTCTTTGGATAAATGTCTCTTTAGGTCTTCTGCCCATTTTTGGATTGGGTTGTTTGTTTTTTTGATATTGAGCTGCATGAGCTGCTTGTATATTTTGGAGATTAATCCTTTGTCAGCTGCTTCATTGGCAAATATTTTCTCCCACTCTGAGGGTTGTCTTTTCATCTTTATGGTTTCCTTTGCTGTGCAAAAGCTGTTAAGTTTCATTAGGTCCCATTTGTTTATTTTTACTTCCATTTCTCTGGGAGGTGGGTCAAAAAGAATCTTGCTGTGGTTTACGTCATAGAGTGTTCTGCCTATGTTTTCCTCTAAGAGTTCTATAGTGGCTGGCCTTACATGTAGGTCTTTAATCCATTTTGAGTTTATTTTTGTGTATGGTGTTAGGAAGTGTTCTAATTTCATTCTTCTACATGTAGCTGTCCAGTTTTCCCAGCACCACTTATTGAAGAAGCTGTCTTTACTCCATTGTATATTCTTGCCTCCTTTATCAAAGATAAGGTGACCACATGTGCATGGGTTTATCTCTGGCTTTCTATCCTGTTTCATTGATCTATATTTCTGTTTTTGTGACAGTACCATACTGTCTTGATTACTGTAGCTTTGTAGTATAGTCTTTTCTTTCTCAAGATTGCTTTGTCTATTCGGGGTCTTTTGTGTTTCTATAAAAATTGTGAAATTTTTTGTTCCAGTTCTGTGAAAAGTGCCATTGGTAGTTTGATAGGGATTGCACTAAATCTGTAGATTGCTTTGGGTAGTAAAGTCATTTTCACAATGTTGATGCTTACAATCCAAGAGCATGGTATATCTCTCCATCTGTTTGTATCTTTAATTTCTTTCATCAGTGTCTCATAGTTTTCTGCATACAGGTCTTCTGTCTCCTTAGGTAGGTTTGTTCCTGGGTATTTTATTCTTTTTGTTGCAATGGTAAATGGGAGTGTTTCCTTAATTTCTCTTTCAGATTTTTCATCATTAGTGTATAGGAATGCAAGAGATTTATGTGCACTAATTTTGTATCCTGCTACTTTACCAAATTCATTGATTAATTCTAGTAGTTTTCTGGTAGCATCTTTAGGAATCTCTGCGTATAGTATCATATCATCTGCAGTGAGAGTTTTACTTTTTCTTTTCTGATTTGGATTTTTTTCTTCTCTGATTGCTGTGCCTAAAACTTCCAAAACTATGTTGAATAAGAGTGGTGAGAGTGGGCAACCTTGTCTTGTTCCTGATCTTAGAGGAAATGGTTTCAGTTTTTCACCATTGAGAACGATGCTGGCTGTGGGTTTGTCATATATGGCCTTTATTTTGTTGAGGTAAGTTCCCTCTGTGCCTACTTTCTGGAGGGTTTTTATCGTAAGTGAGTGTTGAATTTTGTCAAAAGGTTTTTCTGCATCTAATGAGATTATCATATGGATTTTATCCTTCAATTTGTTAGTATGGTGTATCACATTCATTGACTTCATATATTGAAGAATCCTTGCATTCCTGGGATAAACCCCACTTGATCATGGTGTATGATCCTTTTAATGTGCTGTTGGATTCTGTTTGCTAGTATTTTGTTGAGGATTTCTGAATCTATGTTCATCAGTGATATTGGTCTGTAGTTTTCTTTTTTGTGACATCTTTGCCTGGTTTTGTTCTCAGGGTGATGGTGGCCTCGTAGAATGAGTTTGGGAGTGTTCCTCCCTCTGCTGTATTTTGGAAGAGTTTCAGAAGGTTAGGTGTTAGCTCTTCTCTCAATGTTTGACAGAATTCGCCTGTGAAGCTATCTGTTCCTTGGCTTTTGTTTGTTGGAAGATTTTTTTTTAAGTGTTTTGGTTATTTTTAGTTAAAGAAAAACAGCCTTTTTCAAGGGCAACAAAGTGAACTCAAAGTCAGAAGGAAACAGGGTGTGTGGGCTTCTCACAGTCTCTTGCTCCATAAACCTGGATGTGATTTTCCTCCTGGAAAATCAGGTGCGACTGGCCAGAAGAGGGTTGACTTTGGTGGGGTAGGTGGAGCTGCAGCCAGATTGGTCTGAGAGGGCTCTAAGGTGACTTCCATATGCCAGCCAGTTGACATGATTAACACTATTATTCTTGAGGGGCATTAAATTAAGGAATGACACAGGGGGCCAAGAGAGCGGCTTATTTGGTTGGTTCTCAATCACAATCAGGAAATAGTCTTTATAGGGTGCAACGATAATTTCATTTTTCTTGGAGCGAATTCGAAGGAAGGTGAGGTCATTCTGGGGGTCAATTTCACGCATGGTGCTCCGGGCCTTCTAGATGAAGTTGTGCATGAGGTTGGTGTACTGTGTGGTGTTGGGATTGTCCATGGTGCTCTTGATGGGAATGCCTTCTGTGTCCACCACGATGTTTCCCTGCACGCACTTCTGGTTCTGAAGTCGCTTCAGTGTCTCCTCCACCTCTACCATCTTGGACCGATCCAGTAGCTCCACGTCACCAGCCCTCAGCTCAGTCCCTGTTGGAAGATTTTTAATCACAGTTTCAATTTTCTTACTTGTGACTGGTCTGTTCATATTTTCTATTTCTTCCTGGTTCAGTCTTGGAAGGTTGTACTTTTCTAAGAAACTGTCCATTTCTCCCAGGTTGTCTATTTTATTGGCATATAGTTGCTTGTAGTAATCTCTCATGATTCTTTGTATTTCTGCAGTGTCAGCTGTTACTTCTCCTTTTCCATTTCTAATTCTCTTGATTTGAGTCTTCTCCCTTTTTTTCCTGATGAGTCGGGCTAATGGTTTATCAATGTTGTTTATCTTCTCAAAGAACCAGCTTTTAGTTTTATTGATCTTTGTGATCGTTTCCTTCATTCATTTTTCATTTATTTCTGATCTGATCTTTATGATTTCTTTCCTTCTGCTAACTTTGGGGTTTTTTTGTACTTCCTTCTCTGATTGCTTTAGGTATAAGGTTAGGTTGTTTGAGATTTTTTTTGTTTCTTGAGGTAGGCTTGTATTGCTATAAACTTCCCTCTTAGAACTGCTTTTGCTGCATCCCACAGGTTTTGGGTTGTCGTGTTTTCATTGTCATTTGTTTCTAGGTATTTTTCAATCTCCTCTTTGATTTCTTCAGTGATCTCTTGGTTATTTAGTAGCATATTGCTTAGCCTCCACGTGTTTGTATTTTTTACACTTTTTTTTCCTGTAACTGACATCTAGTCTCATAGCGTTGTGGTCAGAAAAGATACTTGATACAATTTTAATTTTCTTAAATTTACCAAGGCTTGATTTGTGACCCAAGATACGATCTATCCTGGAGAATGTTCCATGAGCACTTGAGAAGAATGTGTGTTCTGTTGTTTTTGGATGGAATGCCCTATAAATATCAATTAAGTCCATCTTGTTTAATATTTCATTTAAAGCTTGTGTTTCCTTATTTATTTTCATTTTGGATGATCTGTCCACTGGTGAAAGTGGGGTGTTTAAGTCCCCTACTATAACTGTGTTACTTTCGATTTCCCCTTTTATGGCTGTTAGCATTTGCCTTATATATTGAGGTGCTCCTATGTTGACTGCATAAATATTTACAATTGTTATATCTTTTTCTTGGATTGACCCCTTGATCATTATGTAGTGTCCTTCTTTGTCTCTTCTAATAGTCTTTATTTTAAAGTCTATTTTGTTTGATATGAGAATTGCTACTCCAGCTTTCTTTTGATTTCCATTTGAATGGAATATCTTTTTCCATCCCCTCACTTTCAGTCTGTATGTGTCCCTAGGTCTGAAGTGGGTCTCTTGTTGACTGCATATATACGGGTCTTGTTTTTGTATCCATTCAGCCAGTCTATGTCTTTTGGTTGGAGCATTTAATCCATTTACATTTAAGGTAATTATTGATATGTACGCTCCTATTACCACTTTCTTAATTGCTTGGGGTTTGTTATTGTAGGTCTTTTCCTTCTCTTGTGTTTCCTGCCTAGAGAAGTTCCTTTAGCATTTGTTGTAAAGTTGGTTTGGTGGTGCTGAATTTTCTCAGCTTTTGCTTGTCTGTAGAGGTTTTAATTTCTTTCTCGAATCTGAATGAGTTCCTTGCTGGGTAGAGTAATCTTGGTTGTAGGTTTTTCCCTTTCATCACTTTAAATAGGTCCTGCCCCTCCCTTCTGGATTGCAGAGTTTTTGCTGACAGATCAGCTGTTAACCTTATGAGGATTCCCTTGTATGTTATTTGTTGTTTTTCCCTTACTGCTTTTAATATTTTTTCTTTGTATTTAATTTTTGATAGTTTGATTAATATGTGTCTTGGCATGTTTCTCCTTGGATTTATCCTGTATGGGACTCTCTGTGCTTCCTGGACTTGATTAACTATTTCCTTTCCCATATTAGGGAAGTTTTCAACTATAATCTCTTCAAATATTTTCTCAGCCCCTTCCTTTTTCTCTTCTTCTTCTGGAACCCCTGTAATTCGAATGTTGGTGCATTTAATGTTGTCCCCCAGGTCTCTGAGACTGTCCTCAATTCTTTTCATTCTTTTTTCTTTATTCTGCTCTGCAGTAGTTATTTCCACTAATTTTATCTTCCAGGTCACTTATCCGTTCTTCTGCCTCAGTTATTCTGCTATTGATTCCTTCTAGACAATTTTTAATTTCATTTATTGTGTTCTTCATCATTGTTTGTTTGGTGTTTAGTTTCTCTAGGTCCTTGTTAAACGTTTCTTGTATTTTCTCCATTCTATTTCCCAGATTTTGTAACATGTTTACAATCATTACTCTGAATTCTTTTTCAGGTAGACTGCCTATTTCCTCTTCATTTGTTTGGTCTGGTGGGTTTTTCCCTTGTTCCTTCATCTGCTGCATATTTCTCTGTCTTCTAATTTTGCTTAACTTACTGTGTTTGGGGTATCCTCTTCACAGTCTGCAGGTTTGTAGTTCCCACTGTTTTTGGTGTATGCCCCCAGTGAGTAAGGCTGGTTCAGTGGGTTGTGTAGGCTTCCTGATGGAGGGAACTGGTGCCTATGTTCTGGTGGATGAGGCTGGATCTTGTCTTTCTGTTGGGCAGGACCGTGTCTGGTGGTGTGTTTTGGGGTGTCTGTGAACTTATTATGATTTTAGGTAGACTCTCTGCTAATGGGTGGGGTTGTGTTCCTGTCTTGCTAGTTGTTTGGCATGGGGTGTCCAGCACTGTAGCTTGCTGGTCGTTGAGTGGAGCTGGGTCTTAGCGTTGAGACAGAGATCTCTGGGAGAGCTCTTGCTGATTGATATTATGTGGGGCCAGGTGGGCTCTGGTGGTCCAATGTCCTGAACTCGGCTCTCCCACCTCAGAGCTCAGGCCTGACACCTGGCCGGAACACCAAGACCCTGTCAGCCACATGGCTATGTGTCAGGTTAGCCCACTTCAGGGTTGTAGAGGCCAGGGTCAGACCTTGGAAGCTGATGGGGAATGAGGCCAACTCCTGGTCCAGGACAGGGCGCAGGTCCAAAGGAGGTGGGGAGGGCGTGTCCTAGGAAACGATTGGGTCAATGCGTCCAGGCTGGGTGGTGGTGGTGCTGGGTAAAGGGAGGCCCAAGGATCTGGATCCAAGAAACTGGATATTTTCCCAAGATTGTCAGGGCCACGAGTCAGGAATCATCATGGAGAGAAGCCAAGGACAGTGCCAGGATCACACAGCTGGTAAATAATGGAGTTTGGCTTAAACTCAGGCCAGTCATCTCTGAAGCGCACATTTTTGTACCCTTATCCTATGCTACTCTCAAAGATTCTCAGCTGAAATAGTCCTGCCCCTGCTTCCTCAGCTCTTTCTGCTTTCCTCCATCCCAACGTGCACAATAATATACTGCAATAAACTGTTTACTTGCCATTCCTTTGCAATGTTTTTAGGTTTTCACTTCACTTTAAAGAAACCGACACAGGATATCATTGATACATTATGGGTAGGAGGTATGTAAGAAAACCCATCAGAATTCCAACCAGAAGATCAATACTCAAAAGGCCTTGACCCTGCCTCTAAAGCGAGTGTGGAAAGTGAATGTATATTGATATGTTTTAAGTTAAAACAAAATGTTTAAAGTATATATGCATCATTTTTTAGTGATTCTCCACTCAGATTGTCTTTTTCAATTAACAAATGCACAGGAGGTCCCAAATGCACAGGAGGAATAAGAGGGCTTTGTAATAAAGAACATAAATTGTATGTCTCATTTCATATTCAACTCTAAATTTCTGAGTTATAGAGAGGAGTGTCCCCCAATATCCATTCTTCCCTTACTAGAGTAATACAACTTGTAAGTGGATGCCTAAGTGTCCAGAATGAAGAGTACATTTTGTTTCTGCCTTGCAGCTAGTGTGGCCACACAACTAAGTCCTGGCCAATGGGATGTGATAGCTGGAGCTCCATCTTGACCTTGAGGACAAATTTCAGGGGTGGTAGAGCAGAAAGGCAGAAGCAACCTGGGTCTCCTATGGCTGTGGAGCAGAGTTACCATACCCGCCTACCTTTGTATTTGTACCTGAGAGAGAAACTTCTATTTTGTTTAAGCCACTGTAATCCTGCGTCTCTGTTACAACCCCCTACCCCTAAGAGTATCTTTCTCCTTGCCCTCTTGAGACTCATTGTCAATCATTAGGCATCGCCACTGATGGGAGGGTGATGGTCACCTTCCACTGAAAAACCATAAGGCCAGCACAAGAATCCCAGGCTTGCAGGTCAGAGGACTGGAGTTCTGGTAGCAGCTCTGCCACTTACCAGCAGAGATTGCAGACATTACATAGTGTCTGATACACAGAGGTAATTTCTCCATTTTTCATATGAAATTGTTATTAACCATGAACAATCACCATGAGTAGAACAGAAATAAAAAAGATAACTGAAATAGATCTGTCAGAATTTTATTATTTGGCAGTGAAAACTGCATGATTATTTTTGACAACTAAAAAGTAAGCATCTGATTTTACAGCAATCCTTTTTTATAACTTTTTTTTAAATATCAAACTTCAGTTTTATTTTGGTGGGAAGTGCCCCTTAGGAAAACACGTAAACTGACACAGAAAAAGAAGCCTTTAAATAGATTTTTGAAAAGAAACATAAAACAGTGTTTTAAAACAACAAAGAGCCTTGTAATATTTTTTCAAGTTTTGCTTGTAATGAAATTACTATATATATATTAATTAGAAAAATAAGTTGTAATGGTTGAATTAATTAAAAAGCCACATTACTGGTCACCCATCTTGGCAACACTACTTTCCATTTCATGATGATGGTGCTGGTGGTGATACTCTGTCATTTATGACATAAAAAGCACCTGGGAATTGACTAAGGCAAAGATAAACCTCTCCAGTCTTAATATTCTTTAGATAATAACAGGAAATCAGGAGGATCCACCGTTACTCACGAAGGAAACCTCTAAAAGTTCTGTCTGACTCCAGTTTATTCTACTCTTGTTAAGGCACTTAGTTCTTGACAATAACCACCTGTAATAAGCCATCTGCTGTCCAAGAAATTCATAGGCACACAATATTGTTCACTGTATCGGACATTTGCCCTTAGGTCATATGATTAAAACTGTCACTACGAGTTAACAATTAAAAAAAAAAACTGAAGCAATTACAGAGACAACTTAAACAATGTGTGATTTTTTGCTTTTCTCCCATGCTTCTAATTCCTTACTTGTGGTCTCATCTACCTCCTCAAGCTTTACCTTATGGCTCCTGGCACATCTTCTTCCCTCAGATAAAGCCACGGCACTGGCAATTCACAAAAGGCTGCTTCATGAGCCCACTCGTTAGCCACTCTAGGTCTGATTCAGACACCCATCCTATGCCTGTCATCACTGACAATTTACGTGCCTCTCCCTCAGAGGCCTTGCTTAGTTTTAATTAAAATAAACCAAGTCTAAAAATTACTTGGTGAAGATAGAGTCTAAGACTTAAGAAGCCAAACCAATACATTGTTTAAATTTAAGATTATCTCTCTACAGTTAAATTGTACAAAATCCTTCAATATATTTTCAGGACTTCTAATGATTATGGGTACTACTGTCATTTTTAAAGTCAGATTATGAGCACAATGACAAATCATACTAGATAATAATACTTTCTTTAATAGTTTCAGAAACAGCCCTAAATAAAAGAATGAGGCAAATCTCTATTGCGTCAGTTAGTGACTTACTTTTTCAACATACTCAAACACCAAGTACAATTTCCCCCTCCGACGAAAGGCTTCCTTTAACTCCACAATGTTTTCCTGCTTGAGAGTACGAAGCATTTTAAGCTCTCGTAAAGTCGTTTCCTTGACTTCTTCATTTTCTAGAATGTAAACAATGGTGAATAGAGCAAAATTAAAGCTTTCAAACCACTATTCAAAAAATTCTAAGAACACTGAAAACATACCAATTTCACTTTCCACTTTGAGTACTTCTGCATAAGCAGTCCAAGGATGGAATATTCAATATCACATTTTCTTGTTGAAAGGATCAAGAAAAAGAAACTTAAAGAAGAAAAGGCTTACTTGACCAGCATGAACCTAATTTTCTGCTTGTATTTTCTTATACTCCTTACTGCAAAGTATATATGTAAAACAGACTTATAGATACGACATATAAATGCACTGTCATTTTAACTCTAACACTACATACTGAGGAAGAAGGAGTTTAAAAGGGTAAAAAGGAATTAACCACATCAGTGTGCAGAGGAGTCTTTATGCAACATCTGTAGCAGTTGATATTTTAAACTTTGGCCTGAAGCTTTGGTTTAGAAGAGCATTTTATTCCCCAGGCTGCATGTGAGTCACCTCTGTAAGCAGAGGTCATATGCCAGGCATGCACAATGCAGGTCACAGTCAAGTTGCAGGGAACTCTAAGGGTGTCTGATCTTCTCTTTGAACAGCGGCTGCTGCATGTTCCTGCTGTCCTCCTTTGGCACGTCCGTCTGTCCATCCCAGGTAGTGTAGCTGTACTGGGATGGAGAACTTATGCTGAGCCAATACACCCTTTCGTATCATCAACTCCACTCATGATAACCCCCACAGACACAGAGGAAGGACAGAAATCACATTAACTCTAATGGATCAATTGGCATGGGAGCAGGGAAGGCAATATTTCATGTTAAAGGAGTTTTTATAATAGCTTTAGATTTAACCAGGAAATTCTAACCATCATGTTTACATATGTATATACAAGGAAGGATATAGGTTCATAATCCCTTATCTGCATTCCAAAAACCAAAAAAAAAAAAAAAATCAGTCTAAAAATTGAATACTTTTTCTAACTTTACGGCAAATCTCTTTAGAGGCAAATCCTGAACTAATACGATACCACTGACAATCTTTGTTTATCCTACTTAGTATGAATATTCATATATTGTGCTGTAGAAATAATACCTGATTACAGGATGCTAAAGTGACATGCCATATTTCCATTCTAAAATCTAAAAGTTATGAATTCTAGAATACATTTGGCCCCAAGGTTTTGGGTAATGGTCAGAATCCTAGCTTGAAAGTCTAAGCTGTGTAACCCTCAAGTTCAGGCATGTCTGGGAAGGCAGAAAATTGTTTGGGGACAGGGAGGAGAAAGATGAAGATGCCTTCAAGGAAGAAATGTTTCCTAAGCAAGATACACAAGAGAAAAGAACCTAAATGGGGCCAAAGGGGGAGGGGAGATCCTATATGCAGTACCAGGAGTACTTCTCAGATTACGGTCGCACCTCGCAGTGCGGGATCTTAGTTCCCAGACCAGGGATTGAACCCGGGCCCAGCAGTGAAAGCGCCAAGTCCTAACTACTGGACCGCCAGGGAATTCCCCTAATCCCCATTCAAACTGAGTTTAAAGAAAAGAGACTATAACAAAACCATGGGCTTTGGAGTAGCCCCAGAATATCTGTAACAAACAGACAACAAAGTCAACACTCCTTTGTGAAATTATTACACAAGGGAAATATTCTCCCTACTTCAAGAAAACTGTTGGAGAATGCTGGAGCACAGATTAGGAAAGGAGAGAGGTACTGCCTATCAGAAGGCAGGAAGCAGCAGTAGCAAAGGCTGACAGTAGCATAGGCAGTAAACCAGCCCAGCCCACATCAGGGGGGTCAGCTGGGAACTGGGTACTCACAGGGCCCATGTCAGAGCATGAAACAGGGGGGCCACCTGGCAGTAGGGGCAATGTGTGTGACATGATTAGGGGACTTCCCGAAGTGGCTGAGAAGGCTTGTGGGGGGGGGGGGATAAATGTCCAGCTGTTCTGCAAATTGGGGCTAGACCAGAGAAGTAGTATTTTGTAACTGTCAGAACTGCTAAAGCTTAGGGAAGCTAAAAGTCTTCAGTCTTATGAAGAAGGTTAACCTGCTTCTCTGCGGTCCCATCTGCGTTACTCCCAAGGTTAGGGTAATCAACCTAAAATCCACCTGTCTCTAAGATCTGCCACACAGATTTCAATATGAAGCAAATAAAATTACTTCTAATAAGGAAGTAATTCAGCAAGAGACAACTATGCTACTCATGACCTGATCCTTGTCTGCATTTCCATCCCCATCTCATGCCCTTCTCTCCCTCCCTCACGTTAGTCTTTCAGTTCCCAAAATAGCCCCAAACTTTATTTTTCAACCTTAGGGCCTTTGAGCTTGTTCCCTCTGCCGAGAACTCTCATTATACTACCAGACTCTTTACAGGGATGGCTCCTTCAGGCTGCAGTTTAAACGTCACTTGATCACTAAATCAAAGCAAGCCTCCATCCCCATGCTAATCCAAGAGCTCTAGGAGGACAGGTCTAAGTTCTGCTTGCTGTTCAACAACGAACACCCAACCACCTAGGACCGGACCCGGCACAGAGGGGATCAATAAATACTTCCTACACGAATGCCTTCACTGGTGTCATGAGGAAATCCTTGCCCATATGTGGCTAGCTCTTATTCCCTTAAAACATGGGAAGCAGCACTGTGATAGCAAACAATAGGCACTTTGCCCTCTCAGTTTTGAGGACACTGCTTTCAATCTTCTCTCTCCAGAACTTTGAAAGGGCAGCTTTTCAGACAGTTAAGACAAACTGAATTTATTTTCCCCTATTCACCTCTGCCCCGGTAGTCTTCTACAATATGTGATTATAAAAAATGGAGGCTCCAGAAAACCCATTGCACCAAGAGTCAAGAACACACATATATTCGGTCATTAGAACATCCCTAAGCTATGCTGGAGCTGGTTACAAATAAATGGTGCAACAAAGTCAAAGGTAAATAAAGTTGGAATACCTTTTCTAATCAAAAGCTTGGCGAATTCTTGGCACTGAAAAAAGGGAGCTTTGTATCATTAGCAACTTGTGGTAGTTTCACCTTGCTAACAGATAAAGCCGAATGGCCAAAGCAGAATGGCTATCGTAGAAGGAACGTTGGAGTAGGATCTGGGAGACCTAGATTTTGGACCCTTTTAACCAGCTAACACCGTAACATGTGATTTTGGGCAAGCCATTTAATTTTTCATTCATAAAATAACTAAATGGGCACTCCTCTGCACCCACACATGTACCCTTTTAACCAGCTAACACTGTAATGTGATTTTGGGCAAGCCATTTAACTTTTCATTCATAAAATAACTAAATGGGCACTCCTCTGCACCCACACATGTACCCTAAAAAGTCCCAGGGCCTTTTCCAAATCTAATAATCCATGATTTCTCTTCATTAAAATTTCATTGATTATGAGCCTAAACCTCATTGAATTTATATCATTTGAATCTATACTGACTTTGCTAAACAATGGCTAGAGAGAAAAAGGGAAACGAATCTTCAAAAAGAAGCTCACAAAATCACTTAGCATGCAGAGCCAAAACCACCTCATTTGAGCAGCTCATCCTGTTTAGGAAATGAAGGCTCCTGTAATTTATGTCAGTCATAGTTGTTAAAAGTTGAGGTAAGTACTTTGGCCCTAAGATTGTAATGAATGAGAACAGGTAGAAAGTGGAGTTATTAATTCCCTAAGTGCAAGCAAAATGCACACTCTTCATTATTTGGAGATCCTATCATTTTGTTCCTCTGAGTACTTTTAAGGTTCCTGGCCTACCCCCTGTACTTTATAATGAAAATTGTGGCACTAAATGATCAGATGATCGGGAAAAGGAATGAACATTCCACTTACAAATGCTTCTCTCCTCAGAGGTTCAGAAAGTAGCAAAGCTGCTGAGTGAGCCAGTTTTTTAAAGGTGGAAGCACAGCCCACTAAAGGGGGCGCAAACACCCCTGCCTTTCAGTTGAAATAATCTCATGGCTTTTTATTTAGGCTAGGCTCCTCCAGTTCACAAATGAATAAACCAAGTCTAGAAAGAATAACTTTCTCAGGGTAAGTGAAGGGAATGTCACACCGAGTAGAACACAGGGACGGAGGCGCCTTGGTGTAAGGCAGTGAGTGAGCTTTGGAGAGTGAGTCAGAACACCCAAGTCGGAACACCCAAGTCTAGACTCTGCTTCTGCTTAACTATGTGGCAAAGCAGCATGGTGTGGGCGGAAGAAAAACTCAATGAAGATCCTGGGGTCTGTGTCTTAGTCTCAGTTAATCACATACTAGCTGTGGTTCCTCAGCAGTAAACTAGAGTTAGGGTTCTACTAGATGATGCTGAAGGTTCCACCATGTGATTCCTGCTTACGTGCATGCTGATGGACCTGGTCATCAATTACCATGGAGGGTGTTTAGCTTAGTACAGGCAGCAATTATGACAAAGTTATATAAATTCTATTGAGTGATGACTAAATGGTATGGTAGAAAAAGGACATTAAGTTAAAAAAAAAAAAAAACTAACCTATTTCTAAGCTTGCCAGTAAGGCTGCAAGTTAACACACCTAAAAAGCAAGAAGGGAGATTCAAAGTAAAAGAAAACAATTTTTAAGAATAAAGATCACAGGAGCAAAAGAAATGCAAAGATAAGTGACGAAAAGAGAAAAATCTACAGATGAGCAGAAACTCTTCTGTAAAACTATTTTTAAAGAACTGTGGGCTTAGAAAAGAAATCCAGAAATAACTATAACCTACTTTATGAAATCACAAACCTGACATTTTTGTATAGCCAAAGAGGCCCTCCATAAAGAGGTACAATGTGGGGAAAAGTCAAGCCATCCTTGCACAAAACCATAAGGGTGCCATTTTTGAGTGTGGTTGCCCTGACTGAAGAAGGAACATCAACAGGAGGGCAAGTAACATGGCCAGGGGGTTTTGAATGGTGGTGCTGCTGTCATATATACCAAAAATGATGAGAAAACTTAAATCTTCAGAGATGAAGGCCAGGTAAAGCACAATGGAAATGTATTAAACCATGAAAGGTGCAAAATGTTCACCAAATCTTAGGAGAATCCCTGAAGTTTGAAAGAGATCCATTTTGGTCATTAAAAAGAACTGTGGGGAAATCATGACTAGCCAGAATGCTCAAGCTTAGTTAATTGATTTCTCTATTTAACCAAGGTTTGCAAAGTTTGTCTCAAAGCCTCTCTTACAGAGAAATCCGGTTCTTAAATTTAAAGATTATGAACCCTTGTTTTCTACACATGTACAAAATAAGAGACCGGGGTTCCCCTGATCCCGAGATCAGGATAGAGCTTTCTAGTGTCTGGGTTAAAATAAGGATGAAATAAACTGGAGCAAAGAACAGATGATCAATTAAACATTTTCTCATGATTATGAACAAAAATGTCCATTCCAAGGTAAAGTATTTATCTATAGAAACATAAGCAGCAGCAGGATATGAAATGCAAGCAATTTTATTTGATATAAAAGCAAAGACACAACCTAAATTCCATGTTAACCATGGATTACAACACAGCTCCCTGACAGTCAGCCTCCTTGCCATGTACGGAGGCCCAGTGACAAGTGGGGAGGATCCCTCCTCACCCCATCACCCATACATTCAGGAAGGACTGAAAAGTTCAAATAATCAGAAGGTGTTGTCACATCAGAAGATCCAAATGTTTGTCAAATATAAAGTTTAGACCACAGGACTTCTTCAATTAAAGGTTAAACAGTGTTTTTTTTTCTTGCTGGTCCAAAGCTATCTAATCTATATCAGTGTTCTTGGATTATTTAAAAAATTGAGGACGGTAGACACTGGCACATGCGTGTACGTGAAAATGATGATCCAATAGTGATAGAAGATTATCATCTGAACATCAAATCTCATTGTACAAGATTGGAATTATAGGAAAGGTAGGAGGATTAGGCTAAATTTATTATTATACATAGTCTGAAAAGTACCTTTTAACTAAATAATCTCTAGTATCTTTTTGGTCTGTGGTCATTTTTCTCTTCTCAGAAAAATCCAAATATGTACTGAGCAGAATTAATTCTATGGAGACTTCTGGTCGGTTAGGTATTTATTAGTTAATGTTTCTCTGTGGGAATTTACATTAATAGACAAATTTATAATACTATCATTCAGGATATCATTAAGAATTCGTTATCTGAGACTCCACATTTGTGATGATGTATAAAGAAGCAAAAGTCATCAAAACAAGAAAATATTAACAAATGAAGTGATCTCAAATAAAACTGTCATCACTCAAATATTCCTTCCTTTTAACAGGTGTTGATTCCCACCAGTGTGTCAGTCTTTCAGAGAAAATCATAGGCACAGACACTGATAAATGATCTGATGGTGTTATATCAGCTAACAACTGGAGAATAAAAAATGAACAAGGATGAAGACAAAAAAACAGGAACATACAAAAACCAAGAGAAGAGTGACAAAGTCTTTTGTATATTTTTAATGACCTTCTTTTTATTGTGAAAGTCATTCACTGACCTAGCCTATGATTTTACTGTAAAAATTGCCCCACCCTGCCAAAAGATAGCAATTGATTCTTTTTTCTAAGAAACAGTACATAGTTGCTATTATAATCTAAATTGTGTTAACTATAAGATAAACTTATTTTTATAATTTTAGTTTCATTTTTTCAACTGAAACTCCCGATCTAACTTTTTATTTACTATGAAATTTTGGTTTCCATTTTAAATAGTAATCTATTGTCCTGGGATAATAAGGACTTCTTGAACTAAATAGTGGTCTACCTTAAAATGTTGTTTAAAAAATGTTTCATGCAAATTTGTGCATACATATGAATTTAACAAGAAAACAGGACATTATCATAATCTTTTAAAGCTAACAGGAGGTAATATATACTCATAAAATATTCCTTGACATAATCAGCATAAGAATACTTGATTAGCTTGAACGTGGGTCAGACCAATTTCAGATCCTATTTCAGTTTAACAATGCTTTCACAGGATTATTTCATTACCTTCACGAAGATTTTTAAACATTGGATTTGGAAAAGTCACTACCAAAATATCAAAATAATATATTCAGAGTAACTAATAAAAGAAATTCATGAGAGCTATATGACAATAAGGGCAATATTATCATGAAACTGTATTTTTTATTATAATTAGCCTGACTAAAATTTAAGATGATAAACTGATACAGAATTAAGTGGTTTACATAGGGGTTGAATGGACATCCTCACCTATACTAGACTATCTATGTATACTTCACACTCCAAAAGGGTGTTTACCACACATTTTCCCTAACTTTCCATTAAGCATGGTACTACACGGCAGGAGGAAAAGGGTAAAGACAGAAAAGATTGTGTGAGATCTCCCAGGGAGAACTGGAAACAATAGGAAAGTGTGCCTAGAATAGGTTTGGAACTAAAAAGTTATGAATAATTGGATATGTTTTTAGATTCTATTGCTGAAATATTTAGGAAGTGTCCCTCTAGAAGTATGTATAGGCGCCCTTACAAAGCTGTCCATCTGCAAAGTGGGTGGGTGATGCGGCTGCATGCCTGTGAGGTATGGCAACTGATAATGGTCCAGCAGAGATGAGGGCAGAGTGGATTCATGTTCTGTCAGCTCAGTGAAATAAAAACTGATCAAATGTATCCTATAATGTTTAGACTATCCATACACCCCTGGGATGCCACAGCTAGAAACAATCTCTCTCGCCTCAAAATTATACAAAGTCATTCAGCCACTGACTGCTTTCTACTCGTTTTACTGCTTTTTATTTACAGGTCTTAATTCTGTTAATAGGTCAGAAGCTTCTTGAAAGTATCCGGATCTGATTTACTACCTTCACTGTTCTTATAGCACCTGGCTCAGTGCTCAATGAATTTCTTTTTCTTTTCTTTCTTTTTTGGCCGCGCCACACGGCATGTGGGATCTTAGTTCCCCTGATCAGGGATCGAACCCGAACCCCCTGCAGTGGAAGTGCGGAGTCTTAATTGCTGGACAGCCAGGGAAGTCCCCAGTGCTCAATGAATTTTAACAGATACACTATTGATTGCCAGTCTGAAGGTACTGTAATTCAGGGACTAATATATTGTTTAATTGAAGCTAAGAATTGGTATTCATAGGATAGAGGTTGTGAAGAATTGGGTATTTAGTCTTCTTAAAAACAGCAATGACATACATGGCCTAGATTGCACTGCTTTTCAAAAATTTGATGACAATTATTATTTTTGGTGGTAGCTGATGGTTGACAATGTGCCTTACAAGATGAATGCACAGCCAGAAGTCTTTATATACAGACAAAGGTCATGCTTTGATCTACTGTTGCAACCACTCTTTTTAGTAGATCACCGTTTGTCTCCTGGCCACCTGCGGCTAGCCCAAAGCCACTGCTCAAAGAGCTTATTTCCAATGGTCTCCTAGGGGGTTGGCCTAGGGCTATCGCTTCCCATTAGACTACCGGTACATGATTGGAAGCAGGGCTTTTTTGGGTTTTGTTTTTAAAGAACAAGCTAAAGTATTTTTTTGTTGCCTTCTCCTTAAGGCTGCCAAGCCAATGCTAAAATTCCTGGCTGACATGCTTGTGCTCCACCATAACCAGCACATCAGAGCTGGGTTACATCAAATACTACTGCATCTACCCCAGGAGTTGTTAGCAAGGCCCTTTTGTTATTTAATGTTTGCTAAGTCTCTAAGGTAGGGGTGATGAAACTTCACAAATACAGAGGTTGGTGTCTTATATCACAGTCACTGTGTGCTGATGAAGGTAGGCTATGAATGCCTATTGTCACACTTCCAATTAGATATGAAGGTTGATGCTATGGTGGGGCCTCTTACTCCTGCAGCACTTGTTTTCAAATGGCAGGTTGTGACTCATTAGTGGTGACATCAAAGTATTTCATGCCAAAATAGGCACTTATATGAGCAAGAAAGAACAGAAAATGGAGAACCTCACATTAGTAAAATAAGTAATTTTGTGAAACTTTTGCTTCAGTTATATATATGACATTATGTATGAGGATACTGTGTAGGAGGTAAAAAATACTTCTGCTGTGGGATCTCTGTCAAAAAACAAAAATTGAAAAAATGCTGCCTAGAGCTTCTTAAAGGCCATCCATGTGTGTCTTTGTGGTCAGTTTTTCTACTTGGCTGTATTTGGATGGTCTGGATTTAAAACCTAATGGCCTAATGAAATGCTTTATTTATTTTTTCTTTTGTACATTACTTTTTTTTTGGTGCATTATTTTTTGTTGTTGTTAATCCTTTATTTTAAACTTTCTTGCCCAGGATAGGGTAATTTTAATACTCCATTTGAAATGGTTTGGATGTGTGACCAAAGCCTTCAAGTATGGTATTTCTTCTTGAAAAGCTTTTATTTTCCCAATGAGTTATCCTAAATATAAAACCATTCCCTCTGTACTGTTTACATACCACTTATCTTTATATTTCTAGCTAACTAGGAAGCAGAGATCGCAGTAACCAATATTAAAACCTTTAACATAGCACTTGCTACTTGTGTGAACCCAGGAAGTATTTACTTCAAGTAAGTTTTATTATTTTAAACTGTTAGTATTTAGAAACAGTGTAAATAGCATGTCTTCTATCCAGTATTTGAAGCAAGATTTCCAGTGTTGACTGTCCCGTAAAACACAAGATGAATTTTCTGATATCATGAGATTTGAAAAGATTCACACGGGAGGAACTAAATGTTTCAAAGCAAAGCATGATGATAATTAAGATACGTTTACTGAGATTGAGACTGTAAAATCTGAGGAACACAGTCTAATCAGCTAGATTTCATCTCTTCCATATTCTATTCACAAAAACTAAATATAAAAAGAAAAAGTATATATATACCTTCACTGTCCTTGAATTTCTTGATTGCCACAATTTCATGCGTTTCCTGCAAAGGAAAAGAGGCAGAAGAAAAGTCATTCTCCAGTGTTTTTCAAACTGGGAATCCCAACTGTCTGGGGGTACATTGTGAAACAGAGTAGCAAGAACCCAGAGATTAAAAAATAAATCCTCCTCTTCCCCAGTCCCTCATTTCTCAGTTCCAAAATTCTCTTTCTTACTACCCTGCAGGCATTGTCAGGGAAGGAAAAGGAGAAGGGGGAGGGGCTGGGGGATGAAGAGCAGATTTGGCAATAGAATATGGATGAACCAGCAGTGTCAATGTCTTGAGACTACGCAAAAGTGCCAGGATGGCTGACAATAGACTGGCATCTATACTGCCCTCTGAAACCCAGGGACACATTTAATTGGGTTTCTAAGACCAGAGAAAAGGCTTCTATAATACTTGGTAGTTGCTGGTAGCAGAATACCTCTTCCAAGTCTCCTCCCTTCACTTACCTCTTCCTAACAAACCTATCTAGTTGTTCACCAGCTCTTCCCCATTGATAGCCATTTCATATCCAAAGTGAGATAAACATTTGCCACCAAATACCAATCACCAACTTTCCCCTGCCTTTATTTAGCTCTCCTGAACTAGCAGAAGTAGTTGGTGAGAAGAACCCTATTTTAAACTAAAAACATCACAAATCCTTTTTTTTTTTGGTCTTTTGTGGCTGGAAGACAAGAAAATAAGGGCTGGGAAGGAAATGAAAATGCTAAAGATTAAGTATAACTAGGCTAAATAATTCATGTAAGATATTCTAGTCTATGAAAGGAATAAAAAAGCTTTTGGTAAAGTAATATATAGATTCTTCAAAGGCAACATGTCATATAAAAAGGTCTTCTGAATGATTCAGGCCTGTTCTTTTTTACTCTAAGTGGGTATACTTTCAGATCTGTAAGAGCAAATCTTTTATAAAACTTTGTCCCTGCATCAAAGCAAAGACTTGAAAAACAGACACAATACGAGGCAATAACCAACAGGGTACAAAATCATTAACTTATTAAAAATATATGCTTTTCTCCTAGATTCCTTACAAAAGCAAAGAGAATCAAATAAGTAGGGGGGAAAAAAAGAAATTTTAAAAAAGCTACCATTTCAGTCATTATGCTGAAAGACAAACTCTGAGTCGTAACTGTATCTGTAAATCAAACCCTGTTTCTCACCTGCCCGTTGAAAAAAGAAGAAAATACCAGCTTTCATATTTGTGTTACAGGGGAAAAAGTATCTGAAAGTGCTATAGGCTATTGAGGAAAAAGATTCTTATTAAGTTATTATGTTTTTGTTTTTAAGGGAGGAACAGAATTGTAGAGTACAGAGAGCTTCGGGGATACAATTTATTTGTACATCAGCAGACCTTCTGACTTAAACTCAGCCACCCAGGTACTTTCTGATATTGTAACTGTTTCATTACTGAGAAGGAATAACTGCAAAGTCAAAGTGATGTGGAGGATGATCACCTAGAATATTAGTATAGGTAGTACCAGGTAACTCTGCTACGTATGCTACTCTCTCTTAATACATTGACACTGTTTTCTTACCCTGCTCCTTTACAAATGGCTCTAGCTAGCAATCCACCTGCGGCCTAAGAGAAAGTACAAAGCCCTAACAAGAAACTGCTCACAGCACAGAGAAAGGGGCAACAGGATTGCATCCAGGAAGAGAGGAGGACTGCCCACATTTCAACTGAGTGTTGTTCCAGGTACCATTTCACCCTATATTGTACATTTTTTATTTTTTATTTTTTTATGGTACGCAGGCCTCTCACTGTTGTGGCCTCTTCCCGTTGCGGAGCACATGCTCAAGACGCACAGGCTCAGCGGCCATGGCTCACGGGCCCAGCCGCTCCGCGGCATGTGGGATCTTCCCGGACCAGGGCACGAACCCATGTCCCCTGCATCGGCAGGCGGACTCTCAACCACTGCGCCACCAGGGAAGCCCTACTGCACATTTTTTAAATGGCATCCTAAGTGTTAAAACTTTGCCTGATTTTATAAAAGGTCTTGCTTAGGTCAAAACTGTCCACTGATATGACTACATATTTAAATTTATGACTACCATCTTGAAGAAAGAAATTCATCAGATTTTTTTCTCCTGGCATCTCATAAATAGAATTTACAGTATAAAACAGTTGCCCGAAGGGGGGTCAAATAAGATGAAATGTTTATTCTTTTATTTATCCTTTCACCAATACCATGAAAATCCTCTTTCTCCTCAACACTCACACACAGACACATACACACTCAATATGGTTTATACATTTACTTATACAACAAAGCCAAATAGACGGAAGTTTTCTACATAAAATCCAATGTTTGGTGGAAAACACATGCAATCAAGGGCAGAAGATGCTGGAAAAAATTTAACATTTTACTTTTATTCAAACTACTTATAAAAATAATACAAACTCATATAAAAGAACATAAAGGGGTATAAGAGTATAAGAGAAGCATAAAAAGAAATAAAAAACTATATAACCCTTCCTAATAACATCTTGGTATATTTTCTTCCAGTAAATTTTTCTCAAATTGGAAGAATTTGAGAACACATATATTGTGCTGTATGTTGCTTTTATTTCATTTGATATTGTATAAGGAACATCTGACCTGGTATTAAATAATTTTTAAAACCACCATTTTTAATGGATGGTTATTTAACCAGTCTATCAATGAACATACTTCAACACCTGCATCTTCATTTCCATAAAGTAAATTCTGTAACTGATATAACTGGGTTAAAGGGTATGAACGGTAAAGGCTCCTAATACTGCCAAACTGATATCCAAAAATATATCATTTTACAGTTCCCTTCAGCAGCATGAGAACCCACGCTACAACCATAGCCAACACTAAATACAATCATTAAAAAAATCTTTAGACACCAACGAGATCAAAGGTTTGCTTCTATGAACTGGTAAGTGAAATAAGGTGTACTAAGCTTAATGTTTTTCTTACTGATTCATGAATGTGAACTTGTTGACAAATTTTGTTACAAATATTTTCCCCAGATTGTTGTGGACATGGAATTATTTAGGGTGTTGTTGTTATTGTTGCTGAACATAGTTTATTATTATATAGTCAAATTTATTGATACATGCCTTTGGTATTAGGTGCACAACTTTTGTCCTCAGACTCCTTACTTAGCTTGTATATAATTAATATTCATCCACATTTACCTGTCTCGATATTTCAATGATTTAATCTTGTTCCTTAAGTCTTTATTCACTTGTAATTTATTTTAATACGCTATATGGTGAGGGAATCTAAATTTAAATTTCTAAAAACGGAACCAATTTTCCCAGTATCTTTTACCATGGATTTTTAGTTCTGTTGCATCTTAGCATCCTTCTATATATACTCTAGATTTTCTTTCAGAGCTTTTTAATCTAGTCTATACTATTGACCTGTTGATTCTTATGCCAGAACCAGTTTAAATGACTGTGACCTTAAACTGTTTAAAATTACTCTGGGGTTACTGACCCTGATACTTCTTATATCACTTTGTTAAATAAATTTATTATTGAGAATAGGTTTTGGCTGCTATATTTAATTTGTAATTACACACACATGAGCTATTATATTTAGTCTCTATTTCTTTTTCTTTGTTGTTATCCTCTTGCTATATTTGACCTCTTTTTTTTTGGCCGCGTTTTGCAGCATGTTGGATCTTATTTCCCTGGCCAGGGATGGAACCTGTGCCCCCTGTAATGGAAGTGTGGAGTCTTAACCACTGCACTGCCAAGGAAGTCACCTATATTTGACCTTTTTGTTAATGTATAATGTCCTTGTCTCTTGTAACCTTTTAAAAAAAAATTAAAGTCTATTTTGTCTGATAATATATAACATAATCACTTGTTCTCTTTTGCTTACTATTTCTGTGGAATATCTCTTTCCATTCTCCCACTTCAACCTTTTTGTCTCTTTGGATCTAAAGTGAGTCTTTCACAGACAGCATATAGTTGGATCATGTTTATGTTTATTATTTTTAAAATTTTTACTGAAGTATAGTCGATTTACAATGTTGTGTCAATTTCTGCTGTACAGCAAAGTGATTCAGTTTTACATATATACGCTTTTTCATATTCTTTTCCATTATGGTTTATCACAGGATATTGAATATAGTTCCCTGTGCTATACGGTAGGACCTTGTTGTTTATCCACCCTATATATAATAGTTTGCATTTGTTAATCCCAAGCTCCCAATCAATCCTTTCCCTACCCCTCTCCCCCTTGGCAACCACATGCCTGTTCTCTATATCTCTGAGTCTGGATCATTTTTTAAAAATTTTTTATTGAAATATAGTTGATTCACACTGCTGTGTTAGTTACAGGTGTATAGTTTCTATTTCTTTACATATTTCCTACCGTGGTTTTTCACATATTTGAGTGTTCAATTTGCATTACGTTTTTGCTCAGCCACTATTTATCTTTGGATGGCTTTCTGAGTAAGTATCCTATTTTCCAGGTCCTTACATATATCTGAAAGTCCTCACATGTGAATGGCAACTTGGAAGGCACAAAATTCTCAGGAAGACAACCTTATGTTCTCCACCATCCTCAGGGTCACTGTAAGGTTGTGTGTCCTGCAAAGCCCTGGAAAGTGCCATTCACATCATAGATGTCTCAGGTTTGTATGTTTATTAAAGCAACTTTCCAGTAGTTAGGAGTAAAGTGTCTTGTTGTAACAAAATCCATACACTAAGATACTTTTCCAAGAAGAAGAAAATGAAGGGAATTCCCTAGCAGTCCAGTGGTTAGGACTCCGCACTTTCACTGCTGAGGGCCCAGGTTCAGTCCCTGGTCAGGGAACTAAGACCCCACAAGCCGCATGGCTTGGCCAAACAAAAAAGAAAATGCAAGATCTTAAAAGAAGAATTGCCGTTTTCTAATCCACATAAGGCTCCAAATGGGCTAGCGATACCCTGATAGTCTTCTGGTATTTGTGTTGTAGAAAAGAACTCCGAGGTCAATTTGGTTTTTGTTCGGATGTAGATAACTTCTTTTTTTCTGCCTAGATGCTGTTATGCTGTTAGGACTTTTCCTTTTCCTTGGAATGGAAATTTTAAATTATCAGAATATATCTAGGGGTTTTCTTCTAGCAACCTTAAATGTTGTTTCTACTCCTATTTTTCTAATAGTTTCCACTAGAAATCTTGTAACTTTTAGGTTGAACTTTTCATAATTGCTTTATATGTTTTGTTCACTAATGCATCACAAATGCCTAGAATGGCAGGCGCATAGCAGGTGTTCAATAAATGTTCTTTTACTTCTTTCATTTTAGGTTTCTTCATCTTCTTTCCTTATCTCAGCCGACTTCTGCAATTTTTGCCTTCTTTCAGCTTGTTATCACTACAGAGGTCATATCCTCCTGGCTTTCCTTCAGGAGACAATTTCATCTGCTTGTTACAAAAAAAAATTTTTTAGAACTATGTGCAGCTCTTAAATCTGCAGAGCAGTGAAAGACATGGGTATCACCCCCGACTCCCAATTTTAACTCATCCTCACTAAGATAGGAAGAGATCCACCACGCTTGGTGTCTGGCAGCAAAACAGGTAGTTGGGGTTTTTAGCAACCTCAATTTCAAAGGCAGATTGATGCACCAGAGCCCAATTTCAAAACCTGAATCATTAGCAAACATCTTTCTCGTTGGGTTGGCTGGTCTGAGGCTGGGCCGCCTGTGGGCATCGGTCCAAGTCTTTTCCTATTCCCTTTGGACAGTTTGCCCTATTCTGGTTCAGAAAGTAGAACAGATAGCATGTATTGTTCAATCTATCCCCCTGGACTTTGCCAATGATCCTCAATGTTCAGTTTCTTAGCTTACAGAACTTTTATGAGCTGAGCTTTTGGTTTTGCTTTTAAATAAATTCATGCCACCACCCTGAGATGCTACATGTAATATAGGTGTAGACAAAGGACAAATATATGAAAAATAACTCCAAAGAACTGTGTTTAAATTCAATTTATTCACAAAAGCACACCATTGCCCCCACAATGTCTGCAAGAGAATGTCACCAGCTGTAGTTAACAAGATAGGTGTAAACTGCTTACTTGTTTAAACAATGAGTTACTTAAGAACTCACATTTTGGGTTGGGCCTGGGCCTCGTGGCGGCGGCGTTAAAAAAAAAAAAAAAGAGCTCACATTTTAAATAACAAACTAAGGATGTAATAAAAAATATAAGTAAACACTAATGATAATTCCATGTCTCACCCTTAATTTTGCCTCAATAGGAATTATATTACTTTGGAATGCAGAAAGACAGAGGTTCCTGAATTGTACTACTACCTTCATGAGTGAATAAGCTATATCAAGGCATTTAACATTTCCCAGAATAAATTTCTACAACTGAAAAAAAAATTAGAAAGAGAATGAAAAATAAATTTTGTGAATAGTAACAAACAGAAAAATACCTCTAGGGCTTATATTTCTTTAATTTATTTTATTTCTTTTTTAAATTTAATTTAATTTTATTATTATTTTTTGCAGTACGTGGGCCTCTCACTGTTGTGGCCTCTCCCATTGCAGAGCACAGGCTCTGGACACGCAGGCTCAGCGGCCACGGCTCATGGGCCCAGCCGCTCCGCGGCATGTGGGATCTTCCCGGACAGGGGCACAAACCCATGTCCCCTGCATCGGCAGGCAGACTCTCAACCACTGCGCCACCAGGGAAACCCTTGAATTTTATTTATTTTTTTATACAGCAGGTTCTTACGAGTCATCAATTTTATACACATCAGTGTATACATGTCAATCGCAATTGCCCAATTCATCACACACACACCCCCGCCCCCTGCCACTTTCCCCCCTTGGTGTCCACACGTTTGTACTCTACATCGGTGTCTCAATTTCTGCCCTGCAAACCGGTTCATCTGTACCATTTTTCTAGGTTCCACATATATGCGTTAATATATGATATTTCTTTTTCTTTTTCTGACTTACTTCACTCTGTATGACAGTCTCTAGATCCATCCATGTCTCAACAAACGACCCAATTCCATTCCTTTTTATGGCTGAGTAATATTCCATTGTATACATGTACCACATCTTCTTTATCCATTCATCTGTCAATGGGTATTTAGGTTGCTTCCATGACCTGGTTATTGTAAATAGTGCTGCAATGAACATTGGGGTGCGTGCGTCTTTTTGAATTATGGTTTTCTCTGGTTATACGCCCAGTAGTGGGATTGCTGGATCATATGGTAATTCTATTCTTAGTTTTTTAAGGGACCTCCATACTGTTCTCCATAGTGGTTAAGCAGCTTTTCAAGTGCTTCTTGGCCATCTATATGTCTTCTTTGGACAAATGTCTATTTAGGTCTTCTGCCCATTTTTGGATTGGGCTGTTTGTTTTTTTAATATTGAGATGCATGAGCTGTTTATATATTTTGGAGAATAATCCTTTGTCCGTTGATTCGTTTGCAAATATTTTCTCCCATTCTGAGGGTTGTCTTTTCGTCTTATTTATGGTTTCCTTTGCTGTGCAAAAGCTTTGAAGTCTCATTAGGTCCCACCTGTTTATTTTTGTTTTTATTTCCATTACTCTAGGAGGTAGATCAAAAAAGATCTTGCTGTGATTTATGTCAAAGAGTGTTCTCCCTATGTTTTCCTCTAAAAGTTGTATAGTGTCTGGTCTTACATTTAGGTCTCGAATCCATTTTGAGCTTATTTTTCTGTATGGTGTCAGGGAGTGTTCTAATTTCATTCTTTTACATGCAGCTGTCCAGTTTTCTCAGCACCACTTATTGAAGAGACTGTCTTTTCTCCACTGTATATCCGTGCCTCCTTTGTCATAGATTAGTTGACCATAGGTGCGTGGGTTTATATCTGGGCTTTCTATCTTGTTCCATTGATCTATACTTCTGTTTTTGTGCCAGTACCATATTGTCTTCATTACTGTAGCTTTGAAGTATAGTCTGAAGTCTGATTCCTCCAGCTCAGCACTTTTTCCCTCAAGACTGCTTTGGCTATTCGGGGTCTTCTGTGTCTCCATACAAATTTTAAGGTTTTTTGTTCTAGTTCTGTAAAAAATGCCATTGGTAATTTGATAGGGATTGCATTGAATCTGTAGATTGCTTTAGGTAGTACAGTCATTTTCACAATATTGATTCTTCCAATCCAAGAACATGGTGTATCTCTCCATCTGTTGGTATCATCTTTAATTTCTTTCATCAGTGTCTTATAGTTTTCTGCACATAGGTCGTTTGTCTCCCTAGGTAGGTTTATTCCTAGGCATTTTATTCTTTTTGTTGCAATGGTAAATGGGAGTGCTTCCTTAATTTCTCTTTCAGATTTTTCATCATTAGCATATAGGAATGCAAGAGATTTCTGTGTGTTAATTTTGTAACCTGCAACTTTACCAAATTCATTAATTAGCTCTACTAGTTTTCTGGTGGCATCTTTAGGATTCTCTATGTATAGTAACAAGTCATCTGCAGACAGTGACAGTTTTACTTCTTCTTTTCCAATTTGTATTCCTTTTATTTCTTTTCCTTCTCTGATTGCCGTGGCTAGGACTTCCAAAACTATGTTGAATAACCGTGGTGAGAGTGGACATCCTTGTCTTGTTCCTGATCTTAGAGGAAATGCTTTCAGTTTTTCACCATTGAGAATGATGTTTGCTGAGGGTTTGTCATATATGGCCTTTATGATGTTGAGGTAGGTTCCCTCTATGCCCACTTTCTGGAGAGTTTTTTGTTTTGTTTTGTTTTTTTTGCGATACGTGGGCCTCTCACTGCTGTGGCCTCTCCCGTTGCAGAGCACAGGCTCCGGACGCGCAGGCTCAGTGGCCATGGCTCACGGGCCCAGCCGCTCCGTGGCATGTGGGATCTTCCCAGACCGGGGCACGACCCGTGTCCCCTGCATCGGCAGGCAAACTCTCAACCACTGCACCACCAGGGAAGCCCTCTGGAGAGTTTTTATCATAAATTGGTGTTAAATTTTGTCAAAAGCTTTTTCTGCATCTACTGAGATGATCATATGGTTTTTATTCTTCAATTTGTTAATATGGTGTATCACATTGATTGATTTGCGTATATTGAAGAATCCTTGCATCCCTGAGATAAATCCCACCTGATCATGGTGTATGATCCTTTTAATGTGTTGTTGGATTCTGTTTGCTAGTATTTTGTTGAGGATTTTTGCATCTATATTCATCAGTGATATTGGTCTGTAATTTTCTTTTTTTGTAGTATCTTTGTCTGGTTTTGGTATCAGGGTGATGGTGGCCTCATAGAATGAGTTTGGGAGTGTTCCTTTCTCTGCAATTTTTGGGAAGAGTTTGAGAAGGATGGGTGTTAGCTCTTCTCTAAATGTTTGATAGAATTCACCTGTGAAGTCATCTGGGCCTGGACTTTTGCTTCTTGGAAGATCTTTAATCACAGTTGTGATATTCTATTTCTTCCTGGTTCAGTCTTGGAATGTTATACGTTTTTTAAGAATTTGTCCATTTCTTCCAGGTTGTCCATTTTATTGGCATAGAGTTGCTTGTAGTAGTCTCTTAGGATGCTTTGTATTTCTGCAGTGTCTGTTGTAACTTCTCCTTTTTCTTTCTAATTTTATAGATTGGAGTCCTCTCCCTCTTTTTCTTGATGAGTCTGGCTATTGGTTTATCAATTTTGTTTACCTTCTCAAAGAACCAGCTTTTACTTTTATTGATCCTTGTTATTGTTTTCTTTGTTTCTGTTTCATTTATTTCTGCTCCGATCTTTGTATCTTTTCTTCTGCTAAGTTTGTATTTTGTTTGTTCTTCTTTCTCTAGTTCCTTTAGGTGGAAGGTTAGATTGTTTATTTGAGATTTTTCTTGTTTCTTGAGGTAGGCTTGTATAGCTATAAACTTCCTTCTTAGAACTGCTTTTGCTGCATCCCATAGGTTTTGGATCGTCATGTTTTCATTGTCATTTGTTTCTAGGTATGTTTTTATTTCCTCTTTGATTTCTTCAGTGATCTCTTGGTTATTTAGTCACGTATTGTTTAGCCTCCATGTGTTTGTGGTTTTTATGTTTTTTACCCTGTAATTCATTTCTAATCTCATAGCATTGTGGTCAGAAAAGATGCTTGATATGATTTCAATTTTCTTAAATTTACTGAGGCTTGATTTGTGACCCAAGATGTGATCCATCCTGGAGAATGTTCCATGCGCACTTGAGAAGAAAGTGTAATCTGCTGTTTTTGGATGGAATGTCCTATAAATATCAATTAAATCTATCTGGTCTATTGTGTCATTTAAAGCTTCTGTTTCCTTATTTATTTTCACTTTGGATGATCTGCCCATTGGTGTAAGTGAGGTGTTATAAGTCCCCCACTATTATTGTGTTACTGTCCATTTCCTCTTTTATAGCTGTTACCAGTTGCCTTATGTATTGAGGTGCTCCTATGTTGTGTGTGTATATATTTATAATTGTTGTATCTTCTTCTTGGATTGATCCCTTGATCATTATGTAGTGTCCTTCCTTGTCTCTTGTAACATTCTTTATTTTAACGTCTATTTTACCTGATATGAGTATTGCTACTGCAACTTTCTTTTGATTTCCATTTGCATGGAATATCTTTTTCCATCCCCTCACTTTCAGTCTGTATGTGTCCCTAGGTCTGAAGTGGGTCTCTTGTAGACAGCATATATATGGGTCTTGTTTTTGTATCCATTCAGCAAGCCTGTGTCTTTTGGTTGGAGCATTTAATCCATTCACGTTTAAGGTAATTATCGATATGTATGTTCCTATGACCATTTTCTTAATTGTTTGGGTTTGTTTTTGTAGGTCCTTTTCTTCTCTTGTGTTTTCCACTTAGAGAAGTTCCTTTAGCATCTGTTGTAGAGCTGGTTTGGTGGTGCTGAATTCTCTTCGCTTTTGCTTGTCTGTAAAGCTTTTGATTTCTCCATCGAATCTGAATGAGATCCTTGCCGGGTAGAGCAATCTTGGCTGCAGGTTCTTCCCTTTCATCACTTTAAATATATCATGCCACTCCCTTCTGGCTTGTAGAGTTTCTGCTGAGAAATCAGCTGTTAACCTTATGCGAGTTCCCTTGTATGTTATTTGTCATTTTTCCCTTGCTGCTTTCAATAATTTTTCTTTGTCTTTAATTTTTGTCAAAAAATTACTATGTGTTTATATTTCTTCCAGTATTCTCAAGATCCTCCACCTCATAAAAACCATGCCTCAATCAGTGAACAACCATACTGAACACAGAGACTTGTAACCAAAACTCATTCCTGCTACTGACTGTCTAAAGTTCCTCAGTCATTGCTTTATTCCCAGAATCAATTGTCCCTTCTTAAGATGTTGGCAAAGCAACCGATTGGTATTAACAATCATAAGAGTTACTAAGTTATTTTAAATGCAGTTACATAACTTGATTTAATTATGCTTTGGAACAGTGAATTCTCTAAACCAATCATACACTGTTGTAAGGAAGTAGCAGGAGTCATTGTTTTAAATTTTTGCTCTGTAATTTAAAATATCCAACATGCATTATGAAACAGAACAGAAGAAAATACTGATTTTATTTTACTCTCCTATTCATGGATTAAAACATTCCAAAGGTTATGCTCTACAATTCATTTTCTAATTATTCTCTGAGGAAGCCCTTCCTTGGGAGAAATTCTTTATTTTTTCATCTAGATAGCAGGAAGACAACTTGACAACTAAAGTATTTTAAAATATTTCATTTGGTTTGCAAATATCACACTAAGTGTTTTCAAACACTGACGTGCTCATTCATCAGAAGCAAAATCCTACAAACATAAATATTATCACCTTATAGACAGATATGGTAACTGAAAAAGTATGCTTTATTTTAGGTTATTATTTTTCAGTACTTTTGTGCCAGGGTCTGTGCTTCCCATGTAGTATTTCATTTAATCTTCAAATCAATACTCTGAAGAGAATCTTATCATCATGTTCATTTTACAGATGAGAATGTACTGAATTTTAAAGAAGTTCCATAATTTGCCCCAAGATCATACAACTAAGAAGTAATAGGGCTAAATATTTAAACTCGGGAAGATTGATTCTGGAGGCCATTTCTCAACCATGGCAATGCTATTCACTGTTGCAAGCCATGTATGTAAGTTCTACTGTTGAAAAGGATATATTCTGAAACACACACACACACACACACACACACTCTCACTCCTGGGGAGGGGGAGGCATGATTATTTCTCTTCTCTGTTTTCTCAAAAGTACATGTTAGCACCAACAAAACATTTCAAATAGTTTTCTAATGTCTGTTATATTTATACAACTAAAAGAATGTGCAAATATTTCATTGTTTCCACCTTTATCTATATTCCAACTTGTATTTCACAGAATTTTCTCAACTTAAGATAAATTGTTTAAATTATTTTTACATTATGAGCAAAATTATAAAATGGGAGTAAATTCAAGCACGGAATACATTCCACGGCAGGTAGATACAATGGAGCTAATAGAAATACAAAACATTATCCAGGATATGCAATGATAAAAACCAGACTGTTTCCTAAGAAATCCTTTAAATATCTTTCCTTGACTTGTATTATTTATTACTTGTAAACTACCATAGTCTGCCAATACTAAAAGTTAGATTAACTACTAAATTTTAGTACTGCAGACTTAATCAGCAAAGATTAATACCTAGGGGAGCATTTCAGTCAGTCAGCTAAGAACTATCTATTGGGCCCCCGCCTTATGTGAGGTTTTTTATTTGACATCCTAGGTTTAACATGAGTGAGTAAATAAAGCATCTCATACATACAGAAGCTTGCATCCTGGTGTGTAATAATGCATGACAGTAAGTAAAAATTTATGACAAAAGTTAAAAGGTACGATGAATGTTATATGATATGCTACAGAAGTTTAAAACAGACTGATCATGTTAATATAAAGAAAAAACTGCATACCCCTTTGAGATTTAAGTTTATAATATGTTGGTTTATTTGCTTCTGATCTCTCTCTATCTGAAATGTGAAATATCATAAATATGTCTTCGTTCATTGCCATTCCTTCTCTCCCCAGAGGTAACTTTCACTCTGAAGTTGGTATGTACTGTTCCCATGCACATTTTTATTACTAGCGATGAATTTACCCATAAGCAAATTTACTACTATTTTGTACATTAAAAATTATATAACTGGCATGTTATTGTACACATCTTTTTGCAACAGTTTTTTTTTTAAGTACAACATGGTATATCTGAGATTTAAACATAAATCTAGTCAACTGGGGATAATTGTGGCCCCCAGGGGACATGTGGCAATGTCTGGAGACACTTTTGGTTGTCACTATGGGGTGTGGGGGGTACTTACATCTAGTGGGTAAAGGCTACGGATACTGCTGAACACCCTACAGTGCACAGGACAGTCCCCACCACAAAGAATTACCTGGCCCCAAATGTCGAAAGTGCTGATATTGAGAAACCCTGCTCTAGATTATTCATTTTAATGGTTTTGTAGTAGTCCACTATAAACACTCCCTCTTAAAAGAGACACTGACCATTTGTTGAGATCAGGTAAAGCTTTGGAAAAGACTAATACACTGTGAAAAGAAATTTTAGTTGAAAACGGGATGATTAAAAGATTAATTCTTCAAAAATTATTAAAGCTATTAATCATGGCACTAAAATGTCTACATTCATCTCATTTTCATAAAACAACAATTACTTTTATAATAACTTTTGCAATATGGCTCCATTAGAGCATTATATAGTGAAATACCAAAAGATAAATTAAAACATATTCTTTTTTGTTGTTAAAAACTCTCACATTTTAAAAAGCATTATAAGGAAAACTCCCAATGAATTTACTTCATGCTCTGACTCTAAAAAGAGTATAGTCTTATGAAAATAGTACTACATCATCAAGAACATGAGAGAGCATGCAGCCAAGAAAGATGTGGGAAGTGGGATCTTACAAAGAGTCTTCTATAAAACAACTGCCTTCAAGCCAAGTCAGTAATAAAATTCCTACATAACAAAATCTATTTTCTCCTTTGTTTCCAATAAAACATCAAATCCCTTCTACCAAAGGGAAAAACAAACACTGTATGCTAACGCACATATATGGAATCTTAAAAAACAGTACTGATGAACCTAGTGGCAGGGCAGGAATAAAGACTCAGACGTAGAGAACGGACTTGAGGACACAGGGTGGGAAGGGGAAGCTGGGACGAAGTGAGAGAGTAGCATTGACATATATACACTACCAAATGTAAAATGGATGGCTAGTGGGAAGCTGCTGCATAGCACAGGAAGATCAGTTCAATGCTTTGTGATGACCTAGAGGGGCGGGATAGGGAGGCTGGGAGGGAGGCTCAAGAGGGAGGGGATATGGGGATATATGTATACATATGGCTGATTCACTTTGTTGTACAGCAGAAACTAACACAACGCTGTAAAGCAATTATACTCCAATAAAAATATTAAAAAAAAATCCCTTCTACCCCCTCTGGTCTGGACCTGCCCTCTATGAATCTGTATTGAGATGTAAAATGAGAATAAGTAAAAGTAACCAGCATGCCTAACCATCCCCTCATCTTCCCCCTCTGAACCTGGTCCTGTCTCCTGTCCCATATCTCAGTGAACCCTAGCCAGAAATTTAGGATCACTCTTCCCATCTCTGCAATCCCAAATCCATCCAGGTTATCACCAAGTGCTGTTGATTTTTGCTTCCTAAATCTTTTTCAAATTGGTCCACTGTTCTTCTCTACCTGGACACTCCCAGCTCAGTTGGAGCCCTTGGCATTCCCACCTGGGGTACTGCCTAACCTCCTAACCCTTTTAATGTCTGCCACTCAGCAACCAGACTCTTCATTTGCAAAGGAAAATCTGATTTGACTGCCCCACCATTCCCCTTAGAACGCTCCCCAAACTCCCCTGCCCTAAGGACCACATCAAAGCCCCTTCGCCTGGCCAGCAAGGGATGCTCTCCAACCTCCTCTCCCTAGGTCTCCCTTGCTTGCTGAGCCCTCACCATCCTCACCACGATCTCTCCTGCTATTGAGCCTGTTCCCTTTCCTCCAAAAAGCTTGGCCCTCCCTGTGCCATTCAACCCTGCACTATCCCTTAGGCCTTAGCTCAATCCTCACTTCCTCAAGGAAGTTTTCCCATAGCCCCGTGGCTAGGTCTGAAGCCCCAAATGCTCTCTGAGCAGACACCTCTCCTTCATAACTTGTATTAAAGTGACACCTTCACATATTTATCTGATTCTACCACTGGACTGCAAGTATGTAGGTGAGAAACAAATGTATGACCCGTCTAAAAGTATGCTGAGCGAGAGAGAAAGATCTAGTGCAAATGTCTCATGCACTGCATCACCTATTCAAACCTCACATCTTGCCGGCCCGGGTTATGTGTCTGTTTGGACGTCATTTACTAATTCTGCCACAGCCTAACAGAGAAATACCTTTTCCTACCATAATTTTAAAAAGAATAAAAGACATTCCTTGGTATACAAGGAACTAAAACAAACAAACACAGAATACAAATATACACATTTATTGTTTTTAAGGACAGTGCATCCCTGGGAGACTTATTAAGATAGATCTGTTTCCTTCTTTCTTCAGAAAGTTTCAAAAAATGAAGATAATGAAAGAACATAAGAGCCTTCAAAACTTCATCTGGCCCTCTCCAGAAGTCCTTCAGCAGGCAGGAATCTGAATAAGCTCTTAAAGTTCAGAAGAATTATACTGTCTTGATTAAGAATCTCTTTTGCTTTTTGGCTACTCTGGCCTCCTGCAGATGTTAAAAAGGCACTGCAAAACCAATATGGCTGGGGCTTCCCTGGTGGCGCAGTGGTTGAAGGTCCGCCTGCCGATGCAGGGGACATGGGTTCGTGCCCCGGTCTGGGAAGATCCCACATGCCGCGGAGCGGCTGGGCCCGTGAGCCATGGCCGCTGAGCCTGCGCGTCCGGAGCCTGTGCTCCGCAACGGGAGAGGCCACAGCGGTGAGAGCCCCGCGTACCGCAAAAAAAAAAAAACAATATGGCTTTCTTTTTGTTAAAAATTCTTCCATGGCATTGGTATAAAGTGTTTGCAGTTACTAGGTTGCCAGTAAAATGAATGCAGTTCTAGGTTGCCAGTATTTATCAAGTTATATGAGAAGCCTTACTAAATTAAAAAATTATTATTTATTGATTCATTTCTCCACCTGAAACAAGGATTGCTCTCCTTCACCATCACCTCTATTCCATTCTGTGATGAAACTAAAAGATTTCCTCTAGTCTGGCAAAACGTAATATGAAAACAGATGTCACATAATTACTAATATCTAACATGTGTGTGGTATGGGATATTCCCAGTGAAGGAAATTGTCAAACACCCGGAACTAGCTAATACATCACTCACAGTGCTGTATAGTAACATGGTCCCCAAATCCTCAGTGCACACGTGCTACAAATGCTTCCAGTCATTTTGTATTAGCGGAGTTCCAGGAAATGTAGGAAGAGGGGTAAAGCTTGGGCCGATACGGAACAGAAAGAAGGGAGGAGCCTCTAGAGGTGAGATATAAGAACATGAGTTTAGTGGGAAGAGAAAATCAAAGGGAGAGGCTCTCTTGAAAATGTAAGCCACATTCTTAAGGAAGCCACTAGAATTTCCACAGTAAAGTCCTGAACTGTTTTTACTTGAACATTACAAGTGAGTGTACCCAGTAAAGCTGTGAGACTTGGAGCCACCTAGATGGCTGACATCTGAGTGCCACAAATATAAGAATAAAAAACATAAAAGTCTAGGACCATTTAGCTGATAAATGCAAACAAACTCACACACCTGGAAAGCCTTTATAAGTACTTTTAATATGGCCCAGTATAACTGTTAGTGGATCAATATCAACCTGAAAGGATATTGGCTGACAATGTCAAAGGATGTAACCATGACGAACTAAGGAAACTAGTTCATACAGAATTGTACACTTAAAATGGGTACCTCTTATTGTATATAAGAAGGTACATTCTTTGTATGTAAATTATACCTCAATAGAGTTTTTTTGAATAGAGTTGATTTTAAATGCATCATTTAAAAATAATTCACCTCATAGTTATAGACTAATATAAACTGACTACCCTAGTTATTATGATAGATTAGGTAGTTAATGAAATGTTCAAAAAATAAAAGGTAGTTATCAAGATAAAAGATGAGGCACCCAAAGAACAATTTTCACTTCCCCCTCTAGCAAAGCAAATAGCAACTCTCTTCACTAGAAAGAGATAGGTGAACTTTCAAAACAATTTAGCTCCATATTTATAGATCATACAAAATTCTAGGTGTACTTAATTTCATACAGCCCACACTTCCAGACATTATATACAGATGCTCTCAAATCACCTTGTCTACACCAAACTCAGACTTGGTATTGTCAGCAAATGAATGGAAATTTCAAAGAGTACATGGTAGACAGCATTTCAGTTTAGTAATATTAACCATCATGTTTGTACTGTAGTTATTGTGCAATTGTGTTACAATTTTATTTCATTTTGCCTTCATTTTATAACAATGAATAGATAATGAGAAAATGAAAACTCCATTTCTAGTGATCAAGTAATTGAGACAAAGATAGCATTAATTAGGCAGGCCAAATGCAGGCAATCTACAACCTCAATCAGACAATCATTGGATTTAAGCTGTGTTCAATAGTGGACAAAATTTAAATGATGGAAATACATCCTCTAAGACTAAATCTAAGATGTGCCAAGAAAATGTAGCTCTTTAATTTTCTACAACTGATTTAACCTTGCTTTTCAAGCTCTGACCTTGACTTTAACTTGCATTCTGTAGTAGCTCAGCCCTTGTTTGTTTATAGTTTCTTTCTGGCAAATGCTCAGTTTCTCCCTTCAGATTTTCTCCCTGCTCCTACCAAGATGGCAGCTGGATGTATGGATGTGGGTGGGGTTATGTAACTTCACTGTGGTAAGGGAAGGGCTCATAGATAAACATGCACGGGCCCTTGTGCTGTCCCCTGGGGCTCTATGGTCCCCAAGACAAGGTTCCTTATAGGCCTGGACCCCAGACACTGACCTGATGCTAATGCTGGACCCCGTGCAGGCTGTGGGCTCAGGTATGTGCTCTTGGCTTAGAGCCAAGGGGTCTGGCCTGGTTGTTTGGCTCCTCAGTTTTAATTGGTAAAGCCATCTAGATGCTGCAATCTCATTTACACCTGCTACCTGGCCAACAACTACAGTGTTGCTATCAGCTTGCCCCTCAACACAGCATCCCCACTGACAGGTTCACTGGCTCTCAACCTAGATACCTGGGGTGTGTAGTAACTTTGGGATTCCTTGGAAGACACTCACAAGCTGAAGGAGGCCTAGGCATCCTCTCTCCGCCTAACTACATCATGCCACATTTTACTCTGCTGTCACTGCTTCCATTGTGACGAGGCAAACTTGCAAGGCAGTTTCTTCCTTGAGTTCCAAGAGGGGAATGGGGCATAAGCGTGCTTCTCTTTGGGCTTTACCCTCAACCTACTGTCCTCCTAAACCCAGAATTTCAGTCCCCTGAGGTGGTGGGAGGGGTGAGGGAAGAGAATGTCAAAACTTGCCTGCCTTAACTCTTCTCTTCTATCCACATTCCTTTGGTATCTGGAAGGGCTGTCTTTTGTTTCTCTTTTAAGTCTCAAAGGAACTTCCCCTAGGAAAAGGCATTCACCCTAAGTCTCTCACATGGAACCATGATAAGAAAAGATCAGGAGAGAAAAACCAATTTACTGACCAAAGATACATCACCAGGTATTCCAGAAAGATTATCTGTTAAATATATAAACATTCAGGTATAATGACAGAAGAATAAACAAAGGTTTAGAATTAAAATGGACTGATGATCGACATAAAAATACATGGCCCAAATGAAGGCAAACATCTATTTTCTGTTGAACTAGTTATAGAGACAGCTTGGTACAGATTCCTTGACTGAGAGAAGAACTGACTGTGCCTAACTTCCTCAGAGCCAATTTTCCCAGTAAATTATATAGATACCTTGGAAGTCAGCATACTAAGTTTTGCAGACATTGGTGGGTGAACAACGTACAGAACGCTAACAGCAGATTGTTATAGTAGCAATGATAATTGCTACTATAAAGGCAAGTTGCTCACTGCTTCCTGGGAGCCTAGCAAAAACCAGACCCATGAGTATAGACTCATACCTTCTGCTCAAGTTAGGGACAGTATAGCTAAAATGGTTATTAAATCATTGCTTAAGAATATCTGATTCTATTCTGCTTTTATTAATCAATAAACTGATGAATTATGCATATGTATATATAAAACATAAAATCTATGATTCTTGATTTTGGGCAAATACTTTGCCCTAATTTGACAATTTCCTATAAAATAAGAAAACAAGTAAAGCCTGGTAAAGAAAGCTAACACACTGTCAGGGAGGGGGAAATTCATGCGCACAAAGGTCTCCTAGAAATAGGACCTAAGAAGTGGCCAAAGCAGGCTGCTTTTATACTTTTTAGACAAAGAAACAACAAATTTGTGAGGAATTGACAGGACAAAGAAACTTGGGCTTTGGGTGCTCAATTAGTGAAGAATTTTAAAAGAGCTTGGGCTTGGGGTAGTAAATTAAAGAAGTAACAAGGTTTATATATACAGGCTTCTCGGCTCCAGATTTCCTATCTCTGATGATGAGGGTGTCCCTCTATCTCTGGATACAGTGAGTGCACCTTTCACATGGGAGATTTATTTTCTGCTTTTAGGGGGACAGAGGTAGGTCAGAGTTTCCTTCTTGCATCAGCTGTTTCTCAAGCAACATCAATTCAAAATAATCAATATGCCATTGTGGCATATTTTGGGGTGACCCACCTTGAGTCCCACCATCACCGAGGCTTAGTTTTTTCCAATTCATGAAAAATATGCCAGGGTTTTAGGACAGAAACATGCTTAAGGAAACTCCAAAGTCCAAAAGCAACAGAAATTATGTTCTGTATAATATCTTTAGGGTAGCAAGGCATAAGGTCCTCAGGTGCGGGATTACTACGACACTGCCAAGATGTGAAAGGCTGGTAGGTATAACAAGAGAAACTGAGAAGCTCCCTACTCAAATAACTGAGCTGGATTACCTCTAGGGACCCTGTGATCATGCTTTCTGACAGATCTATTCACATATAGGCAGACAAGGAAACAGAATGGTACAACCAAAATCTGAAAAAAGTTACAAGTCACACCTTTTTGCCATAATCATAATCCATGTAGAAAACTGAAAAGTACATTCAACTTAGGTAGTAACAATTTTTCTTTTCTTAAAAAACTTATTTTCAAAGTATCTAGTTAATTTATTGAAAACTTGTTATGTGATGCATTGTGGGGAAAACTAGAAAATGCCAGATTCACTTTCTCTTACCATAGAAAGAGATTTGTATCAAACATAAATCAGCAACCTGTAATATTTTTGAAAGAGCTAAAAGTCTGGCTTATCTTTATATCCAAGTAGCCAGCACTTTATCTTACATGTGATAGGTATGCAATAAAGGTCTGCTGAAGTGAACTGTACCATATTTTCACACAGTCATGGAAGAGGAACTGTTTACCACCATCACATAAAGAAGCTGGATGACCTCATATATGTTACCTTAAGCGCTAAAGCAAAAAAGAAAAGGAGGGGGAGGAGGGAGAGAAAAATTCCAAAAGTGGCCGTGCCTTTGAAACAACCATGGAATGTAAATCTCAAGCAGTGCAATGTTTCAAGAGAATTAGCCAAAGAACACTGTAAACCTAACGAAATTCTGGTATGTCTGGCTACTTGATGTCAAGATTATCATGGAAGCTTTCTAGTTGAAATCCTCTTCTAGTAACATTCTCCCAAGGCCTCAGTCAGGTCATCAGTTTTGCACCTAACAGATATTTCAAACATACTCTGCTTGTCAATCACTGGATTCAGGAAAAGAAACATATATTACATTTCATGCAGCCTGGAAGCTGTTCAAGACATCCAGTATAAAGTTTTAATTCCATGCTTCATCTCCTAACTTTTAAGGAAAAGCACCCCGCTCCTGTCACAGCTAATTATTCACAGTTTCTCAACTGAGCCTTCACACATACTTGCTTTTATCTGCTCACACTCTGCCTCCAGCATTCACCCTTTCTTCATTCATTCATTTGTTCAATCAACAAACATCTCCCAAGCTCCTATTAGGTGACAGGCACTGTGCTTAGCAGTGCGGATACATAGGAAACAAGACAAATCGGGGGAGGGTCCCTGTTCTTATGGCAGTTACATTCTGGAGGGAAGAGACATAATAAGTGAACAAGTATCAGGCAAGAAGATAACGGTAACTGCTATAAAAGAAAGCAAAACAGGTCAACAATAGAGTGTTGATTTGGGTAAGCGAGTACCCAAGGAAGTGACGTTTTAGCTGCTACTTAAATGATAGGAAGCCAACCCTGCTACTTCTAGTTAATTCTTCTTTTCCTCCTTCAAAACCCTCCTTCGGGAAGCACTGCATGATCCCCCAGCTTGTTTTGTGTGCTCCTCTCTTGCGGTCGGTAGCACACTAACCACACCTCCTACCAAGCTCTTACCACAACTTCCCTGGAATCTCTGGTTTGCAATCCTGCCTCAATGCCCACCTCAGACCACAGTTAAGATCCAAGAGTACAGACACTTCACATAACTCTCGCCCCTAAGACCTAGCAGAAAGGCCTCCAAATGGGTGGGCTGGGTGAATTAAGCAGTTCAATTGCTCTAAGTACTTCTTAAGGATCTTACAGGGACCAAGAAGAAATGAGGCAATGGACACACAGGGCATAGAAACGGGATAAGTAAATTTTATCATAACTAAAAACATCACAGAAAATAAAGACTGAAATATTATTTTTGTTAAAAGGACCAATCCCCTGAGTTTTGAAATGATCTGTTTTGTGACATTTTCATTCTCTGTTGGCCCAAGAACTCCTCAAGGGCAGAGACCATATCCCAATCATTATGCTGTCATGAGCCTTTCCCTTCCAGAATGTGGGTTCTCTACAATCACTAATCATGTCCTTCCTGTTTTTTATTCCAAACATCCAGCAGGATCCACTATAGCAGGTGTTTTAACAGATGTCTGCTTAATGAATTACATTTTAAGTTTCAAAGCTCACTCCTGTGGTTTCTCTTGAGCCAGAACTAACAAAGAATCTTTATATATCAACAAAGAATGTATTTAAACGGCATGGATAACAAATTAATACAAATTTAAAAAAGATATCTGCTTCAGATAAATCACGCAGTTATTCAGATAAATCACCTAGTGAGAAAGTGCCTGTAGAAATTTAAGAACCAATGGTATGAAAAAACGCAAATTAATGGATGACTTTAAGAGAAATTATACATTATTCTCTAACAAAACATGGCAGAAATTTTATATTCAACATTGTGTGTTTATAAGGGACAGAACAAACTGTTAGATTATACTATCAAGTACATAGAATACATATGTAAATGAAACTTGATTCCACGTTTTAAATGAATGGAAAAATTTACATATTTTCACTGAAAAATCAACTTAAAGGGCAGCACAAATCTTTTCTGAACAAAGAAACTTGGCTACATTACAACCACTTTATAATAAGCCCCTAAAGTAGAATTTAAATCTAAGGGCATGGATAATATTCATATAATGACTTGTGAATCACATCCTTCTAGTTATTCTACTACCTGTATTTGAACAAAAAGGCACCTAAAGCAATAGAAAATGTCACAACTGTATAAAGAACTGTGATAAATAATAGATATATCATAAAAAATAATCTGGTTAAATTTTCTCTTGAGCCCTAAACAACCAAAGAAAAAGGCAGAAATTTCTAACAAAATCATTATTTCCTACTTTCAGAAACAAATAAAAAAATCTGATTATTAGAGGACTATATACTCCAGCTTAAAATATAAGATATGGACAGGTTATTTTTCATACTCCTGTTGCCAGATCTATCTATATGGTTTCATATGAAAGAAAACAAAAAGTGTTTCTAATTAGCAACACTGTTTAATTACATTTAATTCTGTGATAATTTTCAGAAGCCCAGAAGCACTTCTTTCAGACACAATCTTGATTTCAAACAAATAATAATACAGCAAACTGAAAGTCAAAGGATGTCACACATCCAGAAGAAGTGTGAGCACTTCAGATCCAGAGCCACACTGCCTGGATTTGAATCCTGGCTCTACCATCTACTAATTGAGAGACTTTAGGCAAGTTTGTTAACTTCTCGGTGCCTCAATTTCTTTTGTCTAATGGAAAAGCATCAATTAGCAGAGCATTAGACCAGAAAACTGGCTCTAATGATATCACTTATTCCTGATGTTGCTATTAGGATTAAATGAGAGGATACAAGGAAAATGTTCAGAACAGCACATGAGCTAAATGTTATTACCGTTATTACCATCATCAAGTTCAAAATGCTCTGCTGCGGGGCATTCCCAAATCACTAAAGCAAGTTTCCAGAGGAAAGCCAAGAGCATGGGATTTGTCCCTGAGGGGCTTCTCCTGACCCTGGAGAGAACTAACAGTCCTTACTACATAAAGTCCACTAAAGTCCCAGTAAAGCCAAACTTCCCGTCCAATACGCTAATGCCAAAGAAAGCTGACACTCCTCCTGGACTGGGAGGATTACCGGGCTGCAGCTTCCGCAGGAGGCAGAGGAGTGTCCAGAACTTGGGACAGTGCGGGTGCTTGAAGACATCCCTCCAGACTGATGACTAAGCACCAGAGCCTGGAGAGCTGAGGCCAGGGAACCAATGCCCACTGGAGCACAGCTCCTGGCAAAGGGTTTAATGGTAACCTGAGTAACAAGCAATGGTAACCATGGTAACAACAAAGCACTAAGGACTACGCCCCTTGCCCCATTTGCCTGGTATGTCATAAAACAAAGGAGGCTTGTATCAGTCCATGGGAAGCAAAGGAGCGCCAGTAATACCAACAAGCCAGGTGGTGTGGAGTTAGATTTAGCTTTATTTCTAAAATAAAAAATTGTGTTTCTACCTGAATGCCATGGGGCAAATTAAAATCTGTTTCACAGGACTTTGACTCCATAAAACTGTGAGATCTCTGAAGGTAAGGACTAAGTTTCAATCACAGTGTCTGATATGTGGTATATATGAAGAATGAACTCATGTTTATTATCACATAAATGGTGTTTACAGAATTTTCACACACACGAAAACTTGTACTTTTGGTAAAGATGGAGTAGCCCCATTTCTCCCAGGTCCTTCCTCTTAAAACTAAAAACCCTTGTACATAACACACAAAGATAGGAAGAAAGGGTGGAAAGCAGGAGGACGAGCGCCTAGAGACTTCAGGACCTGAGGAACACCACGGCAGTGAGTTCCCTGGGATTCCTCACTGTCTCCCATGTATGCCCAACAGGGTGCCACAGAAGGCTCTGACCTGGAACCGACAAGAGACAAATATAAAAAAGTGCCAAGAAAAGCCTGTTCCCACCGCTAAAAGACCAAGAAAAGGATGAGCTAACAATGGAAAATTTTTCTGGCAATACTCACCCTACTCAGGCAAACATGAATGGAAAAACTGCACCACCACCCCACTGAGGTTTCAGTGGGGCTAAGCGGGTAGACACTCTTACACACACACACACACACACACAGTCTCCCCACCCCACCCCCCCACCCCCCCACCCCCCCGCCCCGAGGAAGCAGGGACCTAATCTTCCATCCCCAGCCTGGCAGAAGCAGGCAGCGCTCCATTCCCCTCTTGTGGTGTTGGTGGGTCCAGCCCCTGAGCTGATCTTCTATCTTCCCCTAGGCAGAAGCAGGCAACAGTACGCTGGCGCCCCTGCGAGGGTAGTGTCTGCAGGACAGAGCAGAGGCAGTGCGAATTAGTGGTCCACTTTCCCTGGGAAGGTATTAACCGGGCCAAGTGAGGAGCTGAACACCTGCCCCATCTATCTGCAAGGAGGCAGTGGGAGTAAGAGCAACACTTCTGCAGAGGTGGTATCAGGGGGTCCAAGCAGGAAACTGAACATACACCCCCCACCCGACCCTCACACAATCCCACAACAGGGAGGCTGCCTGCTTAGCAAAAAAAAAATCAAAAAGGATCCAGAGTCTCATAATATACAAATCGACCAGGATAGAATAAAAAATCACTTGTACCAAGGACCTGGAAAGTCACAACTTGAATGAAAAGAGACATCCACCAAGATGAAATAAATGTTGGAATTATCTGACAAGGATTTTAAAGCACCTCTAATAAAACTACTTCAACAAGCAACCCCAAAATGCCCATGACACAAACAAAAAATAGCCCCAACCAAAGCCTGCTCTCTCGAACTAAAAGACCAGAAAAGGAGCAGCCTAGCAAGATGGAAAACTTGTAGACAATAACCACTCTACTGCAGCCAGATGAAACAGTAAAAATTGTGACTCCATTCACACCAGCAAAGGCAGAGTGGGAAGCAGACCCAGTCCCCTGCCAGGGTAGTGTCAGTGGAGGCCACGTGGGGAGCAGTAACAAGGCACACCTGCCCCTCCCGCCCCTCCTAACCAGGGTGGTCAACATGTTACCAAATGCAAGTCCGTGTGCGCAACGCGCAGTGAGGCCAAACGATACCAAAACGTCAGCGTTTGGAGCAGAGAAAGGTTTATTGCGGGGCCATGCAAGGAGATGGGTGGCTCATGCCTTAAAAACCCTGAGCTCCCCAAAAGCTTTCAACAAAGCCCTTTTATAAGAAAGGTGAGGGAGGGGTGTGGTTAGTTGTTGCAAACTTCTTGGTGTCAGATCCTTTGTTCTTGAGGTCAGGTCATGATGTTCCTGTAAACCTCCACCTAAACAAATGCTATTCCCTGTTCCGACAAGAAAGGGCAAGGTTCCAAGGATCGACCTTCGCCCTCCAAGGTCCAGGTCCTGGCTAAGAAAAGGGGGTCCCTGAGCGGGAGCGTTCGTCCAGCACCCAGTCTGGGTCCTCCCACCAGTGCCCAGGCCCAGCTGAAGAGGCAGCTCTCAGCTGGCGGCGCCCACCCATCCGTCATCACTGAGGGAGCCAGGCATCCAGGACTCAGCCGGCCCTCAGGCTCCTCAGGCCGCCCAAAGGGGGCTGGGGGGGCGGGTCCTATGGACTGTGACCCATGGAGACCGCCACCGCCATTAGGTCAAAGAGGCGGGGATGGGGGACAGGTTTGCTGTCGCCTCAAGGCCTGAGCCTGGCCAGTGGGCAGCCGTGGCGAGGGCTCGGGAGCCCTTTGGGACACAGCCCACAGTCTGTCCCCTGGGCCCCCAGCTCACCTGACAGCCGCCATCTGCCTCTCATCGCGCTCTCCACCGCGAGGACCACTGTCTGGCCAACCATTGGCAGAGCTCGACCTCTAACCACCACGCTAAGGCTCGCGCGCTAACAGTTGTGCGGTAATGGCCACGTGCTCTCGTGCTCTCGGCAGTGTGCCCACCCAGCCCCTATTACAAACAGAGGCCTAGTGGAGAGCCCAACTCCCAACCACACCAGTCACAAGGAGTCCCCTCTCCAGTGGGTGTCAATGGAGGCGAACTGAGGAAACCAAATTTCCATCCCCATCTGGTGCCCCCTCCCCTGCCAGAGGAATGTCAAAGGAGGCCAGATAAGACAGAAGATTAAATAAGGTCGAATCTAACGACATAATGTCCAAAATGTCCAGGTTTCAATAGAAAATGACTTGTCATGCTAACGACCTGGAAAACCTCAACATGAATGAGAGAAGACTATCGAGATGCTAACACAGAGATGTCAGAATTATCCGATAAAGATTTCAAAGCAGCCATCATACAGAGAAGTCTAAAGGAAATTTTAATTTCATATCACTTAATGAAAATATATCAAAATATGTGGGATGCAGCCAAAGCAATACTAAGAGAGAAATTTATAGCACTAAATCCATATGTTAGAAAAGAAGAAAGGTCTCAAATCAATAATCTAAATTCTTACCTCTACACTAGAAAAAGAAAATAAACCCAAAGCAACATGGAAAGAAATAATAAAGGTAAAAGCAGAAAGCAATGAAATTTCAAAGAGGAAAATGACTGAAAAAAAATCAATGAAGCAAAATCTGTTTCCACAAAAAAATCGATAAAGTTGATTAACCTCTACGAAGACTGATAAAGATTTTTAAAAAGAGAGAAGACAAAAATCATCAGTATCAGGAATGAAATAGGGGAGATGCCTACAATCCTGTAGCCATTCAAAGGATAGTAAAGAAATACCACAAATTTTACACTCATAAATTTGACAACTTACAAAAAAATGGGCCAATTCCTTGAAAACCACAAGCTACCAAAACTTAACCAAGATGAAATAAACAATAGTCAGAAAATTATTAAATACAGTGAATTTGTAATTTTAGAGTTTCCAATAAAAGAACTCTTCAGGCTCTGATGGGTTCACTGGAGAATTCTGCCAAACATTTAAAGACGAATCAGCATCAATTTTACATAATCTCTTCCAGAAATTAGAAGAGGAAGAAACACTTCTTAGCTCATTTTATGAGGCTACTACTATGTGGATACCCAAACCCTGTCAGACAGCACAAAAAATGGAAACTACAGACTGATATCGCTCATGAACTCAGGCACAAAAATCCTCAAAATATTAGCAAATCAAATCCAGCGATATATAAAAAGAAGTATGCACCATGACCAAGTTGGATTTATTCCAGATATGCAAGGCTGATTCAATATTTGAAAACCATATCAACATGGTAAAGAAGGAAAATCATGCAACAGAAGAATCTGACAAAATCCAACACCCATTCGTGATTAAAAAAAAAAAAAGAAACTCTCTGGCAAGCTAAGAATGGAAGGTAATTTCCTAAACTTGATAAATATCATCCACAAAACCCTACCGCTAACATCATATTTAATGGTGAAAGACAATGCTTTTTCCCTAAGATTGCAAACAAGACAAGAAAGTCTGCTCTAATCATTGTTACTTAACACAGTATTGTAAGTTCTTATCAGAGTAATAAGCGAAGAAAAAGAAATAAAAAGCAAACACATTGTAAACAAAGGAATAAAATGGACACAATTTGCAGATGACATGATTGTCTACATATAGAATCCCAAGGAATCCACCAAAAAACTCCTAGAACTAGTGAGTTTAGCAAGATTGTAGGATACAAGATAAACACACAAAAATCAATCACATTTCTATATACAAACTATAAAAATGTGGAGACAGAAATTAGAAGCAAAATACCATTTACAATTGCTCCAAGGAAATGAAATATAAACCTAAAAAAATAGCTATAGGATCTGTATCCTGAAAATTATAAAATGTTAATGAAAAAAATTGAAGAGAACCTAAATAAATTGAGAAACATACTATACTCATGTATCAGAAGACTCAACAAGATGCCAATTCTCCCCAAAATGATGTATAAATTTAAAGTAATTCCTATCAAAATCCCAGCAAGTGTTTTGTAGATATAGGAAAGATTATTGTAAAACAGAAATTGAAAGGCATATGACCTGGAATAGCTAAAGAAATTTCGAAAAAGCAGAATAAGGTGGGAGGAATCACTATATCTGATGTTGAGGCTTGCTACAGAGCTACATATCAGTAGTCAAGACACCATGATACTGGCAGAAGGATAAACACATCGATCAATGGGACACCTCAGAGAACCCAGAAATAAAGCCACGCGATTATGCTCAACTGATTTTTGCCTGCAAAAGAAATTCAATGGAGGAAGGAGAGACTTTTCAACAAGTGGTGCTATAGCAACTGGTCATCCACAAGCCAAAAAACAAAAAGCCTCAACCTACATCTCTCAAACAACTTATACAAAAATTAACTCAAAATGGATCATGGACTTAAATGCAAAATGTAAATCTATAAAATTTTAGAAGCAAACAAAGGAGAAAATCTTTAGGATAAAGGACTAGACAAAGAGTTCTTAGACTTACCACCAAAAATACAATACATACAAGGAAAAAAATTGTTAAATCACCTCATCAAAATTAAAATATTCTGCTCTGTGAAAGACCCTATTAATAAGCAATGAAAAGACAAGCTACAAGCTGAAGAAAATATTTTCAAACATATCCAACAAAGGATTTTAATCCAGAATATATATATTTTAAAAACTCCTTAAACTGAACAGTAATAAAACAAACATTCAACTAGAAAATGGACAAAAGACACAAAAAGATATTTCACTGAAGAGGATACAGAGATGCCAAATAAGCACATGAAAAGATATTCAACATTATTAGCCATTACAGAAATGCAAATTTAAACTACCATGAGATCACCTACATACCTATCAGAATGGCTAAAATAAAAAATAGTGATAATACCAAATGCTGGTGAGCACATGGAGAAACGAGACCAGTCATACATTGCTGATGGGAATAGAAACCACTCTGGAAAAAGAGTATGCTAGTTTCTTACAAAACTATATGCTCATTTAGCATACAACTCAGCAATTACACTCTTGGGCATTTATTCCAGGGAAATGAAAACACATTCACAAAGAAACCTGTACATGAATGTTCAAAGCAGTTTTATTTGTAATAGCCAAAAACTAGAAACAACCTGAAGGTCCTTCAATAGGTGAATAAACCGTGACACCGCCACTCTGTGGAATACTACTCAGCAATAAAAAGGAACAAACTATTGGTCCACACAAAAACTTGGATGGGTTGCAAGGGAGTTAAGCTGAGTGAAAAAGGCCAATCTCAAACGGTTATATACTATATCATTATATTTAAATAGCATTCTTGAAATGACAAAATTACAGAGATAAACAGATCAGTGGTTGCCAGAGGACAGATAGAGGGGAAGGGAGGGATGCAGCTGTGGCTATAAAAAGATTGCATAAGGAATCCTGGTGATGAAACTGTTCTATATCTTGACTGTGGTGGTCACATGAACCTACACAAGTGATAGAACTACACACACACACACACACACACACACACACACACACAAGTGCACGTAAAATTGGTGAAAGCTGAGTAAGGTCCATGGATTATATCAATGTCAGTTTTCTGGTTATGATATTCTGCTATAATTATGTAAGATATTACTATTGGGAGAAATGAGTTGAAGGATATATGGAATCTATTATTTCTTATAATTGCATGTGAATCTGTATCTCAAGATAAAAATTTAAAGAAAATCAAGCAAGCAATAGGTGAAAATTAATGTGAAACAGGAAGTGAGGGTGGCAGTGTCCAATCTAATTCCAAGGTTTCAAGAGTTTTGCAGTCTTCCACAGAAACACACACCCCATTAGAAAATAATAGTGATTCTTCCTCAAGAAAAGGTTTGTGAGGAGGAAATGTGAAACACTCTTGACTAAACCAAGAGAATGGGTTTTCCAAATGAGACTGTCAGAGCAAGATGCAGTCAGATGGATTGGCAGGCTTAATGCAGTCCCCAGCTTCACCTTCCCCGGGTGCCGTTGGGTGGAAGGAAGCTTCTGATGAAGAGTAGATCAGTTAGAAGAAAAACAAAGAAGCTACATTTTTTTGCACATCTGCAAGTAGTAAGTATATCCGTGATCCTGCTACATATAATTAAAAATGCTAATACTAAAACCTTCTCTAACATAGTCTCCACAATTCCATCTCCAAAAATCTATTCTCACGTATTTTGCTTAGATAAAGATGTACCAGTGAAGAATTCAAAAGACTAGGAAGATCAGTGCAGCCAGAAGCTCTCAGAGAAGGCAGTGATGCAGATTGCTCTCTTAAAACTTTATTGAACAAAGAACACTCTCTAGAATATATGATGGGCTAGGTCTACATTGCATGCAATAAAGCTGAACATGACAGTAGTTCAATGTGAAATGTTAAACAAATTAGTACTTCTCACTGTACAAAACTGCTTATGTAGCTGCCATGCAAGAATAAAGTATTAAGCTCAGCATTTTCACCAATCATCTGTGATGAGCTTTAAAAAAGACATTTGAAGAAATGGTTAGATTTCTTTGGTATATATTTCAAACAAATTAGTTACATGGATAATACTCAAACCTCTTTCAACCTCTCTTGCATTCCAAATAAAATCTTAGGACAAATATCAAAAATGCTTGCCACACCAAAAGACAGACTGTCAAACTCAAAAGAATATAAGTTCTGAAATAATGTTTATTCAGTAGGGTTTATTAAATTGGATAAAGGCAAGAACTGTCAGTTACTGCAAAATTCAGGTAAGAACACTTAGTAGTCCAGCTCTAAGCATTTCTTTTAAATTTCTCACATTAATGAGTTCTGTTTATAGTACTAAAATTCTATCATTCAACCATCAATGATTACATTTCAGAAAAAGGAAATCATTTGTGACATCTTTCTACAAAAGAGAAAAAATTATAATGAATAGAACCAGTATCTAATAGGATACACTAGGGGTGGGGGGGGTTAGGAAAAAAACAGTGCTTTATTTTCACAGTAGAAATTATGTAATGCAAACATCATTTTGACCCACACCAAAAAGTCCACGAGAAAAGCTCAAATTTGAACACTGTGAGCATTATTTTAAAATCTATGTTTGTGAGTTTATACTGCATCTGTTTATACCAATATGTGGCAAATATCTATCACTTTCACATACACTGAACCATTCTAGGGGAATATGGGAGAGAAAAAGGCCTTACTTATGCATCACCTAGTGCAACTTTTACTTAGAATGCAAGCTGAGTCAACCATTTTAAATATGAACATGTATCCCTGTTAATCCCTCTCTCTCCATCCTTCTATCCCAGACACCTCAAAAGAACCGTGGTAGTCTAACGTCTTTGTATCTGCTAAGCCTCACCACTGAGGTTGTTGAGTACCACCTCCACTGAAACAAAAGTATACTGTCTATTGCACTTTCCTTTTCTTTAACAATTGAGCAGAATTGTAATGCTTTCAACCACGTGTGTAGATTTCTAGGTCATTTACACTGCTGCTGGCATGACTGCTGGCTCTGCAGAACTGCTGCTGGGCTGCAATGGCCAGTGTCTAGTAGCTAGATTTTTTTTAGAATTCCGCTTGTCAACAGGGAAATCAAAAAGCTGTGTATGTGAGTTAGAAACGGTGCTTCCTGCCTGTCCCATTCGAACTGGCTATGTGCTGTAATTAGCAGGGTTCTGCTCACTTCCTTGTTTGCTGTAACTGTCGCAGGAAGAACTGTTTCTGTCTCCAGGAACCAGCTTGTCCCTGTGAAGGGACATGGTGGAGAGAGCAACAGTTGATAAGGAGCCATTGGAGGGGCTTGGCAGACCAGATGTATTGTGGTAAGGCTCACGCTCTGGATTCTTCACATGGTCTTTAATGCTCTCAAGAAAGACACAGAAAAGCTCTATGATATTCAAGGCAAGAGACACCAAGGACACCAGCGGCATGAAGAGGATGAAGATGCTTTTCTCTGTGGGGCGAGAGAGGAAGCAGTCCACCTGACGTGGCAGGGGTCTCGCTTGCAAGTGTAAACCGCATTCAGGCGGAAGCCATAGATGTACCACTGGCTCAGCAGGAAAGCCACCTCAAAGACTATCTTAAAGAAGAAACAGATGGTATAGGTTCACAGCAAGCCCCTCCTCATTTTCACCTTCCCATGTTCTTCAATGCCATACTTGAACTTCTTGATTTCAATTTCCTCCAAGTGCACCTCCACACTAGCACCATCGGTTGGGGCAACTTTGAGTTGCTCCTCTTTCTTGTTCAACTTCTCATCCTTTCGCATTACACAGATCACGTGTGCTAGGTACAGAAGTGTGGGGACAGATGCAAATACAATCTGAAGGACCCAGAAGCACACGTGAGAGATTGGGAAGGACTTATCGTAGCAGACGTTTTCACAACCAGGCTGAGTGTTACAACAAAAGGCAAACTACTCATCATCCCAGGTTAACTCAACTGCTGTACCCAGTAGCAGGATTCAGAAAATGAAAAGGACTGAGAGCCATACCTTCCCTCCAGCTGCGGAGTAAGCTTGAACCCTGTCGAGGAGTTAGCCTAAGGCACTCCAGTCACTCATGCTGCCTGTTTGCTGTTCTTTCCCTTAAAAGTGAAGTAGGCACGCCAAGTGACTGCACTCCTTAGAGGACGAAGTAAAATGAAAAAGCAACTTCAAGAACTCAAAACTGTCTAAAGCTCACAAGTCTGCTACTATTTGGTACCTTCCTCATTCTTCCCCCTAATGAAAGGCAATTGCTGATACCTGATAAAAGCTTATGTAGATTCATTTTTCATACATGGTGAGTAAATACTCTTAAATAAGGATGTACATATATTGATAATGGGACAATTTACAGAAATAGGGGAACAAAATAGACACATTTAAATATCTTCAATTCCAGAATAAGGCAATCTCCAAAGATTAAAAACTCAAACACAGACACTGAATTAAAAATTTACATGCATATACTGACTGATTCATCTTCAGACTTTTCAGGGCCATCATCTCCCAAACAGATAATGATATTCATCCAAGCATTATTTATGGAGTGCCTACTAGATGCCAGGTACTGTACTAGGCACTGGTTCCTACTGTGATTCCTTTGGAACTCACAATCAACTAGCGGAACAGATAATCAAAAGCACAGTATTTTATTGATTTTTTAATTACAATTAATTGTAAGATAAACCATTATTTTATTTACCATTCAGAAAGCAATCAAGGTATCCAGGGTAAGATGTGCCCCAATTTCAGAAATGTGGGGGTAAATGTATATCTTAGAATCAATGAAAAAGGCTAAGTGAGTAAGTGAATATACAATTGCAAATTTAAATAAGTGCCAAGAAGGAAACAAATAGGCACCAACAGAGATTACCACAAGGAAACCCAGATTAGAATGTATAGAGTCAGCCAAGCAAAGACTGGAAAAACCGCTGCATGTGAAGCAGCAGCATGGGCAAAAATTTGAAGAGGGAAGGACTCACTGTACTCAAGGAGCTAGCTCAAAAGCAGGCAGCAGGGTTACCAGGTAGTAGGCAGAGGCAGCAGAATGGTGCCAGAGGGGGCTACCTCAGGCATCTGCTTGGCAGTAGCAGAGAATCCCAGAGGCAGAAACTGAAATTACACTGTGAGGCTGGGGCAAGATTGAGGCCATTGGAGAAATTATTAATGGCAGTTCAGGAGCTCTAGGGGACAGTGGGAGGGTTGTGGGAGGAACCAGGATGTAAAAGAGGGATGTACAGATCAGTACAGAGACAAGGGTTCTGGGCTAATGGACGGCCAGTGAGTTTCGGTGGTGACAGAAAGTAAAAGAGGATGTCAAGAATCATGGGTCTGGGCTTCCCTGGTAGCGCAGTGGTTAAGAATCTGCCTGCCAATGCAGGGGACAGGGGTTCGAGCCCTGGCTCGGGAAGATCCCACATGCCGCAGAGCAACTAAGCCCGTGCGTCACAACTACCGAAGCCCGTGTGCCGAGAGCCCGCGCACTGCAATGAAGAGTAGCCCCCGATCTCTGCAACCAGAGAAAGCCCGCGCACAGCAATGAAGACCCAATGTAGCCAAAGATAAAAATTTAAAAAATAAATTAATTTTTTTTTAAAAAAGAAAAGAATCATGGGTCTGATCCTGAGAGTCTCTGGAGAGGGAAATATGCAATCTATACTAGTGCTGTGGTCCTGAACGCTGTGGTGAATAAAGGGGCATTTTGCAAGGGTAGCTGCCATTCCAGTTAGCAGGGAGTAGTAGCAAGATCAGGACTAAAAAAGAAGAGCTGCTACTCTCTCCTTATCTGAGAACTGAAGTCAGGTCTCTGCCAACAGGGGCCTCAATTTAAATACTTATTTACTGAATGTGGACCATTATCTTCAGTTGAATTGTTAGCACATGGAAGCTTTTTTGTTAAGACTAAAATGCTGACACACTGTGTTCATTCTTGTGGGTTTCTTCTCAAGAGCTTTTAAAAAAAAAATCTCAAGAGGAGCAACTCTGATACCATCCACCAATCTGTTGAGAGTGGGTGGAACCTGACATGGGGCACAACATACACCTGCTGTGCCACTACTGAAGACCTTCTCTTCTTTCTCCATTTCCTCCTGACAGCACTCTTTCTTTTTAAGAAACGTCTCTGAGCAAAAAGCCTACGGAAAAGTTTCTGCCTCTAATTCAGAGCACGCCAGACAAACAGATCTTACTTTAAAACGGAGGACCACAGCTAACTGATTATTACATGGCAAAAATAATTATTTTCAACCAAATTATCTCAATACAGCACTGACTCATCATTTTTAAAACAAACTTTATTTAGTATATTAAGATAACATTCATAATATTTATATTTTAATTCTCCCACTTTAAAAAATTTAATTCCCAAAGGTATTCATTTTAAACAATCAGGAAAATTAAAAGAGGAAAATATTTCTTAAAGTAAAAATAATATGAATTTGCCTACTAATAAGCAATCTTAAATACCATACAGCTTATTTGTTTCTTGGTTTAATGGCTGTTCCTCACAGTAGATTCAGTAAGAAAAATAAAACTTAAAATGAAACCTAAAAAGGGGAGGCAAGGTTAATACAATTTACAATGCCTCAACTACCCAAAGTTGGTTACAACTGTTCTCCAAGGATAAGAACTGAAGCCTCCCAAAATGCAATTTTTTAGCAAGTAATCAAATTATAAGGCTTAAAAGTACACACAGTGCTTTCTCAGTTGCTTAAATAACACATTTTAGCCAAACTGTCCTCTATCACACAGATTCTGAAAGTAATCCTATTAAGCTAAAATCACCAAGATGTATAGTTTATGATTAATACATTCATCAAGGTTGATCGAAAAGAGACCATTTGCAGCATAAGAGTTGGGCATTTATTCTCATTAGTTTTTCAAATTTAACCAATGCTTAGTCTCCAGAGATTTCAAAGTGCCTTTAAAAATTGAGTTACTTCTTCAAAAACAAGTGGGGTAAAATAACAACAAATGAAGGTTAAAGAAAATAATCCCTGAAACTACTTTAGCATGGTTAAAGGTACCCGATAAAACAAAAAACAGTGCGAGGGTGGGGGGGGGTCGATAATTCTGGTTACTTTAGGATAAAGTTATTAGCAATTTTCTAGAACTACATGAAAGTTCTCAACATTTTCAAATATTTTGCCTGGAAAAAGTTCTTACTAAGCACTTTGAAAATATACAGATCTGAGATTCAAAGGGATGAAAATAACTGATCTAGCTAAGCAAATGGCTCATAGGCAAGTTAAAAGCCTCTTGTTGAACATTATTTTTAAACTGGACAAGGTATTTCCAATTTAAAAATATAAATATAAGAGTTCAGGATCAGCTCCAACACATAAGGTGCTTGGATATTGTCACTCATGTCCTTACAACAAAAAAAACCTGAACAAACTGCCAATCAGCAACTTTTATTAGGCTTATCAGAGAATTGAGGACACGGGGCAAACTGAACTCTTGAAATCTGGAGAAACAGGCAAATACAGAGAATCACATCCAAGATCAGCTTACCTGGAGCAGAAGGTGCTGGAGTTAATACACTAGTAAGAAAACTTAAATCGTAATTTTGACAAAGGCTTGTGAGTAAGAACTCCTGGGGGCCCGATCTTAGGAGAGCCTCTATACTCTCATGGCTTTACCTCCAGGAACCTCACCAGGTTCTGACTGTGAAGATACAAGAACAATCTCCTCCCCTTTTGGGTAAGAGGAAGAGAAAAGTGACGATTTTGAAATACACCCATGGGAAAAAATAACAGTTTTGAAATAAACCCAGAAGGTTCTCCATAGCAAAGGCCAACACTCCAAGGGAAAATATACCAGAGCCTTCTATACTGTCCTGGGAGAGGGGAAATTAGCCAACACAGACTTCTCTAGACTTGTTTCACCTAAAGGAAGCAGGGGTTGGGGGAAGGCTAAGAAATACTTCTGAAGGTTGCAGTCCAGGGCTCAGGCCCACCAAAAGACTAAGACTTGGTCCTAAGATTATAAAACACTTGCCCTTCCCCACACTCTACCACCACATCACCAAGGTTCCACAGTAATCCAGTAACAGTGGATTACAACGGAAAGAGTTGCAAGAAACAGACTCTACTTAAAAAGGACTTCTTAGGCAAACCCAAAGATAATGGGGGAGAAAATTTTAAAAATAAAGACACTAGAGGAAACAGAAGCCTCTGGCATCTACACCTACAACAAACATTAAACACAGCCTAGCTCCTAGCCAAATTAACATGAAACCTTATACTACAGGCCTATTTACCTCCATTTCTATTATCCAATATATCCTACCTGGCTTTTAAAAAACACTAAAAAGTATGCTAAAAGGCAAGGGAAAACAGAGTGTGAGGAGATTAAGCAAGCATCAGAACAAGACTTAGATATGGCACAGGTTTGGGGATTACCAGTGATAATTTCAGACAGGGAATTTAAAACAACTGATTACTATGGTAAGCACTCTAATGGAAAAGGTAGACAACATGCAAGAACAGACAGGTAATGTAAGTATATACAACTCTAAGGAAGAATTAAAAGGAAATGCTAAAACTCAAAAACACCATAACAGGGCTTCCCTGGTGGCGCAGTGGTTGAGAGTCCACCTGCTGATACAGGGAACACGGGTTCGTGCCCCGGTCCGGGAAGATCCCACATGCCACGGGGCGGCTGGGCCCGTGAGCCATGGCCGCTGAGCCTGTGCGTCCGGAGCCTGTGCTCCGCAACGAGAGAGGCCACAACAGTGAGAGGCCCGCGTACCGCAAAACAAAACAAACAAAAAAAAACACCATAACAAAAATGAATAATACCTTTAATGGGCTCATCAGTAGACTGGACATGGCCAAGGAAAGAATCAGTGAACTTAAAGATATGTCAAGAGAAACTTCCCAAACTAAAATGCAAACAGAAAAAAGAATTTTAAAAAGGAGAAAAGAATATCCAAGAACTATGGGACAATTACAAAAGGTGTCACTGGAATACCAGAAGAATAATGAGACAAAAGAGAAAAAATATTTGAAGGAATAATGGCTGAGAATCCTCCAAAATTAATGACAGACACCAAATCACACATCCAGGAAGCTCAGAGCACACCAAGCAAGATAAATACCCAAAAACTCTACACCTAAACATATCGTATTCCAACTACAGAAAACCAAACACAAAGAGAAAATCATGAAAGAAGCCAGAGGGGAAAAAAACACCTTACTTATAGAGAACAAGGATAAGAAGTACATTTGACTTCCTGTCAGAAGCCATGAAGTGAAATATTTAGTGTTGAAAGGAAAAAAAACACCAACCTAGAAGGTATTCAGTGAAATTATCCTTCAAAAGTGAAGGAGAAATAAAAACTTTCTCAGATAAACAAAAACTGAGGGAATTTGTCACCAGTAGGCCTGCCTAGTAAAAACTGTTTTAAAAAGTTCTTCAAAGAAAGAAAATGACATAGGCCAGAAAGTCAGGTCTACACAAAGAAAGAAAGAGCATTGGAGAAGGAATAAATGAAGGTAAAATAAAATCTATTTTTCCTATTCTTAATAGATAACTGTTCTAAGTAATAACAGTAATAGCGTATTTGCTAATTATAGCAAATGGATAAGTAAAATGAAAGGTACCTGTACTATCTCAGAAGCAGAGTAGAGTTATCCGGTAGTGGACTTAGATGATAAGTTGTTAATATACACTGTAAACTCCAGAGCAACAACTAAAAACCCTTTTTAAAAGAAATATAATGGATATGCTAAGACAGGAGAGAAAACAGAATCATACAAAATGGTCAACTGAAATCAGGGAAGGAAGAAAAAGGGGACCTGTTATTGTTTAAAAAAAAGAAGTATAACAAATAGAAAAGTTACAAACATGGTTCATATTAATCCAAGTATATTGATACTCACTTTAAATGTGAATGGCCTAAATATACCAACTAAAAGAGATTGTCAGAGTAGATTTTAAAAACGCACATTAAATATAAAGATACATCTAGGTTCAAAGCAAAGGGATAAAGAAAGATATACCATGTTAATATTAATCAAAAGAAAGCTGGAATAGCTATATCAGTTTTAGACAAAGTAGACTTCAGAACGAGAAAAATCATCAGTGATAAAGAGGGGCATTAGAAAATGATACATTCTCCAAGAAGGCATAACAATCCTTAATATGTATGCACCACACAAGACAGCATCAAAATATACAAGGGGCTCCCTCTGGGCCTCGGTCCTCCACCCGCGTCCGCCAGAGCCTGTTGGTGTCCATTGACCAGAGTCTGTGAATTCAACGCTCCGAGCCCGTCTGGATGGCCCCGACTCCCAGCTGTCTATCCTTCGAAAACACTAAGAATAATGTCCCTGCATCAATTTTTACTAGAGCTAATCACGTGCCATGCCTGGAACAGGGATCGTACCCAGATTGCCCTTAGCCCCAGTAACCATGAAGTCCACATCTATAAGAACGGGAGCCAGTGGGTGAAAGCTCATGAGTTCAAGGAGGACAACGGACACATCACAGGTATCGACTGGGCTCCCAAGAGTGACCGCATTGTCACTTGTAGGGCTGACCACAATGCCTACGTCTGGGGTCAGAAAGGTGGAGTTTGGAAGCCGACCCTGGTGATCCTGAGAATTAACTGCGCAGCCGCTTTTGTCAAGTGGTCCCCGCGAGAGAACAAATTTGCTGCAGGCAGCAGAGCACAACTCATTTCTGTTTGTTACTTCGAGTCAGAAAATGACTGGTGGGTAAGCAAGCACATAAAAAAACCCATTCGCTCCACGGTCGCCAGTACACCCTGGGGCAGCAAGATGCCTTTTGGTCAGCTGATGTCAGAGTTTGGTGGCAGTGGCACTGGCGGCTGGGTGAATGGGGTCAGCTTCTTTGCCAGCGGGAGCCGCCTGGCCTGGGTCAGCCACGACGGCACCGTGTCTGTTGTTGATGCCTCAAAAAGCGTGCAGGTCTCAACTCTGAAGACAGAGTTCCTGCCCCTCCTGAGTGTGTCGTTCGGCTCAGAGAACAGCGTTGTGGCTGCTGGCCATGACTGCTGCCCCATGCTCTTTAACTACGACGACCGTGGCTGCTTGACCTTCGTCTCCAAGCTAGACCTCCCGAAAGAGAGCATCCAGCGCAACATGTCGGCCATGGAGCACTTCCACAACACGGACAAGTGGGCCATGACCAAGGACCAAAACACAGCCCTGGAGACGCTGCACCAGAACAGCATCACTCAAGTGTCTATTTATGAGGTGGACAATCAAGATTGTCGCAAATTTTGCACTACTGGCATTGACGGAGCCATGACCATTTGGGATTTCAAGACCTTAGAGTCTTCTATCCAGGGCCTTTGGATAATGTGAAGCTGAGCGAGCCTCCCAGATCCAGCATGAGGACAGATAGGCTGCACCAAGCAACTCCACCATTCGCATGATGGGGAGGAGAGCCAGCCTCCAGGAAACACTGAAGACGCATAAGGCGCAAACCTTGTTCTGTGTTTTGTTTGAGTGTAATTGGTGAAAGTGTTGGTTTTTTAAAAGCAGCAGTGATTTGGGGTGTTTTTTTTTTGTTTTTTTCTTTTGCTATTTCATTCCATTCTTGACCAAAGCTTCTCTTTAAGCAGTTTATTATGGAAAATTGTCACACTAACTTAAAGGAAGGGGTGGGGGAGGTATGTAAATTGTCTGTTAAAAAATTAAATAAAAATATTGAACAAAAAAACAAAACAAAATATATGAGGCAACAGACCTGCAAAGAGAAATAGACAAATCCACTATTACAGTTGGAGACTTCAACACCCCCTTTCAGTAGGCAAAAAAAAAAAAGAGAATAAAGATAGGTGAATTGAATAGCACTATCAAGCAACTAAATCTACCTGCCATTTACATAATACTTCATCCAACAGCAGCAGAATACATGTTCTCAAGCTCACATGGAATATTCATCGAGATAGACCAAATTCTGTACCACAAAACACAAATCAGCAAATTTTAAAGAATAAAAATCATACAAAGTATTTTCTCACACCACAATGGAATTAAACTAGAAAACAATAACAAAAAGATAAACGGAAAAATCTCAAAATATTTAGCCATTAAACAACACATTTCTAAATAATACATAGGTCAAAGAGGAAATCTAAAGAGGACTTTTAAAATATTTTGAACTAAATGAAAATGAAAATACAAATCAAAATTTGTATGATGCAGCAAAAGCAGGGCTTAGAGAAAAGTTTATAGCACTGAATGCATATATTAGAAAAGAAAACAGACTTAAAATCAATAACCTAAGCTTCTACCTTAGGATATAAGGCAAAGAAGGACAACTTAAGACTAAAGCAAATAGATAAAAGGATAAAACAATAAAAACTATAGCAGTAATCAATGAAATTGAAAACAGGAACTCAGTAGTGAAAAAAATCAATGGGAACAAAAGATGGTTCTTTGCAAAGACTGATAAAATTGATAAACCTCTAGCCAGGATAACCAAGAAAAAAATGAGCGAAGACACAAATTATTAATATCAGAAATGAAAGAAGTATCATCATTACCAATCACGTGGACATTAAAAGGATAATAAATGAATATTATGAACAAATCTATGCCTACACATTTTATAACTTAGATAAGTGGACCAATTCCTTAAAAGATACAAACTATCAAAATTTACACAAGGAATAATAGATAATCTGAATAGGCCTTTATCTATGGAAGAAACTCAAACAATAATTAATAAACTTCCCAGAAAGAAAGTCCCATACCTAGATGGTTTCACTGGTGAATTCTACGAAACATTTAAGGAAGAAATTCTCTACAATCTCTTCCAGAAAACAGAAGTAGAGAAACACTTCAAAGCTTACTCTATGAGAACACATTATGTATGGTATTACCAATACCAAAACTAGATAAAGACATTAAAGAAAGGCAAACTACATGAACACAGATGTAGAAATCCTCAACCAATATTATCAAATCAAATCCAGCAATGTATAAAAAGAAATATACATCTTGACTACATGGGATTTATCCCAGGTATGCAAGGCTGGTTCAACATCCTAAAATCAATTCATAATCAACAGATGAAAGTAAAAACACCACATGATCATACCAAGTGATACAGAAAAGCATTTGACAAAACCCAATACCCATTTGTGATAAATACTCTTAGCAATCTAAAAATAGAGAGAACTTCCTCAACTTGATAAAGAACATCTACAAGAAACCTACAGTTAACATTGTATTTAATGGTAAGAAACTGCATGCCTTCCCACTAAGCTCAGGAACCAGACAAGAATGTCCTCTCTCACCATCTGTATTAAACATTGTACTGGAAGTCATAACTAATACAAGACAGGTAAAGGAATTAAAAGGTATACAGATTGGGAAAGAAGAAGTAAAACTATTTTGTTCGCAGATGACATGACTGATTATGAAGAAAATCCCAAAGAACTTACCCCCCAAAAAACACTGGAACTAATACGCAATTCTAGCAAGGTCACAGGATACAAAGCTAACATACAAAAGTCAATCACTTTCCTATATACCAGCAAAGAACAACTGGAATTTAAAAATTAAAAACAATACCATTTGTATTATCACCAAAAGAAAAAAAGTACTTAGGTATAAAGCTAACAAAACAATTGTAAGATATGTATGTGAAAAACTAAATAACTTTGTTGAAAGAAATCAAAGAGAGAAAAATCAAATGGAGACATATTCTGTGGTCATTGATTAGAACACACAATATTGTTAAGATGTCAATTCTCAACTTGATCTACAGATTCAATGCGATCCCAATCCTAGCAAGCTATTTTGTGGATATCAACAAACTGATTTAAAAGATAAAATAGAAAGGCAAAAGACCTGGAATAGCCAACACAATACTGAGAAAGAACAACAAAATTGGAGGACTGACACTACCTGACTTTAAGACTTACTACAAAGCTACAGTAAATCAAGACAGTATGATATTGGTGAAGAATAGACACACAGATCAATGAAACAGAACACAGAACCCCAAACTAGACTCAACACAAACACAGCTGATCTTTGATAAAGAAGCGGAGGCAATCCAATGGAGAAAGAAGTCCTTTCAACAAATGGTTGAAATAACCTAATCAAAAAATGGGCAAAGGACTTGACTAGACATTTCTCCAAAGACATACAAATAGCCAAGAGCACATGAAAAGATGTCCAACATCACTAATCATTAGTGTCATGCAAATCAAAACCACAAAATGATACCATTTTACATCAACTAGGATGGCTACAATAAAAAAAAATAAGGAAACAAGTGTTGGCGAGGATGTGGAGAAATTGGAACCTTTGTACAGTGCTGACAAGAATGTAAAGTGCTGCAGTCACTGAGGAAAACAGTTCTGTGGTTCCTCAAAAAAATTAAACACAGAATTACCATATACCTAGCTAGTATTTCCACTTCTTGCCGTATACCCCAAAAGAACTGAAAACGGGGACTCAAACAAAACTTGACCACAAATGTTCACAGCAACACTATTCACGATAATCAAAAGGTGAAAACAACCCAAATGTCCATCCACAGATAAATGGATAAACAAAATGTGATATGTCCATACAACAGAATATGACTCAGTCATAAAAAAAGGAATGAAGTAATGATACAGGCTACATGGATGAACCTCAAAAAACATTACACCAAGTGAAAGAAGTCAAACTCAAATGGTCACAAATTGTATATGATTCTATTTACATGAAATATCCAGAATAGGTAAATCTATAGAAAAATCAGATTGGTGTTTGCCAGGGATAGAGAGAGGGAGAAACAAGGAGTGAGTACTTAATGGGTATGGGGTTTTCTTTTGGGGTGATAAAAGTGTTTTGGAACTTGACAGAGGTAGTGATTGTACAATATTGTGAATGTACTAAATGCTACTGAATTGTACACTTTAAAATGGTTGGTTTTACATTATGTGAATTTTACCTCAATTTTTTTTTAAAAAAGGTCACAACATTGTAAATCAACTATTCATCGATTAAAAAACAAAAAAAGAAGATGGGCCTATGAGGCTTACTTCCTGGCTCTACCACCTACTAACCTGTATGGCCTTCAGGAAATTAACCTATTATATTTGAGCATCAGTTTCCCTCATGTTAAAGGAAGGTAATTCTTTCTAACTTTTATAGTTGCTATGAGGATCTAAAGAGTAATGAAAATAAAGCACCTGGCATAGGACTTCCCTGGTGGCACAGTGGTTAAGAATCCGCCTGCCAATGCAGGGGGACACGCGTTCGATCCCTGGTCCGGGAAGATCCCACATGCCGTGGAGCAACTAAGCCCATGTGCCACAACTACTGAGCCTGCGCTCTAGAGCCCACGAGCCACAACTACTGAAGCCTGCACACCTAGAGCCTGTGCTCTGCAACAAGAAGCCCGCACACCTCAATGAAGAGTAGCCCCCTGCTCACAGCAACAAAGGCCCAACGCAGCCAAAAACAAATAAATAAATAATTTATATTAAAAAAAAAAAAGCACCTAGCATAGCACAATGCCTGGAAGTTAAGAGGTACTTGAAACAGAGATTATTACTATTGCTTCTTAACTTAATTTCTCATTTATGGCCACTTGAATTATATTAGGAAGCTATCTCAAGTTTTTTTGTTTCCAAAGAATTTAACTCTTCATATTTGTGCGAATGTCCTTCTCTTGAACTCAAGTAATCTTTCATAGTCTCAGTGGAGACTGTTTTCTTCTCTGTATTCATTTTGGATGAAAAGAGAGCTATTCAGGCCAGTGATGGAACACAGTCAGGGTGAATAGATTGTATGTGTCTCTGTATGCCCAGTTCCTAGCAAAGTCCACTTCTCCGTTCTGACAGCTGATCATGAACGAGGTAACCAATATAAAATTTCCTACTTAGGCAGCCAAAAGATTTACCCAAGCCCAGCTCAAGGGAAAAGTAATTTTCAGTGGAAGTTCCACACTTTATTAATTCTATTCCTCAGACTCCAAGAGCACCAAGGGCAAAGAGACAAACAGAAACTGAGATTGTTGGTCCACTGAGGCCACTATGCTGTTTCCACTGTATTCTCCTAGTTAGGGCTGCTCAGCATTAGAAGTCAGCAAACTTTTTCTGTTTAGGAAGGGCCACAAAATAAACACTGTATTTTAGGCTTTGTATGTCATACGGTCTCTGTTGCAACTACTTAACTCTGTCATTTTAGCGCAAAAGCATCCATAGAAAATACGTAAATGAACGAGTATGGCTATGTTCCATAAAATAAGTGGCGGGTCAGATTTGGCCCACAGGCACTCAATAGATTTTTCTTAAACAAATATTTGGTTGAATTTTACTTTGTAATACCATGCCTAGAACACAGTGCTTTAAGTACAGGAGGTAGAAAAAAATTTTAATTTGATTTTTTTAATTAAAATGCTTTAACATAGGAAACAAACCTTTAAATTAAGAAATAGTGGGCTTCACTGGTGGCACAGTGGTTAAGATTCTGCCTGCCAATGCAGGGGACACGAGTTCGAGTCCTGGTCCAGGAAGATCCCACATGCCATGGAGCAACTAAGCCCGTGCGTCACAACTACTGAGCCTGCACTCTAGAGCCTGTGAGCCACAACTACTGAGCCCATGAGCCACAACTACTGAAGTCTGTGCACCTAGAGCCTGTGCTCCGCAACGAGAAGCCACCGCAATGAGAAGCCCGCGTGCTGCAAGAAAGAGTAGCCCCTGCTTGCTGCAACTATAGAGAAAGCTCGTGCACAGCAACAAAGACCAAACACAGCCAAAAAAAAAATAAAATAAAAATAAATTAAAAAAAAAGAAATAGTAAAGCTCAAAAGCACTGCAGAATATGAACTATAGCTTCTAGTGGTATTTCATGGGTGGGTTCCTTTTTATATAAAAATAGATCCCCATGTACTACTTTCCAGTTACTGATTTCAACAACTGATAGAGTTATGCTTAACTATTTAAAAGTGTCCACTATACGGGCATTTGTTGATCAGTTCTTTTTCTTATATTTCCAGTGAATATATATTTCAGGCTGTGTAGAAAAATGATTCACACTCATTTTTGGTTCCTGAAGTTTTAAAGTCACATTAAAGAACTAGTTAAATCCCTTAAGCAGAGACATTTATCAAAGACTAATGAAATTACTCATCTTAAGAAGATGTAGAAAGAATGTTCTCTCTCTCTCTCTCTTTTTTTAATATTTATTAATTTATTTATTTGACTGCTCCGGGTCTTAGTTGTGGTGTGCAGGCATGTGGGACCTAGTTCCCGGATCAGGGATTGAACCCGGGCCCCCTGCATTGGGAGCAGAGTCTTAACCACGGGACCACCAGGGAAGTCCCAAGAATGTTCTCTTAAAGAAGGAAATAATTATGTTTTATGATCGGCAGAAAAGGGGACTTTAAAGTCCATCTAGTGCTCCAGCCAACTCGTCCTCTAGACTGGGGGGCTGTAGAGTCGGGGGGGGGGGGTACTGAGTCACTATAAGAAGGACAAATGAGGTAAAGTCTTCTATGTAGACAATGCATGCAGAGCTAGTAGTGGGGCTAGTTCTAATTTGACCATTCCCTTATCTCATTTACTAAAAAACAAACAAACAAAAAAATCCAGATTAGGACGATGAGGATAAAGGCAACCAGGAAGCCTGCAAAAGCCCCAGATTCTTCTGGTTCCCTGAAGAAGTCAGATTCAACTGGAAATTGACACCTGAGCCATTGTTTCTTTTACTGATAACAAGACAACAGAAACATGGGTAGTTTTTCCTATATCAACAGACTAGCAGAATTGGAAATACAAAATATTATAGTACAAAGAAGTATGATTTTGGTGAGACTTCTGTCGTGTTCCAGAGACTGTTCTACAGTCAATTGGATCAGAAACAAAAACCCGGTCAAGAGAGGAAACCACACAGAAGTAATGGTTCTACATGAGTGCCTCTGTAAGAAGAGGCAGATGTTTTCCCCCATTAATGATTCCTACTATCTTTGTTCCTGACCTGAAGTCCAGTTTAATATTGATATCTCATTAATCTTCATAACCTGCAGTAAATTCACATAATTTCAGACAGTGCAATTACTTAAAAAAAGATTATGATAAAATAATCAATTAATACTGAAATACTTCCAGCTTCTTACAATCTTTATGAAAAACCCCAAGCCTCGCTATAATCTTCTTCAAACGCTAGGAATTTTGCACACAAAAGCAAGAAACCACATCTTATTTTTATTTAAATAAGGAGGAATAAAATGACAAAGTAAATAATATCCCATATATTCTGTTTCTCATTGTTGACATCTTTTTTAAGTTTTAAAAACTCTAATAACATGTAAAACCTAAAACTAAAAATTAAAGAAAAACATCTGTTTTATTTAATGTGGGCAACAACCTGAAAAAATAAGTTTATTTTGGTCTAGTAGAAAATAACTATATGGTTTTAGATGGCAACTATAAATAATCTGTTAAATTGATAATGGTTCATTGACTTTTCCTCAAGCATCTTCTCAAAATAGTTTGATTAAAAAAAAGTAACCAAATCATCATTCAGCTTTTTGGTGAAAAAATAAAATTAATCTGAAAAAGAAAAATGGAATCATTAATCCAAAATGCATATTGCTTGCTAAAAATGAAGGCTTATAACAAAAGACAAATTTGTGAATATTAAGTAATAACAAACATCCAAAGAATGCCTTTTAGTAGGGGAAAATATGGGTATTCCTACCTAGAAAATATTTAATCAAATCTACTCTTCCTACAACTCTCAAAAGAGAAAAATGACACAATCCAGATCTTCTCTATCCACTCTCTCCTTACCCTCTTGCAATTTGGCATTAATGTATCATTTGACTTAAAGAAGTCATTAATAAATGGCATTCTTAAATGAAATGGATTTTCTCACCCCTCAATCCTTATCATTATGGATCTTTTTTATGGATTTTTAACACTATTGGTGAATACCATTTAAAAAAAAATCTTTCTTCCTTGCTTTCAAGAGGTCTACTCCCTCTCCTTTCAGTATGATCATTTTAAACACGTCTTTCACTCTGCTCTGTACTCCCTCTTGGAAGGTTCATATCATTTCACACTTCCATCTCAGGTTCAAGGTAGCCATTTCTGGAGTCAGATCAAAGCCTGGTTTCGCCACTTATCAGCTGCATAACCTTGGCCCTGTTACATAGCCTCTCTCTGACTCAGTTTCCTCATATGTAAAATAAGGATGAGAGTGGGGATTGTGGGGATTAAATGTAAAACATCAAATAGAGTGCCCATCTACCATATATGGTAGATGCTCAATATATGGTATTTACTAATATCAGGTTTGGTATTCTGTTGACATTTTATTCTTTATTATGAAAGCCAAACTCATTATCTCTCCCTCCAAACTTATACATCCTTTACAAGTTTCCCAGTCAGATAAATGATACCAATGCTTTTCCAGTTTACCACAAATCCTTGGGATCATCTTTAATCCCTCCACAGGGACCCACCACTGTGCAAAAGCTCTCTACAGTGTCCTTCCTTTTTGGTTCTGTAATTTAAGTCAAGTTTATCATTTATTCAATACTTACAGCTGTACCCCAGTACTGGATTGTTCACAGCTTTGTATAACTAGCTATTCAAGAGCATTCGTTACCTACTACTTCAAAACAAACAAACACTTCTCGTAAGTCAACCCCAGCCATAGGAAAGGAACTACATGAATCAGCACTTCACTGTCCTAGGCTCAATTAGCATCAATCTCCAACCTCTCTCTATCCTCTCTCTTGCCTCAAGTTCTAATCGCATCTCCCTATTTCAACTCCATTCCATTCTCCCTACTTTGTTGTGAGGATGACCTTTTTGGGTTTCTGGGAAGAAAAGTGTACTGTAAAACATGCCTCCCCTCTCACAGGCACTTCAAAGCAGACACGTAAAGAAAAAGAAGATCAGCAATGCATATTTACAGGGCAAAGGTCCAAGCCAGAACTTCTTCCAAGTGCGAGTAATCATAAAGCTCCATAAAGAGTTTAATAGTCACTGCTAAGAGTGTTCATATACATGCCAATATGTATATATAACAATAAACAGAAGTTGTCAAAAAGAAAGTACAGTTACATTTTTCTTTTTTAATTGGGCAGCATTTATTTCAGTAAATTAAGGAGTATGATCTTTGGTCTGGAATAGCCCAACATCATATTATGTTCACAAAAGACAAGATATATCTGTTTATAAACATGACCTCTAAATTTCTTGCAACAGGACACAGATTAAAACAGTGACTTTCTTTCATACTTGTTCAAATACACCATATGCTAGGAATTATTTAGTTATATATACAATCATAGCCAACATTCTCAGAAACAGATCAAATTTATGCATGTGATCACATACCTGTGTAAGTAATCACAAGAGACCTGATTTATACATTTTTATAAGCATTTTATTAAAAATCTAAAAGGTATGCAAAATATATGGGCATGATCACTTTACACATAATAAGCACAAAAGGGAGGATTATATCCATTTTTGACTATGAGATTTCATAGTTATCCATTCGTTTGATCCTAACGGGTAAATCTTATCAGAAGCATCAAATTCTCTATTTTTGGACAGTGGGGTAAAGATCTGAAGGTCTGATGCTAGCTGAAAAAAGGGTATACTGTAAGAAGTCTAATGACTAAACAGTTGCAAATTCTAGAAAGAATTTTATATTACTCTGAGTTAGGTACTAATTTATGCTTCAAATTTTCCATCCAGTGCTATCTTTTTAGGTACATGAAAGGAAAAAGCAACGATACTCAGACAGGTGGTCTGTAGGGCCCTCATTTAGTGAAGGGCAGTAAAAAAGAGGTATTTTTTTTAGATGCAATCCCATTTGCAGCAATCTCACAGGTTATTTTTTATCTATTCTTCTATCTATTCAGACAGACCATAAGACATATAAGGGCAAGAAAACTATGGTTTATTCATCCTTGTAACTCAAAATGCCTTGCACATGGCCACTAAGAATCAGAGTTCACGGTTAGAGTCGGTTTCCCAAGAGCAGAGATGCCTGTTCTCGTCCACTTTCACTCTGAGCCCATCTTGCTGGCACTAATAGTGTGTATTATGAGAATGAGGTACAGTTAACAAGCATGTTTTAACAAATGAGTAAACCAGATATATGGAAAGATAAAAACAATATATTCAACTAATAAACTTTATTTGTACATAAAAGGCAGGAGAGCTTAGATAAGGTCATGCATATGGCTGATTCTCTTTGTTGTGCAACGGAAACTAACACAGTATAGTGAAGCAATTATACTCCAATAAAGATCTATTAAAAAATTAAAAAAATTTTTTTAATTAAAAAAAAAGAAAGTATAGGGGAAAAGGTCACGGGAAGAAGTGTGACAACGACTGAGAGAAAATACTGTTGGAAGATTTGTCATTATATATCAGAAATCCCTGGGTTTTAAAATTCAAGGATTAAGACTAAGAACTGAAGCTTCCATTTGCTATGTTGTATCAATAGAGCCATAGTACAAGAAGGAGTATTATGTTCATTAAAGAGTCAAATTTAATTTGGACACTAACAACCTATTTCCCCTGAGTAGTATCTACCCAAGAATTTTACTTTTTTAAAGCTTCCTAAATTTATTTTAACTCAAGGCACCTCCTTAAAAGCACAGCACTTCACTAGAGAGCTTTCTATTTGTTTAATTTCAAACTGCAGTGATATTTCTTAATTAGGAATTTAAGGTGCTAAATTTATTTTGATTACATTTAATTTATTATTTTAAATTCTTAGTCATCCTGAATCAACAGCCAACAGTATTCAAACCATTTTTTTAGGATTTACTGGCAGAGATCTTCAGATAACTATTATCAACATAAAATAACTCAAACACCCAATTTCAAGAATAATAGAAAATTCTTTGAATTAAAGAGATTTGTGATGTAAAACCCAAAATACATCAACTGTCATGAAGCCTTAAATTCAAAATGTAAGTAATATTTTGTACAATGGGAAAGAAAAAGCAAACATAAAAATTATATCATCTTTGTGTGTGTGTGTATATACACACACACACATACATATATTATGACAGATTGACAGATTGAGAGTTTAAATTAAATGGCTTAGGCTAAATTGCTAAGCTCATCTCAGATATAAATTATATCATTATAAAATATCCCAAAAATCTTTAAACCTTGGTCTTAACAAATTATACACAAAATAGTATGAGGCCAGATACTAATATTCAAACTAGGTATACCATAATAGAAAAATATTTAACCTAATGTTTGAAATTGTTACAGCTTCAACACTTGCCATCTTAACGGTAGTCTCTGAGTAAAACATGCTCAACACTGAGCAACACCTATGGAAACTTGAAATAATCTCCCTGAATAATTATGATTATTAATGATATGTGATATGTGATTATTAATCATAGTCAAATAATCTATATATATAAGATTCATTTCAAGGCTGTTCAAGGGTGATCAACCACAGCTAACAGTCATAATCATACACTATTACCCCAAGCCCTATTTCATAACCAAACACCTATATACTACCCTTCAAAATCTGGATTCTGACCCAATAAGCAGTTTAAGTTATTGGGTCTACAAGAAAAATATTGACATGAAACTCCTCCTTGCTCTTAAGTACTTGAACATAAATTAAATCTGTCACTACTTTGATTTCTTCTCTACCATCTTTTCTCTCTCCCCATTAGGCAGCTTTTCACCTACACATAGGTCAGTTGAAAAAAAGAGCACATGACTGTAAAGAACTAACTACTTAATCATGATAAAGCTTACCCAAAGAAGTCTCTTTTTTCAGGGTTCCCATATTAATTCTCCTTTATTAAGCATCATCACCATCATAGCCAGTTTTAATTATATGCCCACATGCACAGAACACTACATTAGTTTCAAAACAGTTAAACATATATAGATATTTTCTTTTTAAAAATTATGTACTTGCCTTGTGTCTGCATTTAAGTACAACTCCATAGGCTCCTATAATAAAAAAAGAAGTAAACAATTAGGGGCACGTATACAAATTACAGCTCTTGGAGACTGTAGAATCAAAGTTCTATTATATTTACATTGGTTATCAATATATGGTATAATAATGATTCCTAAAACGATAATATTCTGCAGTGATAATGCAATGAGCCATATACAAAGAGAGCATGAATATTTATTATACATTTTTTATAAACCAAGAGTATAAGCAACCCATTTCCCCAACAAGTGCATATTCTTAAATGCTTCTCTTTTTAAAGAAAATTTCACTTTTCTTTTTTAAACTTAAGTTTAAAAATTTCTAGAGACAAGATTTGGACATAACAACTTTAAGAGTAAATTAAAATCACCTCAAAAGATTCTAGAGAACTCAAACTTTAAGAGTTAATGGTTTCACAAAGGTAGGCTCAAGCATGGAGCCTACCAAATATGTTCGCTGTCCTAGGAGACATTTAAATTCTCTTCTAAGATACTGGAATGTTTTCCCTGACTGGCAAAATAGTACAGGCCTCACCTCAGCATTCCAATCAATAACTAGTAGGAGTTGCTACATTTTTGCCATAAATATTAAAATCAAAGGCACCAGCAGAGGGGTCCAAGGATCTCTGGCCATTTATAGCCAAGCACTCCCACTTTCTTTGATATATTTCAAATGAGATACATCACTAGCTTTTGGGTTACTTATACTATTAACTAGCCAGTAAGCTGCTTCCTTAGAGGCAAAACACAGAGTTGACAGCAAGGAAATTGAGGCAAAAGTTATAATGTGAAAATATCTAATTAGGAGAATCAAAATATAATATATGATAACTGACGTTTGTAGAAATGATTGACATTTACAGACAGGCAAAGCCCGTGTTCATCTCTGAGAAGAGGACTTCAGGGAGATGACATTAGGAAATGTGTCTCCAACAGAGCCTGGAGAGCCAGAATAAGTCTCCCTCACCCGGTAGAGATGGATGAATCTTATTATCACAGTTAGGATGAACCCAGCCATTACAGCCATCCAACTCAACTCCACAATCACCAGGCAATCATCCAATCCTCATTTAACTGCCCATGCTAGTTTTTCTGTGGGGTAAAAATGCACTGCTTAGGCTGCAGGGACATAGAGCTTGCTTGACAGTTTTTAATTACCTTAATATATATGTATTTCATAGTCAGAAAAGCATATGAGGTAGTTTACAAAGAAAAATAAACATATAGCAATGATGGTTCTGACTACAATTTAAAACTGACATATTCTGATTTATATAACAGTCTGGTAGTTTTAGTTAATCTAAGCCGATCCCTGAGAAGACTATCACCTATGGGTATACTATGAAAAACAAGGCTATGATCCAGAAAATCTTAGGCCCAGAATCTGGAACATTCCAATCCTGTTACACCCAAGGAGCTGACCTTCTCCATCAAGTAGCTTTATGGCATGTCTCTATAATACTTTTGAAAAAACAAAAATAAAAATAATAAAGAAAGCAGGTATTATAAAATTAATAGTAGATAACACATTGAAAATGAATTTTATCTACATAATTAATATCAATGAAAAACAGGAAAAGGAGTTGACTGGTGAAGGAAGAAGGATCCATTCTTTTTATATGGTTTCAAACTTCAGACCCTGAAGCAAACACGCAATGATTAGACAATATTTTAATTGTTTCTATTTATTTGAAAAGGATTTAACAACTTAGTATTAAAATCCAGAACAACTATCCTGTTGACATAGGTAAATTTTAAAACTTCTTTTGAAATTCAAAATATACTTGAAAATTCTGAAATATCAAGTTTTTGTAATATTTGCTTTAAAGATATAGATGCTAAGAAACCATAATTATAAATCACTTATATCGTGTTAACAGAATCATTTATCAAAATCTCCATAAAGTTATCTTTAAGCCAAGAGCAAAAATTACTAACAAGGGGCTTCCCTGGTGGCGCAGTGGTTGGGAGTCCGCCTGCCGATGCAGGGGACATGGGTTCGTGCCCCGGTCCGGGAGGATCCCACGTGCCACGGAGCGGTTGGGCCCGTGAGCCATGGCCGCTGAGCCTGCGCGTCTGGAGCCTGTGCTCCGCAACGGGAGAGGCCACAGCAGTGAGAGGCCCGCGTACCAAAAAAAAAAAAAAAAAAAAACCTAACAAGGAAGAATCAGGAAGATTTATGAAAATGAATTACCATATTTCATCAAATTGGTATCACTGATTATAAGCATTAGTACTGCTAGGAAAGAAAAAGTGCTGTCAATCAAACCATGACATGCTACTGATTATAACACACATCTGATTTCAGAGATGTTAAAAAATGACCAAATTGGGCTTCCCTGGTGGCACAGTGGTTGAGAGTCCGCCTGCCAATGCAGGGGACACAGGTTCGTGCCCCGGTCCGGGAGGATCCCACGTGCCGCGGAGCGGCTGGGCCCGTGAGCCATGGCCGCTGAGCCTGCGCGTCCGGAGCCTGTGCTCCACAACGGGAGAGGCCACAACAGTGAGAGGCCCGCATACGGGAAAAAAAAACAAAAACAAGACCAAATGGTGTGGTTCAGAATTTATAAAATGTGGTTTGTTATTCTCAAAGACAAATAGAAGTTATTTATTCATTTATTTATCATGTATTAAGGAAAATTTGACATACAAATTTTAAGTTAGTCAAAATAAGCCTAGCTGACATAAAAAGTAAATGTAACCAAAAAAATGTAGACTAAAGAAATCATGATTGCTAATGAAAAGAATGAAATGAAGGCAGCCTTAAGAAATCTGATTTCTTAAACTTTAAAGGATTTTTAAATGTTATTAACGTTCAATTGGAGAATAAGACCCAAATAGTTTAAGAGTAATTTTACTTTTAATATTTTACTCTTAGGCACATATGTGAATTGATAAAGGTTAAGTTAACAGAATCTGAATTAATAACTTTTTTGGTGGTAGGTATAATTGTACATTGCTCAAAAACTCAAGGAATGCTAAACTTACCTTCACCTACAACCCCAAGGATCTCAAATTTATTCATCACATTACCAATGTTAGGAATCTTCATGAAGACAAACTCCTCTTTTGATGCAAGCCACAGAACATGGCACCAAAAAAGAACTTCTAAGAAAGTTGTACAGTAAGTAGAACAAAAAATGTCCAAAGGAAGAAATTCTCACAGGTTGGCAGGAACTTTCACATATTTGTCCTAATGTGAAGTATTAAATGATTCCCTGAAAGAATAAACACAATTAAAAGTCATAAGTTTTATTTCTCAGTACTCTAATAAACTAACCAATCTTTCTGTACAGTTCTTTTAAAACCACATTAATGTTTCATATACTACTACTACTACTACTGCTACTGCTACTGCTGCTAATAATAATAGGAGGGAAGAACCCAAAATGAAACACAAATGAAAAAATGTACCTAACTATATTTGAAATGAATAATATAACTACACTGAAGGAGGCTGGGGGAAAAGAATTAACCCCAGGTAACTTCTGAAAGCAGTATTTTAACTACATACTCTCCTTGAACTAAAGACAAAAAGAAATATAAACAAATATTATACTCAGTTATTTGTTTTTACACAGAGATATGAAACTTTTTCATGTATATTCTAGGATTGAGCAAATAAGTAAATACACTGTGGACAATGTGGGTTTGGTTTCATTCTCATAAAAGGAAGTTACAAAGATGACAAGGGGGAAAGCTTGGAAATAAGAGTTAACCATATAGGGTCAGTTCTTAATATAGACAGATGTAGAAATAGATATAAATGTGTATGTAAATATACATACACACATACATTCTTCCAAAAGGTAAAACATGAATCTAACCATAGGCAGCAACAGACAAGCCCGAACTAAGGGACATTCTACTCAATAACAGACCTGTATTCTTTAAAAACGTCTACATCATGAAAGACAAGGAACAACTGAGTAACTGTTCCAGAAAAGAAGATTAAGAGTCATGATAACTAAATATAATGCATGATCCTGGATTGGACCCTAGACAAGAAAAAAAATTTTTTGCTATAAAGGGTAACTGATAAAATTTAAATGTCTACAGATTAGATAGTAATATTGTAACAATGATAATTTTTTTTGTTTTGACAATAGTAAGGTGGTTACATAAAACAATGCTCTTGTTTTAAGAAATGACAAGATGGATGAAGGTGTTCAAAAGGTACAAACTTCTAGTAATAAAATGAACAAGTCCTAGGGATGCAATGTACAGCATGGTGACTATAGTTAATAATACTGTATTGTATATTTGAAAGTTGCTAAGAGAATAAATCTTAAAAGTTCTCATCACAAGAAAAAAATATGTTCCTATGTGTGGTGATGGATGTCAACTAGACTTACTGTGGTGATCATTTTGCAGTACATACAAATATCAAATCATTATGTTGTACACTTGACACCAATGTTATATGTCAATTATATTTTGATAAAATAAATAACTAAGGCATAGCCCAGATCTCTAGAATAAGAGAGTCTAATAAAAAGCTTAACCAGAAAAAAAAGAGGAAGAACACCAAAGTTTTTAGAGATAAAGCTTGCAACTTAAACCGTTCAGAAAAAAATATGTACAGTGTATGGAGGAAGAGAAAGAGAGAGAGAGAATGATAAAGCAAATACGGTAAAATATTAACATTTGGGGAATAAGGGTCAAGGGTCTAGGAAACAGGAAATCCTTTATATCATCTTTGCAACTTTAAATCTGAAATTATTTCAAAATAAGTTCTTTTGTTTCCAAAAAACCTATCTTTAAGAAGAACAGCTGTATCAATATATAATATTGGTTTAAAAGGAAGAAATAAATCTAAACCAGTAAAGAAATTTTTTTTGCTGCCTATGAAATTTGAAACTTTTAAAATATATGAGTACCCCATGTGGTGTAAAGTACCGACACGGAAAAGTGTGCCGTTCTGTACACTAATAGTAGGAATGTAAACTTTCTAAAGAGTAAAATGTCCATAATTAAATGCTTTTTAAAAGTTCATATCTTGATAAAAGTATGACAAAAACCTACAATATCATTCTTAAATGTAGAATTTTTAGATAGTCCCTTTAAAAATTAAGAACGTGAGAAGAAGTCCTACTATTAACACTTATTAACATTACTATTAAACATTTTCCTAATGGGTTCCAGACAGCTCAGTAAAATAAGAAAAAATAAATGAATAAACTATATAGGACTGGAAAGAGGAAAAGGTAATAGAATTTACAGATATTATTGTCTACATAGACAATTCAAAGGAATCTACAAATTATTAGAATTATAAGTGTTAACAAGGTAGCTAAATATAAGCTCAATATACAAATATCAACTGTATTTGTAAACATCAATATGAAACAGAAAATGTAATTTTTAAAAATCATCTTTACAATAACAAAAACGGCACTTAGGATTTAACATAAAAGACACTCAAGACCTCTATTCATATATATATATATACACACATATACACACATAACATATATAGATCACACATATATGTGTGTGCGTGTATGTATATATATATATATATGTAAACTTTATTCAAAGGCATTAAAGACGCATATCAATGAAGTTATCCCAATTTTAAGGCTAGAAAATTCAATACTATAAGAATATCAATTGTCTCCATATTAATCTATACAGTCAATGCAATTCCAATCAGAATCCCAAGAGGGTTTTCTGAGGAATTACAATAATCTGATTCTAAAATATATATGGAAGAGCAGAATTCCAAGTACAGCCAACACCCTCCCGAATAAGAAAAATAAGAAGGCTCAGCTTTGAGGGGAGGATCCGGCAAGATACTCTCTACCAAATATACTGAGGGTTAGAATTGAGCTATAGGACTTCCCTGGTGGTGCAGTGGTTAAGAATCTGCCTGCCAATGCAGAGGATTCAAGTCCTGGTCCAGGAAGATCCCACGTGCTGCGGATCACCTAAGCCCGTGCGCCACAACTACTGAAGCCCGGGCACCTAGAGTCTGTGCTCCTCAACAAGACAAGCCACCGCAATGAGAAGCCCGCGCACTGCAACGAAGAGTAGCCCCCGCTCTCTGCAACTAGAGAAAGCCCGTGCACAGCAACAAAGACCCAACGCAGCCAAAAATTAATTAATTAATTTTAAAAAAAGAATTGAGCTATAAAAATTAAAACAGGGTGGTCTTGGCACAGAGATAGACAAAATTAGCCAGTGGAACTTATATGAGAGCTCAGAAGTAGACCGTACGCCAAAATCCCTATAGCTCCAAACCCACCTCCATGTCACTTCTCTGCTCAAAACCCTCCAGGGGCCTCCCATATCATTAAGAGTGAAAGTCAAAGTCCACATAAGCCACCAGGTCTTAACCTCCTCTCTCCTCTGATGTCATCTCTGACTCTTCTCTCCCTTGGCTTGCTCCACTCCAGCCACACTGACCTCCTTCCAGCTCAATATATAACAAAGTCACAGTTGTCCCTAATGCTAAATATTTGTCACTCTAATATTTACTTTAGGTCAGATTCTTATTGTCTGATTTTTCATTCAATATTTACCAAAAAATGTTTTTGAAAAAAGGCAAGAGAAAGCAGACACTATACTTATTGTAGAAAACAACTTTAATTCAATGGAATCACAAATTTTTAAAGGATGACTGTGACATCTAGAGAAAATAATGTCACAATTTCAAAAGAAATAAACATTTATTCTATTCATTCATTTATTAAACAAAAAATTACTCACTGCCTAACATGATTCAAAGAATGGGTAAATAAGACACACGAGACAGTGGTGAACAAGATAGGCAAGGTCCTTGCCCTCATGGAGCTTCACATGTTACTGAGGGAGGAAAAAACTACAAGATTATTATCATATAGTGATACATGTTATGAAGGGAGAAAAAAGGAGTGATTACCCAGACAGACAGCCCCCTCTCTAAAAAGGTGACATTTGAGGTGAAATATCAATAACAAGAACGAGCCAGCCATATGAAGATCTAAGTCAGTCACATTCCAGGTAAAAGATGCTCAGAGTGTTTCTGAGAATAAATCATTCTTTCATTTTCTACGGTTGATTTGGAAGAACACCCAGGAAACATTTAAATATTCTACTCTCTGTCCATAATGGTATGGCTAATTTCAAAGGAAACTAGAGATAAATATTAAATTATTCCTACTAAGAGACTCAGCACCCCCAAAAGTTCTGTATGTAAGTATATATATAAAGAACATTTGGTCCCACCTATTCTCTATGGAAATCAAAACCGACTAATGAAAACTGGGAATTAGAATTTAAATGTGTGAGTAAATATATAACATAGGTGTCAAGAACGGTCTTTTAACTACCAGTATTCATACTGAGGAAAAAAATTTATGCCAAACTGGATTTAACTACCATTTTACATGAATAACGCTGATTAATTTTTTTTTTTTTTGCGGTACACGGGCCTCTCACTGTTGTGGCCTCTCCCGTTGCGGAGCACAGGCTCCGGACGCGCAGGCTCCAGACGCGCAGGCTCAGCGGCCATGGCTCACGGACCCAGCCGCTCCGCGGCATATGGGATCTTCCCGGACCAGGGCACGAACCCGTGTCCCCTGCATTGGCAGGCGGACTCTCAACCCCTGCGCCACCAGGGAAGCCCCTGATTAATTTTTTTAAGGCAGAAAAACTCAGACACTTCAGCTTCAAGTAACTAAATGACTTGGATGAAATGTCCCTTTGAGGACAAATACAAATGCTGGAGGTAATACTTTTAAAGAACAGCCTAAAAAGCCCCAAAGACTTAACAAGATTATGAAGAATTACCTGGCTGAAATCAAGGCAAAAGAATAGAACCCAGAGAGGTAATCCAAATCACCCAAAACAGTTTTAGCTCACAGACACTTGAAGGAAGATACAGAAAAAATGGGAGAAAAACAGACTTGCTCTTGAAACCTTTATAAATCCAGGGGCAAAAAGGTCAAAGGCAAAAGTGTTTCAGGGGCTTCCCTGGTGGTGCAGTGGTTGAGAGTCCGCCTGCCGATGCAGGGGACACGGGCTTGTGCCCTGGTCCGGGAAGATCCCACATGCCGCGGAGCGGCTACGCCCATGAGCCATGGCCGCTGAGCCTGCGCGTCCGGAGCCTGCCGCAACGGGAGAGGCCACAACAGTGAGAGGCCCGCGTAACGCAAAAAAAAAAAAAAAAAAAAAGGGTTTCAAAAAAAATGGTACAGATGAACCGTTTTGCAAGGCAGAAATGGAGACACAGATGTAGAGAACAAACGTATGGACACCAAGGGAGGAAAGCGGGGGGGATGAATTGGGAGATTGGGATTGAGATATATACACTAATATGTATAAAATAGATAAGTAATAAGAACCTGCTGTATATAAATAAATAAATAATTTTTAAAAAAGCGTTTCAAAAGAAGGAAGTACAATAAGCACCACTCACTTGGAGCTGCAACCCCAAAGAGCTATACTCCTTGGTAAAGGAAACCAGAAAAGAAATCAGTCCCAGGACAGACTTGAATTACAGCTTTATGTCACCTGAGTGACCTAAATAAACCTCTAAGTGTACCCTGGATTGAGGTGGTCCCACATTCAGATTGTTAGTACACAGTTGTCTGGTTGAAAGGGGTGGCGGCAGGCAGTGGGGGCAGGAGTCTGCAGGAAGGTAACATGAACCTAGGCATCACAACATTGTTACAGATAATTTCTTGTTTACATCGTGCAGTACATAATCAAAGATAACCAGATACACAAAGTAATAAGATACCATTAACAAGAACTAACAGAAATGACCAAAACAGAAAATGACCCAGAAAGACTTATAATATCAGAATTATCAGAAATAGCCTATAAGACCACTATAGGGTTGAATTAATAAAAGCCCAAGGGTTGAACATTTTGACAGAACTGGAAGGTCCAAAAGGCAGAAGAACAAACTGGAAAAATAAATTATAATTCCAGAACTGGAAAATAGAATACCACCAAGGGAACTCAACAGACAGTATAAAGAGAAAAAGTATCATGATACATAAGATTTTAAACATTTTTAAAACTTGAGCAAATGAAAATAAAAGGATAGCAAAGAACTGCAGAATATCATTTTTTCCCCAAGCACACACATAACATTTACAAAAACTGATAAAGTGCTAGGCCATAATGCGGTTCAAAGCAAATTACAAGGATTTTAATCCAAGGATGATCTCTCTCCAAAATGCAAGTATGCAAGAAATTAGTCACAAAAGAAATAACTAGGAAATATTCATGTTTAGAAATTAATACATTCTTAAAATAATCCATAAGTCAGTCAAAGAAGAAACCATAACAAACATTTAGAAGTAACAAAAATAGGGACTTCCCTGGTGGGGCACTGGTTAGGAATCCACCTGCCAATGTAGGGGACACAGGTGCGAGCCCTGGTCCGGGAAGATCCCACATGCTGCAGAGCAACTAAGCCCATGCGCCACAACTACTGAGGCTGCGCTCTAGAGCCTGCGAGCCACAACTACTGAGCCCACGTGCCACAACCACTGAAGCCCGTGCACCTAGAGCCCGTGCTCCACAACGAGAAGCCACCGCAAGGAGAAGCCCACCCACCACAACGAACAGTAGCCCCTACTCACCACAACTAGAGAAATCCTGTGTGCAGCAACGAAGACCCAACGCAGCCAAAAATAAATAAATAAATACATTTATTTTTTAAAAATTAGAAAATAAAAATTAAAAAAATACAAATTCATGGGAAGAAGCTAAAACAATGCTTAGGGAGGGAATTGAAAGCCTCATACATGCGTATATCACAAAATATAAAAAAATAAACTAAGCATCTATCTCGAGAGGTTTTAAATAAAAGAACAGCAAACTAAATCCAAAGAAAGTATAAAGAAAGAAATAATTAAGAGCAGAAATTCATGAAATAGAAAACACACAGAAATAAAGAGGTCAAAAGAGCTGGATCTTGGAAATCAACTTTGGAACTAATCAAGGACAAAAGAGAACTCAGCCCAGTCAACACATGGGATTCTAGCTTTATGCTATCCTGAGCAGAGAACCCAGCCACACCGTGCCAGACTTCTGACCTAGAGAGCTGTGAGCTAATATATGGGTGCTGTTTTAAGCCACTAAGCTTGTGGTAATTCATCACAAACAACAGAAAACTAATAAAACAGTATTATTTCATTTATATACAGTTTTAAAACAGGCAAAGTTGAATTACAAACTATATTGTCTAGGCATGCATATATAAGTGGTAAATCTATTAAAAAAATAAGTGACCAAGGAAGTGTTTCTTTTAAAAATGAGGATATTTGGACTTCCCTGGTGGCCCAGTGGTTAAGAATACTCCTGCCAATGCAGGGGACACGGGTTCGAGCCCTGGTCCGGGAAGATCCCACATGCCGTGGAGCAGCTAAGCCCGTGCACCACAACTACTGAGCCTGCGCTCTAGAGCCCGCATGCCACAACTACTGAGCCTGCACACCTACAGCCCATGCTCCACAACAAGAGAAGCCACCGCAATGAGAAGCCCGCTGACCGCAACGAAGAGTAGCCCCCACTCGCTGCAACTAGAGAAGGCCCGCGCACAGCAACAAAGACCCAACGCAGCCAAAAATAAAAGTAAATAAATAAATTTATTTTTAAAAAATAAATAATTAAAATAAAAATGAGGATATTAATTATCTCTAGGGAGGAGTTGAGATTGATAAGAGATACAAAGGAGGGCTTTCTGGGGCACTGGTAATGTTCTATTTCTTGACTTGAGTGAAAGTTAGATAGACATTCACTAAAGTGTAAATTTGTTTTACGTATTTCTATGTTGTTATATTCCACAATAAAACAAGTTTTTAAGAAGTCAGAGAGTAATTCTGATAATGACACCATACATAAATAGTTCCGTGGTCATTTATATGGAGGCAAAAGATAATTTTTATCAAAGATAAAGCATTTCAATATCATATTAACCAAAAAAGTTTACCTATCTCTCTCCAGACTCCACATATTGCCGTGTGTCTAGTGCTGGGTATCAACAACAAAACCAAAAACTCCCAGTGATGGATAACCTGGATGATGACCACACTCCAAAACCATGCCAGAGGAGGAGCTGGTGAGGAAACTGGGCAAAATAGGCCTCAATGAGAGATGACTGGCATCCCAATGTGTGAAGACTCTTTGAAAAAGAGGGAGTAGAGCAGGTGATTTGGGTTATTTCAGGGGGAATACCTAAGATCAGTGGTAGAAGTGAAAAGGAGACAGATGTCAGCTCAGTAGTGATTTGGACAATGATGAACCATCAATGGTTACTCATTCATTCTATAAATATCTTTCAGATCCTACAGTGGGCCAGCCCACCACAGATGCTTCAGGATACAGCAATGAACAACACAGACAGAGCCCCTGCTCTCATGGAGCCAATGAGGGGAGACAGACAATAAACAGACAAACACGATCATTCCAGACAGTGACAATTATTATGAAGGAAAGAAAACAGTCTTATGATAGAGAGTTTTGGAGACTGAAAAGGCGGGGTAAGTAGATAAGGTAGTCTGGGAAAGGTAGTCTGAGGAGGTAAAATTTGATCGAAATTTGTTTAATGTAAAGAAGCCAGCCATGGGAACAGGGATGTGAGAAGAGCGTTCAAGGCAGTACAGAGTCTTAGAGAGCCTGATAAATACAAGGAACAGAAAAGATCTATAATCCGAAGCACAGCACACTAGAAGGGGACCTGCAGCGGGCAGGAAGAGCCCGCTGGAAGCATTCTGGCCTGGCCGTGGTATTAAAGAGTTGTGTACTAAATTAGATGTCCTCTAAAGTCCCTTCCAACAAAAAGACTGTAAGAATCTCTCAAAAATGGTTTGAGTTTCCGATTACTAACCATTAACTTTGTAAACAAACAACAGAATGCTTTTTAAAGTGGACTTGTCTTGCACTAAGAAAGACACCTAGAATTAAGCAATCTTGTCTCTGCATTGGCAAGCAGGTACCTACAAGAACTGACAGAAATGTAAGGCTTATAATTTATTTCATAGATTATTAGTATTGAATTTAAGAGCTGCCTGAGCCTTGAATGTTTCCTCTGTTGCTGAAATTATAATCTTCATCTCAACGGTTCTTTTCTTCTTCCCAAAGAAAGTACAAAATCAGTTGAATCATGAGTTTTGTTTTTGTTTCTGGCATTGTTTTTATACATACAAATGAAAGAGCCATTTTGTCACTGAAATTGGATAGGAATGAATTTGGTACATGACAAAACTTCTGCTATAATAAGAGAGTTCGAATGGTTTGAAAGCATCTTAAAACTTGTGATCCATGTACGGAAAGAAATCATTTCCGTGGAAAGCACAGCCTTATGAAAACAACATCCTACTCTCTTGCAGAGAATTCTCCATGTTGACTCTAAGTGAGGAGATAATGCACTTCTCACTCCTATTTAGTTTTCTTCCTTCATGGGACCACCTGACGTATTTAACAGGATCTTCATTTTGCTTTATTCCCCCAATAGCGAAGAGTAATTTGATTCATCAATCCATTCTCTATAATTCAGTTTCCATTAAATCAAACTGATACTTGAGTATCATGAGTAAAATACACACAGTTTAATAGCATAAAAATTTCAAACTATGAACAAATGTAGGGATACCAAGGGGGAAGGGGGAGCAGGATGAATTGGGAGATTGAGATTGACATATACACACTGCTATACGTAAAATAGATAACTAATGAGAACCTACTGTATAGCTCAGGGAACTCTACCCATTGTTCTGTGGTGACCTAAATGGGAAGGAAATCCAAAACAGGGGGATATATGTATACATATGGCTGTTTCACTTTGCTGAAACTGACACAGCAGTGTAGAGCAACTATACTCCAATTAAGTAAATAAATAAATAAATTTTTAAAAATTTCAAACTGTGAATCATGTAGGTTGCCTCCGCACCCTTTACTCTTAGAATCCTTCCACAAGGTAGGAAATCCAGTCAATGTATCTCCTACCCAGTTACCTGATATTTCTCCCAGCACTGCCAACCCTACTAAACTCCCAGCCCTTCCTGAGTATCTGAGGGCCTCACGGTTCAGAGAGAAAAAGAGAACTAAACTGGGATCAGAGAAATTCAGAGTTCACACTAACACTGTACTATTTAAGATACACTATTGGTGTAAAAGGTTTTCAAAGCACTTGCATGAAAATGTATCAATTTTATCATGGTTTCTATGGGATAATTTGTTCTGATCTCCAAATTCTAAATAACTGAATTTAGAACAAACTTACAGAAGCTGGGAACCACCTAGATTTTGCTGGGTTGATGTGGATCAGAAAATGTGGTCTAAGTTATTGTCCTCTACTCCCAAAAAACAAAAAACGCCACCAACCAAACAAAAAACAAAACACTGACTTTCAGATGGAAAAAAAGAGAAGGAACTGAAGGCCAAGACTGCTGAAGAACACCTACAGGCTTCAAATGAATTCAAGACCATTGGCCTAGATAACATTTCATACCTGAAATGCTTTAAGACTTTGGAGGTGAGATTGCTGAATCTCAGTGGTCTTGGGAAAGCCATAGGGAAAAGATGAGAACAAAGACTGGCCTAAAGCAAATGCAGTCACATTTTTTCAGAAAGGGTAAACCAGTACATTCTTTAAACTCCACACCTGAGAACTTAAAAGTAAGCAATCATTCCATAAATATGTCTTGAGAGTTAACTATATGCCAGGCACTATGACAGTCACCGGGAATATATCGGTAAAGGAAAGACACAAAACCCCTTACCTCACGGAGTTTATCAAAGGATCACACAATAAGTGTAAAACTGCAAATGTAAGTGCTATGAAAAAGAGCTATAAGGCTCTACAAGGGCTTGTACAGAGGTTTGCCACCTAATTAGGGAGGGTTGGCTTTTCCAGAGAAAGCTTTCAGTGGGCTGAGATCTGTAGGACAATTAGGCATAAACTTACAGAGGAGGAGGGATGCACCAGGAGAAAATTATTTATGCAAAAATCCCAGGTCAGGAGGGAACATGGCCAACACAACAAACTCAAAGGTGGCAAGGGTTGGGTGGTTAATAACCCAGTACAAGGTGAGGCTGGAAAAACAGCAAGTTGTTTAAGTAGTTTTATCTGTATCATGAGACAGAGGGAACCACTAGAGGGTTTTGAACAAGAATGGGAGATGGGTTCAGGGGGTGGTATGACAATCAGATGATTTGCATTTTGAAAAGATCACACAAGCTACAGAGTAGAGAACAGCTCTGTGCCTGGAAGGGGAGCTATCAATTTGGGGGTTTAGCAACTAGGAAGCCACTGCAACCACCCAGGTGAAAGGATAAGGGCGGGATGGACTAAATTGGTACACATGAAGAGAAATGGAAAGATTTAAGATGTATTTGGAGGGGAAGCCAATACAGCTGGGGATGGATTAGAGATGGGAAGTGAGGGAAACAGAAATCAAAGATAACTTCTTGGTTTGGGGCTTGGGCTATGAGTAGGTTGCTGCTTCTTGATGCAAGGAAAACTAGAAAAGGAGCAGATTAAGGGAAGGGAAGAAATTCAGGATTCCATTTTAGGCATGTTAAGTTTGAGTTTACATATCCATAACAATGAAAAAGGCAAAACCAAAGGAAAAAGAGAAATTTAAAAATGAGTAAGAGAATCTGCAACTTACATCACAAAAAGAAAGAACCCTAAAACATAAAATGTTCCTATTGCTTGATAAGAGGGTAAGAAACCCAATTTTTAAAATGGGCAAAGTGATATGAACAAATAGTTCACAGAAGAGGAAACACAAATGGCTCTTAAACATATAAAAGGTTACTCAACTTTACATATAATAAAAACTGAAGATTAAAACTATACTGAGATACAATTTTTCAGATTAGCAAAAACCAAAACTAACGTACCATGTTGATGAGAGCATGAGGGAATTAAGCTTGCTCATATATTGCTGGTAGGAATGTATATAGATAGATAGATAGATACAACTTTTTAGAGGCCAATTTGATATCTTTCAAAACTAAAAACAAACATATTCTAATGACACAGCAATTACATTCCTAGGAATTTATCCTCAGGAAACACTCACTCACACACACACACACACACACACACACACACACACACACGATAAGCATATGCTATTCACTGCAGCATTGTGTGTAAAAGCAAAAGAATGGAAACAACCTAAATATCAAGAGGGGCCTGATTAAATGAATTATGGTACATCCATCCAGTTATTTTAAGTTAGAAATGGAAGTGAAATACTCTAATATAGCATTTCACAAATTTGAATTTTCTCGATGATTTATTTTCCAATAAATCAAAACTAAACTTAAGATTGTATTCTAACTAAATACCACTTATATCTGTTTTGTACACTGATTCTATATATATTTGAAAAAGGAGGTTTATTGCTGTTTTTTGGAAGTTTGAAAAATCTACTAATTGAAAAAGATAAAAGTACACAGTAGAGGGACTTCCCTGGTGGCACAGTGGTTAAGAATCCACCTGCCGGGCTTCCCTGGTGGCGCAGTGGTTGAGAGTCCGCCTGCTGATGCAGGGGACATGGGTTCGTGCCCCGGTCCGGGAAGATCCCACATGCTGCGGAGCGGCTGGGCCCGTGAGCCATGGCCGCTGAGCCTGCACGTCCAGAGCCTGTGCTCCACAACTGGAGAGGCCACAATAGTGAGAGGCCCACGTACCGCAAAAAAAAAAAAAAAAGAATCCACCTGCCAATGCAGGGGACACGGGTTCGAGCCCTGGTCTGGGAAGATCGCACATGCCATGGAGCAACTAGGCCTGTGCGCCACAACTACTGAGCCTGCGCTCTAGAGGCTGCGAACCACAACTACTGAGCCAGCGTGCCACAACTACTGAAGCCCACGCGCCTAGAGCCCGTGCTCCGCAACAAGAGAAGCCACTGCAAGAAGCCCGCTCACCACAACAAAGAGTAGCCCCCGCTCGCCACAACTAGAGAAATCCCGCGCGCAGCAATGAAGACCCAACACAGCCAAAAATTAATTAATTAATTAATTTAAAAAAAAATTACATGGTAGAGTTTACTGGTCCTGAAGACATCAAGTGATTTCAAACACTGTCAAATAATCTGGAAAATTCACAAAGGCTGCTTCCAGGCTAAACAATGTTAATGCTGTCACAAATTGATGTTACCAAGTTTCCAGATTCGTGGTAGACTGAAAATTACATCAGAAAGACACTAAATCCTGGGTTTCTCTCACCAAGGCAAAGTATCAGCTTTATGGTTGACCTTGACAACTTTCATTTCCTCAGTTAAAAAATAAGGATCCTCTGTTAGAAGTCCCACAGTTTCATTTCTAAACACTCAGAACCTCTCCAACTGAAAATGAGTGTCAAAATTCTCAATTAATAAATGTCAGTTAATAAAGGACCAGTATAAAACATATATAGCTTACCTTCTCTCTTTTCATTTCAGTTCCAAATCACCTACCAAGGTAAGTTTCAAGAGCAATTGAGTAAAATCGTTTTAGAACAAGGGAAGGAATGGAGTGATTACCTTTCAGCCTATTTCAGAAAAACTACAAAACCAGAATAAGTGGAATACTGCTGGCCAAACATCTGGTGATTAAGCTATTCCTGGGAGGGTCACTTATTTCAAAGAGAAAGAACAAACAGTAACAAGACAGCAGCAACTCTGCAAGGCATGAAAAAGAAGTCTGGGATATTTTCCAAATGTGTTGGGAGGAAGTTATTTTTATTTACAGAGATATTTGTGTCCTATTTAAAATACAGAAGGAACTCAAAAAAAAAAAAAAAAAAATCAAGCTAAAGATCTTGTACTTCCCCAGCTGTATGTCCTGCTAACTTTAGAAGGATAAGTAACACTACTTTGACCAAAGAACAGTCAAAATTACAAGCAATTTTATCAAGGCCATTAATTGATGAAAGCATTCAATTAAGTACAAGAGATTTGAACACATAACTAATAAATAATAAAAATTTAATATGTTAAAAGAAAAGAAAGATAGGTTCTTTCCCTCAAGGAAATTACAATTAAAAATAAAACAAAACAGGGGCTTTCCTGGTGGCACAGTGGTTGAGAGTCCGCCTGCTGATGCAGGGGACACAGGTTCACGCCCCGGTCCAGGAAGATCCCACATGCCACAGAGCGGCTGGGCCCGTGAGCCATGGCCGCTGAGCCTGCGTGTCCGGAGCCTGTGCTCCACAGCGGGAGAGGCCACAACAGTGAGAGGCCCGCGTACCGCAAAAAAAAATAAAATAAAATAAAATAAAACAAAAGAAGATACAGTTAAGAGGACTTTTAAGCTATAGCTCTCTCCCACGTACTAACTTAATAGAGCAGTCTCTTGAAGCTTTGGTTTGCTTCCATTTGTAAACTGAGGTTAAGTCACCCTGACACCAAATATGTGGCATCTTTTCCAACATCGAATCTCTAACACCTGGGTGTCCTACAATCTAACTACCCAGAGTTAACATCAGACTCCACAGATTTAAGGGCTCAGTCCCACAGACTTCCCTCACTTTAGATGCCAGTCACAAGTCCCAGGTCCCCAGGGCACCTGGGGGGTTTTCATGGAGGTTTTAGTACATAGGCATGACTGACTGAATCTGACTCGGCTAAAAAATTTGGGGGTTCCCACAAACCCTTCCTCAGGTTTGATAATTCCCTAGAATGACTCACAGAACTCAAGAAAATGCTTTACTTACCATTACTGGTTTATTATAAAGGATACAACTCAGGAACAGCCAAATCGAAGAGATGCAAAGGGCAAGTTACAGGGGGTGGAGGAAAGAGGAGCAAAGCTTCCATGACCTCCTAGGGTATATCACCTTCCCAGCACCTCCCAGCACTTCAATGTGTTCACCAACTCAGAAGCTCCCCAAAGCCTGTTGTTTAGGGGTTTTCATGGAGGTTTTAGTACATAGGCATGACTGATTGAATCACTGGCCACTGGTAACTGAACTCAATCTCTGGTCCCCTCTTCTCCCCAGAGGTAGGGGATAGGACAAGGGGGCTAAAAGTTCTAACCTTCTAATCATGGCTAGGCCTTCTGGTGACCAGGCCACATCCTGGTGTCATCTAGGGGCCTCTGCCAGAAGTCATCCATTAGCATACAAAAGACACTCATCACTCAGGAGGTTCAGGTGACATCTTGAGACAAGGTAAAGGCATTCGAGGAAAAGTTCTTGCTAAAATAGGCCAAAAAAAAAAAAAAAAAAAGAAACCAAAACACGAGGAGTGTTTGTAGAATCCAAGTCATTCAGCTTCTCTGAAATCTAGGGCACAGGTCCAGGAATGACAGGAACGAGGCAGGGACTAAATCATTAAAGGCCTTGTATGCCATGCAACAGGTATGTTTCCCTATATTTTAAGAAAGTTTTCAACTGCTGCACAAGACACTTGAAGGCTACTGCCATAGACAACAGTAAATCAAGAGCAGCCTTTTAGATGAGTACCTATCAGTATTATGTTTCAGAAAAATCACCATGGAGGCAGGAAGAGGGTTAGGGAAGAGACACTAATCAGAAAGCTACTTAAAAAAAAAAAAAAAAGAAAGCTACTGATTGATGGAGGCCAGGCAGTAAATGATGAAAATCTCAACTAAAGCAGCAGTGAGGAGAGAAAGGTGGATAGATTTGAGGTTTTTAGGAGGTGTACTCAAAAGACACAGTGCCAATTTAAAAATAGTTGATGAATGAGAAATGGAAAAGTCTAGATGATTATAAAATTTCTGCCTTGACTACTGGGCATAACTAAAACTGGGAATACAGAGGAGCATATGGAAAACAATATTACATGATTGACAATTATGGGGTCATTTAATTGTCATTTATTATGGGAAATTTTATACTGCAAAATGCAGAGATATCATGGATAGCTGAATGAATACAAAGTTGAACTTCAGATCAACAGTAAGGAATATAAGTCATACAAATTGAGAATATAAGAATCTCAAGATTTAACTTAGTTTCCAGCTTCATCAAGAATATAACCTGCTCTATGGGTATTCTCAGGCTCCATTATGAAGTCACTTCTCAGATGAATACATTATAATCACATCCTTTTAGAATCTTTAGAAAAGATGCCTTGGAAAGAGGTGAGTTCATGTAATCATGGCATTTCATCTACCCAAAGCCAAAAACTTTGGAATCATTCGGACCAAAGATTCTCAAACTATTTAGAATAATAGTCTAGTTTTTTTTTTAATCCCATGTAAATTATATTGTAAAATACAGTAAAAATGTTAAATTGCTATAAAAGTTTCTAAACTCTTACATTCAGTTTTAAAATATTTTTATACAAAAATACTTAATAAGTTTAAGACTCAATATTTTAAGTGTTAAAAGCGCCCTGACAGGGACTTCCCTGGTGGTCCAGTGGTTAAGACTCCTTGCTCCCAATGCAGAGGGCTCAGGTTCTATCCCTCATAGGGGAACTAAGATCCCGCATGCCGGAGGCGCAGCCAAAAAATAAATAAGTAAATAATGAATTTGAAAGAAAGAAACTTTATTTTAAAACAAAAATGCCCTGACAATTCATAGTCCAGACAGGAATCCACTGACTCCTACAGAAAGAAACAAATTTTAAAACACATAACCATTATTTATAGGAAAAGACCATGACTTATTCTTTTTAGACTAAAGTTGTTATATCATTTTACTAGCAAAAATTGTTAATTTCCTACTGCCTACCAAAATTCCAAATTTCTAAGGCAATGATGTCAAGGAAAATGGCTAAAGACATCTCTTTCACTCATTCATTCATTTGCTCACTCACTTATTCATTCAACAAATACCTACTGAACACCTATTAAGTAGGTTAGGGATCATCTCATCTGACCTTATTTTACAGAGGGGAAAATTTAGGCTCATAGCAGTCATGTTACTTAATCTGAAATTAACTATAACCTTTGGCAATTGCTTTCCTGTGAATTTAACTATAATTTTTGACAATCACCCACTCTTCCACTGTAAGAATCCTTGGCTCCAAAGCAACTACACCTACTAATCAACACCTAGAACATGCCTTTTCACTTTCCCATTTCTATGCCTTTGTTCCAATCATTTCCCCACCCCTGCCCCCAGTCTTTGCCAACTGAAATATTAGCCATCATTGTTTTAAAAATCAAGTAAATTATAACTTCCTCTCTGTTCAGCCTAGCTAGAAGTTATTCTCTATAAACTCTGCGTTCTTTTTTAGTTAAGATTAACAGATTCCCATGATAAAAATTCAAAAAGCCAGTCTATAAATTCTTACATACAGCACTTACATGACATTCATTACATACTTATTTAAACATTTATTGTTTGCATACATATCTATTTCCCTTAGATAAAACATAATTTCCTGGAAACTAGATACCATATCTCCACTATACCCTGTACCAGTATTTCAACTCTATTCTGCATATCAACAGAGCGAGAATAATGATCCACATTTCTAAAAGAAAGATACAGGGATAAACCACTCTAACAATTCTTAAATAATTAAGAATTGACTATGCATATTTATAACAGTAACTGATAGAGAATTAACTTGTAAACAATACTGTCAATTACTATCTGTATGTGGATTAGCCACAGTACATTGTGCTTTACAGTTCCACAGTACTAACTTAATTACTTGTGTTTTTAATTCCATACATATGATACCTAAAGCCCTCTGAAATACAAACTACCATCTTCTTCTTCAGGGAATCAGAGAATCTTAAAGCTAGAATAAACCATACCCATTCATTATAGGATTGAGGAAACAAAGCTTATATCAAAGTCTCCTAACCAGCTTCTGAGGAGGAGCTCTGCTCTAGCCTGACTGAAGGGCCCTCTCCCCATTCACAACAGAGTAGGTGGGAAAACTAGACAACTTCCTGGTTACCATGGTGCCTGCTCTTCAGTGTGGTATCATCATTTTCCTTGAAATAACTCCCACTTTACTTAATCATAGACACAGGATTCAATATTTTAAAGAAACCCATGCACATCCTGAATTTAAATATTGTTTATTGGGGCTTCCCTGGTGGCACAGTGGTTAAGAATCTGCCTGCCGATGCAGGGGACACAGGTTCGATCCCTGGGTCAGGAAGACCCCACTTGCCTGCAGCAACTAAGCCCGTGCACCACAGCTACTGAGCCTGCACGCCTAGAGCCTGTGAGCCACAACAAGAGAAGCCACCGCAGTGAGAAGCCTGTGCACCGCAATGAAGAGTAGCCCCTGCTCCCCGCAACTAGAGAAAGCTTGCACACAGCAACGAAGACCCAACACAGCCATAAATAAATATTTTTAAAAATTGTTTATTGGGCTTCCCTGGTGGCGCAGTGGTTGAGAGTTCGCCTGCCGATACAGGGGACACGGGTTCATGCCCCGGTCCGGGAAGATCCCACATGCCGCGGAGCGGCTGGGCCCAGGAGCCATGGCCGCTGAGCCTGCGCGTCTGGAGCCTGTGCTCCGCAACGGGAGAGGCCACAACAGTGAGAGGCCCGCGTATCGCAAAAAAAAAAAAAAAAAAAAATTGTTTATTATCTATTTTGAATAATGCAAACATATGCATGACTGTTAACATAAGCTAACATATCCTAATAATTTTTAAAATCAAAAGTGAATTTTATTTTAGTTTATACACTTTAATATGTCCTTCATAGAAGATGAAATAACGTTATTTCAATAATCCAAGACTAATTAAGATGATGAACAATCAGGCTGAGTGTACTGCTTGTTGGCACAAACCCTTCCTCTACCTGGACCTTTCTGTCTATTCTTCTGAGAATACTAACACATCTGGGTGTCAACCTTTATTAATTATGTGACCATGAGCAAGTTATTTAACCTCTTTAAGTCTCTTTTCTCATTCACTAAGAGGGACTGATACTACCTACTTATAGGTGAGGATTCAAGGTTATGTAAGTAGAGCCTCTGATGCACAGTAGCCATGTAATAAAAAAACAACTATTATTAGTAATTAAATAATAAGATTAATTTAACACAATAGACAGAAATAAGAAGGCTAATATCTCAAGAAAGTGGGATTTATCATCTCAGTTATGAGCCTGTGCTTAAAGAAATTCCCCAAATGAGACAAGTAATTTATGTCAAGACCCATAAGGAATAATAGATTCATGAAATGTCATTAGCATTTTAAGAGCAATATTTTTATTAAAGTAAATAAAACATTTTTAAAGCAGGCAATATTTTAGTCTTGCCAGTTCTGATGACAATTAAATTACCTGCAAAGCACTGTTATTTTATTAAGTTGAAACAATATCATTGGAAAATTTTCTACTCAGCCTAAACAATTTAGAACCATGCTAAATCTAGAACCACTTCTAAAATTTCATTGCACTATCAACATTACTGATAATTTACAGAGTCTTGTAAGCAAAGAAACCTTCAACTTACTTTATAAAATAAATCATCTTCTGTTGTACCAAGACAGAAAACAAGAACTGACAAATCAAAGAGCCATCTATAAGCAGAATTGCTGAGGTATATTTGTAAAGCATTTATTTGATGTGGAGGAAAGCAAAGGCACTTCAATTACCTTTAGCCCTATAAGATTTCATGAAAGAAACCACAGAAACAAGACACACACAAAGTACAGTCAGAGGACTACAAATGGGAAGTATTCTTCCTGAGCTATGGAAAATAAAATGAGGCTTCATTTTCAAAAGATAAAATACAGAGAGAAGAGGTGAGTTACTGAATCTAAACTCCAAAAAAAGTGTTATCAATTAATTACTATCAAAGAGTAAAGAAAACATGATGGAGGTAAGTGAAGATTATTATTTAGAACTAAGGGAAGGGATAAACTGGAAGACTGGGATTGACACATACACACTACTCTATATAAAACAGATAACTAATAAGGACCTACTGTATAGCACAGGGAACTGTACTCAATACTCTGTAATGGCCTATATGGGAAAAGAATCTAAGAGTGGATATGTGTATATGCATGACTGATTCACTTTGCTGTAGAGCAGAAACTATCACAACATTGTAAATCAACTATACTGCAATAAAAATTAATTTTTAAATTAATTTCTAAGTTATACAATTATAAAATATTCTAAGACTATGTCTGAGAGGTACATCTAACTCTCCAGAATACTTCAGTCGTTATCAGTGAATGTTCTTAAAAGAAATTAGAAGAGATTCTCCAACTCTAGAGAAGAAAAAAAGGAAAATTAAATGGGAAATAGACAAATGAACCCCCACCCCATTATGGACTGTAGGAAGGAGATAAATGAAAACGATTTTCAGCACTTTCTATCTTTCATCATGTCCTTACTCCCCTACCCTGTCAGATCATCCATTAAAAAAAATCAACTAGAAAGTGTTACACGTGCACTGCAGAGACAGAAAGCAGACCTGGAGCACAAAGGATATAGTGGGAGTCTGAGAACAGCAGACCACTTAATTTTGCTGGCTGAATGTATCAACCTAGCTGACAAATTTTTGAGGCTCTGTATTTCAAAGAGCCTAGACTTTCTCAAATTAAAATCTCTTGCAAAAGGTCATCTCCTTTTATTCACCATTACTAGAATGGAGTGTGAACATTTCAGAAAGTCAGCAGAAAGTCTTATGGCATACTCGGTTATTTTTAATCCCAAATCCACCAAAGAGTATATAGTTATTCATATTTAAATTTTGAAATAAATAAATAGGGAACTTCCCTGGTGGTTCAGTGGTTAAGAATCCACCTTCCAATGCAGGGGACACGGGTTCAATCCCTGGTCAGGGAGCTAAGATCCCACATGCCATGGGGCCACTAAGCCCACGCGCCTCAACTAGAGAGCCCGCAAGCAGCAACTACAGAGCCCACATGCTCTGGAGCCCGCGTGCCACAACAAAGAGCAGACGCGCCGCCACAACGAAAGATCCCGCATGCCGCAACTAAGACCCGATGCAGCCAAAGATTAATAAATAAATAAATATTTTTTTAAAATAAATTTTGTACCCGTTTTCCTCTCCAAAATTTGAATATTTTCTGACCTGTAATTCATTTATTGGGATTGTATAACTTTAATAACAAAGACAAAAATCAGTAAATAAGGTACAGAGAAATTATAATAAAATACATTAGGAAAAGGCCACAGTGTTAATAAGAAAAAAAAGTTATTCAAAGTACAGCATTTTAAATCCTCAAGTGATAATAGCATATGAACAGTTCCTCAGTAAATACCATAAGGAAATGGAAATCTTGAGGCTCAAAGTATTATAACATCCTCATCATCTACTGATGAGATGAATCTGAAAGAGCAGCCCAAAATGGGAAGCATAATGCACTGGATCATTCTATTGTGAACTTGGTCCACCTGGGAACTGTGTTTCCCAGAATTTCCTTCCCTGTATAGTACACCAAGTTAGAGACGGCCAAACTCTTAGAAGGTCTTTATGATAAGACATGGTGAGAATAAATGCAGAGGTGCCTGGGGCAGGTTTCAGCTTGTCCTCAACTCTCCTCTTATCCCCTCTGTGTCCAGCTCTTCTTCACCTGATCAACAGTGGCCTAAGATCCAACAAGAGATGCCTGACTCTGGGCTTTGTACCCACAGAAGCAATAGCTACACAGAGGCAACAGCCTTCCACAGACCTCTCCAGGATCATCCTCTTTGCATTCTCACTTTGATGTCTGTATACACTTGCTTCTTAAAATTTTCCCAGTAAGTTCTGACTTACACGCCTGTACCAGTAATTCAGGAGGCTCTATTAGTGACTATTTTTCTGATCCTTCTGCTTCCTGACTTTCACATTCCCAGCAACTCCTACAATCCGTATACAGTCTGAGTACTATAATAAATCCCTTATTCAATAACACTCACAGTGGTTCAATTTCTCATACTGAATCCTGAGCATTATACTCAAAATTCAGCAATTAATTTGTAATCCAGCAGTACTGACAGAATGGACTGAATGACTGAACGCCATTTCCCTGTTAATACTAAGCTGAATTTTTCCTGAGATAACCAGGTACACTTCATCCATTTACTTCTGTAAGTGGGAAATGTTCTCTGCTTTCTATCAAGTGATTCCTAAAAAAGACTGCTCAATTACTTTCAGTTCCTAGATATAGCACATAAAAACACATATTAATAATCCAAATTATAGTATTTGTTTATTCCAAGTTGTTTTAATAAATGTTAATGTTTCAGTTTATTTAAGTGTTGTTTTAATCAATTTGTCATCTGGGGACTTGCTAAGAGAAGAGACAAATGGACTAAAAATTAATTATTTTTAAGAAGTCTTCTGTGAATTGGGCCCATGAATTCTAATTATAAAATTATAAAAATACAAAACTTCTCAAGTAGTCACTAGAAACATCTTCCCCCAAAAAAGAAACAAATATATACTAAGCACTCAAGGCCTAAACTAGATACTAGTAAGTCTGATTTAACAATACATATATTTTTTAAAGTCACGTTTTCTAAAGATTCCCCAAGCTCTATTTGGAACTTAACCTTAATAGCCTAACATACATTTTTATACAGCTTTTATAAATTATCAACTATTTCTATTTCTATCAACTATGACATTAAGATATCCTATAGTTAGCCTACCACATTCAAGGGCATAAAAACAACTCACAATTGAGAAGACATACTGCCATAAGTAAGAACTATAATTAAATACTAGATTCAGGTACCGATCTCTAAAGTGCTCCCTGTGACTGAGAAGAATTACTATATATGAAAACCCAGCTTTATAAGTAGCTAAAATATGCATGGAGTGGAGAGGGAAAGATCAGGAAATATTATTCATGCTAATAAATGAACCTTTGTTTTACAAAAGGAGTCACCTCATAATTTATTTGAAAGGAAGATCCTTAAGGAGTGTTTAAAATTATTCCATTTAGAAAAACTCTGAGAAACAGACTATTTTACAAGATAGTGTTATTCTATAAAAACACATTAAAAACTGTAAAAGCTAGCATTTGTGTTTACTTAAGGCCCACCATTGGGCTTCTACACACAAAATGGTATAGAATTTATATTTTGGGTGGAAAGGATTTCTTTATACAGGAAATCCTGTATAAATTTCCAACTCAAGAAAGGCACATACAACTAATAAAATGACTCAGTAAAACACCACTGGGAAAAGAAATAAGTAGCATTTTACTCTATGTGGCTTTCTACAGAATCCTAAAACATTTACTATAAAGGTAAATTTTACTTACAGTGTCAATACATTTTGGAAAGAATACGGAGCATTCTGAATCATGAAGGTCACAATTTCTTTAACTTAAATCAGTCTCACACCCCATCCATTTGCTGTTTATAATTACAGCTATTTTTTTAAGATAGAAAACTGCGAATTGAATTCAAATATATCATGCTCCAAAATTAGAACAAGATTTTCCTCTAAACTTGATCTTTTAAAAATTGTAATCTAGAGGAATAATAAAATTATTTAACCTGCTAGATTGGTTAAAGACACTATATTTTTAATGAGCACATTTGAATCATCACTTGCAAAAAAGTTTCTAAAAGTTTTCTAAAGTCTAATGACAATTTGCACACATACCACATTAACTGAACACCCATCAAGCGTAAAGTGTTGTGAAAGGGGTGGTGGTGGTGGTGAGGATTTCATTCCACGACAGTAATTACAGCTGCAGCTTCTGTTTTCCCATTCCTATAATTCCCAAAATAGTCAATAGAGCCCTTGCTTGCCATAATTGCCTCTTGCTGGTCCATCACCACAGCTCCATTTTGCTACCATTGAAATTCCACAACCAGGATGGCACAGACTCCCCTGTGGAGAGAAGCCTGCAGAGGTTGTCTGTTTTAAGCTGCAATCACTTTTTCCTGAGACTCCTCAGCATCTGTTGACTACCTCACTGACAGTAGCCCACAGACTCCTCCAGATCAGAGAGGCGTGCATGACATTGCCAGAAGACAAGCTGCAACAAGACTCTGATCCCTCAGCTGCAACCCACCAAGTTACTAGTCAACTTGGAATTTTCCTCCATGAAACACTATCTGACACTTCCCCACACTGACACTCATATGCCACTTCCCTCCCCACGCAGTTCCAAGAGTTCTTCCTGCAATTCGTCTCTATTGGCACCACATGGCATTATCCTGGCAAGCCAATGCCCTCTGCAAAGTGGAGAGCTCCCTGGGCTACCTCGGGTGGGTGGCTTCTAGGAATGATGCTTAAGACAGCACATGAGAGGTACGCTGTGGCTTCACTAGTGACTCCACTACTTTCAGGAATTATTCAAACTACTGATAAGCTTTCATACATAAGTCCTTGGGATACACATTAAGAGTTCTCACCACTAAAACTAAATTTTAAAGGTTTAAAATAAAGATTTTTATAAGATCTGTTTATATAGACTTTAGGAACATTAATGATGTCTCAAAAGATACTATTACCTTTCTCTGGGCTTCATGGCTGTTGAAGTACCCAGAGATTTGGGTTTAAATTCAAAGGCAATTCAAAAACAAGAGTGGAATACAGTTTGAATTTTTTATTTAAGAAAAATTTCTGCTTCCAATAATGCTGCCTGCGTAATTCAGGCAAACCGTTCCACTGCAAACAAGTAGAAAGCTGGACAAAAGTATGACAACTGGGAATGAAGGGAAAAAACTATTATTCAGACGGTACATATAGAAAATCCAAAATAAGCTATAAACTATCAGAAAAAAATCAGTTTATCAAAGCTGAGGGATATAAAAGATAATATCTAGAAATCAACTGTATTTCTATATACCAGCAATAGTTAGAAAATGAATTTTTAATACCATTTACAATACCATCAAAAAATATCAAATTCCTATCAAAACAGAAAGAAAAGTGGTAAACCTCTACATAGAAAACTAAAGAAAACAGTATTTTTAAAAATTAAAGGACACCTAATAAGTGAAGGGATGGTCCATGTTCTTGAGATTTAACATTGTAAAGACGTCAATTCTATCCAAATTGATCTAGAGATCCAGTAGAATCCCAAGCAATCCTAACAAGTTTTTAAATGGAAATTTGTAGGCTGGTTCAAAATGTATAAAGAAATGCAAATGGCCAAGGAAAGCAAGACACCTAGAAGAATAACAAAGACTTTCTCTCCAGATATCAGGACTTATTATGAAGCACAGTCATTAAGACAATGTATAAGACAAAGAGATGAAAGGAAAGAACAGAAAGCACAGAAATATTACACATGAAATGGATGCTTTTTGTACACTAATGTTGTCACTGCAGACCAGTGAGGAAAGTTTGATCTTTGCAATAAATGGTGCTGAGACATTTGGATATGCATAAAGGAAAACAAAATTAAAATTGACCTCTAACTCATACCATACACAACATTAATTTCAGATGGATTATAGATCTCAATGTAAAAGTCAAAACAATAGGGCTTCCCTGGTGGCGCAGTGGTTGAGAGTCCGCCTGCCGATGCAGGGGACACGGGTTCGTGCCTGGGTCCGGGAAGATCCCACATGCCGCGGAGCGGCTAGGCCAGGCCCGTGAGCCGTGGCCGTTGAGCCTGCGTGTCTGGAGCCTGTGTTCCGCAACGGGAGAGGCCACAACAGTGAGGGGCCCGCGTACCGCAAAAAAAAAAAAAAGTCAAAACAATAAAGCTCCTAAAAGATAATGTAGGAGAATATCTCTTCGGGCGTACAACAAGCACCAACCAATAAGGACAGATAAACTAGACACAGAGTAAAACAGATGTTACACACACACACATTTTTTTAAATGGTCAATGCATGGTGATAATAAAAAGCAGACCAACTTTTAGTCAGTAGTTACATTGATTTTAAATTCTGTATAGAAAATGCACTGTAGATTGTCTGAACCTGGGGCAGAACACACCCATTTCTCCCAGCCCTTGATACACTACTAACTTTGGCCGGGGGTGGGGTGGGGGGGACAGTGTTTACGTGTTCACCTGGGTTACATAAGTGTTGGCTTTGTGACAATTCACTGATGTCTTGTATACTGTAAGTGTTTATCATGCTTCACTATAAAATAGTTTAAAAAGTCAATGGACTGCAAATGGCAAAATTTCTTTTTTATGGCTGAGTAATATTCCTGTGTGCGTGTGTGTGTCTGTGTATGTGTGCGTATCACATCTTTATCCATTCATCTGTTAATGGACACTTAGGTTGCTTCCATCTTGGCTATTGTAAATAATGCTGTTATGAACATTGAGGTACATGTATCTTTTTGAATTAGTGTTTTCATTTTCTTTGGACTTATATCCAGGAATGGAATTGCCGGATCATATGGTAGTTCTGTTTTTAGGTTTTTTGTTACTTTTGTTTTAGTTTTTTTGTTATTTGTGGTCTTTTTGATGATAGCCATTCTGACAGGTGTGAGGTGATATCTCATTGTGGTTTCGATTTGCATTTCTCTGATGATTAGCGATGATAAGCATCTTTTCATGTGCTTGTTGACCATCTCTATGTCTTCTTTGGAAAAATGTCTATTCAGGTCTTCTGCCCATTTTTTAATCAGAGTGCTTGGGTTTTCTTTGATAGTGAGTTATATGAGCTGTTTATATATTGTTGACATTAATCTCTTATTGGTAATATCATTTGCAAATATTTTCTCCCATTCAGTAGGTTGTCTTTTTGTTTTCTGGATGGAAATTTTACCATTTGCAACAACACAGATGGACCTGGAGAGTATTATGCTTACTGAAATAAGTCAGAGCAAGACAAATACTATATGTTATCACTTATATGTGGAATCTAAAAGAAAAAACAAACTAGTGAGTATAACAAAAAAGAAACAGCCTCACAGATATAGAGAACAAATTAGAAGTTACCAGTAGGAAGAAGGAAGGGGAAAGGGCAAGATAGGGGTAGGGAATAAAGAGGCATGAACAACTATGTATAAAATAAGCAACAAGGATATATTGTACAGCACAGGGAATATAGCCAATATTTTATAATAACTATAAATGGATATAACCTATAAAATTTTTGAATCACTGTATGTTGTACACCTGAAACTAATATAATATTGTAAATCAATTATACCTCAATTTTTTAATTAAAAAAATTAAACGAAAAAAGTCAATGAATATGTACACCTCTTAATATACAAAATAATAATTTAAAAAGAGCCAAAAGTTGAATACCCTTAATATGTTAGTGTGGTATTGTGACAAGAATAAGAAATACATACTTGGTCTTTGTTCCACAGTTTCTGGCACAGCACTCCTAAAACTCTTGGAAATTCCTAAGGGATGAAATCAACAAAGGTGTCTTTTGTTATGGTAATGAGGTGACTTAGAAAGCCCCTAGGTAACCTAAGGGTGGAGGTGGCTTGCCAGTGGAGCCAACCACATGATCAGAGGGTTGGAACTTTCAGTCCTGCTGCCACCCTACCTCTGGGGAGGGGAGAGGGGCTGGAGAATGAGTTCAATCAATGGCCAATGATGTAATCAATCATGACTACGTAATGAAGACCCCATAAAAACCCGAAGGGACAGGGTTCGGAAGCTTCCGGGTTGGTGAATATGTGGAGATTTGGTCAGAGTGGCAGTCTCAGAGAGGGCATGGAAGCTCCACGTCCCCTCCCTTCCCCCATACCTTGCCCTATGCATCTCTTCCATTTGGCGGGTTCCTGAATTATATCCTTTTATAATAAACTGCTAATATAGGAAGTAAAATGTTTCTGTGAGCCGCTCTAGGAAATTAATCTAACACAAGGAGGGGGTCATTAGAACCTCCAATCTGCAGCCAGCCAGTCAGAAGCCCAGGTGACCACCTGGACATGTGACTGGCATCTGAAAAGGGGGGCAGTCCTTTAGGACTGAGCCCTTAACTTGTGGGATCTGATGCTATCTCCAGAGAGTGTCAAAATTGAGTTGAATTGTAGGACACCCAGCTGACATGGAGGATTGCGTGGTGGTATGGGAAACACACACACACACACACACACACACACACACACAGGAATCAGATGCAGAATCCTAGTTGATGATCAGAAGTGGAATTGGTCCCAGAATTGTAGTAGCATCTTACAAATCCGTATAACGTAAACACTCAGAGAAAACAGAAAAAGAACAGATATAAACCGACCTTTCACAAAAGAAATACAACTGTCTTAATAAATCGATGAAAGCCTGTTCAATCTCATTAGTCATCAATTAAGTAAAAAAGAAAAGAGAGAGAGAAATCTCTTTTAACCTATCAGGCTGGTAATGGTTAAAGTAACTGACAAATATCTAGTGCTCTTTCTGGGGAAAATGTGAACTCACATTCACAGTAGGTAGGAATATAAAGGTTTCTGGAAAGTAATCTGGCAATAGGTATCAACATTTTAAAAGTATGAGTACCATTTGATTCAAAAATCCATCCTACTTCTAGAGATTTATGCTAAGGAGACCATCAGACAAATGGACAAAGATGGATACTGCAAAGGTTGTATACTGCAGTGCTATTCATAATAATCAACAACAAAAAACCACCTAACATTAGTCAATGTAGGATTGATAAAGTAAACGATATCACATCATATAAATGGAAAATCATACCACTACTAAAATTATTTAACTATATTTAGTGATACAGAAAAGTGGCCATAATATTTTAAGTAAAAAAAAAAACATACTATAGAATATGGTATATTCTGTCAATAAAAAAACCTTTTTCACAAAACTAAGAAACGAGCAAACTGTATTCCACATCTCTGCTTGTCGCTTAAGAAATTCACTGGTAGCTAGCTGCCTATTTAAAAAGAGAATTCTGGAACTTGCTATTGGCCTATGTATGAGACCATTTTATGTCCAATATTAATTGGTTCTTATAAGACACCAGAATAACCTTGTTATTCTAATAAAAGACACAACGTTTCACCTTTTTCGTCTTAAAATATAGTTGGGGAGCGGCCACCCCTCCTTCTCCTCGCAGTGCCACACCACCGGAGGCCGAGCCGCGTAAGGAAATCTACACAAGAGGAGATCAAAAAAAACAAAGAAAGCAGTTCTCTTCTGTTTAAGCGATGACAAAAGACAAATAATTGTAGAGGAAGCAAAGCAGATCTTGGGCTCCTGAAAGTGCACCTTTAAAAAGCAAGATGATTTATGCTAGCTCTAAAGATGCCATTAAAAAGAAATTTACAGGTATTAAACATGAGTAGCAAGTAAATGGCTTGGATGATATAAGGGACTGTTCAACACTTGGACAGAAATTGGAAGGCAAGGTAGTAGTTTCACTTGAAGGAAAACACTTATAAAATGACAGTCAAGTGCCATCTGGATCTTAAGGGAGCTTCCATTTCTCCAGCTCAGTCAATTGAAATAGTATTAGGTTTTGTTTTCTTTCCTTCCTCTTCCCACTGGGTCCTTCCAGCACAATGAATGAAGGAAATATCATTCATGTAAGCAGACTATCAAGAGATTGCCATTAGACTGTTTAATACTGCTACTTTTATGTAGAACCCAAGGAATGCCTTCCCATATTTTAGCCAAAACAACTGGTTATGCCTCCCTTGCAGCAAGCACTACAATGAATGTGATTGTCAATGTGAATAGCTTAGAACACTACAAAGGGTTAAGCTAACTGAATGCCTTGAAAGTATTATCCACTAGTGAGATGGTAAACTTTATTCAGTATTATTTATAGTTGCACTTGACTGAAGTTCTGTGAGGCTTGAGCATTCGTACACCTCACCTGCCTTGGCAAGCCTATTTCTTGTGACATGGCAGCACGGATATAATACTATGCATTGAAAGCATTCTTTTTTAGAGTTTAATTCCCTACCCCAAAAGGAATGCCAATTAAATTGTATTAACTGTGTCATCAACTTATCCTAGTACCTCAGTGTTCATTCTCATACCTGTGTATCTTCTTTTTTTTTTTATAAATTTATTTTATTTATTTATTTTTGGCGGCGTTGGGTCTTCGTTGTTGCATGCGGGCTTTCTCTACTTGCGGTGAGCGGGGGCTACTCTTTCTTGCGGTGCACGGGCTTCTCATTGTGGTGGCTTCTCTTGTTGGCGAGCACGGGCTCTAGGTACGCGGGCTTCAGTAGTTGTGGCACGCGGGCTTCAGTAGTTGCGGCTCACAGGCTCTAGAGAGCTGGCTCAGTAGTTGTGGCACACGGGCTTAGTTGCTCCGTGGCATGTGGGATCTTCCCGGACCAGGGCTCAAACCTGTGTCCCCTGCACTGGCAGGCGGATCCTTAACCACTGCACATCTTCTCAAAAGAAATAGCTGTTATTAATGCCTTTTTGTTTTCCATCGAGTGTACACTACTGAATAAGTGTAGGAGTTTTATGTTTACCATGTAAGTCTTCCAACACTAAAGATATTTTGAATATCAGTCATGATGGCAATTTCTGTATAAAAGAGCCTTAAATGGAACACTGTTTTTGAGATCAAACTCCCCACCCTCACAAAAATGGCCAGGTTGCAATAAAAATTGTGGCATATTACAAAAAGAAAAATGCACGCACACACACACACACACACACACACAGAGTTAGCTGGGATTCTTCTCCCTAGACTAATGTTGGCATACCAGACATCTGAGACTGTTCTGCGCCAGATTTCCTCTGTAATAAATGATATGGACAGGACTTTTGATGACCATGTGAAATGAAACTGCACTCTTTAACAATCAGCTGCTTATATAAACCTTTTGTTTCTCAAATATAAAATTCATCAATTTCCAAACACACACTGACCTGGGTACACTCATGTGTGTAACACTGACAGGTGTTCAAGATCAATTTACCTAAGGAATTCTGTTTTTAGGATTGTATAATTCTATGTATAAAACACTGAGTTTAATTAAATAAGCAAATGGATACTCAGGTATTTAAATAGAAAAACGTATTGCTTTTCACTGGAAGGTGACATTGGAAATGATTTTGCTTTCACCCTCACCTTCCCTTATGGAGTTTCTTACACTGAGCCTGTATCATTCTGGGGAAGAAGCTATTCTTATTTTTAGAAAAAATTACCTTCCCCCATATCCCACTTCCCATACCATGTGGCATCTCTACCCTCTGCCCACAGTGTGTCAGAAGGCACCACCATGCTCTCCCAACACCAGGTTCAAAGCCTCAGCTTATTCTGAGGCAGTTACCTTTGTCCGGACACTTACCCAGGTGGCTGTCAAGGCTTATCCAGCCACATTGCTCCTTGGCAGTGGTTTCCTTTCATTTCCCAAGGCTACTCCTCCCCTAATTTACTTCACCACTTCCAATTATCTTTTAGTTTTAATTCACCGTATAAAAGTCTGTCAGCTCACTCTTCCTAAAGCAAGCCCCCTGAAGGTCCCTTCCTTAACTGAAATGGTTCCCTGGGGGGCCCCTACATACTCCTACTCTAGTATTCAAGGTCTCTATTGTAATCCTGTCTTTTTGTTCTCATCACTGCTTTTCTTAAACCCTACTCTTCAAGCGAAGGGCAACTGACTTTTCTCTGACCAAGCAAGTGTAGACCAGTGGTTCTCAAACTTCAGCACATCATAACCACCTGGAGGGCTTGTTAAAACCCAGATTTCTGGGATCAACTCCCAGAGTTTCTGGTTCAGTAGGTCTGGAGTGGTGCCCCAAAATTTGCATTTCTAACAGGTTTCCAGGTGATGCTGATGCTGATGGTCTGGGACCACACTCTGAGAACCACGTGGTATAGATTATATTGATACTTTCCTGCTCCATGACTCCATCAAGCAATTCCCTTCCCCAGGCATACACAACCACCACAGCTGACATTCTTTCATTGATTGACTTCATACAGCAACCCCTCTACCTGAAGTCATATATGAGTGTCTTCCCCTCTCTGCAACCCAAAGAGGATGTGATATGCTGTGATACAGAAGCCCCACAGCCCTTTATTTGTAATTCTAGTGACAATATATTTGGTTTTGTAGCATTATATGCGTCTCCATATCAATTAGACTAGGATTATGGGAGACTTATTGGCCTTTGGATATGGAGATGCCTAGAATAGAACTTTGCAGGTACCAAGAACTCAGTTTGATAAATATCGTATATTAATGCATATATGTGGAATCTAGAAAAATGGTACAGATGAACTGGGTTGCAAGGCAGAAATAGAGACACAGATGTAGAGAAAAACGTATGGACACTAAGGCGGGGAAAGCAGACGGGGAGGCGCAGGGGTCATGCTGGGATGAATTGGGAGATTGGGATTGACATATATACACTAATATGTATGAAACTGATAACTAATAAAAACAAACAAACAAAAAAAGAGCTCAGTTTGAAACTTGCTGAATTTAACTAGGAGCATTTCAAATGGGTCTTGTTTTTCATTCTACTACACACTTCACACTGTAAGCCCTCAAACAGTAGCTAATGATATCAATGACATGCAAAGAACACAAGTTCCCATGGCAAAAGGCAACAGGAACACAGCACTCAACACAGTCAAGTTACAAAGGCAGGAACCAAAAGGAAGAGGAGGGTGAAGGAGAAAGAAGGGAGATGAAGGAGGAAGAAGGAAGAAAATCCTGCTATTTGCAACAACTTGGATGAAACTGAAGGGCATTATGCTAAGTGAAATAAACACTGTATGCTATCACTTATATGTGAAATCTTAAAAAGGAAGGAGGAAGAAGAAAAAAGAAGGCTAAAGCCTGGGAGGAAATCCAGTAGCTGTACTTTCTAGGCCTCTTCCCCTTGGGGGTGAGCAAGCAGCCTATGGAAAAGGACTGTAATAGGTCTGTGTTACAGTAGCACCCAGCACAGAGAAGGGTTTGACATACATAGTCTCGATAGTACCAGACTGTGTCTCTCTCTGCCCCACCAGTATTCTAACAACAAGGGATAGGATCTGTAATATTTGTATTTCCAGCACCTACACAGTGCTCAGAATGTAATACACCCTCAATATTTGTTTTTTTAATTGGCATGAGAGTGGAAAGAATGGTGTGGCTATGAATAACACTTTGAGGACAGAAGCAGCAGAACTTGCTAACCAGAATGTGGAATTAAAGGAAGAACTCTAGTACTATGAACAGAAAAAGGAAAGTCTGGAAGAGGGGCTGAGTTTGGGGAAAGAAGTTTAAAAGAAAGATATGTGGCACTTACTACTCACCAAACTATATACTAGATACTTTAAGAACTGCAAAGATGCAAATTGCTCTCAGAAGCTACAGTCCAGTAGAGGGAATGTATGTATACAACTATAGTGGAAAAAAAAGAGAGAGAGAGAGAAATGCTGTAAAAGGGACACTTATGAAGTGTTGTGGATGTGCAGAAGAGAGAAAAGCATATTTCCAGAAGCGCAGGGTTAGGGTTAAAACAATAAAGCATTACCGCAAGGACAGAAAGAGGAAGGCGGCCAAAGGTAGAATGTTAAAGAAAACACAGATACTGAAGAGGGAGGAGACTAAAAATGGGAATAGGAAGACTGGGAGTGTGTGACAGAAGAAGGAAAGACAGTTTGAAGGAGATCCAGACTATCAAATGCCATAAAGTAGTAAATACGTGCCAAAAAGCCCTAATTGTTGTTACCATCCACAGCCCAGTTCAGGTTCTATCTACTCTCAAACTGCTCAGATTCCTCCAGGCTCCAATTAATTTTGCCTCTCCATAAATTACCATTGTGCTATTAGGATACACGTGCACAGACAAGAACCATGTATTATTATTTTTTAATTGAAGTATAGTTGATTCCCAATGTTGTGTTAGTTTCTGGTGTACAATAAAGTGATTCGGTTATACATATATATAACAGTTTGCATTTGCTAATCCCAAACTCCCAATCCATCCCACCCCCATGGCACCCACAAGTTTGTTCTCTATGTCTGTGAGTCTGTTTCTGTTTCACAGATAGATTCATTTGTGTCATATTTTAGATTCCACATATAAGTGATATCATATAGTATTTGTCTCTCTGACTTACTTCACTTAGTATGATAATCTCTAGGTCCATCCATGTTGCTGCAAATGGCATTATTTCATTCTTTTTTATGGCTGAGTAGTATTCCATCGTGTATGTGTGTGTGTGTATATATATATATATATATACATACACACACCACATCTTCTTTATCCATTCATCTGTTGATGGACATTCGGTTGTTTCCATGTCTTGGCTATTGTAAATAGCGCTGCTATGAACATAGGTGTGCATGTATCTTTTTGAGTTATAGTTTTGTCCAGATATATGCCCAGAAGTAGGATTGCTGAATCATATGGTAATTCTATTTTTAGTTTTTTAAAGAACCTCCATACAGTTCTCCACAGTGGCTGCACCAACTTACATTCCCCCCAACAGTGCAGGAGGGTTCCCTTTTCTCCACATCCTCTCCAGCAAGAACCATGTATTCTTAAACTCAGTACCTTTGTGGACATAACACAGTATCTTGGACATATAGAATATAATACACTCAACTGAATATAACTATACTAAAATCTCTTCCGGACTTTATTTATAGATAATGATGGCTTACTTTCTATGGCACATCAGTGAAAACCACATCTCAGGGAGATTGGGTTGTATCATCTGTTTAAATGGCCACAACTTCTCTTTTATTCAATTTGTTGGGCACCAACTATGGATCAGACATGCTGTACAGAAGCTCCTTACAGGAAGAGCTTATAGAAGAGAACAGGTAGGTGAATTAACCACATATGAGAAATGCAAAAACGTATATGTGAGGGCTTCCCTGGTGGTGCAGTGGTTGAGAGTCCGCCTGCCCGATGCAGGGGGCATGGGTTCGTGCCCCGGTCCGGGAAGATCTCACATGCCGCGGAACGGCTGGGCCCGTGAGCCATGGCCGCTGAGCCTGCGCGTCCGGAGCCTGTGCTCCCGCAACGGGAGAGGCCATGACAGTGAGAGGCCCGCGTACCGTGAGAAAAAAAAAAAAAAAAAAGGTATATGTGAGGTGTTTTACAGGCCCAGAAGAGGTAGAAACTACCTATGTCTGGGAAAGGGGGGAAACTACTTGGCGAAGAGGCTTCACGGCAATCTTATTTGAACAGAGTGATTTTCTCCAAGCACTCTTGAGTAATTCAGTTATCTCTGTTATATTGTAAAAAAAAAAAAAAAGCATGATATTGATGGAAAATGGTCTTTCTGAAAAGTATGAAAGGTACTACAAAAGTTCATTTGCTCTGTGCACTCAAGCTCTATTGGCCTCCAGCATGTCACTTAACAGACCTAACAGTTACCAACTCCTCATTACCTTTGTAAAACAGACCAGCTGATGCCTACAGTACAAAATGTTTCTGGCTAATAGGTAACTGTTTTAGTTCAGCTTCACACTTCTGCTCACTTAAATTGAGCTGCATGCCTGGCATCCAGAAGTCACTTGCATTTCTTCCCCAAAACTACTGATATTTGTCCACTCCTCTTGTGGTAACCATGATATGGTTTTCAACTAAACAGTATATAAGCCAATTAAAAGAAGGTTATAGTTCTGTGAAAATTAGGTTGGATGCTATGGCAAGATTCAATAAAAATGATGTCACTTTAAAAATGTGGCTGTCAAATTAGATCTGAGTTAGATAATATTAAAAGGAGGAAAGTATCTGCTAAAATCTATAATCCTGCACTAAATGGTTTCATAAATTGTCTAAATTATTGCTCCACTTTCAAGAAATCAAAACTGGACCTACTGCACAGACAGGACGGATTCCTACAAGAGAGATGACACAGAACTTCAGTCAGCTGACCCATACTCAAAATAAAGCCTTGGCCCTACATCAAAATATTGGCAAGGAAACATGCTTTATGGCAAAATATTTCTGTTGTATGTGCATTCTTATCACTCAGAACTTTAATAATTTTAAAAATTAACTTTCCAATAATTGACTTCAATCCACCAAATAAGGGGGTTCCCACCAGAAACACCTTGCCAACACTTACTAAAGTCTCTGTACAAAGGCCACCTCTTTCAGAAAACCCCAGGAGTATTAACTGCCTCTTCAAAATAGCCTCAACTGGTGCTAGACTGCTATTGGTTTGAACCTCAAACCACTTTTAAAAACCAAATTCGTTATGGATAATGAAAATTCTATTAACATTTTTTCTTTTGATCTTGATGTTCAGAAAGTAAAACTAAATGACCTCAGTAAATTACTGCAGAGATAAATCTTACAAAGATAACATATGAGAGAAATGGTAGTTGTCCAAAAGGATCCGTGAAAATTCAAGGTAAACAATTTAAGGAAAGATAACATTTCTACCTTGGTGGAGGAGAAATAAGTAAGAAATAAGTCAATGTATTTGAAAACAAAGAGGAAAATATAAATATGAACCAATATTAACAAAAATCCAAGTATCACAAATGCTAGACTGGTTCTGAAAAGGAGAATGATATTTGCAACTCAATTTTAACATTAATGAAACATCAACTATGTAATCACCCAATGCCACGTTTTGTTATGTATAAAGGAGTCATTCAGGGACTTCCCTGGTGGTCCAGTGGTAAAGAATCCGCCTTCCAAGGCAGGGGATGTGGGTTCGATCCCTGGTCTGGGAACTAAGATCCCACATGCCGTGGGGCAACTAAGTCCACGTGCCACAGCATGCCACAACTACTGAGCTCGCATGCCTCAACTAGAGAGCCCGCATGCCACAAACTACAGAGCCCACGCACTCTGGAGCCCACGCGCCAAAACCAGAGAAGAGAAAACCCACATGCCACAACTAGAGAGAAACCTGAGCATCGCAACTAGAGAGAAGCCCACGCACCACAACTAAGAGCCCACCCGCCACAACAAAAAGATCCCTCATGCCACAACTAAGACCCAGTGCAGCCAAATAAATAAATAGATAAAAATTTGAAAAATAAAGGAATCATTCATGAAACCAGGAAGTACATATCATAGTCTTCGTTCTTAAAGTAGTGTTAAATTAATGAAACAAGGAGGCTACTAGACTGAGATGGCTCTAATGCCTTGGTGGCCTCTGTAGGCAAAACCTAAGCCTGTAAATGCCTCAAGTTTATGAAATCGAAACCTAGGGACAGCCAATCACAAACAGCCAACTAGGCTTTAAGCTATAGGCAATCAAATAATTTCCTTCCTTTGCCACCACACCTTCTCTGTATAAAACTTTTCCCTGGCTCCTGTCAGCCAAGGACTCCTAATACTCCCTGCTTGGCACTGTCCAGTTCAAATTGATTTTTTCTCTCAAAAATTTTAACATGCCTCAGTTTATGTTTTAACAGCATCTTACAATTCAATTGTGAAAACCCAAATTAATACATGAAAACTCTGTGCCCGGACATAAGGGTAATATAGGTGTTCAATAAACTTACTGGTTTCATTAAGAGTTAAACATTTCAAGATCCTAGTTAATACATCAAGACAACAGGGCAAGATCAACTGATTCAGATGCATGATTACCAAATGAACTATACTGATCACAGTGGCTATAAATGTTCAAAGAAAAGAGTGCTTGTTTTAGAGTGGGGAGGTTGTGTTTCACACAAGAAAGAGGATTTGAACTAGGTCTAGAAAAATGGGTGGGGTTACAGTTAACTGAGCAAGAGGGGTGGGCATTTCCAGCAAAACTGGACTAAAAACACTTGAGGATTACTATGAATGATGATAGTAATATTGTATAACTTGCAAAGTGCTCTTATGTTTACCACTTCAGTGACTGGGTATCGCAACAATGCAGTGAATTAATTCACATCCCAGAGATTCATACACTTGAAATGCGATAGAAAAAGATATCTGGTCAAAACTCCACATTCTAAAAGAGAAGAAACCTGGGTACAGTTAGATTCCATAGGTTTTTTAATGCAAAGCTAAGAAACTTGGATTTCAATCTGTAAACACTGGGAACTTATACAAGTCTTATTACACATTTTTTTTTTTAAACAGGGACTTAATGAAAAAACTACTTGAGTTAGAATATTGGCAAACACAAGTCAAGGAAAATGGAACATTCATCATCCATTTATTCATTCATTCCACAAATGTTTACTGAATAAGTACTCTATGCCAGGGGTCCCCAAGCCCCTGGTCCACGGCCTGTTAGGAACTGGGCCGCACAGCAGGAGGTGCGTGGCGGGCAAGCGAGCGAAGCCGCCCCCCATCGCTTGCATTACACATTACCACCTCAACCATCCCCCGCATCTGAACCATCCCCCCCATCACTCACATTACCGCCTGAACCATCCCCCCACCCCGCCCATGGAAAAATTGTCTTCCACGAAACTGGTCCCTGGTGCCAAAAAGGTTGTGGACCACTGCTCTATGCCAGTCACTATACCAGATGTTAGCAATACAGTAGTGAACAAAACAGACCGGGCCCTGCTCTCATAGAGTTTGAAATTATAAAGAGAAGCAAAAAATTCCAGTAGAACAAAATATTTCAAATAAAATCTGGTGGCCTACCGGGTTTTCAAATGTGATAAAATAATAACAACAGTTAAAATAAACAGCACTTTTATGCTAAGCACTGATCTGCTAGCAGCTTTATTTACATTAATTTGTTTCATCCTCACAAGAACCCTTTATGGTCCTTTACTACCAGAAACTTCATTTTACCAATAAGGAGACTAAGAACCAGTAAATGGCAGAACTGGATGAAACCCAGGCAGTCAAGCTCCAGAATCCCCACACTTAGCCATTATGCTACATCCTTAACAGATAAGCCACAGGGCTTAAAACCATGCTTTTGGAGCACGTCCATACATTGGCACGATGCTAAGTATTTTTATATACGTTATCACATTTAATCCTAATACTTTTAAAAGATAAGAAAACAGTTCCAAAGTCATTAGTACCTTGTCCTTGGTCACACAGCTAGGAAGTATCAAGGCCAGAATCAAACCAAGGATTTTTCCAACCCCCAAAGGCATATTTTTACCTATGACATTATTTTACAAGACAATAGTTGTCTGTAAGCCTCGCTGAATGCATCCTAAGAAGAAAAATGGAGTGGGAAAACCAAAAATGCGATGAACAGGTCTACCCATGAAATTTGTAAAAATAAATGAATTTAGCAAGCTTAAGACTAAATGGAGTGTTCAAATCGAAAAGCAATAAATGCTGGAGCGGGTGTGGAGAAAAGGGATCCCTCCTGCACTGTATATGGGAATGTAAATTGATACAGCCACTATGGAGAACAGTATGGAGGTTCCTTAAAAAACTAAAAATAGAACTACCACATGACCCAGCAATCCCACTACTGGGCATATACACTGAGAAAACCATAATTCAAAAAGAGTCATGTACCACAACGTTCACTGCAGCACTGTTTACCATAGTCAGGACATGGAAGCAACCTAAGTGTCCATCGACAGGTGAAGGGATAAAGAAGATGTGGCACGTATATACAATGGAGTATTTATTACTCAGCCATAAAACGAAACGAAATTTAGTTATTTGTAGTGAGGTGGATGAACCTAGAGTCTGTCATACAGAGTGAAGTAAGTCAGAAAGAGAAAAACAAATACCATGTGCTAACACATATATATGGAATCTAAAAAAAAAAAAAATGGTTCTGATGAACCTAGGGGCAGGACACGAATAAAGATGCAGACGTAGAGAATGGACTTGAGGACACGGGGAGGGGGAAGGGTAAGCTGGGACGAAGTGAGAGAGTAGCACTGACATACATACACTACCAAATGTAAAATAGCTAGCTAGTGGGAAGCAGCTGCATAGCACAGGGAGATCAGCTCAGTGCTTTGTGATCCCCTAGAGGGGTGGGATAGGGAGGGTGGGAGGGAGACGCAAGAGGGAGGGGATATGGGCATACATGTATACATATAGCTGATTCACTTTGTTATACAGCAGAAACTAACACAACATTGTAAAGCAATTATACTCCAATAAAGATGTCAAATAAATAAATGGAGTGTTCCATGTGCACAGTGAAGAAGATGCGTGTGTTAACACTACTCTGCAGTAAGTCCATGGATGTCCCACCACCAATCCTTTCCAGGGTCTTATCATTTTTACTAAGAACCCTTATTTCACTATCTAAGCCAACCAACTACAGAAAGCTAAATACACAGCAAACTCTGACATGTTAATCACTTATTCCATTAAAGTTTGTATATTTGCTAGTTCATCCATTAAAAAGTGTCCCCCTCAAATCTCCAGAGCCTAACTATAATTGCTAATTTTTCCTTCTTTACTAGAGATTATATGAAAAACCTGACTGTTAACAGCAGAGTCATCCTTAGAGTACAACGAATTGGGCCATTTACCCTAGCCCCAAACCTTGGGAAGCCCCTTGGAACTGTTACAGGAACCAGAAAGGTGGTCTTGCAAAGAATCAGCACCAGGACAAAAAATTAAATTGGAAAAAAATAAAATCAGATCAGCACAGAATCTCCACTTGAGCCTTTTTTCATTATGACTAAAACAGAGTAGCATTTGTCTTCCAACTTGCAATGTCTTGCGTACCAACCATTGAATTTTAAAGCTTATTTAACCACTTTCACAGCATAAAATATAAAAGGGGAAAAGTAAAACAGTAAGAAGCAGAGATGCGATTTAGGAGTGGGCTTAACATATCATTTAATAAAAGACGATTCATTCATTCAACAAATATTTATTCAGCACTTACTGAGGCTGGAAATACAGTCGTTAGCATTCTTCTACATCCCAACATATCCTATTTTTACCCCAGCCAGAAGCTGGGCAGAACACCCTTCAGGGCCCCCACGTATAAAATGGAGCTAATAACTATTCTCCCAGAAATGTAATGGATTAAACGTGGCACACCAACCTTTCAAGTGTTCTGTGCTCAAATAAAATAACACAGTTTAAAGACCAAAAGGTTTTTGGAATACCATGGTTTAAAAACAAGAAAAAGGGCTTCCCTGGTGGTGCAGTGGTTGGGAGTCCGCCTGCCGAGGCAGGGGATGCGGGTTCGTGCCCCGGAGCGGCTGGCCCCGTGAGCCATGGCCGCTGGGCCTGCGTGTCTGGAGCCTGTGCTCCGCAACGGGAGGGGCCGCAACGGTGAGAGGCCCGCGTACCGCTAAAAAAAAAAAAAAAAATTCGGGAATTCCCTGGCGGTCCAGTGGTTAGGACGCTGCGCTTTCACTGCGGAGGGAGCAGGTTCAATCCCTGATCGGGGAACTAAGATCACAAGCCACGTGGTGTGGCCAAAAATTAAAATGAAAATTTAAAAAAAAGGACATTCTTTGCCATGATGTCTACAACAGAGAAAAATGAGAAACCACATGTAGTATAAGGCACTGTAGTTCTGCTTTAAAATGGCTAACCAGACACATGCGTTTACCTTTCCTCCCACACTAAAACCCCCTGAAATAGGCAAAAGAAATATAAAAATAAACCCAGAGCAGCCCTGAGAATATAGGAGGGCTCACAGCAGACAGATCTCTGAGGAATTCCAAGGAGCTATGAAGCAGGTTGAGATCGGGACTAAGAAAAGAAATGGCTTAATAGTAAACCACATAACTGAAGAGCTGTGAAACACCTCTACCTGTGCCCACTCCCCACCTTCTTTCAGTAGGACTGATGCCAGCATTTACCCAGTCCTGGCTCTCCAAAATGATAGTTCAGACAAGGAATACTCCTCAGTAACACTGAGGCCAGAGAAGTAGGGAAAGATGTCAATTAACTGCAGCTTCCATGAGGAATAGGGAGTCCCACCAACCTGAGAGCTAGCAACCCACACAGTCTGCAGTAGACACTGCGTTCCACAGAAAGGAGACAGCACAAGCAAAGATACCAAGTTTGAAACAATTTTATGGAGAACTCTACATGCTGGAGAGCGCAGTGTTTGAGGCAAACAAGAAAAGGACGTGCGGCTGGAGAGGTAGGCAGGCAGAGAACACACCAAGGAGAGCCTGATGAGCCAGATAAAAGGAGATCAGACTTTCTCCTAACTTTCTCCTTCTCTTGTCAGCAACAGAGCACCACTGCAGGCTTTCAAGCAGATCAGTTTCATAATCAAAATCACGTTTTATATCATACTAGCAACTGTAGATAATATATCTGAGTTGGATAAGACCCAACTATCCACCTTAGGAGCCTCGGTGGATGGTGGAACCATTAACAGAGTTTTGTTTTGTTTTTTTAATTAAGGAGGAAGAGCAAGTTTGAGGAAAGTATGCTGTACTTCATATTAGACATCCTGAGTATAAGGTTCCTGTAGAATAGTCAGGTGTAGCTTTCCAGCAGGTTATTAAGAATGAGTCTGAAGGCATATAGTGAAAAAACAGGAAAGAATTTAGAAATTTAGAAATACATCTGCATGTAAGTAGAACTGAAACTGTGGGTGTAATTGAGACAATGACCTAGGATAATACTTGGCCAAGAAGTCAAGCCCAGGTAACAGTAGTGTGTAAGGAGTAAGTGGATCGAGACAAGCCCACAGAGAATGCAGAGAAAAAAGTGTAAGAGAAAGACATGGAGAACAAGGATGCAAAGGAAACACACTGCTTCAAGGAGACAGTGACTAACAGTGTCAGGTGCAACAGAAATGTCAAGTAAAATTAGGATTGAATGAATCCACTAGACGCAACAAACAAGACGTTACGGGAGATCTCAGCAAAAACAGTTTAAGTAATGTGAGACTGGGAAGTCAGAGATCGAGCTGAAGTGTGAGAAGTGGTTGAGAAATGGATAGAGTATGTATAGACCACACCCAGATGTTTACAGAAGAAGGGGAAGAGAGGTTAGGTAGCTAAGAGAGGAGTGGACAACTGGTTCAGGGAAGGTTTTCTAGGACGAGAACCTTAGGAATAAGATAATGGGCAGAGAAAAATTTAAAAATCAAAAGGGAGACTCTGAGAGTCTATCCGCAACAGTGAGAGGCCCGTGTACCGCAAAAAAAAAAAAAAAAGCAGGATAACTAAAAACAAATCCACATCTAGAGGTATCGCAAAGAAACTGCAAAAAGTCAAAAACAAGGAAAAAATCTTAAAGGTAGCCCAAAAGAAAAGATAATTACTTACCTACAAAGAAATTATACCTGAACTGACTAAAGGCTTCTCATTAACAAACAAAACTTGTCAAAAGACAAGAGAATAACATTATCAATTGTCAACATAAATTCTGTACCCAGCTCAACAATCATTCAAGAGAAAAAGTGAAGTAAAGACACTTTCAGAAACACCAAGACCATGTTTACTACTAATAGGCCTTTAGTGAAAGAACTACTTAAGAACATTCTTTATAAAGAAGAAAACTAAACCCAAAAGGAAGAAATGGGGTGAATAAAGAATGGTGAGCAAAGAAAATTGAAAACATATTGATGAGTAAATATTCACTATTTTACAAACTTAAGGTGGTTTCAACAAGGCAAAGCCAAAGCATAAATAACTAACATGGAAGAGGGGATAAGGGTTAAAAAGTAAGCCATTCTAAAATGTCTGTCTTATTTGGGAGGATAGGAATAATAATTAAGCTTTGACTTAGTTAAATGTGCATGTTAAAATTTTAAGGGTAACCAAACTTCTGTCTTCCGTCCTGGAATAAGAAAGCTAGAAGGAACAGAGCTGCCCGCCCTTACAATGTACTAATTTCAAATTCATGTCTTTCTTGAAAGCCATCAGAGAACAACCAACTGGCTCAAAATCTTCGGAGAGAAAGGGCCTGCAAGGAGAGAGACAACCTTGTGCTCACCTAGGGTAGACTGTAAGTGGCCACTGACAAGAGGAGTTCAGCTAGAATAAAAAGCAAATTGATAAAAGCCCGATGTGGCTTGCTGAAGGAACAGTGTGAAACCAATGGAGGTCACAGAAACTGGGGAGACCCCAGCCTTCTGCAGGATCTTCCTTCACCAACGCCACCAACCACTCACAGAAAGAGCCCTGAGGAGTGCCCACTGCGATGCAGACTTGAGGGAAGGGAACTGCAGCAGTGTCTCAGGAGCAAGATGTTCACCCAGATCCTTCCCTCCCACCTACACTAGGGAAGAAAAACCTTTATCTGTGAAAGAAAGGCCAATAAGTGCTTCTACCCTTAAAGCACAGGTGAAAACTCACTGCAGCCGGAGGAAGGGGTGGGCACCCTACTCTGGGAGAGGGGCAGGACTCCACACTGAGCCCACAACAATAGCTAGGGTAGGGGCATGACCTTGGGACATTGATGCAGGCCTAAGCCTGAGGTTTAATCAGAACAAAAGACCACACCCCACCATCACTCCCCACCTCTAAGCTAACCTACTTCCAATAACAAGTAAACAGCATAATACCACTGGCAGAGGGACAGGAGGAGATCAAGAGCATGTAAGGAGACCCTAAGTCACAGTCCTGAAGGAAGACCCAATAAAATAAACCACCTCCCACCCTAATCAGAGAATTTGAAGCCTGAGGTATACTGAGAGGAACCACAGCAACAACCAAACTTAAAACCAGCCCAACTCCAAACTAGATTAACTCAAATTCCTGAAACAAAGGCCTAACACAGGGAAAGATGTGTCCATTTACAGACATAAAAATTATGCACCTCAGCTCTTTCCCACCTAGAACCATGGAGGGTGCAAGAGAGAATTAAAAAAAGGTTCCTGCTGTGCCAGAAACCCTTAAGAAAAAGCAAAAGAATTTCACAGAGCTTAAGATCAAGAACCTGAGAAAGAAGTATGCCCAGAAGATGCTTTGAAAGGCAAGGAGGAAGCTTATCTATGAAAAAGTTAAGCACTATCACAAGGAATACAGGCAGATGTACAGAACTGAGATTTGAATAGTGAGGATGACAAGAAAAGACAGCAACTTCTATGTACCTGCAGAGCCCAAATTGGCATTTGTCATCAGGATCAGAGATATCTGTGGCGTGAGCCCAAAGGTCCATAAAGGTGTTGCAGCTTCTCCACCTCCATCAGATCTTCAATGGCACCCACGTGAAGCTCAACAGGCTTCAATTAACATGCTGAGAATTGTGGAACCATGTATTGCATGGGGGTATCCAAACCTGAAGTCAGTAAATGAATTGATCTACAAGCATGGTTATGGCAAAATCAACAAGTGAATTGCCCTGACAGATAATGTGTTGATTGCTCTATCTCTTTGTAAACATGGCATTATCTGCATGGAGGACCTGATTCACGAGATCTATACTGTTGGAAAACGTTTCAAAGAAGCAAACAACTTCCCGTGGCCCTTCAAACTATCTTCTCCATGAGGTGGAACGAAGAAAAAGACCACCCATTAGAATGTAGAGATGCTGGCAACAGGGAAGACCAGATCAACAGGCTTATTAGAAGGATCAACTAAGGTATCTACCATGATTATTTTTGTAATCTGGTCAGTTTTTAAACAGTGACTGCTTTCAAAGTGAAAAAAAATTTTTGCACCTCAGTTTCTACTGTTCTACAAAATAAGTCAGTGTTATAATAAAAAAAAAATCACAAGGCATAACAAAAAGCAGAGAAAAAACAACACTCAGAAAAGACAAAAAACATGTCAGAACTAGACACAGAATCAGATGTTGGAAATATCTAGAATCAAAGTTAAAATACTATGAGTAACATGTTTCGAGCTCTAACCCAAAAGGGGAACATGAAAAATCAGATTGGTAACTCAGCAGAGAGATGGAAACTATAAGAAAGAATACAATGAAAGTGCTAAAAATTAAAAATACAGTTAAGAAAAATGAAGAATGCCTTCAATGGGCTCTTTAGTAGACTCAACTCAGCCAGGGAAAGAATCAGTGAACTTGAAGATGTCAGTAGAAATTACCCCGACCGAAAACACTGAGAAAAAAGCGTGAAAAACAGAACAAAACAAAACAGGACATTCAAGAGGTGTGGGACAATATCAAAGGTTCTAACATACTGGTAACTGGAATCACAGAAATAGAAGAATGGGACAAAAGAAATATTTGAAGAGATAATGGCTGAAAATATTCCAAAGTTAATATAAGACATCTAACACAAATTCCAGATGATCAGAGAATAGGAAGATTAAAAAAAAAAAAAAAAAAAAGATTATCACTGCTGAGCACCAACACCACTTGAGACTGAATTCCATAAGCTCTGCCCCCACCAAACACCTCTGTCAACATGATCACCAGGTCATCAGTTCAACTACACATGATGGCCACCTCACAATGCTCACTTCTATATACAAGTCTCACTCTGCGTAAATGACTGGTCAAACCTAGGTCACAAGCCTGTATCCTAGCTGTAAAAGAGACTGTGGATGAGTTTTCTGGGAAAGTGGGACCTATAATATGAGAAATTACCAAAATGTAGAGAGGATACTTAAAAAGTCTACTATAGCATCTAAAAATAAAATAAATAATTTTTTTAAAAGCCCTCCATCTAACTAACCAACCGTTAGTGTACGGTAGATTCTTTGGTGAAATCATTGCATCCTAGAGAGCCTTTCTGTAAGACACATATTCTTACCTCAATGTGGTAACACATTTTAAACTAGCTTCCCAATCTGAGGGACCTAAGCAGTGATGGGGGTTGGGGGTGAAGCCACATAATAAATAAGCAAACATCTTCACAAAATATTGGTTTTGCTTAATGTTAAGTAAGGTACAAAGCAGATATATACAAACACACATATGCACACACACACAAGAGCTTATTATGGAACAGAACTCAGCACTTCTATGAATTCATGCAACAAATCATGAAAAAATTCAAAGAAATATCATTCTTATATTTGTAAACTTTGGCTTCCCCTTCATCTACCATACTGTAAATGGCAACAGAAGTTTGAGGAGTCTCACAGAGGGAGCCATTGGCACCTAGTTATACATTAACACGGATCCAATTATAACACAACTATGTCCGAGACCAGTGACTAGACCTACAGGACAAGCACGTCTATAGGACGAGCAGAGAGGAAGATCCACTAGACAGGTAACTGACAAAGAAGAGAAACCACCAAACAAGGAAGAAGGCATTGACAGGAGGAGATGGGGGGGGCAGGAAAAAAGGCACCTTTCATAAGAGAAATATTTATTGAGCATTTCCTCTGTGCCAGGCAATGCACTAGATGCTCAGGCAACAACAGGCAACACTCCATGCCTTACAGTAGAAAACTGATACCATCTGCTTATCCATTTTACCAAAGGCCCACCCCTATTTAAACTCCTGGCTTTAGTATTTCCTATGTATACTCTCAAGTAAAAGTGAAAATGAACAGAAAAAAGCCAAATGGCCATAAAGAAAGAAAACCAAGGTCCTGGGATGTCACTGGGGTCAAAGCATCAAAGCAAGGCATGCAATATATAAATCCACGTCATTTCTTGCTATTCACCCAGCTCCATATGCTCTTAGATCCTTCTACCAGAAAACCCCTTCCCTCCACCTGACATTCTGGGCCTCCTTTAAGACTCTTCACAAATACTCAGGAATCATTACCTTCCCCAGTCCCCTTAGGTCTGCGTTAAGTGCACCTCTTCTGGCCTACAGTACCAGCACCCTGTGTTTCCATCTAAATGTGCATATCGTCCTGTTCTTTAGTCATTGCTTTTGGCCTCTTCTGCTGGAATACAAACTCTATAAAAGGGCACAACACCACAGCTTGGCTTTGTATCTCTACCACCTACCATCACAGTGACACCAAGATACCCAAATCATCACCTCATCATAAAGTTAGTCAAAGAAAGACAAGTATGGCCTTCCTTTACCAACCCTGCACAGAGGGACAAGACTGGAAAGCACAACTCCAAATCAAGGGCAGTCACTGTGGATGGTAGAGAAACCACTAGCACAAAAACATCAAACTCTAAACTGAGGCAACTCTTTAAAAATAAATGTCCTGGGCTGGATAGGAAGTGAAAATAGTAATGACACAAAACCACTGTAAATTCTTCAAGTTACCAGCACAAGGGGAAAAAAAAAAATCAACAAGGAAAGAATACAGAGTAGGTATAAAATGGTTCAGAAAAGCCTCAGAACTCAAGGCCAAAGTGAGCTAAGTTAGAGACTGCATCAAAATGTAGATTTCAAAGGAAATATTTGAAGAAGGAGGTGATGCTGTGGTTATTCTTTGTATACATGGAGGGGAAGTGCACAATGTCATTTTATACTGACACAAACTAACCACTTTACACCAAGGAAGCCCTGAATGAATGCTTGTTCAGTCATCAAAGCAAGAAAAACTTAGCATGGTTGAAGATTTCCAAAACTGAACTGAGCATGTAGGGATACATACTGTAGAAGGAGAAAGAAACAAATCAGGATATATAAAATAAAACCTGTGGAGCACTTTTATATACATAAGCTCACTTGAAGGTAAGAAGCTCAACAGAGACTAGTTTAATATAAAAGGTGGTAAAACCACAGAATGTGAACCAGATTTGAAAATGGTACTCCTGCTAAAGATTACTGATTCTAAACATTATTAACAAAATTCTCTAAAAACACTGTAGGTGCTCAAATGAGATTTCATAAAATATGAAATAGCATAAATGCTGAAAAATATTAAACTAGACATAAGATGTTGTATTTGGGGAAAGAAAAGAATAAAGCAAATTTAATATTGATATTTAATGAAATGTTTCATTAAAACCTTGAGCAGATTAAAGATGTCTGGGGGAAAAAGAAACCAGTGAAGAGTTTTAAGTTTAAATATGGAAGAGAGCTAAAACTGTTAGAAAAAAATTTTAACTCAGTTATAAATAGAAATGACATTCCTATATAAGGTTAACAGACTGGTGAAGGATAAAAGAAAAGAAGGAGCCTTTAGAAAACTGAAGCTAATTTCTATAAAAACAATGAAAAGAGTACCACAAATGACAATCAACTAAGAAGGCAGTTGCAAAATTTTTAATGAGATGAGGAAAGAATATTTTACCTTGCAGGGATTATGACCTTTTTGGTAAATCATCAAGGTTCCATTGAGCTAAAACTCTTGTTTTTTGCGGCATTTCATTTCATGTCACATTTCTGCTTAAAACCTTCAATAGCTTGCCAGGAGACTTAGGACAAGTTCAAAAACCCAGCAGATGGCCTACTAAGCCTTTTCAAGACCTGGCCCCTGCCTACTTCTGCGTCATCACCTGCTTCTCTACTTTCCAGCCATTTCTGATTTCTTTCAGTTCTTTAAAAGGTTCGGTTTTTCAAAAGCCTCTATTTCTCTCAACTTGCCTGAGGGCATTTGCACTTTCTGCCACGATAACTTATTTCCCCAACTAAACCATGCCCTTCTCATCCTTCAGGTCCCACTTAATGTTACCTCCTCGGCGTGCCCTTCCTACCTGCTCCCCACATGGCAGATCCCCCTACCCTGTTAGTGCCTGGTACTTCTCCTCTGCCTCCATTTCAAGCCTATAAAGTCTTTGAGGGCCTACTTCCCTTTGATGTATCACTCTATCCAGCCTCTATCACAGTTTGGTACACCGTAGACACTCAATAAGTATTTGCTAAATGAAGGACAGATTCTCAGGATATAGGACAGGTTACTTTAGAAAGAAATAACAAATTATGAAACACCAATTTGCACAAAATTAGTTTTTGTTCTACCTCAACTGTTTTCAATTACTAACAATTAAAATAAAACTTTTTCTTTTCGTTTGCAATGCTAATCTTAAATTTTAGTGGTAATATTACCAGTAATAATTACTAGCGATTAAAGTTAAAACATCCACCATTGGCTCAAAAACCAGGGTGGAGTTTGTGGATAAATTCTAGGATGTGTCACATTTGAACAAGCTTTCATAATCTCTGAAAGATTCTATTCATCAGGAAACTAGTTTCTACTACTCTTGGGCAATATCGAGGTAATTGGGCAAATCCAAGTCAGTAAGTTGTTCTTCAACTGTTACTTATCACCATTTTTTATCTGCCACATCTTCCTCACGTGTGTGTGTGTGTGTGTGTGTGTGTGTGTGTGTGTGTGCTTAATCTGATTATTATAATATGATCTTACACTGCCAAGAACCTAATCTTTAGGCATAGTATCAAATCTAAAACTGAGATCTAAAACTGCAACTTACCTAAAATAATTTAAAGCAGTCTTAAAAAACAAATAAAAAACATAATGTATTCATCCATATGTTTTGTTAACTAACTTCCAGAAACCGAAGTTGTTACTTTTTTTTTTTTTTTTTTTTTTGCGGTACGCAGGCCTCTCACCGCTGTGGCCTCTCCTGTTGCGGAACACAGGCTCCGGACGCGCAGGCTCAGCGGCCATGGCTCACGGGCCCAGCCGCTCCACGGCATGTGGGATCCTCCCGGACCGGGGCACGAATCCGTGTCCCCTCTATCGGCAGGCGGACTCTCAACCAGTGCGCCACCAGGGAAGCCCCAAAGTTGTTACTTTGGAAATCACTATTTCCCTCTAAATCGAAGTCAGAAAGCTCATTTGTTGCTATTTGATATTAGGCCTTTCTCTTAACAAAGAATACAAAGCAACAACAGAATCACACAGCCATAGCAATTAAACACGGTTTTGTTTTGTTTTGTTTTGTTTTGTTTTGTTTTGTTTCCGGTACGCGGGCCTCTCACTGTTGTGGCCTCTCCCGTTGCAGAGCACAGGCTCCGGACGCGCAGGCTCGGCAGCCTTGGCTCACGGGCCCAGCCTCTCCTCGGCATGTGGGATCTTCCCGGACCGGGGCACGAACCCGTGTCCCCTGCATCGGCCGGCGGACTCTCAACCTCTGCGCCACCAGGAAAGACCCAAACAGGTTTTTTTTTTTAAGTAAAATTATTTCAAGCCAGTTATGATTGAATTTACAGTAAACTATTATTATCAGAGCAGTGCTGTGTCCTTTCTGTTTGTTATTAAAAATCCAGACACAGGGGCTTCCCTGGTCGTGCAGTGGTTAAGAATCCGACTGCCGATGCAGAGGACAGGGGTTCGAGCCCTGATCTGGGGAGATCCCACATGCCGCGGAGCAACTAAGCACGCGAGCCACAACTACTGAGCCCACGTGCCACAACTACTGAAGCCCGCACGTTTAGAGCCTGTGCTCCGCAACAAGAGAAGCCACCGCAATAAGAAGCCTGCGCACCACAACGAAGAGTAGCCCCCGCTTGTATCAACTAGAGAAGGCCCGCGTGCAGCAAGGAAAACCCAACACAGCCAAAAATAAATAAACAAATAAATTTATTTTGTAAAAAAATCCAGACACAACCTACCACACAAGGAGGTATTGATTTACCTGCCTGGCACTTGTGTCACTTTCCATAGAGAAATGTTCATCTAAAAGCAATGAAAGTTTGTTTCCAAAACACTTTACTTCCAACCAAACAACTGCATTCCTCTATTATGTGTACTCAAAAAATAACATCCCCAAGCTATCCTATCAGTAGTGTCCATCTACACATGCAGAACAGGGAGCAAAGAGAGCACCTGGGAACCAAACGGGTGGAATTCATCCCATCCTGTACAACTCGTTCCCAAGGGAGCTTTATCTCCCCTGCCTACCCTTCAGGGTAACTAAAAAAAAGGATGCAGGCAGGGAAAAGCGGCTACAGTACCTTGCAGGTTAAACTATTTCTAAATCTCCCAACAATCCAGTCTGAAGTACTGCAAAAAGTAGACAATGCGTTTGCATACCCGAATTTAATGAAGCCTACTCTCTGGCATGCACCGTAAGCATGGATCTCTCAAGGGGGATTAGAGCTCAAACAATAAAATGCACAATGTTATTGGCTTAAAATCAAGAAAACCAATTATTTTGCCCTTGGTCTTAAATCCTAAAGGAATTTTTTCTTGCCCAATAATTATATTACTTTTACCTTGATTTCTTATTTCTGCTTTTCCAACATATCACTAAGAGCACTGTATTTTATTTGCTGGTTTAAAAAAGATCAAAACAGAATCAAATCAAAACCACAAAGACAAGGTAATGGATGGCACTTGCAGTACTGTCCTCTATATTCTGCTACATATTATGTTTAGGCAAAAACTTTTGAATATACAAAAAGTACTAAGAAATTGTAATACATGTAAGAAGGTATTTTTAAAAGACATATCTTTTAAGATCTACATGATTTCGTTTATCAGTGTCTAATGATAAAAGGATCTAGGTGGAAGCAAGTAAATAACGTTAAAAAAAATGTGTGTTGGCCGGAGAGATCTTTTTGGGGTGATGGAAATGTTCTAAAACTGGATTGTAGTGATGGTTACACAATTCCATAAATCTACAAAAATAAATCATTGAACGGTACGGTTAAAACATGAATTTTATGGTATGTAAAGTATACCTCAATAAAACTGTTAAAAATGCATATTCAAAACCCATACTTGGTAAAGAAATCCACAGCACTTCTGTATAGGTCCCATCTTGGTAGAACAACTGTCCTGCTTTGGCCGAGGTGATTTCCAGCCCTGAGGTTCTACAATATTCATCATTCCTTTCTAACTTTAATAACTGGCAAAAGTGATTCTCATCAATTACAGAATAAGATGTTAAGTCCTCTTCCTCCCTAACATGGACCGCTGGGGGTTCCTTTGGGCTAAGCAACTGTAGCTCTCTTAAGGATGGGTCTTGTTTAAACACACACACACCCATAAGAGGCTATAAGTAACAGGAAATTCTACTTGCAAGTAGAAAAATGTTGTCAAACTGTAACTCCTACATAGTGTTAAGCAACATCAATAACATATCTCTGTAGACTTCACCTCCAAATTTTATTTCACTGAAGTCGTTACAATTACAGAAGAGATGGGTACCCATCTGCAGATTGTAATGGCTGCCATTTTACTTCAAGAGTGCATCTAAACCACAAAATTGAATTCAAGGAATATCTTCACAGCCTTTATTAGTGTGGCAAATTTAATCAAAGTCAGTCAAAAGTTAAAATGGAACATGAAGAAACATGAAATACCAAGTGGTTAATCAGAAACAGCTACCTCATTTGAGTGTAAATAATTATGTACAAGCTTCAATTATGAAGAAACAGAACTAACGACCCTCTTAGAAAAGTTTGAACTTGCAGTTGTCCTATCCATCAGTGCTGATGGATCTGAGTCCAGCCTCCCATGTGACTAAAGGTCAGGCAGCCTTGCCAATGTAGCCTATAAACTCCAGGAGGCATATTTATACCTCCAGTAACCACCCCAGGAGTGATGTACAGTAGGAGCTCAAAACATGTCTGGGAAATCAGATTTCTAAAGAGAAGCAGAAAGCATAGTTTTGAAGAGCACATGTTCAAGTCATACCGGTTTCAAATGGAAGTTCTGCCTCAGCTACTGACTAGCTAGGTAATCGGGGTAAAATATTTTCTCTCCCTCAGCCCATTTGGTCAAGTGTATACGGAAAATAAGAAAAACATCTACCTCACAGGAATGTTGTGAGAACACACATACACACATATATTCATGCAAATAAATTATTTGCCATAGAACCTGGTATTCAGTAAGGCTCAATAAATAGAATATTAGAATTTAATTATTATAGAGAAAACTGCCCAAAAGAGACCACACCCAAAACTTAACCCTAATTAGAAGTGACCACACCCAAAACTTAACCCTAATTAGAACTATCTCAAACACAAATGTTTCTAAGAGCTTAATTCAAAATGAAGAAAATCAATTCCAAAGACTGGAATGGGTTAAGTCCTTTTAACCTAATAAATAATTTTCTGTTAATTCCCAAATCTGAATTGTCTAAATGTTATCAGGCTCTTTAGGTGGAAGGTCCTCACTCACAGCTTTCATTTCCCACTGACAGAATTGTACCCACGTTCATATCACACAGTATTAAGAAGTAACTGTACAAACTTGAATGAGAAATGAGGCCAGATCTTTGAATAATCCAGTCTTCCAAGCACTGTTCTATATAAAGGAAACATTCTAGAAACTATCAAGAATTTAAATCCAAACACTAAAGTAAGTGATGCATCACCAACAAAAGAGTTCTAATGTTGAATTTAAGATAGAAAGTAAACTGGAAAACCCTCCCAAACAGAAAGTTTAAATATAGTCTTTCAATTACATTATTTTCTCAAGTTGAAATATGTGACCCAACTGACTTCATCATCAGATGATAAAGAACCTTTGAGGTTCGATCTCTGTCTCTATCAAGAAATTCAATGTTGCCAAAAATTCAAACTTTAGAAACTAAAATTATCAAATTCTGAGTAAACTCTTTTCTACTTAAAAAGTGACTTAATACTTCAAATTCTGCTGTTCTTGTACCAAAATTAAGCGTTACCTAAAGGATTCCCCTCACATTTTGGATCTAAGTATGTGGATTCGTTTGTTCTTAAATGCCTTCTGTTATTACTTGACATCAAGTTATTAATGAAAAAGTCATATCCCCACACTAACAGCCGAAAATGAAGTACTATGTTAACATACCCGCTAACATGTATTAGAAATAAAGGAGATAACCACCAAAGTTATCAAAATAAAAAGGGGAAAAAAAAGGTGAACTTCTAACAGACACACTGAAGAAGGCTTCTTTTCTCTGCTCACCTCCTTACAAATTCCACAGCCATATTCTCAGATATACTGGAATTTTCTACCATAAATTAAATTGAAACATAAATCATAATGAAAGGTTGAATTTCTGCAACAGAAGCCACTGTCATTTCCAACAATGCAACTATTGTTGAAAGCATCTCTCACAGATTCTTAGACACAGTGGTGAAGCAAGGCTGGGGGGTGGGTGCGGGCGGCGGTGGGAAGGCATACTTGACGAAATGTCTCCACCTCTGTATTTCGTTTTGTAACAATACCGCACCTTCAAAGCAGAAATACCAAGTAAAATCTGGTTGTTATTAAATGAAACTGCCTTAACTCCATGCAGCACATTTGGAACAGAATACATCTGATTCGCAATCAGTCAACCTTCTATTACTCATCTATGCGAGATGGCCCTGCAATTTCCCTCAGTGGGAGCCTTTTCTTTTAAAACCCCAGGGAATACTGTTGATGCCACACTCTGATTTAAATAACTCCAAGAAAATTACAATGAAAATAGTGGCACATTTAGCCCAAGGAACTTGTATAAGTAGAAAATCAAAAACCTGAGATAAAGGGGTAAAAAATCCCTACCACAAGCCCCTAAATCATGAATAAATTACAAATCTGAGCAGGAAAAAAAAAAGGAATCCTCTCTGGAGAAAGAATGCTTATTTCTAATTTTTTAACAATATTTATTTATTTGGCTGCGCTGGGTCTTAGTTGTGGCTCGGGGGATCTTACGTTGCAGCATGTGGGATCTAGTTCCCTGACCAGGGATCGAACCCAGGCCCCCTGCATTGGGAGCGCAGAGTCTTACCCACTGGACTGCCAGGGAAGTCCCTCTAATTATTTTTTTGATATACCAAATTTTGTTTTAAAAAATATTAGGCTCAGAAAACTTACTAAATAAGCAAAATTAGAATACTAAACTGTTTTCTATATATACATGTATTTCAAATGAATGCTTGCATTGATTAGGTTAAAAGGCAAGACAATTCAAAGGGATTTGACAATTGAAGACCCTCCAACTCCTCTGAAATAGTAGATTATTTAACACTCTTGTAATTACTAACTTTATTTAGCATGCCTCTTTTGGAGCTCTATTATTTAATACAGCCAAACTGAATTTTTTTATCCTAATTAGGTTTCCTTGTACTTGTGAAATGCTCAGCATACACTGCGCTGGCAGCTTTAGTTCTTCTACAGCTTCTCTCTTCTGGCTCCGTCCCCCACTCGCCCACCCCCCACCCTTAGAAAAAAGATTTCCTTCCCAAATGTTCTCTTCTCTGCATTTGTCAACAGAAACACCCACTGGTGGTGTCAAACTGGTAATACTGCTGCAGGCTTCCTTACTCCCGTTCCAGTGGCAACGCCAAAAATGCTCAAACCTAAAATAGTGTAGAGGCACACCTTTTTAAAAAATGTATTATTAATGACCGTAACTGGGTTGTTAAATATAAGATTATACTACCCCCCCTTCAACTCTTCACATTTTATGAATAAAATATTTTAAAACACTTAAAGAAATTTAAAACAAATTTACATCTAAATGTCATTCACAAATAATTCCGAATAGGCTCGGTAAAGATGCCTTCTTTTGTAACCCTACAGCAAGAAAGGAACAACCTGGAAATGTTCCAGCAGATGTTACCTAAAGCGATAATTCTATTCTATACATATTTATGTCTCCTGTTTCGGTCAAATGCTCCCGGACAAATTAATTTGTGTAATCCTTTACATTAACTACATAAACCATTACATCCAAACATACCTAATTCAGATGCACGGAAAGAAATCATTCCGTGTCTGCAATACTTTCTAAAATCAGCTTAAATTTCAGTCAATTAAAATAGATTGTGTTAACAGAACACTGATCTGCAACTACTTAAATATCACAGCATCCGTCTAATCTCACTGTGGAGATACTAAGGTCAGGCTTTTCTTTTTCAGGCATCTGTGCTTTAACACTCAAGTGAAGCGAAAAACAAAACCCTCAGGGAAGATCTGCCTTTACACTGAAATATGTTCAGGTTATTTTTTCCCCCAACGTGGGCACTGAACGTGTCATTGCGAGCAGAACCTGTTCGTTCTGGGAAATGGTTCCAAACCCCAGGATTTAATTTCTATCAGGGTCCAAAGGGTACGAAGGTCTGGGAAGGGGCCAATTTCTGCTTCTCCCCACTATGTTAGTCTTGAACTTCATAACGACGCCTGAAACTTGTTCGGGGGAAGCTGGAGGAACCGCGGGGCAGGCGGAGGGTCGCTCGCCCACCCTCGCAGGCGACCAAGGTCAGCAGGGCAGGGGCCGCAGCTCGCAGTCCCCGGCGGGTCCCGGACTCCCACGGAACTCGGGCGGGGGGCTCCAGCGCGCAGGCTCCTCCTCAGCGCCGGCGGGAAGGGGCTTCCCTCGCCGCAAGCCCTGGGGAGCTCGGGCCGCGGGGGCGGCGGGGCGGGGATGCAGCAGACCCGCCGCTGAGGGGAGCCCCACGGGGCGGCCTCGACCCGCCGCCCCTCCTCACACCCTCCCGTCTCTCTACACCCCAAAATACATCCCCAGCTCCTCGCCGGGGAAGCCCCTCCAGCGGCGCAATGGGGCGCTGAGGAGAAGCCACTCCAGACTGGGGTGCCCTCGCCGCGTCGCCCCATTCTGGGGGGACCCGCGCCACCTCCCCGTCTCACGTCTGCCCGGGGGGACCGGGTGGGTCCCCTCTCTCAGGAGAAGCTGGGTGGGCGCGGGGCCGAATGAGGACAAGTAGGTTTGGCGGGCGGGTGGCGGCGCGTCTACTCACCCCGCCGAGATCCCCACCTCCAGGCAGGGTTCCACAGCTCCCGAGGCCGCCGTCGCCGCTTTACCTTCCCCAGCGGCGGCGACAACTAATCGAAACCTTCGACCCCGCCCTCTCTCTCAGGCGAACGCGCAGCCTAAGCTGCTAACTGCCCCGCCCCAACCCTCCCGTTTGGACCAATGGAGAAGCTCCTCAGACTCCGCCAGCTCCCGCCTTATCCCCGCCCACTTCTGATAGGAACCAGTAAGGAGAGAGCGCTCGTCCTCGGGCTCGGGCTCGCGCGTCCCGCCCGCGCCGCTCGTGCACTGGTCCCCGAAGCAGAAGACAGCTGGTTCCCTGTATAAGCTTGTCTGCGCGCGTACGCGCGCGCCGTGCCTCCTCGCGCGCCAGGTTTGGTTGCCCCGCCAGGCCCTAGCAACCTGGGCTGGGCGGCTGGGAGGGGCGGGGCCCGAGCCTTGAGCTTTCGAAGGGAGGGGGGATAGGGGGGGAAGATCGTGACTGGGAAAGGGGCGGCTGCGGGGGTGGTGGGCCGAGGAGGCCCGGGAATCCGCCTGTCACAGCGGGAAAAAAGGGGGAATCCTGCCTGCAGCGCAGCTATCCTGGCCTCTTCCTCCCTAGGGACACGTGCGGGCGGGGGTGGGGGATCGGAGAAGAGGGGTAGAGCACATTTGGGGCGGAAGCCGAGGCACTGCTTGGAAATAAAGGATGGAGGACTCTTTATCTCTGTTGTTGGTAAAAATGATATCGAAATCCATTGCTGCTGATGCCCATCTGTTGCAGCTGCCCGTGCGCACACACACGCACGCACATATACACACATTCACACATACACTCGTCCATCAGCCTGCGATCCCTTGGGTGATTTAGGTGCAAAGAACTAGTAGCCTGAGGATTCCTTACACAGCAGCTGGATACATGCAAACGGCTGTTAAGCAGCAGCAGCAACCCACAGCCCTGCTTCGGTCCAATGCTCAGCCACACAAGATTCCCCAGCTGGCATGAAAGAAATGAAGTCATCGCCCAACCAGTAGAAATGTAAAGATCTTAATACCTACTATGGATCAAGTTTCCAACGAGGATGAAGAGGTGATGGAATGGAAAGAGATACATTTCCAATGCCACTTTTTGAAAACTAGGAAAAATAATACTTTTAAAGACATTGCAGACTAATCTATGTAATGTGCATAATAATTTCCACTTAAAAAAACAAACAGGAAAAATGGCTTTTTTTCCTGGTTTATAGGAAAAGCACAGAAAATAAGCAGTGTATGAGATCACAGCAGCCACCAAATTAGAAATACGCAGTACTGTACTGTAATGGGAATTAGATATCTTGGATAAAATCCACTTAATCTATTCCTGTTGTGAATCTGGTAACAATATGTAACAATATGCTGGGTTTGGCCATTCAGTGCCAAGTCAGTAGGGTTTTCCTTTTCATAATATGGTGAATATTTGATGACAAAATGAAGGTGCCTGCTCTCTCTTTGGCTTCTCAGGAAGCATATTAGAAAATTTTACAGGTAAGAACAATGAATTAGCAGTGAAGGAAAATGGAGTCAGAGGCAACAGCAGAGAGCTTTGCAGAGTCTCCTGCCTCCTCCAGATGCAAAGTAACAGTTGCTGTGACCTCAAGCTTCACCCGCATGGAGCTAGAATTCCTGAAGCGATCACTCCATTTTCAATCTTGTATGTTAGTGCCTTTGTCCCAGGAATTGTAGCAGCATTACCTTCGAATCAAATGAAGAATGGTTTATCTGTATAGACTTAGAACAAGATAAGGAAAGACCAATAACTAACTATCCGGTGATGCAAGTTCAATTTAGTTTTAAGTGGTAATATTAGATGCTTTATAATGTGCCATCCCATGTATGCAAATATGACCCTCCACTTAGGGACCTTTGCTTTGATCTCATTTTGAGTAGTGGTGAAGGGATGCTTAGAGTCACATCCAGTTCAGTTAATTGCAATTTTGATCAAAAGCATATATTTTCTATGTTGGTAAGAGTTAAAAAGCACCACGCTGCCATTTAACTGAGCTCTTTTCTTATATAGAAACAACACTAATACTTACCACTGAATGAATGCCTGCTATGTGCCAAGAACTTTGCATACATTTAGAGTTGCCAGATAAAATACAGAAGGCCTGTTAAATTTGAATTTCAGATAAACAATGAATAATTTTTTAGTATAAGTATGTATTTTTATCCTGGATACAGGGTAGAGGGCTAAATAAGGTTTCTAATCACTGTCAAAAGAAAAAAAAATTTTTTGAAATGCCCCTCTGGGCCCAGACCTCATAATCTGGGAGAAAAGCTTAAAAAACAAATCAATGTGTAAATCTGTAACGTTTGTAGAAAGAGGTGTACATACTCATACTAAAAATTATTTGCTGTTTATCTGAAATTCAAATTTAACTGGGCATTCTCTGTTTTTATTTGCTAAATCTGGCAACCCTACATACATTATCTCTGAGCATCGTGATTCTCTGCAAGATTCTCTGATAGGTCACCTTTTTCCAGATGAAGAAACAGCTTCAGAGCCTCCCCAACATCTATATGCTCCTTCTTCCTTCTAATAGAACCACAACTGTGTTCTAGTATCCACATTTCCAGGGCGGTGGGTGCTTATTACTCTTAGTCAATCAATGTGTGGCCCAATTAGACTAAAGGAAAGAACTTAACAACCTATGGTTTGAGAGAGAGGTTTTCCCTGTCTATCCTGCTGGATGAACAAGGAAGCAAGTATCCCAGGTGCCACTGGCAGCCATTTTCTAGCTAGGAGGAAAAACCAGCCTTAGGTCAAAGCCTATACATTAAGTAAGGCAGAGTTGAAAAATAGAAAGAAAGAAAAAAACGGGTTCTTGATGACACCACTGACTTGTTTAATGAAACAAATTCTGCCTTTTCCTTGCATTTAAGACAATTTGGGTTTGAGTTCCTATTAGATGCCTCAGAAGCTTCCTGCTGCAGAGACCATGTGTGCTACTTATTATGGGTCTCAATAATAAATAAACAAGTGGTCATCAAGATGCAAGACATTTTTATCCTGGGTATATGCGGAACAAGTCTAGAAGACTAAATAAGCCTTCTAATCATTGTCAAAAAGCATTTATGAAATGCCATCTGGGCCTAGATCTCATAATGCAATCAAGATCTAGGAGAAAAACTTAAGAATCAAATCAATGTGTAAATTTGTAGTGTGTGTAGGAAGAGGTCAGCATTAGTTGTTCGCTGGCCCTGCTCAGAGCTTAAATCAGAATGTCAGACCTTACATGCTTTTGTTTAAAGTTCATACCATTTGGGAAAATGTCATTTTAGTAATGCAAGTCCAGTAGCTCATTTTAAACTATTAAAACCTCTATTCCTGTCCTCCATGCACTAAGTTTAACCACAAACAGGGTAGAAAGAAGAGAAATGTCAGCCTCAAAAGACCCAAGAGGGAAAAACCACACCAGAATAGAATGCCATATGAAAGTGAATGGTTGGCAAGGCAGTGTAACTTTAATGGCTAAAACCATAGACTTAGGAGCCAGATTGCCTGTGATCAAATGCCAGCTCTAGTGATGCCCTTGGGCAAATTGCTCAAGTTCTCCGTGCCTCAGTTTCCTCCCCTGTAAAATGGGGATGATGACAGTGATAATAGTACTCACCTCACAGATCTATGTGAATGACTATTTGTGAAATGCTTCACAGAGTACCTGGCCCATAGTAAGGACTTTATAAAGATTACCTATTGTTGAGCAGGCTCAATTCTGCAGGGTATAAACTAGAAGCAGTTTCTTTTTCTTCAGTCATTACTCTGAACCATGTTTTTACAGCAAATTTGTCTTTTGTGTCCCTTCACATCTTGGACAGTTTTTCTGACTCTTAGGTCTTTGTCAGCTATTAAAAATCAATCTAGTTGGGCTTCCCTGGTGGCGCAGTGGTTAAGAATCTGCCTGCCAATGCAGACGACATGGGTTCGAGCCCTGGTTTGGGACCCGCGCACCTAGAGCCCGTGTTCCGCAACAAAAGAAGTCACCCAATGAGAAGTCTGTGCACCACACTGAAGAGAAGCCCCCGCTCGCCGCAACTAGAGAAAGCCCGCACGCAGCAATGATGACCCAACACAGCCAAAAATAAATAAATAAATTTATTTGTTAAAAAAATCAATCTAGTCTAAACCTGAATGTTGTGTTTGATTTAAATCCTGTCCCCCTCCCCCTTTCTCCATCACCATCATCACCTGCCAGGCCTGTGGCTCAAGACACTGAAGTGGCCAGGGGGTGTGGTCAGCCCATTTTTATGTCTACTTCAGTTCCTTGGAGGGTGTGGTCAGTTCCCTCACCAACCCTAACTCCCCACAACCAAAACTGGGGTTTGTAGGAGGTAGAGGGGAGAAGGAACCATCAGTTTTTCTCTTAGCAACCCATGAACATCGTCGCCGGCTTTCCTCACTCTCTTCCCATCCCCCATCTTGGCTGTAGCTGACCTCTGTTTAGAGGGCGTCTGAATGACAGGTATAAATACCCCTTCCAACCTCTAGCTGTCACTTCCCCTATAGAAGCCCTCCTAGGTAGAGGCAACAAGAAAAAAAAATCTCTCTCAAAATACTGTTATGCATGTGTCAATACTACACAGAAAACAAGCCAAAATTTCCCAGAGTCAACTCAAAAGCTAGAGCTCCAATAACTCAAAGAACCACTCCAGCATCCTGAAAGAATGTTGCCATGTTTACTGCCTGAGTCTGAATAATGGTTTCAGTGGTTTGAACAGTGTGTGCTCTTGGGCGGGTTACCCTCTCTGTGTGTCAGTCTCATCTGTAGGAGAGTAATAATAACGGGTTGTTTATGAAGATTAACATAGGGTTAGATGAATTTATACATGTAAAGTGTTTAAAGCAGTGCTGACACAAAGAAACTGATCAACTGGGACTTCCCTGGTGGTCCAGTGGTAAAGAATCTACCTTACAATGCAGGGGACGCAGGTTCGATCCCTGGTCAGGGAATTAAGATCCCACATGCCACGGGGCAAGTAAGCCCCTGCGCCACAGCTACTGAGCTCGTGAGCCTCAACTAGAGAGCCTGCGTGCCACCAACTACAGAGCCCATGTGCTGTGGAACCCAAGCGCCACAGCTAGAGAAGAGAAAACCCGCACGCCACAACTAGAGAGAAGCCTGTGCTTCGCTACAAAAGATCTCGCGTACCTCAACGAAGATGCCACGTGCAGCAACTAAGACCTGATACAGCCAAAACTAAATAAAGTAAATAAATAAATCTTTTAAATAAATAAATACTAGCCGCTGTTATTATACGCCAGGCATTGTGCATACATCGTCTCTTTCAACCCTCACATCAACCCTATGAGGGATGTCTTAATTTGGGTTTCCCCAAAAGCAGACGCTGACACAAGGATTTAAGTGTTCATAGTTTTGAGAGTTAATCCCAAGAAACACCAGAAGATGCGTGGGCAAGTGAGACAAGGAAGAGAAGGAAGCCAATAATAGGTGTGTTATCAAGCCAGTTACTTCTGTAGGCGACTGGTGCTCAGAGGATTTGCTGGGGAGCTCTGGGAGATGATGGAGAAACTTCTCCTCTCCCAGAGATGAGAAGCTGGGGTGTTTCTCCACCATACTGAAAGCTCTTCCGGGCATTAACCCTCCAGCATTTTCAATTCTCCCAACATGCAGACCAAGTGTGCTCCCAGAGAGTCCCAGGTGATCACAATAAGTGGCCCTGGGCAGGTGGAGGTGAGTGCCAAGGAGACACTGCTGGGGCAACAAGAGTATGTCCCTCAGCTAAGAATATTATTATGCCTATTTTACAGAACATGTATTTTACAGAATTGTAGCCATCTTAGGAAATGTTCTCCAGCCACAGGCTAGCAGCATAAATAGCAGTGAATATTATGGACTCCACAATTGATGAGGGATTTTCTTGGAGAAATTTAAATCTTCTAGGAAGAAGCCTGAAACTTGGCTATTTTGAGGCTCCTCTCAGTTAACAGTTACATCTAGAAGCCTCCTCCAACCCTCCCCCTTTCCCTGCCCCTTTTTCAATCCCTTAGGGTGGTTGTGGATTCCCTGGTCTACCTTAGTCTAGTATGCGCAGGTCATCTGAGATCAGCGGTACCCAGGGAACTGGAGTGTGGCTGTGCTAATAGATGCTGTTACTGATGTAGAAGAGCTTTTTATTTCAAGAAGAATATCTAATGAGATAATGGAGATGTGCTGTCTTTGGCTTTGAAAGAAGTGAGACAGCTAATTTTATAGCTAGCAGCAGGAAAATAACAGTGAGAATTGGGGCACAAAATGGAGAGTAATTCTAGCATCTTTCCACCTGGCCTAAATAACTTCACAGTCCTGAAACCCCTGACCTGATGATTTTAGGGCAGTCCTCCACATCCAGTTCCCCTTCCTCCCCAACACAGTGCACAATAAATTGTGAAAGAGACGTCAAGCCAGTGAAGTACATTAGAAATACTTGTTGTCTCAGATACCTGTTTCTACTGAACATTCGTACTCCTACATAATTTTAAAATATCAATAAATTAATTTCTTATGTATTAATGTCTTAATCCAGATGAAACCATATTTCCCTAGCTAAACAGCAGTCTATTGATCTTTCTTTAGAAATAATATTAATCAACATTTATTGAGTGCTTACTGTGTGCCAGGCATTGTGCTGAACATTTTGCATGGCTTATCTCATTTAATCCTTTCTATACCCCTCTGAAGTCATGTAGTGGTTTTAAGATATCCCCAAAACATTTACCCCTCCCGTCACCAGCCAGCAAGGAACTGCCAACAGCCATGTGAGTGCACCATCTTGGAAGCAGATCCTCTAGCCCCAGTCAAGCTTTCAGGTGAGTGCAGCCCTGGCTGACATCCTGACTGCTACCTCATGAGAGATCCTGAGCCAGAACCACTCAGCTAAGCCACTCCTGAGTTCCCAACCCACAGAAACTATGAGATAACGAATGTTTATTGTTGTAAGCCCCTAAGTTTGGGGGTGATTTGTTGTACAGCAGTGGGTAATTATTTCAAGTGGATGCTCTCTCCATTTTACACACAAGGTTTTAGTAACCTGCCCAAGTTTACCCAGGCAGTAGGCGGTGGAAGCAGGATGCAGACCCAGCCAATTGCCTCCAGAAGCCTAATCCTTAACCACTAAGCTATACTGTCTCAGCAATAGAAACCATTTATGTAACGGTGCTATGTGCCAGGAACTTTCCTTACACTGTCTCATTTACTGCCACAACAGCTCTGCAAGGAAGACTTTTTTCCACCTCCCAGAGGCATCAAAGGAAAGTGACTATCTTCTTTTAGGAATCGAATGATAGTGATGTGCATGAAGGCATAGGAGTGGGGCAGCACTGTTGTCCATTGCTTACTTGATTCGCTCAAGTGTGAGGTGACTTGATAAGCACCTTACTAATATCCTACCCTCAGAGGGCTTTGAAAGTTTAAAATGACCCCAAATGATGCCCTTCCCTTGAATATATGCAGAGAGACTAAGATGTAATACATAATAACTATTATCTCAAGATTTTAATTAAAAGTGGAAAAATTAAAAACACACACCTCATTTAATTTGTAAAGGAAACAAATGAGTTCGTAGAGTCTAAGTACTAAAAAGGAATAAAGTGGCCGTGCCATTCATTTTCTAGGTTTAATATCACACCTGATTCAATGCAGCTTTACACACCTTTTTATAAGGCACCCTGGAATTCTGGACTAGTTAGATAAAAACACACACAGTGGAAAACATATTGATCTTGCTTCTTCTCGAATCCATAAAACAATTCTTGCTCTTTTAAAACTGTTCTGATATAATGAGTCATTAGCATAACATTGGTCTTGTGTGTACACTCCTATTTCGTATCTATACAACATAAAATAAAGCAGAGATTAGCACCATTATATAGTTACTGTCAATGGAAAAGTGGAAAAAATCTAGTAGGCCTCAGTTTTTGTCACCTATACTGATCAATGTACCATATTAATGGCTTTGCATTGAAAATAAAGATTATGTCTTATTCGTTTTTGTTTTCCCAATGCCTAGCATAGGACCTGATGCTCAGTAAGTGTTTGCTAAATGAATCAATCAATTAATAAACTGATCAATAGTTCCCACATCATTTTGTGCTGTGTTGATACACAATAGTGGAAAATTAAGGATTCAGACAATTACCTGAAGAATATGCATTTTTTAAAAGAAGAAGAGGAAAAGGAAGAAGAAGAAGAAGACGGGCCTTCCCTGGTGGCACACTGGTTAAGAATCCGCCTGCCAATGCAGGGGACACGGGTTCGAACCCTGTGCCGCGAAGATCCCACATGCTGCGGAGCAACTAAGCCCGTGCGCCACAACTACTGAGCCGGCGCTCTAGAGCCCGTGAGCCACAACTACTGAGCCCACGTGCCACAACTACTGAGCTTGCACACCTAGAGCCTGTGCTCCGCAACAAGAGAAGCCACCGCAATGAGAAGCCCACGCACCACAACGAAGAGCAGCGCCAGCTCGCCGCAACTAGAGAAAGCCCACGTGCAGCAACGAAGACCAAACACAGCCAAAAATAAATTAATTAATTAATTTTCAAAGAAAAGGAGAAGGAGGAGAAGAAGGAGAAGAAGAAAAAGATGAACACAAACAGCTAGGTAAATTGAGGCTATACCATTTGGAGGAGGCAGGTTGGAATAAAAAAAAGGTATGGGAGCTATGGAGTGAACCTGATCTACCTCTACAATTCCCTGGCGTCTTGGTTTCATTTCTCCAAAAGAAATTCTTGACCAGCTTTACGGATAAAAATTCAACATGGCTTCCAATACACTTAACGAAATGAAAAGGTACAATGCTTATTTTATTTATTAGTCAGCCTTTTTACTATCAAGGGACACAACTACTCGGTTCCACATGTATAAGTTTTTATTACATTCTCAAGCAAAGGCAAAGATATGATCTGAATCACATTAAATAATATGCATCACAGAGCACAATCTTTCCAGAGTTTGTTTCTCCAGCAATTTCTTCACTAAATTCTCGTAGATTTCATTTTCAATACGATGAAAAAAGATCAAGTCCACCTGATCTTTTGTCATATATTTGTCAAATATAATTTTTACAAGATAGATTGAAATAAGAGGAAAACTGTCCACACTTTTAAACAGAACTCAAAATATACTACTTTGTCTACTGACAACTGTAAGTTACTTTGAAATGTATAAAAAAACCAAGACGGATTGATGGATGGATGTAGGGATGGATGAATGGATAGATATGTAGTACATGTGGATATAAACAAATACAGTAAAATGTTAATTGTAGAATCTGGGTGGTGGGTATGTGGATATTCACTGTGCAATTCTTTCAACTTTTAGTATTTTGAAAACTGATTGAAATGTTAGGGGAAAATGTTACTTTGGTGGAAATATATATTTTGCTTTATGATTTCAAGTTCAGGATTTTATACAGAGTCATGACCAAATCACTGTTAGCCTCAGTATTCCAACTTAACTTAAGACCAGGTATACACACACACACACGCGCGCACGCGTGCGCGCGCACGCATGCGTGCACGCGCACGCATGACATATATCATTAACTTGCATTGCCATGATAATCCCAAAATAGAACCACTTATTATTCCACATGTCTGTAAGATTTTCCACTGAATCCACCCACCACCTACACCACAGAACCTTCCAAAAATTGACTTAAAGCTGCCCCAGGCAATATATATATTTTTCCTCATTTATTTTATTTCTTGTATTTAAGGCTGTGCCTACCTGTGTGTTATTCTCTTCTCCAAACCAGATAGAGATAAGAGTTATAGAGAGGAATATACCTAGTGGAACACACACCTATCCGGGAAAGATGCTTAGTGGGTACCTTCAGTGTACTGAAAGGATAATCTTCCACACATAAATTATTTTCAGGAATGTTAGCTTCTGTGCTTCCCTGGTGGCGCAGTGGTTGAGAGTCCGCCTGCCGATGCAGGGAACGTGGGTTCGTGCCCCGGTCCGGGAGGATCCCACATGCCGCGGAGCGGCTGGGCCCGTGAGCCATGGCCGCTGAGCCTGCGCATCCGGAGCCTGTGCTCCGCAACGGCAGAGGCCACAGCAGTGAGACGCCCACGTAACGCAAAAAAAAAAAAAAAAAAAAAAAAGAATGTTAGCTTCTGAGATATTATTGCTACCAAGTTTAAAGGGGACAGTTGGAAAAATGATGATAAAGACAAATAGAAAAAATTTTTAAACTTGCAAAATTGAGGTATAGGGAAGGATCAAAAATAATCCCTATGGCAAACTGTATTTTCCAAAGATGGCCACAACAATATCTTTCATTCCACATGTCCTTCTTACAATGTGATTTTGACACTGTTCCCATCAAGAGGTGGGGGTCTATGTCCCCTCCCCTTGAATTTAGGCTGCCTTTTGACTATGGTGAAAGGGGCATTGTGTGATTTCCAATGCTAGGTTATAAAAGGCAATATAGCTTCTACTTGTTTTTTTGGGGCGCTCATTGTTTTTACTCAGCCATTCTGTTGTGAGGAAGCCCAAGCCACCCTATAGAGAGGTCACTCTGGAGAAGAACTAACAGCCAGTCCCAACTTAAACATGTATGTGAGTGAGTCACTTTTGGGAGTGTATCCTCCAGTCCTAGGAGAGCCATCCCAGCTGATGCTACCTGGAATAGAGACCACCAGTCCGCCCTAAGCCCTGCTCAATTTGAGATTCAGGATCAAAGCAAATAATTGGAATCCACTGCATTTGGGGGTAGTTTGTTATGCAGCAGTAGATGGCTGATCCAGTGCTCAAGACAAAAGCCACGTGCACGTACACACACTGACTTCAAAAACAAGAGAACAACTATATTACTGTACTAGCAAGAGATAGAGATTTTGCAACCAACTGACATCCAACTCTTTCACTTAAACCAATTTTGTTGGTTTCTCACATATGAAATCTTTTTTTTCATGAAAATTGCCAGAAGATGGCCCGGTTGACTTGAGTTCATCCATCCAACAAAGATTAATGAGAGCCTATAACATAGAAAACGCTATACTTATCACAGTGGGGATATACAAATGGAGCAACCAATCATCATAAGCTATATTTTCCTTATTGTTCTCTTCCAAACTAATAAACATGGACATAATCAAAAAATAATCATGAGAAAAGAAAGAAAAAAATCTCTTACTTTATTGATTCATAAATAAGGCAATCAACTCCTGGAAACGTTGCATAGACTAACCAAATAAAAACAAAACCTAGGGACTTCCCTGGTGGCTTGGTGTTTAAGAATCTGCCTGCCAATGCAGGGGACACAGGTTTGATCCCTGGTCCGGGAAGATCCCACATGCCACGGAGCAACTAAGCCCGTGCGCCACAACTACTGAGGCCGCATGCCACAACTACTGAAGCCTGGCACCTAGAGCCAGTGCTTCACAACAAGAGAAGCCACCGCAAGGAGAAGCCCGCGCACCACATGGAAAAGTAGCCCCCACTTGCCGCAACTAGAGAAAGCCCACATGCGGCAACAAAGACCCAACACAGCTAAAAATAAATAAATAAATAATTTAAGAAAAATACCAAAACCTAAATTTATTTTCTCACTAATCAATTTCACTAGTGTAAAAGATATAACTTCAAGACTTTGTGGATAGGCGACTTCAATGCATTTTATTGTCTATTCACTGGCTTCCAAGCAAAAGATTATCTAACTAGAGAATTCCCTGATGGTCCAGTGGCTAGGACTCCACGCTTTCACTGCCGAGGGCCCAGGTTTGATCCCTGGTCAGGGAACTAAGATCCCACAGGCATGGCACGGCCAAAAAACAATTTTTTTTTTAAAGAAAAGAGTATCTAAACATACCAATTAAATGGTTGCAATATCTCTGCCTCCTTGGGAAGCTTTATAATGAATATATTAACACGAGGCAAGTTCAAGGAATAGTGTTCATTTTAGGGACCCCAATCTCGCTTTCTGCTCCTTTTTCCAGCCTTCATATTGTCTCAAATTCAGTACACCCAGTGCTCTCCTACCTTCTCCCTTTCAAAAGTAGCTCTAAAATAACACCTGATAAATTCATTGAAACCAGCCTATAAATAGCTGTTAATGTGTTATGTGTAATCTTTCCTGGCAGTTTACATTTTAACAGTGAAGTAATCAATCAATCAACCAATAACATAGACGCAAAGCCTCTCATTATAAAATTCCAAGATTTAGTGAGACTACCAGCATTGTTCACAATAGTCAAAAAGTGGGAACAACCGAAATGTCCATTAAATGATGAACGGATAAACAAAACGTGATACATCCATAGACTGGAATAGTATTTGGCAATAAAAAGGAATGAAGTACTGTTACATGCTACAACGTTGGATGAACCTTGAAGGCATAATGCTCAGTGAAAGAAACCAGACACAAAAGGTCACATAAAGTTGGCCTTGCCTTTATGATAAGGAAGTTTTTCCTTAAAAAGAATCTGATTCCCTGGCTTGGAGGAAATTCCTCTTGTTCTTTTCTCAGTGGAAAGGGTAAATAAATGGTCAGATTCTTAGAACAACTTTTCAGGTGCCAAATCCTTTGTTTATTGATGACCTTCAGCCTTTTGCCTGTTCACTTTTGCAACTTTTCCTCATCTGTCCCATTTTTCAAGTCAAATTCTTTTCACAACTATCCAAATGACGTTCATCTACTTCTTAGAATTACTTTCCTTTTGGGTGGGGGGGCATGACGCTTGCTTGGCTTGCGGGATCTTAGTTCTCTGACCAGGGATTGAACCTGGGCCACAGCAGTGAAAGCGCTGAGTACTAACCACTGGACCGCCACGGAACACCCCTTAGAATTACTTTTAAAAGTGGGAAGCCAAAATGAAACAATGTTTTTCTCCATTAGGTCCAAGCAGGAAAACAGAATCCACTCTAGATATATCAAACAGAAAGAACTTACTGGAAGGAATTACTAACAAAAGAGATGGAAGGACCGAAGAAGTGAAAGGGAGGGAAATGAGGTTATCCAGAGATAACTGGTTCGGGAAGCCTTACCACGCGTGGGACTGGAAAGCGGAAGGGCAAATGAGATTCCCCTGAACCCAGAAGGGCTGTGCTGCCAGGTTGCTGGAGTTCTAAACACTGTGCTCCTAAGCATCTCTATGTATTCTTTTTTTTTTTTTTTTTTGCGTTATGCGGGCCTCTCACTGTTGTGGCCTCTCCCATCGCAGAGCACAGGCTCCGGACGCGCAGGCTCAGCGGCCATGGCTCACGGGCCCAGCTGCTCCACGGCACGTGGGATCCTCCCGGACCGGGGCACGAACCCCTGTCCCCTCCATCGGCAGGCGGACCCTCAACCACTGCGCCACGAGGGAAGCCCATCTGTGTGTATTCTAATTGATGTTGCTGGAACCCCATGGTGACCTCAACAAAGGGATTTTTTTATAACATGGGGAAACTATGACATAATGTTCAGTGAAAAAGAGCAAAACTTACATGATGATAATAACTGCCAATTTTTGAGCAATTACTATGTGCAGGCCTTTTATATACATTAATTATCTCACTTAACAAGATAATTCTCATGGAAACTCTGGGGTAGGTATTATTAGCTCCACTTTTACAGGTGAGAGAGTAGAGACTTTAAGAAAGGTTAAATTCCCATCAACATGTGAGTTCATGAAGGAAAGGCTGTATCTCTCTTTTTTTACTCTCATATTTCCAGTGCTACATAACAGTTATTTTGTGAATGAATGAAAGTTTCACCACTAATAAGTGACAGGGAGAGAATTCAAATCAGATCTTTCTGTCTTCAGAGTTCATGTTCTTAATCACAACACACTGATGCCTCTTTAAGTCTAGCATGAGTTCAACTATGGGGGAAAAAATTTATATATATATATATATATATATATATATATATATATATATATATGTCAGAGAAGATTAGGGGAAATATATGCTAAACTGTTAACAATGATTACTCTGGTCAGTGGACTCGTAGGTGATTTTCCCCTGCCGTTCTACTCTTTTTGTACTACGCATATTTTTTTTTACAGTAAACGTAAATTGCTTTTATAGTCAGGATAAATAAATAATTGAATCTGCTTCTTTTCTTAAAAATAAGTGTTGAAGAGAGGCAGGCTTTCCTTTTTCTTGATTGCCATGGCATGTCTGCTGGAGGTTGCCACGGTAGATGGATAGAATGACCATGGTAGAATGGAAAGGCCTTGGTCTCAGCCCAGCTTCTGTGCTCAGCCATAGGTACAGGAACCCGTCGGCCCATGGATTGCACTCTGTTGCTCCTTCTGCTGAATGAATCAGTGCAGATGAGAATAGCACTTTAAGCAGGCGTGCTTTTTGATTTTACACTATAAATTCTTAGTTATCATCCATTTCTAGTTTGAGTATCACAATAGACACGTTGGTGCACCATGCTGAGCTCCCTTCAGTGAAGGGCTTGTTGCCCCAGCAGCTGGGAGTGCTGTTGGCAGGCAGCCTTGAGGTATTGGCCATTTAAGGAGGTGCCTCAGCTGCGGAAAGCCACCTGGTCCAGGTGGCCAGCATCCAATGACTGATGGGTGCAAGGTTATATAGGGCTGGCCAACTTGGCCCAACACAGAACAAAGCTCCAGAACTTCCCGAGGCTGTGGTTGGGCCTGTATGACACATAGACTTTTCCCTCTGCCCAGCTCTGCTTCCTGCCCCTCCCTTTCACGGGAGTGGACACCAAGAACACTTCCTAATAAGCCTCCTGTGTCTATCTCAGAGTCTGCTTCCAAGGGAACCCAACCTGTGACAAGTCTCAATTCTTATTTTTTCACTAAAAATTCATCTCTTACTCAATAGAGAAAGTGGAACACTATAGGAGGAAAGGAGGAATGGAAAGGCATTTTATAATTTAGAAGATATCAGCACAAATAGCTAGCTTTCCCATTAATCCAAAAAGCTCCATTATCACTAGGCAACTCTGGCTAAGAGAATGTCTAAATTATCCCTGCTCTCAGAGGAATCTGCAAATGGAAAAGCCTTTCTAACATGCACCTTCCCTAAAAAAATGGAATCTAGTGCAGATATTTGGGGGCTAGTGACCCTTCTGTGCCACTCAAATCCTCTTCCTTGTGGGATGTACTGGTCACAGCGATGTTCCCGTTTCTCAACCATCTGCCTACCCAGTGGCCTCAGGCTTTATCCGGCTTGTCACCAAAAGGAATCCTTATAGCTCTTAAGATAAAATGCAAGGACAGCCAAAGTCTGACGATTCTTCTAAAGTAGACTAAATTTCTACAATGTGAAGTGCTTGCTTCAGGGACAGCAATATAAAGTAGAAATATGGAGGCCATGCGCTGCTCCAGAACAGACCAGGGAAGAAAGGAAGTTTTTGGAAGCATCTGTTGGTAGTAGCAGGAAGGGAAGCAGGTGGGCCATCACTGGGTCCAGCTAAAGAACCAGGAGGGGATTGGGGGAGCATCCCAGTCCCCATAAAGTATTCTGTCACAACTCCCTGCTGTCCCCCGGGGCCTCAGGCCTGCTCCCAGCCCACCTATCAACCCATCCCTGACCACTTACCATATTGTACACGTGTACTCCCAGGCCCGGCACCTTCCATCTGCACCTGGTGTTAGGGAAGCAGCCACTTCTGCTACCCTGCAGGTGGGTGGGGGAGAAGAGGAGGGTCCATAGGGAGATGGATCGCTGGCATTCCAAGTCAGAATCTTCAACACATTTTTTACAGAAACACTGCTGTCTTATGACAGTGTTTGGGCTCTAGGATACTACTGTACTCCTGGAGCACTGGTTAAATGTGTTTTGTAAGTTGAAGCCTCTCTCCCCTTCATCCTCCTCCTTTCCTTCTCCCTCTCTCCCCCCCCACCCCCACACTCACACAATTAATTAAAGGACCTTACAGTTTTCTAAAAATATAAGTTTCAGATAATATGCATTGATTTCATTCATTCATTAAGCTGTAACAAATTTCTATAGACAGAACGTACAAGGAAGGAAGTCTGTGTGCAGGCCCAACCCTGCAGCAGTGTGCTCAGATTATACACACATGCCCTCAGCTTGCTTTGAGCTCCGCTGCTCACCAGCAGGGTAACCCTGAACAAGTAACTTCCCCTCTTTAAGTCTTGGTTTCCTCGTAATTGTACCTTCCTTAGATTAGCTAGAACTCAAAAAGCATCAGGTTTTATTACCATAAAGTGACTACCCCTGAAATAACTGCAACCAGGCCTATATTTACTCAGCCCCCAAAAGGCTTCTTTGCCTCTATTTCAGATTAAATATGGTTCCAAAAGGTTTCTTTCAAAATGTCAAATTGGGGAAAAGACTTAGTCATAGTTAAACAATTTGAGGGAGCAATGGTGCCAAACAGACACCATCTGGGAAATCCTCTGTCTATATTTAATGCTTAATCTTCTCACTGTTTTTTTTTTGTTTTTTTTTTTTTGCTTTGCATTTTGTCCTGTTGAAAGCATCCAGTTGTGGTGGTGTCTGTTACTCAGATACCCGAGTCATAAAAATGTGCAAATCATGGGCAAAATCCTGACCTCACACTCTCTTTCCAAATTTGTGCACTTTGCTTCTTTTGTAACCCACATAAAAGTCAGCGCCTCACATAATCCAGTCTCCATACTGAATGGCATTCAAAGCAGCACAGCTCAGCCTCCAAAAGTAACTAAACTTCACTGGAGTCTCTGAGAGAGTGCCAAGGCAGGCCCAATTTGCAACTCCCATAGTACTTATAATCCAGTTTTCCCCTTCTTCTCACTTGCAGTATCTCTCCCATCATGTAAGTTATCTCTATAACACCTAACCTATATGATGTTTTCCCTTTTTGACTGACCTCCTCGCCCCCAGTTCAAGCTTTTCTTCTCCCTGCTAGCATCTCTTGCTCCCTTTTCCAAAGTAACATTAAATCAGTCATGCGCCTTGCCATTCTGCAGCTCTTTCTCTTCATTACAAACTTTTTCACTGGAGGGGTATCATGGAAGGAATTGAGTTACACCAAAATTCATATATTGGAGCTCTGACCCCCCGTGTAACTGTATGTGAAGATAGGGCCTTTAAAGAG